>NC_041397.2:293824125-294504125 GCF_900747795.2 Erpetoichthys calabaricus | reverse complement strand
AGATGCACTGTGTTACAATAGGTACTGCATGTGGATTGCGTGTGTTGACTGATAACTTATAAGAAGAAGGGAGGACAAGGTGGGGGGGGGCACCAAAAATGTGTCTCGCCTCGAGCCTCAGACGACTGTACCGTTTATTGGAACTGAACGCGGACATAAAGTTTCAGGGCTAGTGCTAACAGCTTCGTTTCAACCTAAATATCACTGGCCCCCTAGGGGATGGCACAGGCGGGCTTGCGAGGTGAAGAGAAACGGCCGCTGGTTTAAAATGAAGAAGCACAAATATCATAGCAAATTGATTTCTCTCTCTCTGCCTTGCTGAAGCTCACACTGAGCGTTTACACTGGCAACGCTGTACCTCAGGACTCCATTCCCTGTTTTGATTAATAGTTATTGTTATGTTAAAATTATGTTTGCTTTTTCCTCTTTTAGTGATTCTCAGGTTTGACATTTGTGGGATTTGAACTGGCATTGTTGTGGTTTACAGTCCACATCCTTAATCACAATGCCACACTACCTGATAAATTCAGTAGAAACGCAGACTTTTCCTATTTTGTATTATATGACTACTGTTATGGCTCTGCTGTCATTAAGGTAATAATCTTCTTCCATAATGCCAGCCTGATGCCAGCGTTCTAATTTGGATTCCTCTCAGATTTAGAAGTATGATGCTGTACCTTTCTGTGACAATATCATTACAATGCTGCCAGGATAACTGTGAAGACTCCATGAAATTAGGGAGACATGCTTAGTCCTCCCACTGCAGGACACCATCACTAACTTGGTAAACTCTGATTCAAACTCCAGGCCCATAGAGGCGTGATGCCATACCTTGCCGTGGGAATATCTTTAGAATATTCTAGAATGCTGCCAAGATAACGGTAAAGACTCCATGAAATGGGAGAGACGTGCGTAGTCCTCACACTGCAGGACCCTCTCACTAACATGGTAAACTTAAATTCAAACTCCAGGTCCATAAAAGTGTCATGCTATACCTTTCTGTGGGAATATCTTTAGGATATTTAAGAATCCTTCCAAGATGACTGTAAAGACTCCATGAAATGAGGGAGATGCGCTTAGTCTACATACTGCAGGACACCATCTTTAATGTGGCAAAATCCAGGCCCAAAGACATGTGACACCATACCTTGCCATGGGAATACATTTAGAATATTCTAGAGTGTTTCCAAGATAACTTTGAGGACCCAATGAAATTTGGGAGACATGCTTAGTCTTCATACTGCAGGACACTATCATTAATGTGGTAAACTCCAATTCAAACTCCAGGCCCATAGAAATGTGATGCCATACCTTTCCATGGGAATATTCTAGAATGCTGCCAAGATATCTGTGAGGACTCCATGAAATGAGAGAGACGCACATAGTCTTCACAGTGCAGGAGACCATCACTAACTTTGTAAACTCCGATTCAAACTCCATGGCCCATAGAAGTGTGATGTCATACCTTTCCATGGGAATATTCTAGAATGCTGCCAAGATATCTGTGAAGACTCTGTGAAATGATGAAGACACGCTTAGTCCTCACACTGCAGGACATCATCACTAACTTAGTAAACTCCAATTCAGAGTCCACAGTCATAGAAATGTGACTAAATACCTTTCTGTGGGAATATCTTAAGAATATTCTAGAATGCTGACAAGATAACAGTGGATACTCCATGAAATGAGAAAGATGTGTTTAGTCTTTACACTGCAGGACCCTGTAACTAACGTGGCAAACTCCAGTTCAAAGTCCAGACCCATAGTAGTGTGACGTCATACCTTTCTGTGGGAATATCTTTACAATGCAGCCAGAAAACCAACTGTGGTGACTCCATGTCCCCCAATCCACCACCCCCCTCCCAGTCCCGTCAGCCTGCTTTATTCAAATTGCCTCCTGAGACAGGAGAAACACATAAGCATTAGGAGGCACCCGGGTTTTCAAAATAAAGGCAGCAATTATGGTTTCCAAAGAAATATAAAAATAGAATGATGAATTGCCAAATGAAAAAAAGGCATTTTAAAGCATAGAACATGTAGACAAACAGGATGATGATAAATATTGGCCGATATCAACGCAAGTAGCAAATACTCAAGACAAACTCCCATCATTATGTGCACATTGTACAAGTCATTTTCTATAAAGAATGGCTTGTATTCCCCGCTATTCAGTAAATAGATGTATTCTCTCTGGTACAAAGTTCATTGTTGTGATAAATCTGGGGAATAGCGGCAGCCTAAGCACAGGCAGAATGAACAATCAGACCGAGGGCACGCTATTGATTTGCCTGCTACATGCAATAGACTGCGGCGCACTAATGGGACAATAACTAAACACGGGCATCCAGCCGGGCTCGAGTTTGGGAGCCGCGTGTATTTACGTTACAATCACTGCACAGTGGGGGGATTTGGGACAGGGTACAATGTCTGGCCATGTCTGTCATTCTAGCTGGGCAGGTCCATTACACTGGCACATCATCAAAAGTTCAGTATCCTTAAATCTCCTACATTTGACTCCGAAGCCAACTCAGCCAGGGATGGGGGATGCCTGTCATTATTAACTCGGTGGGATTTGAGAAGAAAACAAAGCCACAACTCCAAGAATGTGTTCAGTTAAACAGAAAGCACAAATCTGCTTACCTGATGTCCTCACCAGTTGTTCAGTGACACTCCCATTGCCTCTCACATTGAGATGGTTGTGACAGCATCATGCCTTCTAAGGACTGGAATACTCATAAAGATGGAAGGAAATGTGAAAGGTCGCTTCAGTACATTAAAGTGTCACCTGAAGTTCGATTTTACGAGACAACATCACTCGCGCAGCGTCCACGGTCTTTAGACTCCTGTCACAATAACACGGGGACGCACAGTCACTAATACCAATCAATGCACAAGTGCACTGGGGGGACATGACAACTCCATGCGGACCCTTGAAAGAGGACCTCCCAGGGTGCTAGACATGTGTAGGTGAAAGGCACTATAAAAATGGCATTGACTTTAGGAATGATTGAAGTTTAGTTTAAAACAAAGCATATCACCGATGGAAGAGGAGATTTTACATTTCCTCACGCCTGGAGAGATTCATTGAGGCAGATGGACAGAAAACCCGGCACTGCATACACTCTATAGGAATGGTGTCATATAAATAAATACAGGAAAGTTGTACGCTAGTTATAATAAACAGGAAAGGCACTGTATGTACTAGAATAACTGGCGTGTTTAAAAAACAAAAGACACGATATACAGTATATGAATAATACTATATTAGTGTAGACCAGAGTAAATATGGAGGGAAGCATGGAAAAAAAATAAGATCAATATAAAGGTACTTTACACAATCGCATATCTATAAATTACAGTGTAAAAACTACAACATTGGTAATAAAGGCACCACATACACAACCAGGAATCTGAAAAGCAAAATGTACAAATTAACAACATAGACGTGAACTCTATGGGCGCTGGAGTAAATATGAGAGCCATTATGTACAAAGTAGAATAATACAGACAAAAATAAAAGAATGTGCATGAGAATGAATGTGGTCTCATTTATAGATGATGGATATGAAAGGCACTATATTTAGCAGAGTATTACGAAAGGAATTATATACAGATGAGAAGACAGTATTGAAAGGGGCAATACTCCTGTATAATAGCTCAATGGGCACGAACGTGCCAAGTATCAGGGAGGGCTTTGTTGTTTGCCATTATGTGTCTACGCCCTGCGGTGGACTGGCGCCCTGCCCAGGGTTTGTTTCCTGCCTTGCGCCCTGTGTTGGCTGGGATTGGCTCCAGCAGTCCCCCGTGACCCTGTAGTTAGGATATAGCGGGTTAAAAAATAATGGATGGACTATCTATCTATCTATCTATCTATCTATCTATCTATCTATCTATCTATCTATCTATCTATCTATCTACACCGTAATATGTGGCTTTATATAAAAATGACAAAGACATTAAAAGCACTATGTACGTTAGAGTAAATATGAAGGTCATCATGTACAAATCACAGCTAGCTGGGCTCTACAGTACTTGCTGTACTTGAGTCTGTTCTGAGAATATTTCTATTTTACTTGCGCATAATATTTTCTTAATTTCACTTTTCTTTCACTGCTTTTTGAAATGCAAATGACTACTTTTGCTCATATATTGCAATATTAAACCAGTAAACAAAAGGGCTGCTTGAATGCCCAGAGTGCATTACTGGGTTACCTACAATACTGGCCTTCCCTGCCTTAGAAACAAGAGCTTTAAGAAAACATCCGTGAAGTTTTTAAATGTGCGTCACGTACTCGCTCAGGCTGGTACTCCTCGCCGTAGCCTTCCGGAATGGGCGGGGCTTGGTGGCTGGGCGGGGCTGCGACACGTAATCCCAGTCTCAGTCCTTCTCACGAGAAGCGCATTACGCAGATTGATCAGATGAAGTTTTTAGAGTAAAATGCACGCTGGGTTGCATCGATTCACTATGCATGGAATTGAATATCTTAAACATTTCGGCTGCCTTGATAACAGAGACGTCAGTTTTTACAAAATCGTCTTGTTGGGACTCAGCTTGCTAGTGCTTGGTGCCGGCTCTCCGATGTACTGGCACCCCGAAATAAACGCGGCTATAGGCTAAAGTTTGGCCTTGACTTTGATTCAAATACATTTCCTCTCATAGATTGTGTTTGTACGCATGCATGCTTCAACACTTCTTAATGTGCTTTGCGTGAACTTCTTCCGTTTGTACTCTTAAAAATAAAAGAGCCACAGCGGATTTTCAACATCTTTGGTTTGGAGAAACATCTTTGGTTCCCTACAGAACCATTCCCATGAATGTTCAAGAACAATCCTTTATTTCTTTAGATCATGAACAGATAATAGCAGATTTATACAGTGGTGTGAAAAACTATTTGCCCCCTTCCTGATTTCTTATTCTTTTGCATGTTTGTCACACAAAATGTTTCTGATCATCAAACACATTTAACAATTAGTCAAATATAACACAAGTAAACACAAAATGCAGTTTTTAAATGATGGTGTTTATTATTTAGGGAGAAAAAAAAATCCAAACCTACATGGACCTGTGTGAAAAAGTAATTGCCCCCTTGTTAAAAAATAACCTAACTGTGGTGTATCACACCTGAGTTCAATTTCCGTAGCCACCCCCAGGCCTGATTACTGCCACACCTGTTTCAATCAAGAAATCACTTAAATAGGAGCTGCCTGACACAGAGAAGTAGACCAAAAGCACCTCAAAAGCTAGACATCATGCCAAGATCCAAAGAAATTCAGGAACAAATGAGAACAGAAGTAATTGAGATCTATCAGTCTGGTAAAGGTTATAAAGCCATTTCTAAAGCTTTGGGACTCCAGCGAACCACAGTGAGAGCCATTATCCACAAATGGCAAAAACATGGAACAGTGGTGAACCTTCCCAGGAGTGGCCGGCCGACCAAAATTACCCCAAGAGCGCAGAGACGACTCATCCGAGAGGTCACAAAAGACCCCAGGACAACGTCTAAAGAACTGCAGGCCTCACTTGCCTCAATTAAGGTCAGTGTTCACGACTCCACCATAAGAAAGAGACTGGGCAAAAACGGCCTGCATGGCAGATTTCCAAGACGCAAACCACTGTTAAGCAAAAAGAACATTAGGGCTCGTCTCAATTTTGCTAAGAAACATCTCAATGATTGCCAAGACTTTTGGGAAAATACCTTGTGGACTGATGAGTCAAAAGTTGAACTTTTTGGAAGGCAAATGTTCCGTTACATCTGGCGTAAAAGGAACACAGCATTTCAGAAAAAGAACATCATACCAACAGTAAAATATGGTGGTGGTAGTGTGATGGTCTGGGGTTGTTTTGCTGCTTCAGGACCTGGAAGGCTTGCTGTGATAGATGGAACCATGAATTCTACTGTCTACCAAAAAATCCTGAAGGAGAATGTCCGGCCATCTGTTCGTCAACTCAAGCTGAAGCGATCTTGGGTGCTGCAACAGGACAATGACCCAAAACACACCAGCAAATCCACCTCTGAATGGCTGAAGAAAAACAAAATGAAGACTTTGGAGTGGCCTAGTCAAAGTCCTGACCTGAATCCAATTGAGATGCTATGGCATGACCTTAAAAAGGCGGTTCATGCTAGAAAACCCTCAAATAAAGCTGAATTACAACAATTTTGCAAAGATGAGTGGGCCAAAATTCCTCCAGAGCGCTGTAAAAGACTCATTGCAAGTTATCGCAAACGCTTGATTGCAGTTATTGCTGCTAAGGGTGGCCCAACCAGTTATTAGGTTCAGGGGGCAATTACTTTTTCACACAGGGCCATGTAAGTTTGGATTTTTTTTTCTCCCTAAATAATCAAAACCATCATTTAAAAACTGCATTTTGTGTTTACTTGTGTTATATTTGACTAATGGTTAAATGTGCTTGATGATCAGAAACATTTTGTGTGACAAACATGCAAAAGAATAAGAAATCAGGAAGGGGGCAAATAGTTTTTCACACCACTGTACAATACTACAGGGGTCCTTACTCTAAAATGACTTTAAAAGGGCTCTTATATAATCACATAGGCTAAACTTCACGTTTTCTTGATGTATGTATCCTTCTAGGGAACCCACCTTTCAATAAAGATTTTATGTTTCAACATAGTAGGAACTTTTACAAGGCCCAAAGAACTAATTTCATATGCAAAGAATTCTTCAGAGGATGAACTGGTTCTTTATCAAGCGATAGTTCTATGAAGAACCCCACAAGCCTTTAAAGTGACATTTTGGATCCTTTATTTTTAAGAGAGTGGCGCGGCACAGTTGCACCGTCGGTAGCGCCCTCCAGTGACGGATCCCACATCCTGCGTTTAAATCCCATGCCAAGTCGTCGCATGTGTGGGTTTTATATTGGGTGGGTTTTCTTCCAACATCACTAAAACACACGCAGATATACGTAGGTTATGTTTCAGCAGTAGCAGTGAACCTCTGGCTCACTGTTTAGGACCACATTCTGCGTCGGACCCACTGAAATGGAGCAGGGAGACTGAACACATGGGTTGTGCTTCTGCGCGTTCATTCCTGTCAACAACAACTGAGAGCGGTGTTCGAAATTTCCAAAACTGAGCGAATGTCATTCCTGATTTTACAATGAAACAAAGAAACGAACCCTGTCAGAAAGAAAAAAAACTCCATGTGCGGCGTGCTAATTTGTGTCTAATTCAAGTGTCAGTCACAGTCGCTCGGTTTTGATGGCTGAACAATGCTCTAACTATCACGGCAGTTGTACGACTTATTACTTATTAAAATTGTTTTCATGCATTTCTAACAGGCTCGATTAAACATTTAGGAATACTAAAACGAGTGGCAAACAACATTTACTGATGATGCGTGGAGTAAAATGTAAATCCTCGCATTGCCACATCCACCGTCAGAGCGCATGCTCAGCCATCCTGCTAAAATGGAGGGGCGGGGCTCTGGGCTGCGCTTTAACTTTCTAGCATAAGCGCAGGGCGCTACATACTGAACGGGGCGTCTTTGATCTTTCCTACATGCCCACTGTTAAAAAATAACGGTTTTGTAATGGCATTTTTTTTGTTCTTTTAGAATCAATGCTTGACAAAGAATTATTTTAATCTGCGGACCAAGTTCTCTGCATTTGAAATGGGCTCTGTTAGCTTTAAAAGGCTCATCATATATGGACAAAACGGACTTTTTTTTGTGAATTTCCCCTTGGGATTAATAAAGTATCTATCTATCTATCTATCTATCTATCTATCTATCTATCTATCTATCTATCTATCTATCTATCTATCAGGTCAAGAAAACCTGTGTGATGGTGTGCAGCAACAGTCCCACCAATAGTTTCCAAATCTGGCTATTTTTGAAGCCTGTTTCGCATCTAAATAAATGAAGATTCATGTTGGCACTTCCAAGTGGATGGTTCTTTAGGAAAGCTGTGACATCGGTGGGAAGAACCATACAGGCGCCGTTATTTTGAAGAGTCGTCACGCAAGTTCCCTTCGATCTCCAAAGTCAGCTGACACACGAAACTCCATTCCCGCTCTTCCGTTGTGTCACCTCCCGCACCCTTGGAGAACATTTTTTAATTCTTATTTTATGTTCCTGGATAGTTAATTAATCACAATATGTCCGAAATTGCCAGAGATGATTACTCTCCAAGACAAAGGAATACATCTCAATGAGACATTTCAGTTCCAAAAAATTCTCCTTTCCTGGGGGGCTCGGCCGTTAGCTTTGACCTTCATGTTTTAATAGGCAGATTGTTGAAATAATTCGAGGTTGCCATGATTGGTATTTAGTGTGCGTGGATTGTAGTAATCAGCGCAATCAAGGCTCCTAATCAATACTGGGGATCAAATCACCATTTATTGAAACCGTTCACAAATTGGATTTGCACGCAAGTCGTGATTTCTCATTATAGGCATATACCACAGGAAGTGAGTGCGAAATGAACGTGCACGAGCGTGGTCTGTATTTACGTCATCTTTATTAAAAGCCTTTTCAGTCATGAAACTCTGACAGTGCAATCAGTCCACAATTCATTCAAATATCAATATTGCTTTTTTTTTTTTTGGGCAAAAACAGTTTTTTTTCGCAAGAACTGCAGCAGATTATTTTCAAAACGCCAACTTGTATTTCAGCAAACTCTCTAAAATCCTTACATCCCAAATGTTCTTCAAGATTCAACTCCATGCATTCCATTTCTCTCAAGGTATTGCTGTTCTTAACAATTTAACAACGAAACCGCTTGCTGTCAAACTACTCGTGGACATAAAAGTGGTCGAGCACATTTTAGTGCGTCCATTGAGCATCCCGCCCAGTACAAAAGATGCGAGGGGGCGCCACATATTTATCAAGTTTATTTACACAAGTCGGCGGATACATTTTAAAATAACGCATCTTCGTGTTACCATAAGCCGCTAAGAGTAAATTATTTATGGTTTATAGTCTCGTCGAAAATCATAGGACAGAAAACACGAGTGAACAGCGGCCCTCTAAACAACTTAACCAAATGAATCACCTTAATGGATGTTTTGGGTATTGACCCGCAGAAAGTTAGGCGACGCGTGAGAAGCAGCCAAAGTTGAGGATAACTGAACTTGAACGGAGGGGCCGAAGTACCGAGACAACGATCGAGACATACGCAGCTGGATGACGTTGTCAGATACTCAGTGCAGCGGTGCGGTCAAAGAGGCAGGAGACCCGAAGATTCCTGCCATAATACACTCGATTCAGGGATCGAGACGAGCAGCGAGGCGGAGCGCAACCCGCGATTAGCACAAGTGCGCGTGCGTGTGGGGCGCGGAGCGGAGCGGCCACGCGCGTCAGGTATCACTGCGGCACTTGGCATTGCAGTAATTGAGTCATTTAACCCTCTCACCAACCTTATCCTACCCACAGTGTAATGGGGCGCAGCTCTGGAGGTCTGCAGCTAAACTCTATTGGCGTCCGTTAAAGTCAAATCTACCTATTTGGACCACCCATTGGAGTCCATTCCACCTACTTGGCAGCAGAGACATATCCATACGTGGATTTAGGGGCTTATTTTTGTTTAGAGGTGGTTCCTGTGGACACAAACAGTTGGGTGTTTGCATTGGCACACTAGTGAAGGGCTCAGCAATTTTCTCGTTCTGTTGTGAGCTAAAAACTATAAATATGAACATTCATGTCATTTTGAAATTCATTATAAGCAAAGTTTAATCCACTATGCCACCTCGTGACAATTCTTCATCCTTTAAAGTCATACTGTCTAACTATCGAATTTAATGCAAAAGGGCTTGAAGACTGGTCTCTATCTATCTATCTATCTATCTATCTATCTATCTATCTATCTATCTATCTATCTATCTATCTATCTATCTATCTATCTATCTATCTATTATATAGTGCCTTTCATATCTATCTATCTATCTATCTATCTATCTATCTATCTATCTATCTATCTATCTATCTATCTATCTATCTATCTATCTATCTATTATATAGTGCCTTTCATATCTATCTATCTATCTATCTATCTATCTATCTATCTATCTATCTATCTATCTATCTATCTATCTATCTATCTATTATATAGTGCCTTTCATATCTATCTATCTATCTATCTATCTATCTATCTATCTATCTATCTATCTATCTATCTATCTATTATATAGTGCCTTTCATATCTATCTCTATCTAACTGATAGATAGATAGATAGATAGATAGATAGATAGATAGATAGATAGATAGATAGATAGATAGTGCCTTTCATATCTGATAGATAGATAGTGCCTTTCATATCTGATAGATAGATAGTTATATAGTGCCTTTCATATCTGATAGATAGATAGATAGATAGATAGATAGATAGATAGATAGATAGATAGATAGATAGATAGATAGATATGAAAGGCACTATATAACTGATAGAGATAGATAGATACATAGATATGAAAGGCACTATATAACTGATAGATAGATATGAAAGGCACTATCTATCTATCTATCTATCTATCTATCTATCTATCTATCTATCTATCTATCTATCTATCTATCTATCAGTTAGATAGATAGATAGATAGATAGATATGAAAGGCACTATATAACTGATAGATAGATATGAAAGGCACTATATAACTGATAGATAGATAGATAAATATAAATAATATATACACATACTAGCCATCCCCAATGGCTTCGCCCACATATTAGTGAAGCAGGACAGTGAGGAGGGTCCCACCCAGTTCTCCCCTCCTAATGTCACTCTTACCCTGCAGCCTCTCTCTTGGATTAGCGTGAATGTGTCGCTCCTGAAAGCGAACTCTGATTCTTAGCGCGATGAGAGAAGTCGCAAAATCAACTGCAATGTTCAAGCAAATTATAGAAAAAAGGCAGATCTAAATCCGTTAAGTAGTTCTCTCATTCGCTAACTAAGCGGAGTTAAGGTTACGCCCCGAGGCAGACGCGTGAGTGAGGTGGGCCCCGTCCCCACTCCCCGCAGCCCGATGAGTCTTTTTTGGATTTGGACTAATAAATCAGTACTGTAAGTGAACTATAATACTTAGCACGATGAGAAAGTCACAAAAATCAAAGGAATTATAGAAAAAAAAACCCGATCTAAGCCTGTTAAGTAGTTCTCTCGTGAAATGTGGACAGACATACAAACGGGTCTAAAAAAAAAGTATAAGAAATTTCACGCTTGGACCATGAAATTTTTAAAACTGCTTTTGAGCGAGCACCTATGGGCCAAGGGTAACCTACATTCCAAATTTCAAGTCCCAAGTCCTCATGGTTTGGGAGATTTTGTGATGAGTGAGTAAGTGGTCTTTGGCTTTTATATATACTGTATATATTTATACTGTATATACACTACACACATACACATATAGGTTTGATGAGAATTTACATATTTTCACCTATGATCAATTAACTGAAATTTTCATAAAATCTGTTTCTGAAACATGAAATCCCCAAACTCCTCCACAGCGTGTTTCCTTCATTCTCTGTAATGCAATGAGTTAGACCTGGCAGTCAGGTGTGTGGGCACAGTGTAAGTGTGTGCACATATAATGTATAGGGACACCTTTTGGGGTGGGGGGTGGAGCCCCTCCTAGCAGCAACTGGCGTAAGGCAGGAACCAGCCCTTTGATGGAGCAGCAGGCCAGTCAATCAGTCATTGTTTTATATAGCGCCTTTCCTATGGAGCACCTTCTTTGAAAAGACAACTTGATGACTTGCCAAGCTGTTTGTGAAGGCGGATCGCCCGTTAGCTGCCCATTCCAGAGTCGGCAGGTCATGAGAGTGTCCAGTGCGAGGAGGACCCCGTGACACCTCTGCGCCAGTGCCCAGTGCTGAGCTGGGTGGACACACACGGGCATGAAGCAGGACGACAGGTTTTCTTTTACTCTTCGTCAGCGTCCTAATGAAAGGCTGTCAGAATCCCAGGCACCTCCTGACGGTAAGATTGTGTCCTGTCATGTGGCGGCGAGGGGCTGTCAGAGAAGGCACACGCTGCTATTTCAGAAATGACCGCGCTCACTTCCAGGCTTTGCAAAATGAAAAATGGATTTCTTTCCAAGAGAATGCAGTGGACTTTGATGGCCTGTCATGTCTTTGTTGAGCAAGTCATTTTTAACCAACTTCTTGTTGGTATAGTGCCCCCCCACCCCCCCAAAGGCCTGTGTATTGTACATAACGGAACACCTTTACATTTAATGCTTTTCAAATACAACTATCTGAGCATAAGAGAATTGTCTGGGGTGGGGGGGGGGATTTGTCTCTAATCTGTACTTCCACATGAAAGGCACTATATACTGTAAATAAGGAGTTGAGAGGCCTACTCAGACAGACACCACATACACGGACATACAGGGGATATGCTGCATGAAAGGCACTATATAAAATGTGGGCAGTCATAGTCATGAAAAGCACAATATTAATAAACACAGAGTGCTTAATCAGTCAGGGTGATAAATGTGAAAGGCATAACTTAACTAAAAATGCAGCTGCCTGTCACAGTCAGATATACATGAAGGGAACCACAGACTGTACACACGGAGCAGCCATCGACAACAGGCACCATATGACTAGAAATACACAGACGTAGAGCGGGTAATCGGTCAGATACGTATGTACATGTGCATGGCACTTAGTAAATACAAATGGAATCATGGGCATAATAAAAATCATTGTCAAATAGAGAGAGAGATATGAAAAGAAACAGAATCGCATTACCCAATCACAATAAAGGAAATACACAGCAAAGTAAAACATAATATATTGTGAAATAAACGACTGGACACACAACACAGGTTTGGGGTAGCCACCCGTATAGTTTCCCTGGCTGTCAAAGGCTTTTAGTTGGGTACAAAGTGTGCAAGTTCGAGTCCAAAGTACAACTGATTAGATATGAAGGATGATGGGTTTTTCTAGTCTGTTCTCAGGAGGTGACGTCCTCGGGGCTGGGACAGGAAGGATTTCTCATATTTGGTCTGCTGAGAGAAAATGGAGAGTTTCAGAGCAACCTGCCGCCCCCTGGCCTGGTGTGGGATTGACGTTTTCTGGTCACTTTGGTTGACTGTCAAGCGCACGTGTGTAACAATATAAATAGGCAAACAGTAGTCAATCATAGTCAAATAGGTACAGTATATACTACAGGAAAGGCTCTATGTACAGTAAATAAATACTGAATTAAATATGATGGATATTCAGTCAGATAAATGTATGAAAGGTGCTATATAAATAGACGTGGACTGGTCAGTTACATTCAGATACAAACAGACTTTCTCTCTCCCTCCCTCTCTCTCTGTCTCGCTCTCTCTCCTTCCCTCTCTCCCTCTCTCTCCCTCCCTCTCTCTCTCTCCCTCTCTCTCTCCCTCCCTCTCTCTCTCTCTCTCTGACCTCTTTCTCTTTCTCTCTTGCTTCTCTCTCTCTCTCACACTGTCTCTCTCCATATATATATATATATACAGTAATCCCTCCTCCATCGCGGGGGTTGCGTTCCAGAGCCACCCGCGAAATAAGAAAATCCGCGAAGTAGAAACCATATGTTTATATGGTTATTTTTATATTGTCATGCTTGGGTCACAGATTTGCACAGAAACACAGGAGGTTGTAGAGAGACAGGAACGTTATTCAAACACTGCAAACAAACATTTGTCTCTTTTTCAAAAGTTTAAACTGTGCTCCATGACAAGACAGAGATGACAGTTCTGTCTCACAATTAAAAGAATGCAAACATATCTTCCTCTTCAAAGGAGTGCGCGTCAGGAGCAGAGCATGTCAGAGAGATAGAGAAAAGCAAACAGTCAAAAATCAATAGGGCTGTTTGGCTTTCAAGTATGCGAAGCACCGCCGGACAAAGTAGCTGCAAGGAAGGGAGCAAGCATTTTTCAGCATTTTTTAGAGGAGCATCCGTATCGTCTAGGGGTGCAAACAGCCCCTCTGCTCACACCCCCTCCCGTCAGGAGCAGTGAATGTCAGAGCGAGCGAGAGAGAAAGAGAGACAGAGAGAGAGAGCGGAAAGCAAACAATCAAAAATCAATAGGTGCTGTTTGAGCTTTTAAGTATGTGAAGCACCGTGCGGGAAGCATATCGCGCATCAAAGCAGCCACAAGTAAGCCCAGCAAAGAATGGAGCAATGTGAAGGTAGTCTTTCAGCGTTTTTTGAGGAGCGGCCGTGTCCTCTAGGGGTGCAAACAGCCTCCGTGCTCACAATATATTTGAGGAGTTTTATTTAATAGGTAATACGTGCTCTGATTGGGTAGCTTCTCAGCCATCTGCCAATAGCGTCCCTTGTATGAAATCAACTGGGCAAACCAACTGAGGAAGCATGTACCAGAAATTAAGATCCATTGTCCGCAGAAATCCATGAACCAGCAAAAAATCCGCAATATATATTTAAATATGCTTACATATAAAATCCGCGATGGAGTGAAGCCGAGAAAGTCGAAGCGCGATATAGCAAGGGATTACTGTAAATATATACTAGGGGGCTTTGCCCCCCGCTTTCTTTGCTTGCCAACCTCTAGGTAGGCGCTATGCGCTAGCCACTTCACGGTTGTGCTGCTTGTAGATGTACAATTTAAACAGATTGTTATTTTCATGGGAATTGTTCCATATACATAATAGATCTAACTATTTTACATTACAGCGAGTAATTAACCATAGTAAAAAACAGTACAATGTTATAAATTGAAAGAAAATATTCATTACGTTATATGAATTTGTTCTGTTTGGATCCAAAATTAACACGCAAATACTTTTTAAATTTTCACTTTTACTGTAAAACCTACAATATTTGGAATTAACTTTTCATCAATTTCACATTGAATTCTGATTCTGACACAACATATAACTGCCCATGATTGAATTTTGTTTCTTTCTCTCTAATAAATAAACTGACTTTTTCAAATGTTTGTCCCTGTCATTTGTTAATTGTCTTTGCCAAAGCTACTCTAACAGGATACTGTAAACATTTTAATATGAATGGCATATCAAGATCTCCTTTGGTGTCTAATGTTATCCTCTGACGATGGACTACATTACCGTTCTTGTCTCATGTTAAAATTTTACATCAGAATTGTTCAACCAATTGTGAATACAACTAATGTTAGCCCATCACTCAGACATAAATTACACAATAACATTATGACACAGCCTTCTCTCAACAGTAATTTGTGTGGTGGAAGGCCGGACGGTGTTAACGGTTGTAGATATTCTTCATGATATTGTAAGTTGATGTTTTCATCTTCCGCACCATCACCACCAACTGTCTCAGCAGAGTCTATTGATACGCATTTAAACACTTTGCCGTGTAACCGATTGACATTTTTGGTGTTATTTCGTTTGACTTCATCGTTTCTCTGTGTCCGTCTACTCATTTTTTCTCTGATAACCCTTTGTGATGAAAATCTTTAATAAGATTTGGATATAATGCGTCTTCTTTAACTGGGAACTTAAAGTGAGGAAAACAAAAATTTATATGAGCGGAGAGTGAAGGAGGGCAGCACGGTGGTGCAGTGGGTAGCGCTGCTGCCTCGCAGTTAAGAGACCTGGGTTCGTTTCCCCGAGTCCTCCCTGCATGGAGTTGGCATGTTCTCCCCGTGTCTGCGTGGGTTTCCTCCCACAGTCCAAAGACATGCCGGTTAGGTGCATTGGTGATCCTCGATTATCCCTGGTGTGTGTGCTTGGTGTGTGTGTGCCCTGCGGTGGGCTGGCACCCTGCCCAGGATTTCTTCCTGCCTTGCGCCCTGTGCTGGCTGGGATTGGCTCCAGCAGACCCCCGTGACCCTGTAGTTAGGATATAGCAGGTTGGACACTGACTGACTGACTGACTGACTGACTGACTGACTGACTGACTGACTGACAGAGTGAAGGAAGTCTTTCTGACAGAAGCATTCACACAAATGAGGGGGCCGTTAACCAGAAATGGTTGAGAGGAGGGCGGGACTTGAAAAAATCTCTTTGTAAAAGTCTCATCTCAGGATTTCCTTTTCTACTAGAGAGATGTGTGTGTGTATGTGTGTATAATTTGTGATGTCCAAGGGCGCGTACAGACTGGCAGGACACAGGTTTCAGCCCACACAGCACACAGTTTATTAACAGTTGCCTTCACAGCACACAAGGCTCACAGAGCACCTCATGGTCCCTATTGCCACCAGTCCTTCCACTGCCACTCTTCCTCAAGAGCTTCGTCTTCCTCCTCCCGACTCCAGCCGTTGAGTGCTGGTTGTTGGCCCACTTTACTGGGGCACTCTGAAGGAGTCCAGGTGCCCAATGAGCTTCTTCCAGCAGTACTTCCAAGTGTGACATTAGTGCCACCAAATAAGGCCCTGTAAAAGTGTCAGGCGCCCCCTGGTGGTGGTCATGGGCTCCTGCATGTTTGAGCTTCCACACGCGAAACCAAGGGGGCTGCCCTCTGTTGGTCCGGGGGAGGAACAATCTTGCAAATTCTCTCTCCCACCCCCCCGTCCTTCCATACTGTGGACATCCTGGCCGGATGTCCGCCACAATGTATATGTATATCAATCCGTTGTCATCTCTTTATATTTATGTCATCAGATTTCAGAACTCTCTACTGGTAGTCCGTCCTTTTCCATCTATCATTCTTTCTGCCGGTCATTTAACTACACTCTAGAAATCCACCGTATCATTTTCTCGTCCCTACCTCTGTTCCTAACTCTGGACAGTATTCTCCGAGGCCTGAATGCCCGCCACCACTTGTGGCTGTGCCCACACCAGTGCAGCCTCCGTTAACCCAAGAAGTCAAATGGTTTGCACTTTCCTCTAAAAGGCGGATTGTTCAAATTCAAGTGCACTGAATTTCAGATTGTGAGGGGCGCCCCACTTTATCAAGCACCAAATCCGAAATGATCCCGTAATTAACATCCAGCTTCTCTCCACGGAAAAAAATCAAATCAAATCAAAGCACCTTGAAAGTGGGCATTTTTGCTCTGGATGAATTAAAAGTGGAGGCTCATTAATTGTACGCCGGGGTTGCTGTATTCCTTGCGTGTTGATGGTTGTGCCAAAGGCGGCTAATTCCGCCATCTTCCTTTTCAATTACTCTCCCCGCTCTATTAATTGAAGAGGACGCCGGTGCCACTAATCATCTGTTTAACAGCCTGTGTCAGCCGTGCCCAGCTCGGGATGTCTGCCTTCAGGTTTTATTTAACAATCTATTTGGCTTTTCGAGTTCATCGGCGGATCTCCTAAAGGTTTGAATTCCAAGCTGCCTTAATTACATTTTAGTTCTTTCTTTACACGAAGTGCGACCCTCCGGTTTGTGTGCCGCGCCGTTCACTCAGAGGGTCCCCATGCAGGCCACTCTCTTGCTTTTTCTCATTTGGCTGCCTGATGTTTTTTTTGTCTCACGGGTCGCCTGCCACCTTTTCCCCAATGTTGTGCTGTACGACTAAGGGGTGTGGAGTCGACCCGTGCAGCATTGTGTGCCACGCCATCTCAATTAGACATCGCCACTTACTTTGGTGTCTTGATTGGTCAGCCAATTGTTTTCATGCCCTTTGTCAGAGCTTTGTGCTAAAATCATTTAAACTCGTTTCTCCCCTCATCGAGCAACACTCAACTACTCCAAGAATGAGAAAGCGAAATCTGAATTTTTGTAAACTTATCAAAACTGAACTACCCCATTGTTACAGGTAGTCAGAGCCTTTGCCATGACATGCGGCTCAGGTTCGTCCTTTCCTTTTGATCGTCACTGAGATATTTCTACACCTTGTATGAAATCCACTTGTGGTCAACTCAGCGACTAGGAATGGCACCCACCTGTCCATAGGTGGGCCCACAGATGAGCAGAAACCCAATCATGAGGTCAAAGGCAGGATTGTGTCGAGGCACCAACCTAAGGAAGACTACAAAAGAGCAGCGTGGCCTCTCCAGCATTCTGAAATGGAAGATGTCAGACCCAACCACAACTCCTCTGAAGGCTACAACCAAACTAAGAGAGGTGGCCAAGGAGCCAATGGTCACTATGACTGCACTCCACAGAACGTGTGTGGAGATGCGAGAAACATCCAGAAAGAGAAGCACCACTGAAAAACAGCACTCATGGGGGCTTTGAGAGCAGAGCGGCAAGATGGCTCATGAAAGCCTGCTTGGAGTTTGCAAAATAGTCACTCGATGGGCCCTCCAGAGTGTAGGAAAGAAGAAGTCTCTGGTGTTGTGAAACTGAGATTGATGTGTTTGTCCTCAATGCTAAGTGTCATTTCTGCAGAAAACTAGGACACCTTCATCACCTGTGCAATGCCATTCTAATGGTAAAGAATGGAGAGTGGTGGTGGTGGAGGTGGGCATCCAGCTGTGGGGTCAATTGGTAGCAGCAGGAAAGTGGAGACTAAACAGAAATGAGGAAAAGCTGAGCACTGAGATATCCTTAAAGAGAGTCTGCTCCAGAGTGCTGTGGACCTCCGACTGGGTGGGCATGAAGAAAAGACCACGCAGGAGTGCCTGAGGGTCAACAAAAATGAACTGAAGTGTCTTTAGCACAAAGATGGAATGTAGCCAAATGTGTTAAAGGTGAAGGGGTCTGGATACTCTCTGAAGAGCTTGTGTGTGTTGAAAACGGGTCACTAATTAAAAAAATCTGTTAGAATGAAAACCTGCAGCCCTCCGGGACCGGAGCTGGGGACCCCTGACTATCAGATGATTCAGGACATTGGACAAAAGGACTCGAGGAACAGCTGCAAGCGAATTCAGGACCATGGACAGCAGGATGTAAACACGAGTGTGGGCTAATTCAGTCAATGAGGAAAGACTGTAGGCAGATTCAGGACCTTGGACAGCAGGCTGGGCAATGCTCAATGGATAGAGAATGAAGGAGATGAACCTTGGCAGTTAAAACAAAACGCGTCAAATTGAGATTAAGAGGTGACATCACCGAAGTATTTAAAATTATGCCGGGAATTTTTATAGTCCATCCAAGCTGTTACTTTAAAAGAAATTCTGCAACAAGAACACGGAGCCTCGCTACTGGGTAGATTTCACTCAGAGAACCTACAGACACATGGAATGAATTACCAAGCAGTGTGCTAGACAGATGAAGGGGTTTGGTACCCCATTTTGGGCTAACTGTCCTGTTCTCATCTCCAAGGTTCTTAAAGAAGGAAAACCCCAACTGATACCAATTTGCAAACTCGTGTACCTGAGAGAGCTCGTCCTAGAAGATCCAGTTTTATTACAACTCTGTAATTAGAGCTTTATGACAGTGATAGAGGAAGCTGTCAACTCCAAAATAAATAAATAAGTATGTATTTATTCCTTTTCTGATTGTGTGGAAGCATGCAGGTGGTATAATGAGAACTATCAGAATGTCAGATATTAAAATGCAAACGATTTTGTTCTCTGATAAGGGAGATCTTTTTTACATGGATCAGCTGTTATTAGAAAATGTCACTTTGAATCAGCTTACCCAGGGGAAAAACAAACATCCCTGAAAATGGGAGTTTAGTGAATTGTTATGTCAACATTTAACTGGTAATTAAGCCATCATCTTGAATTCATTTAGTCGGTAATACATCAAAGATTTGGGATTAACATTTCACAGCTGCACTTGTAAATGAAAAGGCTGTACGGTTAGAGCAGACCGCATTTCTACCTCTCCGCCCCAGTCCCACTCAGACACTGGGAACAGACAGCTTTGAGGAAAATGATGTAGGCAACTTTTAAAAAGAATTTAAGATAGAAGGGTCACAAGATGAAATAAGACAGGGGGACAGGAGGAGTCTGAGTCAAAAGGACTGGCAGGGGTCATTTCTAAAAATGGCAGGGTACAAATAAAGTTCTATCTATCTATCTATCTATCTATCTATCTATCTATCTATCTATCTATCTATCTATCTATCTATCTATCTATCTATCTATCTATCTATCTATCTATCTATCTATCTATCTATCTATCTATCTATCTATCTGTTATTTAGTGCCTTTCACGTCTATGTCTCTATCTATCTATATATCTGATCACAACCAATATGTACAAGAAAAATCTTTGGTCAAAAAAGGAGAAATAAAAATCTCTAACCACAACAAGTTCTTTGAAGCATTTCAATGATATTCAAAAACTTGGAGACTCAGCACAGAGCCGCCATCTTACATAGGCATGACCAGATGACACAATGCATCAGCTATCGTAGCCACCATAACCAACAAAGATAGTGGCCATGACTTTACAAAATGCAAAATGGCTTTGCCAGAATAAAAATGATAAACAACAAGAAAGACTGGTCCAAAAATTAAACAAGCAAGGCAACCAAAACAGGATTCATACCAGTGAGCCCCTGTGTCAACCCACAGGAAAGTCTAGAAAGTATTTGAGGCCACGGAGATCCACTGAGACGCAGCTCTCCAGGAGATCTCTCAAGAAACTTTGCTCCTCAGAGAGCCCACTCACTTTTTCCTTTTCCAGTCTCTGGTAGTTTCTAATCCTAGGAGTGGCTAATCACACTAATTAGGACACTTTCTCACACACCCACACACACACACACAGAGACACCAAAATGAATTGCTAGCTACTGGTCATGTTTCCTGTTGCCTCTCACCACCAAGCTCAGTCCTCCCAACTGAATATCCAACTAGTTTGAGTATTTCAGGAGTCGCAGGCTCTGCATGTCTAATGACAGAACTACACGGGGGCCACCGCCTGTCCTGTGTGCAAAGCTGGAACATTTCTTACATAAGGTTGACTGTGTGTTTTCTGTCAATAAGGATTAATTAAACATTTTTAAGTCTCTTTACCCTTTATAAAGTTATTATAATTTATCAACAGGTTTAAAGAGGTTTGCTATTTTCTTCTCAATACGTTTGTTCAGTTGATTTGACAGAGTTGTAGATAAATGTTAAGTTAGCAGGTGATAATAAACAAGGAGAAACGGTACATAATCCACAATCCATTGAATCATTACAGAAGGACTTGGACATCATATGGGCTTGGGCAGACTGGTGGCAGATGAAATTTAAAGTCAGTAAATGTAAAGTATTACATATCACAAGTAATAATGTTAGGTAGGATAACAAAGTGTACAGAATGAGAGGTCTGCAGCTTGAAAGTGCACCTTATGAGACAGACCTGGAAGCCTTAGTGGACTCCTCACTGTCTACGTCCATTAGGAAGACTAATGACAAGGCAGGTTATATAACACAATATGTGGACTACAAGCCAAGGGAGGTTATGATTAAGTTTTATAACACACCAGTGAGGTCTCACCTTTTCAGTTTTTGTCTCCATATTGTAGAAATGATATAGTAACACTAGAGGAAGTCCAAAGCGGAGTGACTAAGCTGACACAGTGGTCAACGAGGACAGATTGTAGATTCAGAACCATGGAGCAAGAACAAAGAAGAAAGCTTAAAGACTGGTTCAGGACCATGGACAGCAATCAAAGACTGACGAAGCTGTGCCTCTTTAGTTTAAGAAAGTAAAGAACTAGGAGGTGACATGTCCATCAAGTAGTTTTGTAGCTTGGATAAAGATAAGAGAACAGCCACAGTGAGACATAACAAAGGAATATTTCTGTTGATATGAAGGAAGGACCCCAAGCTGCTTTTCATTCCACACTTCTGCTAAAGAATTTGTTAGCTGAAAGTCCTCAATGCTAGTGAGTCAGAGAGGCCATCGGTTCATCATGACCATCAATTTTGTCTTCATTCTCTTCTCTGCTACCGTCTCCAGTAGGTCACTTATAATAATTGAGCCTGTCTCATTAATTAGCTTGGTGCTTTGGTGGACCTCTCTTGAAGTGGGGTTACCAGGCCCGTGGACCAACGGCCATCACAGACTTGTAAAACATGTGAAGGATGTCACTACCCACATTAAAAAAAGGAGACAGATTCTGCTCTGCCCTGTCTTGCTCTGTGTTCCTATGTGTTATGAGACCACTCCAGCATGTCACTGGTGTGGACCATTAAGTGCTTGTAGCTGTGCACCACCTCCATGTCCACTCCCTCAGTAGTGACTGTGAGTAGAGGCTCTTTGGTGTGATGAAACTCAATCACCAGTGTCTTGGTTTTCCTGATGGCCAGTTGCAGACAGTTCTCCATCTGACCAGTCTAATCTCCATTGTCAATACACCTCATAAGTGCAGAATCATCGAGAATGTCCACAAGTGACATGACCTGCTGCTGTGTTTGTTTGAAGTGAGATGGAGACAGGACTGTTTCTGGTGGTGCTCCAGTGTTGCTCACATCTGTATCAGAGACACAGTCCTTTAGTCTCACAAACTGGGGTCTGCCAGATAGATAGTCCATTATCCAGGGCACCACAGGCTCATCCACCTGCATATCTCTGAGTTTACCCTTTTAACAGAAATGGCTGGATGGTATTGAAGGAACTGGAGAAATCAACAGACATAATCAATAGACATAAAGAGTGCAGCCAGCTGTATGGAGCAGACAGATAATTGCATATTCAACTCTGGTCTTTGTCTGATAAACAAGCATCACTGGGGTCAGGTGGCCTTTCACAAAAGGACTCAAATAGTCCAGAAATAGCCCCTCAAACGTTTCCATGATGTGGGATGTAAGGGCCAGTAGTCTGTAGCCATTAGGCAAAGAAGTGCCTGCCTTACAACAAAGGATGTTTTCCACAAGAACTTTCTAGAGCCTTAGTGGCAGACTGAACACATGACAGATGGCACCACAAAGGTGACCAGCCCAGGACATAACTTACTTGAGGTCTGACATTGAGAGGGATAGAGAGAGAAGGGACCCTGCTGCAGCCCTGGCCCAGAAGACACCACACTGACTGAAATCTTAAAGTCCACTCTTGCTATCTCAGCTCCCTTGAATTAATTCCTCAGCAGGCATTGTTGCTGTTTGTTCCATGTGAGTGATGTATCCAAGTTGCCCACCAGTTACGAAACACACTTCTCAATTTTCAGTCCCAATTCATTAGCTTGAGATTCTTTATTATAACCTTGGATGTGGCCGGGCATCACTTCAGGATTTAACATTATGGGCACAGTCCTCGCTTGTGTTTAATTGTTCATGAAGAATAAATGTAACTGAGCCATATCTGAAGGCTAACGGAAATTTAGGTTAGATATCAAAATGTGTGGAGTACCAGTCAGGAGAGGTGATGCTTAAGTTATAGAGTGCCCTGGTGTGGAGTAATGTGGAGTATTGTGTGCAGTTTTAGTCTCCATATTACAAAGAAAGACAGACAGGAGCTTTCCTTCTTTCAACATTGATTCAGGGCCATGGACAACGATCAATAAAGAATGACTACACTGACTCAGGACCATGGACAGCGATCAATGAAGAATGACTACACTGATTCAGGACCATGGACAGTCGTCAATGAGGAATGGCTACAGGCTAAATCAGGACGATGGAAAGCGGTCATTGAATTAAGACTTTCAAAGCTGCACCTCTTTAGTCTACGAAATTAGAGATTAAGATGTGGTGTGACTTCAGAGTAGTCTTCTGACTTGACTGAAGAGCAGCCAGATTCCCACCGAGGCTCTGTAAAGGTGTATCGCTTCAGGAACGAAGGGCATATCTTCACACACTTCTGCTAAATAATTCATTGGCTGCTGCGTCACAGAGAGGATGTGCAGTATTGTTCAGTCGTGAAATGATTCTTAAACTTCAGTCCAAATTCATTAGCTTTCAGATTCTTTCTGCACCGTTGGATGTAGCGGTGCTTCGTTTCAGGAGTTAACATTATGGGCTGCCAGTTGGCACAGACCTCACTCGTGTTAAACTGTTCCTGAAGAATCAATGTAAGTGAGCCATATCTGAAGACAAACAGAAAGTTAGGATGAATATCAAAATGTGTGGAGTACAAGTCAAGAGAGGTGATGCTTAAGTTATATATGGTGAGGAGTAATG
Organism: Erpetoichthys calabaricus; assembly: GCF_900747795.2. Lineage (NCBI taxonomy): Eukaryota > Metazoa > Chordata > Cladistia > Polypteriformes > Polypteridae > Erpetoichthys > Erpetoichthys calabaricus. The sequence continues at coordinate 294,480,304 of NC_041397.2, read as the reverse complement.
TGGAGTACTGTGTACAGTTTAAGTCTCCATATTACAAAGAAGCACACAACAGCAACTACACTGATTCAGGACCATGAACAGCGATCAATGAAGCCTGGCGACAGGCTGAATCAGGACCATGGAAAGCGATCATTGAATAAAGACTTTCAAAGCTGCACCTCTTTAGTCTACAGAATTGGAAATTAAGAGGTGGTGTGACTTCAGAGTAGTCTTCTGACTTGACTGAAGAGTGGCCAGAGTCCCACCGAGGCTCTGTAAAGGTGTATCGCTCCAGGAACGAAGGGCATATCTTCACACACTTCTGCTAAATAATTCATTGGCTGCTGCGTCACAGAGAGGATGTGCAGTATTGTTCAGTTGTGAACTGATTCTTAAACTTCAGTCCAAATTTGTTAGCTTTCAGATTCTTTCTGCACCGTTGGATGCAGCGGTGCTTCATTTCAGGAGTTAACATTATGGGCTGCCAGTGGGCACAGACCTCACTCGTGTTTAACTGCTCATGAAGAATCAATTCATACCTGATTCCTAAACTACAGTCATGGCCAAAAGTTTTGAGAATGATCCAAGTGTTTGTTTTCACAAAGTCTGCTGCTTTTTAGATCTTTTCATCAGATGTTTCTGTGGTATACTGAAGTAGAATTACAAGCATTTCATGAGTTTCAAAGGCTTTCATTGACAATTCCATTAAGTTTATGCACAGAGTCAATATTTGCAGTGTTGGCCTTTCTTTCTTTTTCCAGACTTCTGCCATTCGCCCTGCCATGCTGTCTTGTCCATCAACTTCTGGGCCAAATCCTGACTGACTTCTTGCATCCATGCCTGGAGTTGGTCAGAATTTGGTGGGTTTTTGTTTGTCCACCCACCTTTTGATGATTGACCACAAATTCTCAATGGGATTAAGGTCTGGACCGTTCACCCCAAATTTTGATATTTTGTTCCCTGAGCCACTTAGTTCTCACTTTTGCCTTATGGCCCGGTGCTCCATCATGCTGGATTGTTCATTGTTGGTCACCAAGCTGTTCTTGGATGGTTGGGAGAAGTTGCTCTCGGAAGATGTTTTGGTCCTGTTCTTTATTCATGGCTGTGTTCTTATGCCAAATTGTGAGTGAGCCCTGCACTCCCTTGGCTGACAAGCAACACAACAGATGAGTGGTCTCAGGATGCTTTACTGTTGGCATGACACAGGACTGATGGTAGCGCCACTCACCTTCTCTTCTCTGGATGCCCCAATCAATCAGAAAGGGGATTCATCAGAGTAAATGACTTGACCCCAACAGTCCTCAGCAGTCCAATCCCAGAATATCAGTCTGTCCTTGATGTTTGTCTTTGATGCCCTTCTTGATGCCCACCAGGCCATCCTCCAAATGTCTTCACCTCACTCACACCTGCCTGCTGCAATTCCTGAGCCAGCTCTGCACTGGTGGTGCCCCCATCCCGAGACATGAATCAAATTTAGGAGACGGTCCTGGGACTTGCTGGACTTTCTTGGGTGCCTTGAAGCCTTCATCACCTCTCTATTCCAACTCAATCAGTGTGACAAAGTGACCTCCAGCCTTGTCCTCATCGTCACTCTCACCCGTGTTAACTGAAATGAAGTCAGCAGGTCCTTCAGTTGCAGGGCTGAAGTGCACTGGAAATGGGTTTTTGGGATTAAGTTTATTTTCATGGCAAAGAGGGACTTCTGATCCCTCTTCATAACATTCTGGAGTCGATGCGAATTGGCATCATACAAACTGAGGCAGCACACTTTGTGAACATTCATATTTGTCTCATTTTCAAAATGTTTGCCTACGATTGTACCGTTTTCCTCTACTCTGGTGACATTTTCTTCTGCTATTGAAGTTAAAGGCAGGCCAGACCCTGAGCCATTTCTAAGAGATGTCCTGCCACAAATTGTCCAGTTTTTGTCTTAACTGGCGAATGTGAAGTGGGCATCTCCTGGTTCCAGTGCATTTGGCCAAACTGGCATCTTGTTATGGAGTATCAGGACTAGTCGGAGTTTGGTGGCCGTGTTGATATAAACCTCCAGAGACACTAGAATGTGCCTTTTCCATATTGAAGTACACAGGAGCGACTATTTGGCCTCTCTTGCAATCTTCTCCAGTCAATCCCCCCTTTCGGTTTCAGGCTTGATCATCCCGCGTATTTATCACAGAAGAAGGAGCGACCACAGCCATCAGCTCTTTAGTGTATGCCAAGGTGACGTAAGGCATCTGTATGGCTTTGCTGCTCTTCTCCAGACAGCGTAGCTGAGATTGAAAGACCTTAATGGTGGCCCACCACTACTGACCTGGTCTTGAATATGGGGGTACACTGTCATTAGTTTAAAGAGCCACTTAAATCAATGCCTCCTTATTATTCCACTTGACCAACGGGACGGCGTCTCTCGTCATTTATTAGTCGATCAGAAGACGAGAAATGATGACGTAAACACTGAGCTCGTTGGGCATGGAAGGTCATTCTTTAGATTTGACATTAGAAAAATGAGGCAGAATTTGGGGGAAAAAAATATCTGAGTGCACCTCATTTGGGGGTCTTCTTGGTCCTGATGTGCGTGTTGGCCTTTGGGTTCAGCTGCCACCCCGGTTTCTAAACAGACAGTCATAGAACGTGCAACGCTGCATATGGAGGTCACCAAATGGAGCAGCCATTTACTGGGCAGCAGAGGGTGGTCCCCCCTCATTAGTTTCCGCATCACTTGTATTACTTTTTTAATAAAGGTGACAGCAATCAATCAGTTTGTGACATGGCCTTCCGAGTTCATGAACACTTACTGGAAAAATGATTAGTAAGAGCCGTACCCCCCAGCTTGTCTGTGTAATGTCCTAATCAGCCATCAGTCAGGTGGTGGCACATACAGTCCTGCATGGACAGGTCAGGAGCTTCAGTTGACGTTCACATCAAACAGCAGAATAGGGACAGGCAGTCTGATCTCACTGATTTGGACTGCGGTCATCTAGTGGGTGTCACCACAGACCGCAAGAAGGTTTGGGGCAGCCACCCGTATGTTGTATCCTGGCTGCAAAATCAGTTGATTTTATTACGAAGTTCACAGGTTTGAGTTCAAAACAGAACTAATTGTAAAATGAAAATATGGCTGCTTTAAAGCCTAAGACAGGAAGTGATGTCATCAGGACAGGAACCGGAAGTGACATCTTAAAGACCTGAGGTGACGTCATCACCACCGCCAGTACCTGAAGTGATGTCATTATTGGTGCCAGGACCTGGCGAGATTTCTCGTGGATGGTCTGCAGAAGATTGAGAGAGAGGGTTAGTGCAGCTCGCCACCCGCTGGTCTGACGTGATATTACTAATCTTAATGCCTTTCAGCTGCCTAACAATTGCACGAGTGTGACAATAGATAGATAGATAGCTCAAAGGCACTATATGATAGATAGAGAGATATGAAAGGCACTATATAAGAGAGAGAGATAGATAAGAAGGGCACTTTATGATAGATAGAGAGATATGAAATACACTATATGATAGAGAGAGAGATATGAAAGGCACTATATAATAGATAGATATATAAGAAAAGCACTATATGATAGATAGATAGATAGATAGATAGATAGATAGATAGATAGATAGATAGATAGATAGATAGATAGATAGATAGATAGATGGGAAAGGCACTATATAATAAATAGATAGATAGATAGATAGATAGATAGATAGATAGATAGATAGATAGATAGATAGATAGATAGATAGATAGATAGATAGATAGATGTGAAAGGCACTATATAATAGATAAATAGATGTGAAAGGCACTATATAATAGATATATAATAAATGCACTATATGATAGATAGATGGGAAAGGCACTATATAATAAATAGATACAAATATAGTTGTGAAGGGCACTATATAATAGATATATAAGAAAAGCACTATATGATAGATGGGAAAGGCACTATATAATAGATATATAAAAAAAGCACTATATGATAGATAGATAGATGGGAAAGGCACTATATAACAAATAGATAGATATGAAATGCACTATATAATAAATAGATACATATGAAAGGCACTATACAACATATAGATAGATAGATAGATAGATAGATAGATAGATAGATAGATAGATAGATAGATAGATAGATAGATAGATAGATAGATAGATAGATAGAAATGAAAGGCACTATATGATAGATAGATAGATAGATAGATAGATAGATAGATAGATAGATAGATAGATAGATAGATAGATAGATAGATAGATAGATAGATAGATGTGAAAGGCACTATATAATACATAGATAGATGGGAAAGGCGCTATATGTCAGGTTTGAATGTACAGCCTCGTTCCCTGTTCCTTGGAGCCACAGACCCTTCTTCATGGCCGCTGTCCTTTGCCAGTGTGACTCGCCGTTGCTCAGTCCTCTCCTGCCCTTCTCCTTTGGTAGATGTTACCCCTCTGCCTCGAGGTCTGTGTTTCTCAGAAGGAGACGTCTGTGGATTTTAACGTTAAGCGATTTGATTTCAGACGACTTCCAGCTGACTTCTGCAGACCTGTAGCTCAATATGGGCGATTGCATGCGTGTTTATTGCCTTGATCATATTTCAGGAATTTCATTTAGTTGCCTTTTGGAATTTTAACATCTGAGGTTGAAGTGGATTTCCTTGTGATTAATTTCTGCTTCATCGAATGAAGGATTGCAGGATGGGCACTGCCTGTACTGGCAGCACTGGGTACAGGAGGAAGGAGTGAACGGTGGAAAGTGCGAGCGTCCATGACAGGGACTCGATCATTATTGTCATTGTAACTTTCTCCAGTCTGTCACCTCCCATTAGGGACTCCATGATGGTGGAGCCTGACCCTGATGACGTTGGGTGCAAGGCAGGAGACGACTCTGGATGGGGTGATGTCCCCCACAGGACCACTTTGTTGTTTCTCGATTATTCTCTGCTCTACTCTACTCTACGGTTACTAATGTTACTCCTTGGCCGGTTGCTCTGTTTTTTTTATTGGATTCTGATGGATTCCTAACCTCAAGTCTGAACAGGTCAGTCACCAATAGTCCGTGCAGATTTTATAAGATTGTTTATGTTTTCATCATTCGTGTTTAACTAATATTTTTAAGTTATGAATAATTGCACGGTCTCTTTAGCACTGAACCATAGGGGGTCCGCGCTCAGTCTCGAGCTGCTCTGAGTGCCTTCACTTACTGCTCAGCTCCACGTCTCCTTTAATGCTTCTCAGCTCTGGCTGACCCAATGCCTCCTCCTCCTCCTTACTTCTCGTCACACCACTTTCCGGCCGTGGATGAGGCACGTCGGCCATATGTTTAAACACAAGCTGTGCTCATCAGTGCGTGCCCAGCGCTCAGCGGTGCCTCTCCACACATTATGCATGCCAGACATGAGAAACACACATTAAGTTGTGACCTCTGGTGGCATACGCAGCTGCCACAGCCTGGGAAGAGGGTGGCCAAACAGACAGAGTCTCACCTAGGTGGTCATCAACAGTGCGTCCAGAATGAAGAAGAAACGCTGACCTTCTCAAAGTGACCGTTCACTCTACCGTGGTAAGAAAAAAGCTAAGAGCATTGGCATCACTTTAAGGGAAACGGGTGGCACTCCATGCAAACGGAGTCACTGCTTAAAAATCCAAATCCAGTTTGGCCAGATGGGTGACATACACCGGCAGCCAGGACATCCAGGTGACATGAATGACTTCGATGATCTCGTTATGGTGGCACCTGTCAAGGGGTGGGATAGGTGAGGTAGGCAGCAAACAAGCAGTCAGTTTGTGAAAGTGACATAAAAATATTATATTATGGGTGGCACGGTGGTGCAGTGGTAGCGCTGCTGCCTTGCAGTAAGGAGACCCGGGTTCACTTCCCAGGTCCTCCCTGCGTGGAGTTTGCATGTTCTCCCCGTGTCTGCGTGGGTTTCCTCTGGGGGCTCCGGTTTCCTCCCACAGTCCAAAGACATGCAGGTTAGGTGCATTGGTGATCCTAAATTGTCCTTAGTGTGTGCTTGGTGTGTGGGTGTGTTTGTGTGTGTCCTGCGGTGGGTTGGCACCCTGCCCAGGATTGGTTCCTGCTTTGTGCCCTGTGTTGGCTGGGATTGGCTCCAGCAGACCCCCGTGACCCTGTGTTTGGATTCAGGGGGTTGGAAAATGGATGGATGGATGGAATATTATATTATCAAAGAAAAAATGCCCTTTGTGTACCTTCATGACTTTTCCTTCTTATTCACGTGTGTGTGATCGTCTCTTCATCGGCGCTCCGTCTCTCCAGTGTGTTCCCATAAAGCCCACTTCTCAGACTCTGCCATTATTTTCACACTTGCCGTCTTTGAAGGGGACTCTCTCTGTCTCTCTCAGGGGGTCTTCTATGCCTTTATTCCTCCTGGTGGGTCTCGCACTTGCACTTCCTCTTTCCAAAGCTAAACTGACCAATCAGATTGCTCAGAGAGACTGGACATCCAGACCTTTTTGTTTTCTCTTCTATTGTTTTATTACGGCATAACATTGCTTACTCCAATTTATGGCTGTTGGGGGCACAGTTTATATGGCAGGACTAGGCATAGGCTGGTAATAGCACTAGATGGGGTGCCAGTCCATGACAAGTCTTATTCACACACACACACACACACACACACTGAGTCCCCAACTAATGTAACTGGCACATCGTTAGGGACATGGGAGTGAAAGCAGAGTTTCTGGAGGAAAACCCAAGTAGATAAGGAATGAGTGTGAGACTCAAAGTCGGGACACTCGAACTGGGGAGCAGAAGAGCCAAACACCACACTGCCCCCTGCAGCAAGCATGTTGATTAGCACCTGCCAGCAAGAATTGCACTGCACTTTCTTCAGGTGACAATATTAATATAATATAATATCCATTTATAATGGCTCAGGGGTCCAGATTCTGTCCCAGCAGCACTTGACTTAAGGAACACACAGCCGTTCACACTGCGGCCAGTTTAGACATTGAGTGACCTGACTGCGCACTCTTTGGGATGAGATGAAAACCCACAAAGACATGGGGAGAACATGCAGAGTGCACATGGACCTTAGCTGGATACAGGATTCAAAGGTTCTGTGAAAGGTTACACTAATCACAATCACAAATGTGCCAACCTAATTATACTAGATAATATTATTATACAGTAAATATTATAACAGTATATCATACAGTACAGTATATAGTAACAGTAATATTATACAGTATATAACAACAAACCTAGGGGCAGATAAAGATCTATCAGATAGAAATGAAAGGCTCTATCTATCTATCTATCTATCTATCTATCTATCTATCTATCTATCTATCTATCTATCATATAGTGCCTTCTATCTATCTATTATATAGTGCCTTTCATCTATCTATCTATCTATCTATCTATCTATCTATCTATCTATCTATCTATCTATCTATCTATCATATAGTGCCTTCTATCTATCTATTATATAGTGCCTTTCATCTATCTATCTATCTATCTATCTATCTATCTATCTATCTATCTATCTATCTATCTATCTATCTATCTATCTATCTATCTATCATAATTCATTTTATTTATAAGGCACTTTACATTTGTAGTAAATCTCAAAGTGCTAGGTAAAAAAAAATTAACAAAACCAAAACAAGATAAAAACAAAGATAAAACAACAATAATTAGTGGCTTTCCTGTTAATATGCTTCCCTAAATAGAAACGTCTTTAACTGTTTTTTAAAACAGCCCACAATCTGCTGTGTTCTCATTTCTCTGGTAGAACATTCCAGAGCTGTGCTGCAGACACTGAAAAGCTTCGGTCACCCATTGTGTGAAGTTTGGTCACAGGGGGGCAAAGGCTGTAGGTATTTGCAAGACGGAGGTTTCTTGTAGTGGATTATATTATAAGAAGTTCCTTAAGATATTGTGGAGCATTTCCATGAATACACTGATGAGTGAGCAGACAGAGTTTGTATTCGATACGGAGGTCAATAGGTAGCCAATGAAGTGACTGAAGGATTGGTGAAATGTGTTCATATTTCCGCATCCGCGTCAGGATCCTTGCAGCACTATTTTGGATTTGTTGGAGCTTTTGAAGGCTCTTGCTGGGGATCCCGATGAGGAGTCCGTTACAATAGTCCAGCCTGGAGGAGACCAAGGCATGAACCAGCTTTTCAGCATCACAACGGGAGAGTCAAGGACAGAGATTGGCTATGTTTTGGAGATGAATTCTATCTATAACATGAACCAATTGCTAAATCCAATGCACTGCTGTCAGGGGCACAGCTCATAATGGGCACACACGTCTGCAGCTCACAGAATCTGCACATCTTTGTGGATGTGGATGGAAAGCCCATGTAGATTACAACCCAGGGTTGGATTTGGCCCAGGATTCTGAATCTAAAAAAGCAGCAGTACTAAACACTATGCTGTCTTATATTGTATTATATTATTATATTATATTATATTATATTATATTATATTATATTATATTATATTATATTATATTATATTATATTATATTATATTATATTATAGTATGTATTTAGTCAGGTGGTTAAGGCTTTAGACGCCAGTCCATGAGGTGTCACTCTCTGTGACCCTGAGTAAACTCCCGTCACCTGTCTGATCTCCAATTGAAAAACAAAATGTCACCAATTGCAACTCAACTCTTGTGTGTCACCTTGACTAAAGGGACTGGCGCATAAGTAATTATGTGTATAAGTAAATGATGATTATTATTCACCTTTATTTATTTATTTATTTAGTCAAAGCGACTCTTTCCACACCCTTCCTTCCCAGTAATTAACACCAGATAATAAAAATCAAAGCAGTCCCGAGCAGAGCGAAGACAACGACACGTTCCACGGATTTCATCGAACGTCCCGCGCCTCTGAGCGCCTCGTCTGCGGTTGTGTGGCTTTGGATTTGACTGAAGAGGGGATCGGAGCGCACGGATGGGATGGGATGCTGACAGCCATGAAGGGTTCAAGCCCGCAGTTTGCTCCTCGTCGTTTATTTTGACTGGCCGGCGTGCGCGCTGAGGGGCTCACAGCACACGTGGACCATGCAGTACGTTTGGCCCCGGTGGGCGCCGATGTGCAGGAACTTCACTTAGCGTGGCTCGTGTCGGGGAGGCCGCCGAGTGCTTCGCTTCTGTCGAGTCATGAATAATGGAGGAGGCTTTACCGGCGGATTAGCTCCAGCGTGGAGGGGGGCTGCGCCTCGGAAGCGTTTTGCTTTCCAGTTTCCTGTGAGGTGAAAGAAGTGAATGTAAATAGTGAAGAAGAAGGGGGTCCTTACTTCAGTATCCAAACATTCATGTTTGCGTGGCTGCCCCAGTGGCGTTGGGCACAAGTTAAGAACCGACCGTGGACGAGATGCCAGCCCATTGTATTGCCCACTTTCACGCACCCAGCCACAGAGTACCACTTAACACTCACGACCTGAGTGCGTTGGGTGGGTGGACACGCACTGACATGGGGAGAACATGCAGACTCCATAGGGCCAGTGAGCGCACTTATTATCCAAACTCAGGATTTGCGGACTGCACGGTTTATCATGCCCCCCTTTGTTTTATATAGCGCATTTGCTACCACATGTGTCTCCGTAACTATTTAAATTTACCCCCTGCCAGATGAAGTGAATAGCTCTGTGTGAGGAAGTGCGGGTGAGGTAGTGGTTGAACAGTGGCCGTGTGACTTTATTATAGCGCCTTTCAAAGGTGCACAGCACCCCAGGGTTGCCCCGCCGAGCGAAAGCACTTCTGAATCCAGCCCGGCGTGCAGCGATGCGCATGCGTGATGTGCTCTTCCAGTGGGGCTGAACGCGCGTGCCAGACGGAGTTCTCCCAGTGGGAGTGTCCAGCCGCGCTACGCCGTTGTTGTGTTCTCCCAGCGGGAGCCGAGCGAGATCCGATTGTGTTGCGCCAACGTATCTCATTTTACTCCGCCACTTCCCAAGATGACGAATCAATAGTGGCGAAGATAACTAATTACAAATTTCAGACGGCTTTACTCCTAATCATGCACGCCATCGATTTCAGGCCCGTTCCAAATGAAGTGTCCAATGTTTCCTTCTTTATCTCACCGAAGAGTTTTATTACCGCGGATCGAGGACATCATACAAATGTGTCTGAACGCAAACATGAATGAAACGGAAGAAGGAATAGAACAGATAAGTGGAGAGCGTTGATGTGAGGATGACGAGCACGAGGATGATAGCTCTGGGGTGAGGACCAGCGGAGCGGTGGAGCGCCCCCTACAGGCCAAGCGGTGGAGTGGCCAGTGAGGGTCACATACATACGCAGCCCGTCACTCAGCCTTTGTTTTAACAGAGAGCGTCTTTAACCGAAGAATGGGTTAAAATAAATTATAAATAAAGACAAACAATCATCAGGCGTCTCAATGATTCTACCTGGATTTTATATAGCGCCTCTGAAATCAAGCACCGTCACAAAAATTGGAATGCAAACGCTTTTAACATGACGCAAATCAGAAATCATTGTGTATGGCGACTTTAACACATTTATGATGCAAATAAACACACAATCCCATTTACTTTGTGTAGCACTTTTAACGTTATACACATTGCAAAGGTGTGAGCACAAATTCCGATTTATTGTGTATAGCATTTTTAACAATAAAGTGCATCACAAAGATACTAACAGTGCAATTTATTGTATATAGCGCCTTTAACATTATGTGCATCACAAAGATGTTCACACACATACTCGTTTTACATAACACTTTTAACATTATGTGCTTCATAAAGATGTAAACACAAAATCACATTTCTTTTACATGGCATCTTTAACAGTAATGTGCATCATAATGATAGATAGATAGATAGATACATTATTAATCCCAAGGGGAAATTCACATACTCCAGCAGCAGCATACTGATAAAGAAAATATTAAAGAGTGATAACAATGCAGGTATAACTGTCAATAACTTTGTATAATGTTAACTTTGTATTAATGTTAACGTTATATATATATATATATATATATATATATATATATCCATCCATCCATTTTCCAACCCGCTGAATCCGAACACAGGGTCACGGGGGTCTGCTGGAGCCAATCCCAGCCAACACAGGGCACAAGGCAGGAAACAATCCTGGGCAGGGTGCCAACCAACCGCAGTATATATATATATATATATATATATATATATATATATATATATATATATATATATATATATATATATATATATATATATATATATATATATATATATATATATATAGCACCTTTAACATTACACATGTCCTAAAGATATACACATTTGTTTTATAAAGTGCCATTAACATTATGTGCATCACAAAGATGTTCACACGCATACTCATTTTACATAACATCTCTGATATGTGCATCACAAAGCTATAAACACAATCACATTTATTTTATATGGCGTCTTTGACAATAACGTGCATCATAAAGATACTAACAGACCAATTTGTTGTATATAGCAACTTTAATATCATGTGCATCACAAAGATGTTCAACATAAATTTATTTTATATATATAGCACCTTTAATATTACACATATCCTAAAGATATTACACACATTTGTTTTATAAAGTTCCATTAGCATCATGCACATCACAAATATGCTAACAGTCAAATGTATCGTATATAGCGCCTTTAACATTATGTGCATTACAAAGATGTAAACACAAAATCAATTTTTTTTATATAGCATCTTTAACAATAAAGTGTATAACAAAGATACTAACAGTCATGTTTATTGTATATAGTGCTATTAACATTGTGTGTATCACAAAGATGTTCACACACATACACATAATATTAAAGGTGTTATGTAAAACGAGTATCACAAAGCTGTAAACCCAAAATCACATTTCTTTTATATGGCATCTTTAACAATATTGCACATCATTAAGATGCTAACAGTCTAATGTATTATATATAGCGCCTTTCATTTCATGTGCATCACAAAGATGTTCACACACATGCTCATTTTACAGAACACCTTTGATATTATGTGGATGTCAAAAATGTTCACACACAATTGAGTTCATTTTGCGCCTTTGACATTATGCACATCATAAAGTCACCACTACACAGTCCAGTTTATCACCCCATTAACATTGGGGTGGGGCACAGTGGTGGCCCCACTGCCTCACAGTAAAGAGACCAGGATTTCCAACTCAGGTCCTCCCTGTGTGAAGTCTGCCTGTTCTCCCTGAGCCTGCCTGGCTTTCCTCTCATAGTCCACAGACATACAGGTTAGGTAGATTGGCATTCCCTAAATTGTCCCTCGTGTGTGTGTGTGTGTTTGCCCTGTGATAGACTGGCACCCTGGCCAGGGTTTGTTTCCGCCTTGTGCCCTATGCTATCTGGGATAGGCTCCAGCAGACCCCCGCGACCCCGATCAGGACAAAGCAGGTTAGACAAAGACTGACTGGCCTTAAACATGATGTGCATCACAAAAATGTCACCGCACAAACACAGCTAATTTTCTATTGTGCCTTTAACAATAAGCACATCACAAAGATTCCATTGCACAATCAAATTCGCTGTATACTGTATAGCGCCTTTAACATTATTTGCACCACAAAGATGTTAATATGCAGTCACATCTAACACCTAACCTAACACCAACAGTACCCTGATGGTGGGCATCACAGTGCTGATGATCCCCCGGACCCCCACAACCTTGAAGTGGACAAGAGGACCAGCAAATATGAAAGAAAAAAAAAAAAAAAGACAAAATACAGAAATTCAACCCAGTAGATTTTCTACAGAATCTGAAACTTTCCTTATCTGGTTGTATGATCATTTGTAATTATTGATTGGTTTGGCTGAATTTATATTGTAATATCCATCCATTTTCCAATCCTCTGAATCTGAACACAGGGTCACGGGGGTCTGCTGGAGCCAATCCCAGCCAACATAGGGCACAAGGCAGGAACCAATCCCGGGCAGGGTGCCAACCCACTGCAGGACACACACAAACACACCCACACACCAAGCACACACATTAGGGACAATTTAGAATCGCCAATCCATCTAACCTGCATGTCTTTGGACTGTGGGAGGAAACCGGAGCGCCCGGAGGAAACCCACACGGACACGGGGAGAACATGCAAACTCCACGCAGGGAGGACCCAGGAAGTGAACCCAGGTCCCCAGGTCTCCGAACTGCGAGGCAGCAGCGCTACCCACTGCGCCACCGTGCTGCCCATATTGAAATATCTGTTGGGAAAATTCTTCTTCTTCTTTCGGCTGCTCCCATTAGGGGTTGCCACAGCGGATCATCTTCTTCCTTATCTTTCTGTCCTCCTCATCTTCCTCTGTCACACCCATCACCTGCATGTCCTCTTTCACCACATCCATAAACCTTCTCTTAGGCCTTCCTCTTTTCCTCTTACCTAGCAGCTCTATCCTTAACATCCTTCTCCCAGTATACCCAGCATCTCTCCTTTGCACATGTCCAAACCAACACAATCTCGCCTCTCTGACTTTGTCTCCCAACTGTCCAACCTGACTTGACCCTCTAATGTCCTCATTTCTAATCCTATCTATCCTCGTCACACCCATTGGAAATCTTAGCATCTTTAACTCTGCCACCTCCAGCTCTGTCTCCTGCTTTCTGGTCAGTGCCACCGTCTCCAACCCATATAGCATAGCTGGTCTCACTACCGTCCTGTAGACCTTCCCTTTCACTCTTGCTGATACCCGTCTGTCACAAATTACTCCTGACACTCTTCTCCACCCATTCCACCCTGCCTGCACTCTCTTCTTCACCTCTCTTCCACAATCACCATTACTCTGTATTCTCTTAGGAAGATTATTATCATATAGGCATAGGGAGGTTTCATATGTGTTAAGGGGGTATAGAGCTGTACATACAGAGCTGGTGGTGGGACTGAACCATCATCTGGGCAGATCTGCAAAGTCCAATGCCTTAACCACTAACATGTTATTCATCACTAAATCCAATTTTACTTAACTTTACTTGGGTGTTTTAATGAATATCATCTTGAGACTCCTTTAATGTACAGATTTAATAGCTGGGGACTGAAGTAGCATCCATGTGGCGTACAGGACAGTCGTGAACCACCAGGCTGTGACTCCTTTAAACTGAACTTACTGTTGTGTGGCTCTTTAATGAGCTTCAGTCTGCAGCACTTTAGACATGTGGACATAGAAGAGAGGATGGCAGCCGCACTGGCACACTGCCCAGTCCAACTCCTTAGCCACCAGGGCACCACTCACCGCTCAGTCTGACTTTAACATCATGTGGTAGCTCTCATTAATACATCTATCTATCATATAGTGCCTTTTATCTATCTATCTATCTATCTATCTATCTATCTATCTATCTATCTATCTATCTATCTATCTATCTATCTATCTATCTATCTATCTATCTATCATATAATGCCTTTCATTTCTATCTATATCTATCTCTATCTATCATATAGTGCCTTTCATTTCTATCTATCTATCTATCTATCTATCTATCTATCTATCTATCTATCTATCTATCTATCTATCTATCTATCTATCATATAATGCCTTTCATTTCTATCTATATCTATCTCTATCTATCATATAGTGCCTTTCATTTCTATCTATCTATCTATCTATCTATCTATCTATCTATCTATCTATCTATCTATCTATCTATCTATCTATCTATGTATTATATAGTGCCTTTCATCTATCTATCTATCTATCTATCTATCTATCTATCTATCTATCTATCTATCTATCTATCTATCTATCTATCTATCTATCTATCTATGTATTATATAGTGCCTTTCATCTATCTATCTATCTATCTATCTATCTATCTATCTATCTATCTATCTATCTATCTATCTATCTATCTATCTATCTATGCTTTTCAGGGGGTGCTCGGTGGTGCAGTGGTTAGTGCCGCTGCCTCCCAGATCTCCCAGATGCAGTGCCAGTCTGTTACGTGAGAGGAGGTTGCTCATTCTCGCCCTCTGTGTGTTTTCTCTCAGTGATGGTGTAAACTGGTAGCTCCGCATTTAACGGGGGTCCTGCATTGCATGACTGGGGTTTTTTTTCCAGGTTTTTTTTCCCCACCTTTCTTCCCCCACCCTATGGATTTAACTAGGATTAAGAATACTGGAACATTTATGCCTGTGTATGTGCATAGTATGCGTTTTATAAACTAAATGAAATGTAGCAGTTAATAATCCAGAGACTCAGCCACCTGTTCAGGCCCCCCTTAAGCCCCCCAACATTTGCACCCCCAGACAGTATTCCGCCATGTGCTTAGGAAGCCATTTGGGACATAGCTGCTGTGTAACTCCTGCAGCTTCAGGTGTTAAATTATGAATGAGACAAATGACGGCCGTCAGTACAAACTCAGCCCCCACGCTGTAACCGCTGTGCCCCCCCAGCACCACCACCAGCCGGGCCCCTCTTTTCATTTACTTGCTCAGTGAAATCACCCTGACAATCCCACACTTGCCAAACCCAATAAACAACTCTGGGAATTTTCTTTATTTTTTTTGGAGATATTTTCCATAATGCCTGCCTGCATCACGATGTTACATTAGAATATCAGGGGAAAATCAAAGAAACAAAAAGGAAAAAAAAGAGAAAATCAAATATGCTGGAGATAAATTGAAAGATAACCTTGTTTTCACCCAGTGCCTATGAAATAATCAGATTCCATTCAGTGATGGAATGAAATAAGAAAGAGACTTGTTTCTCGCTGGCATGGCGTGACTGGCATGGAATCCTGATGAGGGGGGATGCAGCTGATTCCTCATTCCAGACAGAAGGAGAGACGCAGCGAGGGAGAGGAGGCAAGAAAACGAGCCCGCCGAGTTCACGGAGCCTCTTTGACAGGGGGGCCAGAGAGCTGCCAAGATGGCCTCGCCGGCCGCTGCACTAATCATTTCATTAGGGAGACAGAATGAAAGAATGAAGGGGGGGGGGGGGGAGGGAAAAATGAGGGGGCGGGTTGGGGGGGGGGTGGGGATGGGGGGAGGGGGGTCACTTATTGGGTATGTAGAGGAAGGCAGGATTTAGACTGATAGACGTGCCTAAGTTCAGAACACAACCGTATATAGCGCCTTGCACACTTCACTTGGTCTTTTAATACAAGAAGATTTCACAATTTGTTTATTCCGTCTTTTACGTTTTCCGTGTTTTCTTTCTTTCCCTACATGATCCGTAGTTTTGTGTCTTATATATAGACTCACTGAGTACAGTAAATTCTTAGGACCACCATACTAACAATGGCCGGGGCCTCCTGTTGCTCTCCTCAGTTCTTCATGGCATGGACTCCTCAAGACCTCCACGCTGACCTGACTGCATCACACAGTTGCTGCTGATGTGCCAACTGCCCATTCATGGTGCCAGTCTTCCCGCTCCACCACATCCCAAAGGTGGTCTACTGGATTCAGATATGGTCACTGAAACACTCTGAGGTCATTGTCATGTTCGTGATACCAACTGGCTTTGTGACGTGGTGCATCACGTTGGACGTAGCCATTAGAAGATGAGGCCATGAAAGGATGTACACGGTCAGTAAGGAGACACTCAAAGAAGCCGACTGATGATTACTTGGTATTAACGGGCACAACAGTATGCCAAGCAAACATTCCCCACTCGGTTACACCATCACCACCACCACCAGTCTGGACTGTTGACACGAGGCAGGTTGGGTATGTGGGTTCATTCTGTGGGCACCAAATTCTGACCGTGCCACCTTGAGATCCATCAGACCAGACTGCTACGTCTCTTTCTTTAGTTCCAGTCTCCACCTGTCCAGTTTTAGTGACCCTGTGCCCACCATGGCCTCAGCTTTCTGTTCTTGGCTGACATGGTGGTCTTCCGCTGTCGTAGCCCATCTGCCTCAAGCTCTAACGTGTCATACATTCCAAGTTGCTCTTCTGCTCCCCACAGTCGCACAGAGTGGTCATCTGAGTCGACTCCAACCCGTCTGCCTGTCCCTCTCATCAACAAGGCGTATCTGTCCACAGAACGGCTGCTCGCTGGGTGTTTTCTGCATTTCACACCATTTTGAGTAAACTCCCAGGACTGTTGTGAGTGAAAATCCCGACACAGGCGCTCAACGCTGCCCATCTGGCACAGACGCTTGTGCCACACATCAGGTCACTGAAGTCGCCCATTCTGGGGTTTCATAGCTCCTGAGCTGTGTCTGCAGGGTTTAATGCTGTTATATGATTGGCTGATTAGATAATGAGACACTAAGCAGGTGAACCCGTGTTCCTAATAATTTGCCAGTGAGTGAGTTTAACTTATAATTCACTGTAAGTACACATGAGTGACACTCAAATAGAATTCTGTGGCCTCAATTATATTCCATTTGCTATTTTCTACAATGTGGGATTTGTTACAATGAAAAATGCATTACAGTTTATTACTACATGCACTACAAATTACATTCCAACAGATGGTACACCACACACCGTAATATGTGCAGCCATGCCACCTGCACCTGAGGAGAGTTCATCCACCACAAGCTCAGTATGTTCAGGCTTGGCCTAAGACCCGCTAGGAAAAGCTTGGGCAGGGGGCGCATACCCTGTGACTGAATGGGGATCCCAAGGCCCCAGTGCAGTGATGGGTGGGACACTGTGCTGCGAAAATGGAGCCGTCCTTCAGATGAGATGTAAAACCGAGGTCCTGACTCTCTGTGATCACCCTTTGTAAAGAGTAGGGTGTATGCCGATGTCCACCATGTTCATTCTGGCCCCTAATCATCCCCTGTCTCTAACTGGCTTTCTGTCTCACCCCTTCACCATCTAATGTGTGGTGAGCGTACTGGTGCAAAAATGGCTGCCGTCACATCAGTCAGGTGGGTGCTGCATATTAGAGGTGTTTGAAGTGAAGAGCTTTCAGTAGCGAGAATAGTGCTATAAAAATGTAAAGAATTCTTATTCTTTATCTATCTATCTATCTATCTATCTATCTATCTATCTATCTATCTATCTATCTATCTATCTATCTATCTATCTATCTATCTATCTATCTATCATATAGTGCCTTATCTATCTATCTATCTATCTATCTATCTATCTATCTATCTATCTATCTATCTATCTATCTATCTATCTATCTATCTATCTATCTATCATATAGTGCCTTATCTATCTATCTATCTATCTATCTATCTATCTATCTATCTATCTATCTATCTATCTATCTATCTATCTATCTATCTATAATATAGTGCCTTTTCTATCTATCTATCTATCTATCTATCTATCTATCTATCTATCTATCTATCTATCTATCTATCTATCTATCTATCTATCTATCTATCTATCATATAGTGCCTTATCTATCTATCTATCTATCTATCTATCTATCTATCTATCTATCTATCTATCTATCTATCTATCTATCTATCTATCTATCTATCTATCTATCATATAGTGCCTTATCTATCTATCTATCTATCTATCTATCTATCTATCTATCTATCTATCTATCTATCTATCTATCTATCTATCTATCTATCTATAATATAGTGCCTTTTCTATCTATCTATCTATCTATCTATCTATCTATCTATCTATCTATCTATCTATCTATCTATCTATCTATCTATAATATAGTGCCTTTTCTATCTATCTATCTATCTATCTATCTATCTATCTATCTATCTATCTATCTATCTATCTATCTATCATATAGTGCCTTATCTATCTATTTATCTATCTATCTATCTATCTATCTATCTATCTATCTATCTATCTATCTATCTTTCTATCTATCTATCTATCTATCTATCTATCTATCTATAATATAGTGCCTTTTCTATCTATCTATCTATCTATCTATCTATCTATCTATCTATCTATCTATCTATCTATCTATCTATCTATCTATCTATCATATAGTGCCTTTTCTATCTATCTATCTATCTATCTATCTATCTATCTATCTATCTATCTATCATATAGTGCCTTATCTATCTATCTATCTATCTATCTATCTATCTATCTATCTATCTATCTATCTATCTATCTATCTATCTATCTATCTATCTATCTATCTATCATATAGTGCCTTATCTATCTATCTATCTATCTATCTATCTATCTATCTATCTATCTATCTATCTATCTATCTATCTATCTATCTATCTATCTATCATATAGTGCCTTATCTATCTATCTATCTATCTATCTATCTATCTATCTATCTATCTATCTATCTATCTATCTATAATATAGTGCCTTTTCTATCTATCTATCTATCTATCTATCTATCTATCTATCTATCTATCATATAGTGCCTTATCTATCTATCTATCTATCTATCTATCTATCTATCTATCTATCTATCTATCTATCTATCTATCTATCTATCATATAGTGCCTTATCTATCTATCTATCTATCTATCTATCTATCTATCTATCTATCTATCTATCTATCTATCTATCTATCTATCTATCTATCTATATAATAGATAGTGCCTTTTCTATCTATCTATCTATCTATCTATCTATCTATCTATCTATCTATCTATCTATCTATCTATCTATCTATCTATCTATCTATCTATCTATCTATAATATAGTGCCTTTTCTATCTATCTATCTATCTATCTATCTATCTATCTATCTATCTATCTATCTATCTATCTATCTATCTATCTATCTATCATATAGTGCCTTATCTATCTATCTATCTATCTATCTATCTATCTATCTATCTATCTATCTATCTATCTATCTATCTATCTATCTATCTATCTATCTATCTATAATATAGTGCCTTTTCTATCTATCTATCTATCTATCTATCTATCTATCTATCTATCTATCTATCTATCTATCTATCTATCTATCTATCTATCATATAGTGCCTTTTCTATCTATCTATCTATCTATCTATCTATCTATCTATCTATCTATCTATCTATCTATCTATCTATCATATAGTGCCTTATCTATCTATCTATCTATCTATCTATCTATCTATCTATCTATCTATCTATCTATCTATCTATCTATCTATAATATAGTGCCTTTTCTATCTATCTATCTATCTATCTATCTATCTATCTATCTATCTATCTATCTATCTATCTATCTATCTATCTATCTATCTATCTATCTATCATATAGTGCCTTTTCTATCTATCTATCTATCTATCTATCATATAGTGCCTTATCTATCTATCTATCTATCTATCTATCTATCTATCTATCTATCTATCTATCTATCTATCTATCTATCTATCTATCTATCTATCTATCTATCTATCTATCTATGTATCATATAGTGCCTTTTCTATCTATCTATCTATCTATCTATCTATCTATCTATCTATCTATCTATCTATCTATCTATCTATCATATAGTGCCTTTTCTATCTATCTATCTATCTATCTATCTATCTATCTATCTATCTATCTATCTATCTATCTATCTATCATATAGTGCCTTATCTATCTATCTATCTATCTATCTATCTATCTATCTATCTATCTATCTATCTATCTATCTATCTATAATATAGTGCCTTTTCTATCTATCTATCTATCTATCTATCTATCTATCTATCTATCTATCTATCTATCTATCTATCTATCTATCTATCTATCTATCATATAGTGCCTTTTCTATCTATCTATCTATCTATCTATCTATCTATCTATCTATCTATCTATCTATCTATCATATAGTGCCTTATCTATCTATCTATCTATCTATCTATCTATCTATCTATCTATCTATCTATCTATCTATCTATCTATCTATCTATCTATCTATCTATCATATAGTGCCTTTTCTATCTATCTATCTATCTATCTATCTATCTATCTATCTATCTATCTATCTATCTATCTATCTATCTATCTATCTATCTATCTATCTATCTATCTATCTATCTAAAATCCAATGTCTGTCTGTCTGTCCACTTTCCACGAGAGAATTACTTAGCGGATTTAGATCGTGTTTTTTTCTTTCATTTTCTTGAACATTCCATTGATTTTTGCGACTTCTCTCTTCGTACTACTATAAGTGTCATAGTTCGCTTGTGATAACAATTTATTTGCGCAAATCCATGAGACAGGCAACAGGCCGAGGGGAGCAGGGTGAGGCCCTCCTCACTGACACGCCAGCCTCCATTTAAGTCGCTGTACCTCTCGCCACGTGTTGGAGCGCACCTTGCCTCTGCTTAGCTAGTGATACCTGTTTGTTCAGCAGACATTATCATCTAGAGATTAAGGAGTAACGCTTAATGTTTTTGAGAGAGAGATCAGAGCTACGTGTGTTTTAGAGGGTAGCTGCTTAATGCCAGAGATATCACGGCCATGTGCTTTTCTCCCCATTCGGGGGATGCTCTCCCGTCAGAGCTGAACACGATCAGATACAGTATCAACGTTTGACGATGGAGCGTCCCTACCTTCCACTTGGAGAGAATTAAATTTTTTTACATTTTTTAAAGTTTGTCCTGTATCTCTACTATGTGAGTGGAGCCGTGGGGGAAAGCTATTTAGTAATAATAATAAGTGAGTGTAGGGGCTTCTGCCTGGTAACACTGGGCACAAGTCATACACAAGTTCTGGACATCGCAGGAGACCCACCAAACTGTCTAGAATGGCCTGTGCTTGAGCGTAATCTGTTCTGGTGTCCACGAGAGGGCAGGATAGTTTGGTGAGCAAAGCCAAGTGGCTGGTGTAAGATAATAAAATGTGCAGCACAGGTCCTGGCATCACACTGTCTGCTGGAATGTCCAATGATGAGAGAGTGGAACAAGAAACACAAAGAGCGAGCGAAGGTCAGATAAAAAAAAAGCAACAAGACGTACAAGCACACATGGATGTAAGACGTG
The DNA here is from genome assembly GCF_900747795.2 of Erpetoichthys calabaricus. Taxonomy (NCBI): domain Eukaryota; kingdom Metazoa; phylum Chordata; class Cladistia; order Polypteriformes; family Polypteridae; genus Erpetoichthys; species Erpetoichthys calabaricus. The sequence goes on along the minus strand of NC_041397.2, from coordinate 294,458,511 downwards.
AACAGAGGGCCATAATGCACAGCGCAATTAAAAGCAGATGGACTTATCATTGTACCATTAGCCCCACAGGGTCACCAGTGATATGGATCCGCCAACGTAGGCAGCACTTAGCACAGACATCCAACCCAAAGCTAGATGTGTCCTACTTCAGCTCCCTCGATGCAGAGGTGGACGGGTGTGCATTTTTCAGACTTATTGAAAACCAACATCAGTCCCTTAGCCTTTGAGATATTACGGCTACTGTAGATCATTATTTGTGCTGCATATCATTAACTGCTGAACCTTTCCCTGCAAGCCATCTTGTTGCTGTTTAATATTTAGCCCACCACAGTGGTGTTGGCAAGAGATTTAATGATCCAGTTAGATCTGTGGTCAGAGAGATACAACCATGGGTGAAGAGGTAATAAAAGAGGGAGTTCTGCATACAAGCCTGTGGTACCAAAGGACAAGCTAGAAGATGTGTGTGTCTACCCATCCGAACGTTCAGGGGTCTGCTGTTTGGGAAGTCCTGTGTCCAGTTGGATAAGGGAGTGTTTAGAGTTTGGAAGGGATGATCATAGTGCAGTAAATGAAGATAACATTCTAACCTACAGTAGCTGGTTTGGAGGTCCAGGCAGGTCAAACAAGTAAAGATCCCTGCTGAAAATCTCCATTAGGAAGCTCAAGTGTCCATTGGTCTGCTGCCTCAGTTATGCATTTGCGCTGCAATGTCTTTTATTACTGCATGCTTACAAAATAAATTCTACTTGATGGTACATCACTAACATCCATCCATCCATCCATCCATCATCCAACCCGCTATATCCTAACTACAGGGTCATGGGGGTCTGCTGGAGCCAATCCCAGCCAACACAGGGCACAAGGCAGGAAACAAACCCCGAGCAGGGCGCCAGCCCACTGCAGGGCATACACACCCACTAGGGACAATTTAGAATCGCCAATGCACCTAACTGGCATGTCTTTGGACTATGGGAGGAAACTGGAGCACCCAGAGGAAACCCAAACAGACACAGGGAGAACATGCAAACTCCATGCAGGGAGGACCCAGAAAGCGAACCCAGGTCTTCTAACTGCGGGGCAGCAGCGCTACCACTGCACCACCGTGCCGCCCATAATTATTATTATTATTATTATTATCCATCCATCCATTTTCTAACCGGCTGAATCCGAACACAGGGTCACGGGGGTCTGCTGGAGCCAATCCCAGCCAACACAGGGCACAAGGCAGGAACCAATCTTGGGCAGGGTGCCAACTCACCACAGGACACACACAAACACACCCACACACCAAGCACACACTGGGGCCAATTTAGAATCGCCAATCCCCCTAACCTGCATGTCTTTGGACTGTGGGAGGAAACCGGAGCGCCCGGAGGAAACCCTCGCAGACACGGGGAGAACATGCAAACTCCACGCAGGGAGGACCTGGGAAGCGAACCCAGGTCTCCTTACTGCGAGGCAGCAGTGCTACCACTGTGCCACCGTGCCGCCCATAATTATTATTATTATTATTATTATTATTATTTTGTTATTTATATAGAGTCTTCCCACTCTCAACCTAATCACTGAATTTGCCCAACAGAGTGTAACTACCAGATAGTCATAAATCACCTTATATTACAGGTAATATTATATTATTATTATATCACCTTATATTACAGGTAATATTATATTATTATTATATCACCTTATATTACAGGTAATATTATATTATTATTATATCACCTTATATTACAGGTACATTTTTCTATTTCAGTTTTCTATATAAGTTATAGCGTCCATTTGTCTGCTGCCTCAGTTATACACCATTTGTTTTAGGATTCTCAACAGCAGTTCTACTGTGTCCGATGCACCATCTGTTGGAATGAAAAATGCAATGCATAATATTGCTACATGCCTTATAAAAATACATTCCAGTGGATGGCATAACACCAATGTTAAGGCTGAATATGCCCAACAGTGTGTATGGTAATTGCTGGACAAACAGAATTCAGCTTATATGTTGCATTTAAATGATATAATCTCATCTGATCTAAATTCATACTCAAATAGGCCTAATTAAGTTCAGGGTAGCTGGAGTGCTGCAGCCTGTTTTGGCAGCACTGAGTAGAAGGCGGGATAAAAAAAAAACACCTTGCAGAGGCTGCACAGATTAGTAAGCCTTCACAATGCTGAGAACAGGGGTCCGTTTACAGCCACACACACAGGGCTGTGTCCTCATGAGGGGTCTCCAGTCACCCACTGGCGTCCCGGGGTTTCTGACGATTACTTGGTTTTCTTGTTCCAGTTTTGTGATGCCATGCATATTAGGTGGGCTGATGAAGTGTTAACTTGCCCCATGTGTGTGTGTGTGTGTGTGTGTCTGTGTTTGGGTTGCTAGGCTCTGGTGGGCTGGCTCTCCATCTACAGCTGTTTTTTATTTCCTATAACCCCCACATGACTTTTAATTGGATTAGAAGATTTGAGAATGCTGGGTAATGAACAGACAGATGGATAATATAATAACATAATTCAGTTAAGCATTGCTGGAACTTATCCATTTTTATATTATATTATATTATATTATATTATATTATATTATATTATATTATATTATATTATATTATATTATATTAAATTCTGCGGTGGGCTGGCGCCCTGCTCAGGATTTTTTCCTGCCTTGCGCCCTGTGTTGGCTGGGATTGGCTCCAGTAGACCCCCGTGACCCTGTGTTAGTTTATAGCAGGTTGGACGATAACTGACTAACTGCCTGACTGATGGATTATATTATATTATATTATCCATCCATCCATTTTCCAACCCGCTGAATCCGAACACAGGGTCACGGGGGTCTGCTGGAGCCAATCACAGCCAACACAGGGCACAAGGCAGGGAACCAATCCTGGGCAGGGTGCCAACCCACCGCAGATTATATTATATTATATTATATTATATTATATTATATTATATTATATTATATTATATTATATTAGATTATATTAGATTATATTAGATTATATTATATTGATGGATGCAGTGGTATCAGTACCGCATCACAGTAAGGAGACCCTGGGGTTTACATCCCTGGTGGTCCCTGTGTGGAGTATGCATGATCTCTCTGTGTCCGTGTGGGTTTCCTCTGAGTGCTCCGTTTTCCTCTCACAGTCCAAAGACATGCAGGTTAGGTGGGTTGGCAATGTCAAACTGGCCCGTGGAGTGTGTGTGTGTTCACACTGCAGTGGTCTTCTGCCCTGTCCAGGTTTTGTTCCTGCCTTGCCCTAGATGCTTATTTGGATTGGCTTCAGCTTCTCTGCCACCTTGCTGTAATTAGGTGGGCTTTGAAGATAAATAGACAGGTGGATATTATAAAGGTTGGTACTAATGCCTCAAGTCTCCAGCATCCTAAGTTCAGATCAGCTGCCTGTCTTGGCTTCAGTTGCCTCCTGCAGTTCAGTGACGTGCTGTTGATTGCACTGGCAGCTATAAATTGGCCAAGTCTAAGTGACCAGGTGACATGATGAACTGGACTGTATCCCCTTGAACCCTGAAGGCAACTTGTTTAATGGCCTCCGATTTCCTCCTAATCAACACTAACAGTGTTTGTGCCTTTGGAGACAACAACGAGTTTTGTGCAGCTGATGTCCCTCATATTCATTTATTATCAAAGCTGAATGGTAACCATTCATTCATTAGTGTTTTAAATCGGCTTACTCAGGAGTTGAGGAGAATCGATTCCAAATCCTGCCAGAAACTCTAATGGAGTGCCAAACCATCACAGGGACACAATTTGGAGTTGCTAATTAACCCAAAACTCACATCTATCAGAATAAAAAATAATAATAAAAAAAATCAGAGAAATAGCCCGAAAGAAACGGGGAGAACGTAAGCCTCCACACAGTCAGTGCACAGTAAGCTACAGATCCCCTTTCACAATCCTCTTGTTTACCTTATTATTTACTGTGGGTATAACTTTGTTAATTGCGTGATCTTATTATTTTTATTCCAGTAACCAGCTTGATAATGAAGAGGTTTCTTAGTGTCCTACAGTCCCACCCTGCTCCTTTTATTTTATTTTATTTTTTTTTTACATCTCTTGTCCCTGACTTGACTCTGTAATAATTTACATGAGTGTGCCTTAAGGGACAGCACTGTCAAGACTCACTCCCTCCCGTTCATGGCCTAAGCCATTGCTCCCTCTAAACCATCCATCAGTCAGTCAATTCATCCTTCATATATGAGACGTCATCGTTTACAAACCATACCGTCATGAGGCGCTAGACAAACCCCAGAGTACAATTTCAACACACACAGAGAAGGTTTGCAGAATTAAAGAGGGAAGGATGATCTGTGTGAAACAATATGGTGGAATCCAGCTCATCTCTTAGTGGTACGTGGCACTCGGCTCCATCAAACTCACCTGAAGCTCATCCAGGCTTAGCTTGTGTATTTTTACCGAGTGACTTTCATGACTTATTCCTTAGCATTCTGCCTGACGCTTGTGCAGTTGAATGTTATTGAGGTCATTTTGAAGACTCTTATCTTTTGTGCCTTTCTGGTGTTTCGACTCCTCATTTTTATACAAACTCATTTAACTCTTAGTCCCATTCATCTTGATCATTCTTGTCCATGTACAGACCTCTGCCATTTTTCTGCTTGTTCCTAAATTAACATTTATTATACATATCATTAGCAGTCACTGCCCATAGTCCCCATTGTTGTCAAATTGCGACCTGAGACTTAATTAAAATTAAAGTGGAGGAAAACAGAAAATATGGAGTTAGTGGCACCTGGTAATGTGATCACATCACACAAATGGCCAATCTGCCCATCTAAACACAACACAGTGGAGCAGTACGCCGTTTATGGAGACTGGGCTGGACTTCTGGACCAATGACAGCTCAAACAAAATGACCCCTTTGATTGGCTAACTGAACCGATTACAGTATGCAATATTGTGTCTCCTCCTCTTTCAGTTGTGATGGGCGGCCATGGCCACTACCTGGCCGGGACACCACCAGAGTGGAAGGATCAGGGGTGAGGGCATTGATGAGGCACTACCTCCCTTGGGACACTAGAGGGCAGCGCTCCTGGGTGGTTGTTGCACCACAGATTCCCACAGGGCATGTTGGGTGCTGGAGTTTGGTGAAACCCTGTTGGGTTCTGTGGAGGCCACCAGGGGGAGCTGCAGAACCCTATAGAGGACCTCCGGCACACTTGGGAGTGATTCCAGGTAATACTGATGAGCCACCTGGAACAAGAGGAGCCACCTCACTCCATTAAATGGCCGGAATCGGGAGGAAGAAGACAAAGCCTGAGGCGGAGAGAAGAAGGGACTGTGTATTGGTATTTTGTACGCCCCCTGGTGGTCTGACACAGCGTATGTACAGTAATTTATATATATATATATATATATATATATATATATATATATATATATATATATATAATATAAATATATAAAAAAAGCACTGTAAAAGACAAATTTCCCCCTTGGGACAGACAGACACATATATAGATAGAGAGATATGAAAGGCACTATATAATAGATAGATGATAGATAAAAAATGACACTGTTAGATAGATAGATAGATAGTGCCATTTCTATCTATCTATCTATCTATCTATCTATCTATCTATCTATCTATCTATCTATCTATCTATCTATCTATCTATCTATCTATCTATCTATCTATCTATCTATCTATCTATTTGATTGATTGATAGATATAAATAGATAGATATAAATGGCACTATTTGAAAGATAGATAGATAGATAGATAGATAGATAGATAGATAGATAGATAGATAGATAGATAGATAGATAGATAGATAGATAGATAGATAGATAGATAGATAGATAGATAGATAGAAATGGCACTGTTTGATAGATAGATATAAATGGCACTGTTTGATAGATAGATATAAATGGCACTATTTGATTGATTGATAGATAGATAGATAGATAATAGATATAAATGGCACTATTTGATTGATTGATAGATAGATAGATAGATAATAGATATAAATGGCACTATTTGATTGATTGATTGATAGTGCCATTTCTATCTATCTATCTATCTATCTATCTATCTATCTATCTATCTATCTATCTATCTATCTATCTATCTATCTATCTATCTATCTATCTATCTATCATATAGTGCCTTATCTATCTATCTATCTATCTATCTATCTATCTATCTATCTATCTATCTATCTATCTATCTATCTATCTATCTATCTATCTATCTATCTATCTATCTATCTATCTATCTATCTATCTATCTATCTGCCTTTCACATCTGTCTGTCAAGCGTTCTCCTCAAACCCTAATGTAAACAGTGCAGAATTAGCTGAGGCGAGAGCTCGCACACATGTGACGACATCACTAAAGTAAGAGGTGACCAACACCAGGACAGGCTCCTCTGGGCTAATACTCATTACACAAAGTTGCTGTATGAAAGTATAATGTCTTATGTTGCAGCCCGGCTCCCTCTTTTGATTCTGAGTTAACCACTCAGCCTGCCTATTGTCCATTTGTGAGATTATATGAACATAAGGAGTTTCGTACTTGTATTGTGTGCGAGTCGATGATCATAAAGCACCTCTGGGTAGGCCACATTAGTCCTAAGGTGCTCTATGAAAGTTCGGCCAGTCTTCATTTTGGACAGCACGTGTTATCACCGAGTGTTTTGCAGAGCTGACTTTATTCTAAATGGAGTCGGCTGACTGACAATCACGACTGTCCCCTCTTGTTGTAAAGACAGACAAATCAGTTAAGGCCCAACTTTATCATTTCTCCGCTGTTCGATTCCTTACAGGATGATGGCTTTGGAGTTCCATGCAGAGAGGGGCTTATGGAGAGCTTTTCCAAAGAACAAGAGGCCATGTTAGAGGTAATGCCCCTTACAGTCCGAGTGCCGCTCAGGTGATCTTGTAAGGCCGCTTTATTGACAGCCGAGTCGGCCGTCTGATTTAATTTGTTTTTTGAAAATGGAAGAAGCACACAGACACGCAAGCGAGAGAAAGATTCAGGATAATCTTGTTTGGAGTCGCCACCGTGGAGAATGCATGATCTGTTCGTGGGATAGGGTCTGGCTGTCGTGCTCAGGCTGTATCAGTGTATATCAGGTAGGCAGTGGGGGACCAGTTGCCAGGACATGACATTTTAACCAACAGAATGCCCAGTGCAAACAGCATGTCTGACTTGCCAGTGGGCACTACACCGTATAATGGGTATAGAGACAGAAGTGGATCCTGGTTGGTGTTTAGGTGGTCTTTCCTTCTGGTGATCTTTGGAGGAAGGAGAAAACTTTGCCGTTCGTCAACCCCTGACCCGGCGCTATACCCTTAGTTATGCCTGTTAAGTGCCCCCAATGCACATGTGTGTGACAGCAAACACACCGTGACCAGTTGTTACCCTTTTCCTCATTTAAATTCAGCCTTCCTAGAAATGGACGTCCCACCTTTAATAACATTTTAGCCCAAATGAGGTGTCACACTCCTACCGTTTGTCACGCTCAAATTCATCCCACTTTTGAAAACCGGTTTAACGCAAATGAGAGTAGTGGTGGCTCTGAGGTAGGTATCTGTGCTGGCAATCGGAAGGTTGGCAGTTCAAATCCCATAAATGCCAAAATTGGCTCTATCTGCACTGCCAATCAAAAGGTGATTCCACTCCATTGGGCCCTTGAACAAGACCCTTAACCTACAAGTGCTCCGTCCTGGGTATGACGTTAATCTGCATGTAGGCCCTTTAACCCAATATAACCTGGGGGTTGGTGGCAGAATTGGCTCTCCAGCCACCATAAAAAACCACCTACTGGTTCCATTTCATCTGAACTAGTGTAGTGCTGAGGTGTCACCCGTCACATGGCTGCACTCGGGGCCTACTCTGGGAATCCTGAGTTGGTTTGTCATGTGGTTGGTGTGGCAATGTGCTGTGTCAGTGCCTGCTCCTGACCCTCTCACTTTCTAGAAATGGACATCCCACCTTTAATAACATTTTAGCCCAAAGCAGGGGTTACACTCCTACCCTTTGTCTCGCTCAAATTCATCCCACTTTTGAAAACCAGTTTAACACAAAAACACAGAGTGGTGGCTCTAAGGTAGGGATCTGCGCTGGCAATCGGAAGGTTGGCAGTTCAAATCCCATAAATGCCAAAATTGACTCTCTTTCGTTGGGCTCTTGAGCAAGGCCTACAATCGCTCCATCCTGGGTATGACGTTAATCTGCATCCAGCCCTGCATGTAGGCCCTCCAACCCAATAACCTGGGGGTTGGTGGCAGAATTGGAACTCCAGCCACCATAAAACATCTCACACACTCAGACCATTCCATCTGAACTAGTGTGGTGCTGAGGTGTCACCCGTCACATGGCTGCACTCGGGTCCTAACCTGGAGATCCTGAGTTGGTTTATCATGGGGCTGGTGTGGCAATGTGCTGTATCAGTGCCTTCTCTTTCTAGAAATGGACATCCCACCTTTAATAACATTTTAGCCCAAAGCAGGGGTCACACTCCTACCCTTTGTCTCACTTAAATTCATCCCACTTTTGAAAACCAGCACTTGCTGTGGTTTATCCCCAGTTTGGGATTAAACTCCAAGCCAATTTACAGAACATACACACTGGAGAGCTAAGCCATTGATAAACATCTATGGCCCAGTAGGGTTTAATTCGGCATTTCTTTTGACAGCCTTGGCAGCACCATACCCAACTTTTACTAGCTGAAAATAACCCTAACCCTAATCCCACTGCTGCCACCATTTTATCAGCCATCACGTTTGCCCAATGCTGGATTAGAACCCACACAAGTCACAAACTACAGATGTTTCTTTCACCCGGTAAGCAGCTGACGTGGTCAGTAGATACGGAAGTGGTGATGTTTAGGTGGTCTTTTGTTCTGGTGATCTGCAGATCTGGAGGTCACTTCCAGTTATCTTTGTCAAACAGGCTAAGAATTGCATTGAAAAATCAATGCCGTCCATTGAATGTGTTTATCTGGAGGAAGGCTGCTCCTTCTCGGGGGACGTTCTCCCTGATTGTTAAAGTACGAATCTTAATATTTGCACATAGTTTTACTTTTTAATAGCCCGCCTGTACCCTTTTTTTTTTTTAACTGGTTATTGTGACCTTTTTAAAAATCATTATCTTGCTCTTTCCGAAATTCAATTTCAGGTGTTTATTTTATGAATGTCATCGACCTCCAATGGGGTTTTATCCAAAGATAATACGCTGTAGCCGAGCATACGATAAATATATATATGCCTTGGCATTATACCCCAAAAACGTACACACGGACTATAGCGCCATCCACTGGAGGAACTCATCGGGGCCTGGTTTCATTATTTAGATATGGCCCGTCGATTTAAAAGGCCTTTGAAGATGAAGATTAAGAAACATTTTGGAGCGAGGAAGGGTAGCGCACTGCGAAGTCTGTCCTTGTAATCATCAGGCATCTACAGTGGGTGGAAATAAGGATCTGATCCCCTGCTGAATTTGTAAGTTTGCTTGCTTACCAACAAATGAACAGTCTCTAATTTTGATGGTAGTTTCATTTTAATGGAGAGAGACAGAAGATCAACCAAAAAATCCAGAAAAAACACATGACATAAAAGTTCTAAATTGATTTGCATGTCATTGAGTGAAATAAGGATTTGTTCCCCTGGTAAAATATTGGTGGAGAAAACCTCATTGGCAAGCAGAGTGGTAGTTGGTCACCAGGTTTGCACACATCTCAGGGGGGATTTTGGCCCACTCCACTTTACAGAAACTCTCAGTATCTTTGAGGACTTTTGGCTGCCACTCGGCAACTCACAGCTTCATCTAAACCTTCATAGGATTGAGGTCTTCAGACTGGCTGGGCCACTCCATGAGCTCACTGTGCTTCTTCTTCGTCAGCCACTCCTTTGTTGTCTTGGCGGTATGTTTTGGGTCATTGTCATGCTGGAAGTCCCATCTTCAGCGTTCTGGCTGAGAGAAGGAGGTTCTCGTCCAAGATTTTATGGTACATGGCCCCGTCCACTGGCCCCTCAATGTGGTGAAGTCGTCCTGTACCCTTAGCAGAAAAACAGCCCCAAAGCGTAATGTTTCCACCTCCATGCTTGACTGTGGGGATGGTGCTCTTTGGGTCATACTCAGCATTTCTCTTCCTCCAAACACAGAGGGTCAAGTTGATGCCAAAGAGCTTGATTTTGGTTTCATCTGACCACAGCACTTTCTCCCAGGGCTTCTCTGAATCATTTAGATATTCCCTGGCACCTTGAGGGTGCTGCAAGATTTCAATCCATTCTGGCGTAGTTTGTTACCAATGGTGTTCTTGGTGGCTGTGGTGGTCCCAACTGCCTTCAGATCATCAACAAGATCCTCCTGTGTAGTTTTGGTGCTGATCCCGTCACCTTTCTCATGAACATCCTCACCCCATGAAGCGAGATCTTGCATGGAGCTCCAGACCGAGGGCCATTGATGGTCATTTTATTATTTCTTCCATTTCTGAATAATCGCATCAACAGTTGTCTCCTTCTCACAGAGCTTCTTGTTGATGGTCTTGTAGCCCATTCCAGCCTTGTGTAGGTCTTGTCCCTGACATCCTTGGACAGCTCTTTGGTGTTGCCCATGGTGGTGGAGAGGTAGGAATTGAAGAAATTGATTCTGTGGGCAGGTGTGCTTATACACATCACAAGTTGAGATCAGGGGTATCTGGAATTGATCAGCTGATTGATTGATTGCTTGATTGATTGATGGGCACACAGCCAATCTGTAGGAGCAAAAATTCTGGCTGGATTGTAGGGGATCAAATCCTTATGTCTCTCAATGACATGCAAATCAATTTAGAACTTTTATGTCATGTGTTTTTTCAGGATTTTTGGTTGATCTTCTGTCTCTCTCCATTAAAATGAAACTACCATCAAAATCAGAGACTGTTCATTTGTTGGTAAGCGAGCAAAGTTACAAATTCAGCAGGGGATCAAATACTTATTCCCCCTCACTGTATGTGAGAATCGGACTCCTTGCCTTTGTCATTTGTTTGTTGTTGATTGATTGCATGACTGTCATAATTAACCCTTAAACCACCGGAACCAGTTCTAGTTGGTGCCCAGTGCAATTTGCCAGCACACCACAGCTGATCAGTCCATGCCATCCATTCATTGAGCAGCCCCCCCATGACCACTGCTGCCCCCTAGGGAATCAGCATCACTGTCCCTGGGATTGAGCCGCTGCACTAGACTGGCCTTCCAGCATCAGCGTTGGCCTCTGTGTGTTTGTGTGCAGCCAGTTCAAGCGCAGTTGGCACAGTCGGTGATTTGTTGAATTTCATCAATGGTGTCACTTGCACCATGTACATATAATAATAGATTGTTCCAGTAGTTTTTTTCATAGTTTTTATAGTTCATTGCCAGGGTGTAAAATGATCCGTGTTGCAGTAATTGTGATGCTCTTTGCATGAAAACAAATATGTGTTCCATTAAAATTTCACTTCTTCTTGGCGAATTGTGACGTTGCCTTTAAAATTGCAGCAAAAAAGTATTTGGTGTCTGGTGGTGCATTAACCAACCCCCAAGTTTGTGGCGGTTTAAGGGTTAAACGTTCAAAAGTGCGAGTGACACGTCTTCTACTGTAGAATTTTCTGGTCTAGATACGGGAGCACAGCACCGGGTCGCAAGGTGGTGTAGTAGTTTGTGTGGCTGCCTCAAAGCTCCAGTTGATACCGTTTTACCGATTTGTCTCTTTATTACTGTATTTTACTCTTAACATGTTAAGATATTGGAAACAAATGCTTGTTCAGTTAAAGTGTATATTTCAAAAGGCACTATGTAAATTAAAGATTAATTCTAGTGTAATAAGCAATGCCATTGTCGATGATGGTAAGCACAGAAGCCCTGCCGTCCTTGGGTCTGAATCTTGTCTTGATTGGTATCTTGGTTTAGTTTACATGTTATTCCTGTGTTTCCCTCCCATACCCCTCCATTAACATGATCTGATTTGATGTTGGTGTGTCTGCATGTCCTGTGATGAACTGGCACCTTGCCCGGGGTTGTTTCACCACCTTTTCCCCAGTGATACCAGTGTAGCTTTCAAACCATGACAGCCCTGAATCGGATTAAGCAGGTTTCATTAATTTCTATATCTGTGGTGATGGCCTCCTGCTGTCACTGATCCCACGGTTAGGCTTTTGAAAGCGCGTGAGTCATCATTGTGTCATCAGAGAAGGGGGGCTCATGCTCAGGACAGTGAAGATTTATTGATGGGATCTGCAGACATGAAAGGTTTAAAGCCTGGCTGGCTCAGCACACTATTTGTAAAGAGACCAACATTCTTCATTCTTACCTGGTCCTCCAACTCGCAGGGGTTGGGCACTCCAGCCAAAATAACCTCACATTGTCCTATTCCATTGAACTAGTGTGGTGCTAAGGTGTCACCCGTTGGGTAGCTGCGCTTGGGTCCTAATATGGGATCCTGAGGTTGTTTATCATGTGGTGGGTGCGGCAACAGGCTGTTTCAGTGTATGCTCTACCTTTGTGAAGCAAACAACAACAAAAAAAAGAAAATCAAAACTGGCAACTTCATTCTTTATTGTAAAGGCAGACTATTGATGTATACAAAACAGGGCTTGTGTCTCCTAAATGAACAACAGTTGCCATTTTGTCATCCCCTGGTCAAAGCAACTTGTATCCATCTTTAATGTACTGTGGTGGAAGGCTGGGGCCCTAAAAGGAAGGTCCAGGGGAAGATAGCCTATTCAGAACATTACCTCCCCCTGAGCACTAGAGGGCAGCCCCCCAGGCATGCAGCAGTGCCACAGGTTTAGAGCATGGAGCATTCCGAGGTTCGTTTCCCCAAGATGGGGTGCAGTGAGTGTGTAAGAATGAGTCTCCAGACATCATAAAAGTTTGGAGCAGCCACCCATATATTATTTCCCAGCTGCAAAAGTTTTGAAATACTTGAACAGAGATATTCACCAGACTGAGTCCAAAACAGAACTTAATTTTTGGAGGTAAGGGGAAGGTAAGGGCTGGGGAAGGAAATGATGTCATCTAGTCCGGAACCGGAAGTGACGTCATCAGAAATGCCGGAACCTGGTGAGATTTCTCGGGAATGGTCTGCAAGAAACTGAGAGAGACAGTCAGCAAACTCTGCCACCACCTGGTCTGGTGTAGTATTACAGTTCCCCAGGCCCATTAGCTGTCTCCTAATCGCACGTGTGTGACAATATATATATTTACATAAAAAATAAAATCCAACATCCGTCTGTCCTCTTTTCATGAGAGAATTACTTAACAGATTTAGATCAGGTTTTTTTCTATAATTTGCTTGGACTTCTCTCATCGGACTAGGTATCATAGTTCGCTTGTGGTACCGATTAATTTGCGTGAATCCGAGAGACGTGGAGCGGGACAAGGGATGGGGGGCAGGGCCCTCCTCACTCACCCGCCAGCCTCAGGGCGTAACTTACATCCGCTTAGCTAGCGAACGAGAGAACTACTTAACAGATTTAGATCGTATTTTTTTCTAGAATTTGCTTGAACATTCCGGTTAATTTTTGCGACTTCTCTCATTGAGTCAAGTATCATAGTTCACTTGCAGGAGTGATTTATTCTCACTAATCCAAGACAGAGGCTGCGGGCCAAGGAGAGGAGTAAGCGTGACGTCCGGAGTAGAGAGCCAGGCAGGGCCATCCTCACTCATGCGCCAGCCCCCCGTTCGAGTCACTCTACCTCTGGCCACATTTTGGAGCAGACCTTCCCTCTGCTTAGCTAGTGATACCTACTTGTTTATTGATTTTTAAAGTTTGTCCTGTTTCACGACTACACAGGTGGAGCCGCGGGGGACGGCTAGTTATCAATAAATGCAAAGCTGGGAGTTGAGCACAGGCCCCTATAGCTGTGAGGTGGCAGCATTAAACACTGAGCTACCATTGTATCCATAGGCCTTACTAAGAAGTGGCTGGGTTACCACGAGACTCCGCCCTAACCCAGCCTCTTCAGTGGTACCGCCCATCTCCAATTGGTTACCACAGAGCAATCAAGTGATCAAAAGGGCGGGATGTAAAAAGCCACGCCCCCTGTTTCAACATCTGTCTCGAGAGATTGAAGCCATTGCTCAGTTGTGACCACAAAGGTCCGATCCAAATCAGATGTAAATAGTAAGAAGAAGAACAGTCCCAAAATGAAAAATACTCCTGCAATGTGCACTGATATTCGATAACAGGCCCAGTTGGTGACAGACTTCCACAAAGCCCAGGGACTCCTGTCCCATGACAAGGTGACCCTGACAGTCAGTGCCATGATTATCATTTCACTCCTTGCTTAATCATCGCCAGTGTGAATCTGCAGTTTATGCCTACTCCTTTCTCTGCTCTCAGAATTTTTATGACCCTGCCCTGTATGATAACAGATAGCTTGGTAGTCACTTGGCACCCGCAATTGGGGGGTGGAGGGGAGTGAAAGTAAACCAGCAGGCTCACTCGCATGCTTTCTGCCCACCTACAGTAGCAGATATATTAAGGATATGTGTGATATCGGGGGGTGGGTTTGGTGAAGGAAAATTTCAGGCCGACCAACATCTTATTTGTGGCCTGACACTCCAGGACGTGTGCAGCAGCCTGAACTGACCTTGCTCACGTTCAGATTTGACACGATTAGGCTCTCATATAAACACACATCTCTAGCAGCCGAGAAAAGATGAATTTTTAATGGATGACATAAAGCTGATAAATGGGTGTCTCCTGCAAGAAGCTCTCTCACACACACACACAGGAAGATGTACGCCACATAATTTGGAATATGCGGTTTATTTTTAGGCCATGTGCCTCAAAGGGACTGTTCTTGAAACAATAAGCAGCACTGAGAGGGTGGCACACTTGTTAAAGTGATGCTCCTTCACTTTGGAGACCTGGGTTCTACTCGCAGCCCAGTTACTGCCCCTTTGGCATTCTCCCCTTCTACCCACTTGACTTTCTCTCCAGATATTCTGATTACCTGCCACATCCTACAGATGGTAGTAGAAGAACTGGTGTGCCCCGTAAGAAACTGGCAACTCAGGCAAGACTGACACTGGCTTTGTACCCAGGCTTCTTGGGTAACCCTGAATTTGGACTTAATGTACTGTAGCATCCCACCCGGGGTGAAGCCCCGAGGGAAAGTGACTGTTGGGTCGAGCAGGGAGGCAACCCAGATTGACAGTAAAAGGGAAGAAAAGGGACAGCACTCGGAATTGAGGCAGGGATTTCTGGGAGATTCGATGAACAGCTGGTCTGTTGACGGCGTCTCTCAGGGTCATAACAATGAGAGATTTGTAGACAATTGTAAATAGTTCAAGTTCTAAGTCGTTCGTTTTGCTTTTCCATCCATGTTTGACTGTACTGCCATCCCCTCTTTTTTTCTGCTGTGTGTGTCTTACTTTTAGAACCTGACATGGTGAGGTCGCCACAGTACCCTCTGCTTGCTGCCAATATAAGATACCCAGTATACAGAGCCAAAGCCTCATTTTGTCTCAGTTAATGTAAAGGGATTTTAGGAAGAAGATGTTGAATGGGGCGGCACGGTGGCGCAGTGGGTAGCGCTGCTGCCTCGCAGTTGGGAGATCTGGGGACCCGGGTTCACTTCCCGGGTCCTCCCTGCGTGGAGTTTGCATGTTCTCCCTGTGTCCGCGTGGGTTTCCTCCGGGTGTTCCGGTTTCCTCCCACAGTCCAAAGACATGCAAGTTAGGTGGATTGGCGATTCTAAATTGGTGCTTGGTGTGTGGGTGTGTTTGTGTGTGTCCTGCGGTGGGTTGGCACCCTGCTGGGGATTGGTTCCTGCCTTGTGCCCTGTGTTGGCTGGGATTGGCTCCAGCAGACCCCCGTGACCCTGTAGTTAGGAATATAGCGGGTTGGAAAATGGATGGATGGATGAATGTTGAATGGGCTGTCAAGATGGTGCCCACCACCTCACTACATAACCGCAAACTGACACTGCCAACATTATAAAAGTGGGTAAAGAATTAGAGGTACTAGTAAAATGATTCAGGCTGGTGCCCACTTTGAAAAGGAGCTAAGTAACACTCCGTATGTTTAATGGTTCAGGGCCACTATTGTCTCCTCTGCATTAGTTGAGGGGCTTACCTCATTACAGACACGACCCGTAAACTGCCTTGAGATGGTGCCCACTGTGAAAAGGTGCCATATAAAGCCACATGTCAGATGCTTCAGTCCTGTGCTGCCATGCACGAGTCATTTACCTGCCATTACAGAAATCTGAAGACAGTGGCGCTCTACCTGTAGAGTAACACACCGGTGTTGTGCCCACTTTCTTTGGCTCACCCCCATCCCTGCACCATGCAGCCCCAAAGTGCCAGGCTCACTTTGTAGAAATATGGATACAACAGAATTAGTTTGTTAAATACCGTGGGATGGTGCCCAGTGTCAGAAAGGCACTATAAAAATCACCTGGCTGTAAATGTCATATCCATTGCTGTATCACTGTCTAAAGATACCAGCACTTGTAGAATAACCACGGAGACAATTCTACAGTGCAGATAAAATGTCACGAGATGGGGGCCAGTCTGAGAAGACACTTTAGGAAATCACTTCAGTGTTGATTTGGTATCCATCAGTGTAGCACTGCCTACCTCTAAGCAAATCGCTTCAACTACTGAGGCTACTAGAGCAGAATTATGGAGACTATAAAAGTTACCATATCTATATCTTTATATAAACTCTGTCTGTCTGTCTGTCCGATTTTCATGAGAAAGGTACTTAACGGATTTAGATTGGGTTTTTTTCTAGAATTTGCTTGAACATTCCAATTGATTTTACGACTTCTCTCATCGTGCCAAGTATCTTAGTTCACTTGAGGTACAGATTTATTGCATGTGAATCTGGGGGGGGGAGGGGGGTTCAGGAGTAGGGAGGTGGGCGGGGCCTCAGGAGTAGGAAGGGGCGGGGCCTTCCTCACTCACACGTCAGCCTCCGTTCACGTCACTGTAAGTGTCTCCACGTGTTGGAGCGCACCTTGGCTCCACTTAGCTAGCGATACCTGTTTGTTCAGCAGACATTATCATCTACAGAATGTTAAGGAGTAACGTTTGACGTTTTTGAGAGAGACATCAGAGCTACGTGTGTTTTAGAGGGTACCTGCTCAAGGTATCACGGCCACGTGCTTTTCTCCCCATGCGGGGGACGCTCTCCCATCAGAGCTGAACACGATCAGATACAGTGTCAACGTTTGACGATGAAGTGTACCTACATTCCGCTTGGACCGAATTACATTTTATTTTATTTTTTTTAATTGATTTTTAAAGTTTGTCCTGTTTCATTACTACGTGGGCAGAGCCGTGGGGAACAGCTAGTACTGTATAAAATAACATATGATGCACCGCTTAACATGTGAACCTGAACAATTCACCTGCTGGTTCTCTCATTATAGAAGAACAGTAACAATTATACCAGATCTGTTAAATTATATTTCACTATCTAAGTGAACGTCGTACTTAGCATTGATCTCGTTGAGGAAATATGGAAACAATCACACTGCACCTAACTAATGACTTTAGAAGACACTCATTATGGAAAATGGCACTGTCTAAAAGCAGATGGGAGTCAGTGGTCTTCATTACCATCCAGCCATCCCAGTTAAGGGGTAAACTCAGAGATATGCAGGTGGGTGAGCCTCTGGTGTCCTGGATGATGGACTGTCTGTCAGGGCAGACTCCAGTTTGTGAGGCTCAAGAACTGCGTGAGCAACACTGAAGCACCCCAAGGAACGGGCCTGTCTGTGACTATAAACATAACAGCAGGTCATGTCACCTCTCAGATGATTCTACATTAATGGGGTGTATTGATAAAGGGGATGAGACAGAGGAGAGGAGTCAGGGGGAGTTTGTTTCTTGATGTAAAGAGAATTGTCTGCAACTTCACATCAGCAAAACCAAGGAACTGCTTATTGACTTTCACCGCACAAAAGAGCCTCAACGTCCGGTCACTAGTCGGAGAAGTAGATGTAGAGGCGGTCCACTCCTATAAGTATGTGGGGGTCCACATTAATGATAGCTTGGACTGGTCTCAGGACATAGAGGAACTCTATAAGAAAGTGCAGAGCAGGCTCTTCCTCCTTAGGAAGAAGAAAGAAGTGACATCTTAAATATCTTCTGCTGTATAACTCTATTTTATGCTGTAGTGTGCTGGGCTGGTAACATCACTTCAAGACATGAACATCCTCACTCTGTGACACACTAACACTGAGGACTTTCAGCCAACAAGTTATGTAGCCAGAGTGTGTCAAGAAACAAGATGGGGGGGTCTGTTAGACCAACAGCAATATATCTGTACTGGGACTGGGACTGCCATGGCAGAACTTTGCGTTCTTTTTAGGTTTCTTGCTTTATGCTCAGTCTGGAGTGTGTTCAGACCAAAGTGTCTGTGTGTATTTATTTATTTATTTATTTACTTATCTGTTTATTTATTTATCTGTTTGTTTATTTATTTATTTAAAGAGCTTCTGTAAGAAGGCAAATTTCCCCCTATGGACAAATAAAGTTCTATCTATATAATACAATTTATTTTTGCGTAGCCCAAAATCACACACGGAGTGCCGCAATGGGCTTTAACAGGCCCTGCCTATTGACAGCCCCCCAGCCTTGACTCTCTAAGAAGACAAGGGAAAGGCAATTCAAGGAGAGACCCCTTTCCAGGTAGGCTGGGCATGCAGTGGGTGTCAAAAAGAAGAAGTCAATATAATACAATATACAGGACAGAACACAAGTAATCTTTAATACAATATAATAGTGCAATGGAAATATTACAAGTACGGAGCAGAATTGAACAGTAGATGATATTACATAATATGATTTGGATTTGTTCAGAGTCCTGGAGACCTTGGCCATCAAGCTGTCTCCCCTTATTGGTCATTCCACAGCTGAGTCAGTGCTGGGCCAGCCAATCCGATGAAAGGATCCCTCTATCCCACGATTCCTGCGATCCTCCATTAGAGGATGTGGATGCTAGGGGTCACTGTTGCCCCGTGAAACCCAACAGACAGACGTCCAGGACACACGTGTAAAAGCACTAAATATAATTTTAATATTTTTCTTAAATAAAGTGCACAAAGCACCACACACGCTACAATTCTCCAATAATCAATACTATAACACAATAATCCTCCACTCCCAGCAGCTTCGTCACCCAACCTTCCAACTCCAGCTCGCTTGCTGGGTCTCTCATAGTCCTTCATATAGTCCTTAACCCGGAAGTGTTCCTCCTCTTCTGTTCACGTGACTTGTCAGCACTTCTGGGTCAGATGGAGAATTAACTTTTCTTCAGTCCGGAAGTACTTCTGTTCCTCCATCCCCATAACTTGGGAGTACTTCTGGGCTATACGGAAAAACAAAAATGCCCTTGTCTCCCTGCAGCATCACATGGTGGCCCCCAGGGTATCCAGCAGGGTTGTGAAGCCCAACTCCATCTTCCACGATGCCCTGCGGGAATACGGGGCACCTCTAAGCTGCAGGGAAGACACCATCTAGCGTCCTGGGTGTGTCGGCCGGGATGAGCTGCCGGCCGTCCATCACAAGGATCTATCTATCTATTATATAATACCGTTCATCTCTATCTATCTACTTATCTATCATATAGCACTGTTCATGTCTATCTATTAAATAGTGCCTTTCATATAAATCATATAGTGCCTTTCATATCTATCTATCTATCTATCTATCTATCTATCTATCTATCTATCTATCTATCTATCTATCTATCTATCTATCTATCTATCTATTATATAGTGCCTTTCATATCTATCTATCTATCTATCTATCTATCTATCTATCTATCTATCTATCTATCTATCTATCTATCTATCTATCTATCTATCTATCTATCTATCTATCTATCTATCTATCACTGGAGCAATGCTTAAGCGTTTCACTAACATGGCCGACCTCTCAGTGTTGAATTATTCAATTACTTTGGATTGTCCTTAATGTGAATGGCCACTCTTATGAAATCACGTTTTGTAATCCAGCCACGTGACGATAGCGAGCCGTGTCTGCCAGTTCTCTTAGTATAGGAACGTGGAGGTGCTTGTGGTGTGCCTATAAAATGTCTTGTTGCGTATGACACAGCGCTGTATAGAATCACTTTTTACAGGGCTTTGGTAAGCTGCCTGTTATAAAGCTCTGAAAGCTCTTACGGTGTGATGATGACGTGATCTGAGATATCGTTGAGCGGTGACAGGTTCGAGATTTAATCAGCTGCTTCACAATCTGTTCGTGAGGGTCTCGTGCCCGTTCTCTTACTCTAAAAAACTGGAAACAATGCAGCGAGACTATAAAATGACTTATGCTGTTGTCTGGTAAGATGCTACTGAATATGAAATCGCATGCTTCACACTTTCCTGGGGTTAGTTGATTTTGCCAGTTCTCTCATGATATAAGATACGGGAACACTTGTGGTGTGACAATAAGATGACATGGAGAGGTGCAATGTAACGACCACTTGTGTGTTTTAATGGTTTACTCCCACCCTGTTACCCAGGGGGGGAGTCACGTTACCTCTTAGGTATTGTGGTGTAGCAGTGAGTAAAGAATTACTTGAAGCCTTTAAGGCTCCTTATCCTGGTGATGTTTTGTGAAAGACGCCACCATGCAATACAATAAGCTGAGCGACCGTATGCTCTACCCGAGTCAGGTGTTGGGGGTCAGCCATCTACACTACAGCAGAAAACGTGTGCTGGGTGAGGGGATCGTGTCCCTGTACACACGGCAGCAGAACGTTCACCTGGAAATGAAGCCCCCTGGTCTCCCTACCCCATCAGTGTGACGCTTATTGTTATAACTGGTGAACGTTTCACTGCAACATCCCGAAGTCACCAAGAACCCAAATGTGCCCAGTCGTCGGGGTTGTATGATGGAGGTTTGTGTAACACGCGTGCCAAACCAGACATTTCTATCCTGACCACACTGACCTCTCTTTTGCTGTGTGGACAGCTGCTGTTTTTCTAACTACTGTATGCATGACATTTTAAAATAAATGAGTGATAATAAATGCCCTTTTTTGTCAAATAAGGAAGGTGAGACAAAGTTGGATAGAAATGAGTCCTGATTTTTTTTGTTATTTTGGACCACACAGGGCACTTAGAGATACTCTTTGGACGGCATGACACGAGGCGAGACCCGGGGCAGTAATACAAAGACAGAGAGAGGGCAGATCAGCGGCCCGCTCCTCATGCCGTCCTCCTCCATTTTACAATCCGGCAACCCCTGGTGATTGACAGACTCATTTGCATATGCAAATGCACTGTGCACACCCAGTGGGGCGTCAGCGGCCATCTGCTCACAGGCACCCCCTGTCTGTTCCGGTTTAGGATTTCCTTTTCAATGACATCTGATGGACCTCTCAGCAGTCACCCTGGTACGTCCGTACACCAGTGGGCACCATGGATGTGGGTTTGAGCTTTGTCTCCATGTGTACCGAGGCCAAGGAGCACTCTGTCTGAAAAGGACACTCAACGCAATTTCTCTTTTTCATCTCCACATCCATATTTTTAGGAGCCCACCTGGAGGCTCTCCAGCGAGCGCTCCCCTGTTGTTCACCGCTTATTGATTACTAATGTCGTTTTATTATAAGCCACTTACAGGCCTCGCTTATGAAAAACAATATTTTATGCGGGCAGGAACAAAACCACATTATCTTTTCATACGAATTTACAAAGCTTCCAGAATGGTTTACAGAATACTCAAGTGAACAAAAAGGGGCAAAACATTGCACAATATTAATGAGTGCTTATTAAAATCACCGTAATGGCAGACGACAAGGAGAAGGCCATAGGGTACTTGTCCATAGAGACCCCCTGTTATATTGCAACACAATGAGAGCCCCCCGCATCTCATAATGTCCATGGAAACACACCAGGGAGGGATGAGTAAAGGGAGAGTTTATAACAGGGGTGTCCTGGTGGGCCAAAGTGGCTGCAGGTTTTCATTCTAACCCTTCTCCTAATCAGTGACCAGTTTTCACTGCTAATGAACTCCTTTTCCCTTCATTTTAATATCCCTGTTTTTAAGGATGTGGACCTCTGAATTGATTAATTTGTTCATTAAATGGCAGCCAAACAGAAATGAGATGTGAAACGAGCCAACAGATGAGCAGCTAAACTGGGCGTTCAAACTCCAACCAATTTCACTCCAACCAATCTCTTAATGTGGGCCAGTGCTAGACCGGCCAATCTGATGAAAGGACCCCTCTACCCTACAATTCCTGCGATCCTCCATTAGAGGATCTATCTATCTATTATATAATGCCTTTCATCTCTATCTACCTACTTGTCTATCATATAGCACTGTTCATGTCTATCTATTAAATAGTGCCTTTCATATCTATCTATCTATCTATCTATCTATCTATCTATCTATCTATCTATCTATCTATCTATCTATCTATCTATCTATCTATCTATCTATCTATCTATCTATCTATCTATCTATCTATCATGGACTCTTAATGAGAAGCCGATTCTTGCTGTTAATTAAAGCTGTTATTGAATATCAGGACTTGTTGTTGCTCTCATTCTGCCACACCAGACTGTCAATTTTTCTAAGACCACCATCAAGATGTTTTGGTGACCTGAGCAGACCAACATGACCGAGACTTTCACCTTTCTTTATTTTTAGGTTAGCTGGTCATGTGTCTCATTATTGTTTGGCCACTCATTAAGGAAGAAGAAACAACTAAGGGGTCTGAGTCACGTCAATTAAAACAAAGGCAATACAAGTTAATCCACAGCAAAAACGGCTCACTAATTAAGAAGATGGTTAGAATGAAAACCTGCAGCCACTGTGGCCCACCAGGACTGGAGCTGGTCCCCTGTGGTTTATAAAAATACAACACAATAGAGTAAGGAGCCTTTCTATGTTGTATCAGGATGAGCCGCCCGTCATTCAAGGGAGGAGCAAATGGAGGACACGTGTGAAATATAAGAAAGTAAAAGTCAGGCCCACGTCTGTCTAAATTAATCTACTTGATACTGAGTGAAATTCCTCCAATATCCACTCCAGATTAAAATAAAAAATCAAGTTGCTATTGTCAATAATAGACAAGGGAGAGAGTAGATAGATAGATAGATAGATAGATAGATAGATAGATAGATAGATAGATAGATAGATAGATAGATAGATAGATAGATAGATAGATAGATAGATAATGAAAGGCACTATATAATAGATTGATCAATGATGAAATGCAGTTTATAATAGATATAGATCGATAGATCAGTAGGTATGAAAGGTGCTATCTAATAGATAGATAGATAGATAGATAGATAGATAGATAGATAGATAGATAGATAGATAGATAGATGTGAAGGGCACTATATAATTAAAAGATAGATAATGAAAGGCACTATATAATAGATAGATAATGAAAGGTATTATCTAATAGATAGATGGAGAGATAAGGCACTATATACTGTGATAGATAGATATGAAAGGCACTATATAATAGATAGCTAATGAAAGGTACTATCTAATAGATAGATAGATAGAGAGATAAGGCACTATATACTGTGATAGAGAGATAGATAGATATGAAAGGCACTATATAATTGATAGATAATGAAAGATACTATCTGATAGATAGATAATGAAAGGCGCTATATAACAGATTGATCGATGATGAAAGGCACTTTATAATCGATACAAATCGATTGATCGATAGATATGAAAGGTGCTATCTAATAGATAGATAGATATATGTGAATGACACTATATAATAAAATAATAGATAACAACAACAACAACAACATTTATTTATATGGCACATTTTCATACAAAAAGTAGGTCAAAGTGCTTTACATAATAAAGAAAAGAAAAATAAAAGACAAAATAAGAAATTAAAATAAGACAACATTAGTTAACATAGAAAAGGAGTAAGGTCCGATGGCCAGGAAAGACAGAAAAAACAAAAAAAAACTCCAGATGGCTGGAGAAAAAAATAAATAGATTTCTCTATTTATAGAGATAGATAATGAAAGGCACTATATAATCGATATAGATCGATAGATCAATAGATATGAAAGGTGTTATCTAATTGATATTGAATTTTATGGGTTATTGAGTGAAAGTGATGGGCAATCATGGCAAATTTAGTCATTTAAAATGAAATCTGGAGCCCAATAAAGTGTGCAGAAAGTGAGGGGGTCTACATACGTTCTGAATGTGGTGCCTATGTATGTTATAGTATGTCCACACGTACAGTACATACACATAAACATACATAACTTGTATACACACACACATTAAGCGTATTATCATGTACACAAGTGCACTGTATACGATGATGAATGAATGAACTGATGCCCACTAAAGGAACAACCAACGGCGTATTTGTCAGATTCTTTCCACGGAGGCTGGTAAGAGCTCCTGGTAAGTACGTCGCTCTGAATTGTGAATGCTCCCCATCACCACCCAAGCTATGCAGAGTCTATTTATTTTCATAATTTTTTCTTAGCATCCATCCCATTATTTGGACATTTTTATCTGGAGGTCCAGTCCCCTCCGTATATCAGCGCAGCACTTTTACAGCTGGAGTAAATGACTGTCCGTGAAGGAGCGTGATGTATGCATTTGATTCGGTATGCTGTGATTTTATTCTATCGGATCGGGGCGAAATACAATCAAAGAACAAGAGAATTTAGTTCTGCTTGTCAACCTTGATCAAGGAGTCCTGTCGTTCAGTTTAAATCAAAACCCGCAATATCCTGCTGGCTCATTCCCTAGGTGTATAGCATTTCAGGCATGCTGGGAGATTAAATATATAAATAAATAAAGTGAATGAATGGAGGAATAGTGAGCCGCATTAGGAGGAGATAAAGCAGAGCCGTCAGTGCTGTGAAGTTAATGTAAGGCTCTACTGTCAGCCTCGATGGCTACAGCAATGCAGAGGTGTCCCCATCATACAGGTTATATAGCGCCTTTAACAGTGATTTCAATCACCATCTTATTATAGAGCCATACAAATATCAGCTCTAACTGCTTCACTTGCTATTCATCCTTCATCAGTCCGTGCTGTGTGGGTACGGCGTGGCATGGCAGGGCTTGGATGGCATTCCAGGGTATCACACATCATTTTGATCTTCTGGTTAATCACGCTGTGGGCCACTCAGAGAAAACCTGAACAAGCACATATGATGGAGTCCAGGGCTTTGAACCCGGGTCTCTGGAGCTGCGAGGCGTCCTCACTAACCACTGTGCCACTTTACATTATTGTATGCAGGAGGCTTTACTGCACTTAGCTGATGCCTTCACGTCTCATCAATGAGGGGTTTAAAACAATAAAGAAAAGGAGAGCTCTCTGTTGGACCCTCATTCTACTCATAATCCACTTCTTAATTCAGTGGGCTTGGGATTGCAAGGGGGAACTCGATCCCAGCCAGGAGGTCAGGGTTGACATCTCTGAGGACTGAGCGACACGAGCTCCACTTAGCTGACCAGTGTGCCCTTGCAGTCTTGGGCCCTTGCTCTTATTTAAAAAGGCTAAGTGACCCCCACACCCCAGACCACCTGTCCACTAAACTGGATGAACCCCACACACCCAGTGGTGTTCTATATATCTAATATGTCTACATTATATAAAAAGTGTGAAAGTTGACTTTTGTTGGACTTCCTCCACACTGTGATTACCAATAAAACCCCATCTTATAACGTTCTGGGATGGCTCAAGAGTGCCTCCTACTGCTCATAATACCTACCTCTATTAAAATTATACAAACTTCACGTGGATATATTGGAAGGGACCTGCGGTGGGTGGTTTCCACATGCTTACCATCCAATCTAATGGAGCCTGAGAGGACCCAACAGGAAGAATGGGTTACACTGCCCAAATCCAGGAGTGCAAAGCTTGTAGAGACTTAACTCAAGAAGACACAAAGCTGCAATGGCTGCCAATGGGGGCTTCTACAAAGTATGTATTTAAGGGACTGAAATAAACTTAGAGATTGCGTTTGAGATATCGGATGTACATTTTTAGATAACCCACATTCATTTCATGATATCTTAAAACAGGTCGCTGCACCACTTGAGATTTCTCAGAATGGATTTCAACATATTTGAGAAATCTTTAAAATGAGATGAATATGGCAAGTCGAATGAACTTCCCCAGATATCTTAAAATGCCTCTTGAAATATTTCTAAATGTTCATTTGGCTCGCCATTAATGTCACTACCCGAGACAAAGGGTGGCACAGTGATTAGCACCGCTGCCCGCCTTATAGCTGCCAGAGCCCGCGGGTTCAATTTCCAGACCTCTGCATGTCCTCCTCATCTGTGCAGATTTGTTTTCTTGTGCAATCCACAAAGAGATGCCAGCAGCATCACCGCAGACTCTAAATGTGCCCACTGTGAGTGACTGTGGGTGGGTGTTTGTGTGTGAGTCTGTGCCAGCAATGGACTGGCATCCCATCCAGATTTAGTGCCCACATTACATCCAGTGCTGAGTTGGATAAGCAGGATGAACATTTATATTTTTACTCTGCTTAATACTCTGTGTTATAGTAGAACATGCCCTCACCGGCCACTTTATTAGGTACACCCTGCTAGTACCGGGTCGGACCCCCTGTCGCCTTCAGAACTGCTGTAATTCTTCATGGCGTACATTCAACAAGGTGCTGGACGTATTCATCAGAGACTGTGGTCCATATTGACATGACAGCATCACGTAATTGCTGCAGATTTGTTGATGTGACTCTCCAGTTCCTCCACATCACTAAAGGTGCTCTACTGGACTGAGATCTGGTGACTGTGGAGGCCATTTGAGTCCAGTGAACTCCTTGTCATGTTCAGGTAGAGATGATCTGAGCTTTGTGACAATGGAGCATTATCTCCTGAAAGGAGCCATCAGAAGATGGGGTCATAAAGGGATGGAGATTGTCAGCAACAAGACTCAGGGTAGGTGGTGGCATTTAAACGATGCTCAGTTGGCACTATGGGACCCAAAGCGTGCCAAGAAAATATCTCTTACACCATATTACACCATCACACCACCAGCCTGAACCGTTGATACAAGGCAGGATGGATCCATGCCTTCATGTTGTTGATGCCAAATTCTGAATGTCACTGCAGAAATCGAGACTCGTCACACCAGGTGACATTTTTCCAATCTTCTATTGTTCAATTTTGGTGAGTCCGTGTGAATTGTAGCCTCAGTTGCCTGTTCTTAGCTGACAGGAGTGGCACCCGGTGTGGTCTCCTGCTGCTTCAAGGTTTGACGTGTTGTGTGCTCAGAGATGTCCTTCTCTATACCTCAGTTGTATTGAGTGTTTATTTGAGTTCATGTTGCCTTTCTGTCAGCTCACACCAGTCTGGCCATTCCTCTCTGACCTCTGACATCAACAAGGCCCAGAGATCTGCCACTCACTGGATATTTTCCCTTTTTCAGACCATTCTCTGTAAACCCTACAGATGGCTGTGTGTGAACATCCCAGCAGATCAGCAGTTTGTGAAATACTCAGAGCAGCCCGTCTGACACCAACAACCAGGCCACGTTCAGAGTCACGTCAATCCCCTTTCTTCCCAGTTCTGATGGTCAGTTTGAACTTCAGCAGGTGGTCTTGATGATGTCTACATGTCGTAATGCATTGAGCTGCTGCCATGTGATTGGTTAGTAGAACACGCTGATAAAGTGCATTGCCACACCAACTCAGGATCCCAGATTGGGACCTGAGTGTAGCCCTGGGTGACACCTCAGCACCACACTAGTTCAGACATGTGATTGGCTGATGAGATATTTGCATTAACGAGCAGTTGGACAGGTGTACGTGATGAAGTTTCCACATTCTATCCATTCAGACCCCTTCTTGGTATGTAACTATGAAAGGTGCCGTATGAAGAGAAGATCTATGAGCTGGTTGTGCTTTGCTGCCCGATGGCTGAATCTTCCACCTTTGGATGTTACCCACCATAGTGAAGTCATCCTTCCATCCTTCTATTTAGCCTGTATGCCCTTAAAGCTAAGACACTGGGGAGCCCCTCTTTATGTTTTCCACCCTGCTGATCCACTACAGGGTCAGAGACTGACACTCATCCATTAACTTTTTCCTCATTCCCAAAGATCAGTCTTGCAAAAGTGGCGGGAAGGGGGGGAATAAATAAAAAGAACAAGTCTTGGCTCAGAGATGGAGATTGGATTTAGTAGCTAAGTTGATGTGTCACAGTCCACTCCCAAGACCCCAACGGCCAATGTCGGGAAGGAAGCACACCGAGCCCGGGACCCTTTGACGATGTCACTAACCAACTCGCTTGACAAAGCCCTCCTCACGATCCTCTTTTTTATTTATTTTTTCTTCATTTCCTTAAGGGAGCAGGTCTCCTGTTTTAATGAGCCGCCGGTCCGCACTCCTCCTGCGGATTTCGACTTCTGTCCAGGGGGCCAGCTTGACAGCTTTTAGCACAAGCCTTGACGAAATTACTCCTGGGAATATTCTTGAAATGATAGTAATAATCTATATTGAAAAGGTGCCTCGGCTTTGTAATCTTTATTCCAGGAAACATCCCTAAACAAAAAAAAAAAAAAAGCAGGAAAATGTCCTAAATATGGCGCACTTGAAACCGTGCCGCTAATTAGCGACGCTGTCCTACAATTCAAATATTAATAATGCGTGTGAAGATTCTACCATACATCTAAAAAATGTGAAGCTTTTTTTTTTTTCCTTCTTCTTCTCTGTAGAGATTCCCACCGGAATTGCTTGGAACGGCAGTTTATTTTACATTATTTTTAATGACATTCTTTAAAAGAAACTTAAAATTCATACCCTTGTCATTTCAAATGATGTCGCTTAAGAGAAAATCTATTTAATAAGTCCTCCAGCCCACCGCTAATTCAGATGGGGCCAGCCTGGCCTGCTCGGGGAAGGTGAAAATGAGGCCAGAGGAATCTGCGGATCACTTCAGAGGAATCGGGAAGGAGCCGTCAGCTCACGAGACGTCGCTCTGTTGAGATTCCTAATTGGGCTGTTCAGCACTCGGTGTGCGGTGGTGTGTGCGGTGCAGCTTTGTGCTTCTCCTGCCTGTACAAGCTGCCTCTAAAATCCAGAGGGCGTGTGGCCTGCTTTGCTTTATAGCGCCTTTACGGTACACGGTCAATATTATGCCGAGGCCATTTTGACAGTTTGACTCAGTATGTGCGTCTTGGGAACTGCAGGTCTGACATTGTGGTCAGCAGCACAGGAGCGCCACAGGGGACTGTACTTTCTCCGGTCCTGTTCAGCCTATATACATCGGACTTCCAATACAACTCGGAGTCCTGCCACGTGCAAAAGTTCGCTGATGACACTGCTATCGTGGGCTGCATCAGGAGTGGGCAGGAGAAGGAGTATAGGGACCTAATCAAGGACTTTGTTAAATGGTGCGACTCAAACCACCTACACCTGAACACCAGCAAAACCAAGGAGCTGGTGGTGGATTTTAGGAGGCCCAGACCCCTCATGGACCCTGTGATCATCAGAGGTGACTGTGTGCAGAGGGTGCAGACCTATAAATACCTGGGAGTGCAGCTGGATGATAAATTGGACTGGACTGCCAATACTGATGCTCTGTGCAAGAAAGGACAGAGCTGACTATACTTCCTTAGAAGGCTGGCGTCCTTCAACATCTGCAATAAGATGCTACAGATGTTCTACCAGACGGTTGTGGCGAGTGCCCTCTTCTATGCGGTGGTGTGCTGGGGAAGCAACATAAAGAAGAGGGACGCCTCACGCCTGGACAAACTGGTGAGGAAGGCAGGCTGTATTGTAGGCATGGAGCTGGACAGTTTGACATCCGTGGCAGAGCGACGGGCGCTCAGCAGGCTCCTGTCAATCATGGAGAATCCACCGCATCCACTGAACAGGGTCATCTCCAGACAGAGGAGCAGCTTCAGCGACAGACTGCTGTCAATGTCCTGCTCTACTGACAGACTGAGAAGATCATTCCTCACCCACACTATGTGACTCTTTAGTTCCACCCGGGGGAGTAAACATTAACATTATACAAATTTATTTATATGTACCGGCTTATTAGTTTGCCAGTGACTGTGATTGTGGCCATCATATTATAATTACTAAAGGTTTATGTCATTAAAGGCGTATTATGGCATCGTAAGGAAAGGCGTCCTCATTTTTTGACCCAAATGCCCTCCTTTCCAGAGAAAGAGAGTTGGCAGCCCAAAACTGATTGAACTAACCAAATGTATTTGACAGATGCGGACATCTGGGGACCCTGCACACCAAGGGTCTTACAGCATTAGAGTGGTGTGTGAAGCCCCCTAGGAGCCGTTTGATTTTACAAGTGCGATTCACACTTCTACCTTTTATTTTGTCTTTGCTCTAAATTATTAAACCCCCTCAGAATCTACCACGTGTACCCTCTTCGAACCTTACCTGTAATGATTTACTTATTTTTATAAATGATTTACTTATTTGGCTGGCAACTTCATCCGATGTGACTTACGACATTCAAGATGCAATTTCTCTTGTTTTTCTAATCGGATCACAGGCAGGTGACGTGACCGGCTCGTGGTCACACCACGTCACACTAGCGGCATTTGATGCACTGCCTGCCTGTAACTCATCGTAAACTCTCAACACCCTGCGAGGGTCCCCAATGTCTCACACTGCTGCACTTATAAAAGAGCCATGTTGTTGAACCCCTAGAGGGGAATGTCGCTGTATACAATCATGAGCTGGCTGGTTCGATCCCCACTTTTAACTCGCTACATAAACTGAAAGAATTTTAAACCAATCTGTGCCTCAAGTCTGGAAATATGGAAACAAAATGGGCTCACAAACAACCAAGGTGCTATAATAAAATCACAAGGTCACCAGTTTAATGGTCACGGCTGCTTCGCTGTGTGACTCTCAACAAGTTCTTTACCTGAAGACATACAATATTACAATCATCAAGGCCCTCAGCATCACGCTCACCATGGAAAGGCACTACATAAAAACATAAGCTGACCTCTTGAAGTCCCACTGTCACTTCACTCTGTGATTCCCAGAAGTTCTCCACTTGTTACTTCAAATATACAAATAGGGAGGCAAGCGTTATGATGAGGAGACGTGCAGACAACACAAAGACGATGGCGCAGTCCTCCTTTTGAACTTATTATGACCTCATGCAAGTCACCTGGAATCCACCTACTAATGTTTAAATATACACTGAATGACGGTATTCTTGTATGCATACTGTGGCGCCAGAGGCGCTCATTTTGGTGAGGCGCTATATAAATCATTACTTGCCACCTCTAAATCAATAACCGATTCTCACCTAAGAATTGTGGTCCAAAATGAAATCAATGTAAACAAATGTGCTACAGCTGACACATGCCCTGGGATGGTGCTCCTCATGCAGGCTAAGGCACTATATATACTGTCACAGGGCAGTTAGTTCAAAACCACATCTGTCTTACAATACAGTATGGCTCTGAACAAGTCACTCCACCTGCCTGAGCGCCAAATGCAGAGACACACAGTCAACCAGACTGCAACTGTAAAAAGGGCACAGAGTTGTGCTCACCACTAAAATGTGCTATACAAAGGCATCACGACAGCGGTTCGATTCTCTTATTACAACTGTACACGAGCCATGGTACGGCACTAGATAGATAGATAGATAGATAGATAGATAGATAGATAGATAGATAGATAGATAGATAGATAGATAGATAGATAGATAGATAGATAGATGTGAAAGGCACTATATAATAGATAGATAGATAGATAGATAGATAGATAGATAGATAGATAGATAGATAGATAGATAGATAGATAGATGTGAAAGGCACTATATAATAGATAGATAGATAGATAGATAGATAGATAGATAGATAGATAGATAGATAGATAGATAGATAGATAGATAGATAGATAGATAGATAGATGTGAAAGGCACTATATAATAGATAGATAGATAGATAGATAGATAGATAGATAGATAGATAGATAGATAGATAGATAGATAGATAGATAGATGTGAAAGGCACTATATAATAGATAGATAGATAGATAGATAGATAGATAGATAGATAGATAGATAGATAGATAGATAGATAGATAGATAGATAGATGTGAAAGGCACTATATAATAGATAGATAGGATGTGAAAGGCACTACATGATAGATAGACAGATAGATAGATAAGAAAGGCCTTGTGTAATAGATAGATAGATAGATAGGAAAGGCACAATATAATAAATAGATAGATAGATGTTAAAGGCACTATACAGTATAATAGATAGATAGATATGAAAGGCCCTGTGTAATAGATAGATAGAGATTAAAGGCAATATATAACAGATAGATATGAAAGGCACTATATAATAGTTTAGATAGATAGATAGATAGATAGATAGATAGATAGATAGATAGATAGATAGATAGATAGATAGATAGGAAAGGCACTATATAATAGATAGATAGATGTTAAAGGCACTATGTGATAGCTAGATAGAGATTAAAGGCAATATATAATAGATAGATATGAAAGGCATTATACAGTATAATAGATAGATGTGAAAGGAACTATATAATAGATAGATAGATAGATATGCAAGGCCTTGTATAACAGTACATAGAGATTAAAGGCAATATATAATAGATAGGCACTATACAGTATAATAGATAGATAGATACAGTAGATAGATATGAAAGGCCCTGTGTAATAGATAGATAGAGATTAAAGACAATATATAACAGATAGATATGAAAGGCACTATATAATAGTTTAGATAGATAGATAGTTAGATAGATAGATAGGAAAGCCACTATATAATAGATAAATAGATAGAGATGGCCCTATATAATAGATAGATTGATAGATAGGAAAGACACTATATAATAGATAGATAATAAAATCATTATTTGACAAACTTTGACAAAGCTTTTTCTCATATCAACTTACAACATTTGAGAGATACTGTACAATCATTTTTCCAATTGGATGCCAAGGAGGTGAAGTGACCTGCTGGTGGTGGCTCAGTGTCAGTGGCTGGATTTAAACCCGCTCTGCCTGCCCTGCCTATATACGCATTTCAGACTGACCCCAATCTTTCTGTATGACCCTAAAGAAGACACTTCATCTAGCTGTGCTTCAATTATAGAGATATAAGAGATACAGAACCAAATGAAGTGTAATTGTAAAATGGCCATGGAGTTATACCCACTAAGGAAAGGTGCTATATAAAACCATAAACGTATCCTTTCAGTGACTCTGCAAAAGTTGTTTGTCTATCTGAGCTCCAAATGTGGAATTACAGAAACCCCTGGACTTATGAATGACTTTGGGTGGTCCTCACTATGGTGCTCTCTATTGTGCAATAGTGCCCCCTAGTGACTGCAGTTATTTTTTCTTTTCACATTTGTCAAAGCTTTAATTACCAACGTCATTATGTCATTTTCTCTGGTGGGCTGGCGCCCTGCCCAGGGTTTGTTTCCTGCCTTGTGCCCTGTGTTGGCTGGGATTGGCTCCAGTGGACCCCCGTGACCCTGTAGTTAGGATATAGCGAGTTGGATAATGGATGGATTATGTAATTTTTCCACTTAGAGCAGATACTCAAGTACCAGTAGAGCCAAGTTTCCCATGAAAAGCCATCCACCGACACGGGGGTCTCAAGGTCGACGCGGCCAACTTCTCATTCCTAAAGGTTATCCTGCCTGCAATTCATTTTCATACACATTAACCTTCTTGTGCAGAAATGAAAGCCAAAAGGGCTGACGGAATTTTTTTGCAGGATCATTACCAATCCCCAGCTTCCTTCATGTGTAACAGCAAGATAAATTGTCGATGGTTAATGACAGATTATGTAGATTTGCCATCTGCCAGGGTGGCATTGACATTTCCAATCAATAAAAAACGAGAGCAGCTCATTGTCGTCTTTCATTAGTAGTCAGCTGTTCACCAAATCAAATGTCACCATGGCAGTCAGAGATGTTTGACACGCATACTGACATGTGCAAAAAAAAAAATGATGACCAGCTGCATTCTGTCAACCTGTCATCATTCCTCGAGGACACGGTGCAGACGAGACGATTGACAGAGCGAGGTGATGGTGATCGTGTGGTCACAAGTGAAGGCCTCTGGTCAGATAAGGTCACCGCAGTCCAATTGAAGTCAATTTCAAGTACAACAGTGACATTGAACAACAGCACAGCAACAGAAGTCGCCACTGGACAAATCGGTCACGCAGATGTGCTGTAATAGGCAAAATAATAAATTGCAAAAAAAATACAAATCACCTTTCTATAGGCGGCACGGTGGTGCAGTGGGTAGCGCTGCTGCCTCGCAGTTAGGAAACCTGGGTTCACTTCCCTGTCCTCCCTGTGTGGAGTTTGCATGTTCTCCCCGTGTCTGTGTGGGTTTCCTCTGGGTGCCCTAGTTTCCTCCCACAGTCCAAAGACATGCCGGTTAGGTGGATTGGCAATTCTAAATTGTCCCTAGTGTGTGCTTGGTGTGTGGGTGTGTGTGCGTGTGCCCTGCGGTGGGTTGGCTTGGTTTGTTTCTTGCCTTGCACCCTGTGTTGGCTGGGACTGGCTCCAGCAGACCCCCTTGACCCTGTGTTAGGATATAATGGGTTGGAAGTTGACTGACTGACTGACTGACCTTTCTATAGTTTCTGGGGGCTTTGTTGGGACCACTGGAGTTCCAAAAGGCAGCTGATGTCAGCCAGCTCGCCACTCATTCTCCACTGCAGCCGCTCAGTAAGGCATTAGGGTGCAAGCAAAGAATGACAACTCTGGCAGAAGACAGCGTCCGTTGGCCCTTCACTGACTGTGACACACACGCTCCACTCAAGTGCCACCATGACACTGCAATGGGACAGGCCATGGGGAAGATGTAGGATCATCAAAGAAGGCAGTCACTAGAGTGTGACAAGGCAATATGGAGAGACTCGGCGGCAGCAGCACCTCCAATTAAGTGTACCTTAGAAGAAGAAAAGAACAGACATAAATGGGACATCCAGAGGAGTGGGGGGGGGGCTGGTGGCTAAATACACAGCCCACTAACTCTTAGTCCAATGACGATTTTAACATAGACCGATCAAGAGCCACATACCTGTGAAAGGCACTATATAATATATGGGTGTATAATGACAGACACTATATAATAGATACATGTGGAAAACACTCCATGACAAACAGACAGACATAAAATGCACTATATAATCAGTGTGTAAAGCGTCATACAATAAATGCCTAACATACTATTTGATAGATAGAATTTGAAAGGCACTACATAACGTATATAAATATGAATGACACTTTATCTCTCTATATATAATATCCAACATCTGTCTGCTTTTCATAAGAAAACTACTTAATGGATTTAGATCGGGTGTTTTTTTTTCAAGAATTTGCTTGAACATTCCGGTTAATTTTGCGACTTCTCTCATCGAGCTAAGAATTATGGTTTGCTTGCAGGTACCGATTTATTTGCACGAATACGAGAGACACGGGGCGGGGCCTTCCTCACTCCAGCTGCAGCCTCGGGGAGTACCTTACCTCCGCTTAGCTAGCGAACGAGAGAACTACTTAACGGATTGAGATCGGGTTTTTTTTCTAGAATTTGCTTGAACATTCCAGTTGATTTTGCGAGTTCTCTCATAGTGCAAAGTATCATAGTTTGCTTGCAGGAGCGATACATTCACGCTAATCCAAGAGAGGCTGTGCGCCGAGGGGAGGGGTAAGCGTGACGTCAGGAGCGGGAAGCTGTCCTGTTTCACTAATACGCGGGGGACGGCTAGTAATAGATAAATATGAAAAACAGTATATAACAGATAGGAAAGGAATTATGTAATAGATGTGTAAAGTACTGTTTGATAAATGGATCTGGAAAGAACTATATAAAAGATAGATATATAATGCACTTTGTAACATATAGATGTACAGTATATGGCACTATATACAGTGGTGTGAAAAACTATTTGCCCCCTTCCTGATTTCTTATTCTTTTGCATGTTTGTCACACAAAATGTTTCTGATCGTCAAACACATTTAACCATTAGTCAAATATAACACAAGTAAACACAAAATGCAGTTTGTAAATGGTGGTTTTTATTATTTAGGGAGAAAAAAAAATCCAAACCTACATGGCCCTGTGTGAAAAAGTAATTGCCCCCTGAACCTAATAACTGGTTGGGCCACCCTTAGCAGCAATAACTGCAATCAAGCGTTTGCGATAACTTGCAATGAGTCTTTTACAGCGCTCTGGAGGAATTTTGGCCCACTCATCTTTGCAAAATTGTTGTAATTCAGCTTTATTTGAGGGTTTTCTAGCATGAACCGCCTTTTTAAGGTCATGCCATAGCATCTCAATTGGATTCAGGTCAGGACTTTGACTAGGCCACTCCAAAGTCTTCATTTTGTTTTTCTTCAGCCATTCAGAGGTGGATTTGCTGGTGTGTTTTGGGTCATTGTCCTGTTGCAGCACCCAAGATCGCTTCAGCTTGAGTTGACGAACAGATGGCCGGACATTCTCCTTCAGGATTTTTTGGTAGACAGTAGAATTCATGGTTCCATCTATCACAGCAAGCCTTCCAGGTCCTGAAGCAGCAAAACAACCCCAGACCATCACACTACCACCACCATATTTTACTGTTGGTATGATGTTCTTTTTCTGAAATGCTGTGTTCCTTTTACGCCAGATGTAACGGGACATTTGCCTTCCAAAAAGTTCAACTTTTGTCTCATCAGTCCACAAGGTATTTTCCCAAAAGTCTTGGCAATCATTGAGGTGTTTCTTAGCAAAATTGAGACGAGCCCTAATGTTCTTTTTGCTTAACAGTGGTTTGCGTCTTGGAAATCTGCCATGCAGGCCGTTTTTGCCCAGTCTCTTTCTTATGGTGGAGTCGTGAACACTGACCTTAATTGAGGCAAGTGAGGCCTGCAGTTCTTTAGACGTTGTCCTGGGGTCTTTTGTGACCTCTCGGATGAGTCGTCTCTGCGCTCTTGGGGTAACTTTGGTCGGCCGGCCACTCCTGGGAAGGTTCACCACTGTTCCATGTTTTTGCCATTTGTGGATAATGGCTCTCACTGTGGTTCGCTGGAGTCCCAAAGCTTTAGAAATGGCTTTATAACCTTTACCAGACTGATAGATCTCAATTACTTCTGTTCTCATTTGTTCCTGAATTTCTTTGGATCTTGGCATGATGTCTAGCTTTTAAGGTGCTTTTGGTCTACTTCTCTGTGTCAGGCAGCTCCTATTTAAGTGATTTCTTGATTGAAACAGGTGTGGCAGTAATCAGGCCTGGGGGTGGCTACGGAAATTGAACTCAGGTGTGATACACCACAGTTAGGTTATTTTTTAACAAGGGGGGCAATTACTTTTTCACACAGGGCCATGTAGGTTTGGATTTTTT
Source organism: Erpetoichthys calabaricus (assembly GCF_900747795.2). Classification (NCBI taxonomy): domain Eukaryota; kingdom Metazoa; phylum Chordata; class Cladistia; order Polypteriformes; family Polypteridae; genus Erpetoichthys; species Erpetoichthys calabaricus. The sequence continues at coordinate 294,421,180 of NC_041397.2, read as the reverse complement.
TTTCTCCCTAAATAATAAAAACCATCATTTACAAACTGCATTTTGTGTTTACTTGTGTTATATTTGACTAATGGTTAAATGTGTTTGATGATCAGAAACATTTTGTGTGACAAACATGCAAAAGAATAAGAAATCAGGAAGGGGGCAAATAGTTTTTCACACCACTGTAGTAAATAGATGTGCAAGGTACTATGTCATAGATAGATTGCGAATGAAAGGCACAATTTAATAGATGTGTAAGGCACTATAAAGTAGCTATGTAAGGTACTATATAGCAGATATGAAAGGCACAATATGATAAGATGTTTAAGATGCTATATAACAAATAGATGCGTAATATACCATGCGATAGAGATGAAAATTCACTATCACTATATGATAGATTTTTAAGACACTAAATAACAGACAGATGAGAAAGGCACTATATAGTAGATATATACAAGTAAAGTATTATGTGATAGATTTATATGAAAGGCACTACATGTATATGATAGATAGATAGATAGATAGATAGATAGATAGATAGATAGATAGATAGATAGATAGATAGATAGATAGATAGATAGATAGATATGAAAGGCACTATATAAGATAGATAGATAGATAGATAGATAGATAGATAGATAGATAGATAGATAGATAGATAGATAGATAGATAGATAGATAGATAGATAGATAGATAAGACACTATATGATAGATAAGGCACTATACGATAGATAAATAGAAAGAAAGGCACTATATATAATAATATATACACTTGAAGGCATTAATATACTAGATACAGACAATAGGCACTATATGGTAGAAATAAATGTTTCTTTATAATAAAAAGATCATGAGAGGTAAATAGATGTGAAAGACACTATAAAGTAGATATGTAAGGTACTATATAGCAGATATGTAAGACACAATATAATAAGATGTTTAAGATGCTATATAACAGATAGATGTGTAATATGCCATGTAATAGAGATGAAAGGGCACTATATGATAGATATTTCAGACACTAAATAACAGATAGATGAGAAAGGAACTATATAGTAGATATATACAAGTAGATATTATGTGATAGATATGAAAGGCACTATATAATAGATAAATAGGACACACTATATGAGAAGACAAATATTTCTTAATTGCACATAGATGATCATGAGAGGTAGAGAGACGTGAGAGGCACTATATGACAGACATGAACGTTACTGTATGACACATGGCTCATGAGTAGTAAATAGATGTGCAAGTCTCTTTACAGTAGATAGAGAGATGTGAAAGGCGCTATATAACTGACAGAGAGCACATCCTGAGGTGGTGTTTTCTTTCCTTCTTTGTCCCTTTTCTTTCCGCCATGACTTGCAGCTCTTTTGTCTTTGCACGATACGACTAAGGGTGACTTTGTTCGTAGACTTGCATGACAATAATCAGGTGGCTACGCTAGTGTAAACTATTCACTGTTCTTTTGTGTATTTTCTCTACCTACTCATTCTCATACAAAGTGGTGAGGTGGTGCAACTCATAACAAGTCAATAATACTTACCATTCGTTGAAAATGTACAAAAAATATAAATGGCCGAAGCAGATTTGCATCTACCATCATCATCAGACACAACTGATTTCTTTAAGTATACATTTAATTTCAAATCGGCGCTTTTGGTGCATGTCATTAGTCTAAGTGTTTGCCTTTCCAAAGTACATTAAAAATAAAGGCGTCTCATAAGTGACTTTAATGTTACATTCTTCTTGCTCTTAATTATTAGCTCATTTCACAAGTGTCTAGGCTGCAGCCTGCTCCTTAACTACAAGCGACGCTGGTAACGTGCCACCTAATTGTCACACTTTGTGGCCTTTATTTGGACGCAGTAGAAGAGTGGGCCGCTCATTTTCATTCGAAGTCCTGCTTTTCCTGCCCTGTGTGCCGTTCACATGTTCTCGCCACATCGGTGAGGGGTTTCCTTTGAATACCTCAGTGGTGGCCATGTTTGGTTTGACTGGCGACTCTCAGCTGGTCCTGTGTTGGTGGGCCCTGTGCCTGACTGAAGCCCCTTCTGGGTTGTTTGCTGCCCTGCACCCAGTGTTTCCAGAGTGCACTCTCCAGACCCCCTATTGCCTGGATCTGGTTGGCGTGTTTTACTGTACGTGGCCTGCCTTCTCAAATACCATGTAAACCCTTTTACTGGATAGGGAGAGCAGGTTACTGGTCTCTGGGACTTCTGATTAAAAGACATAAACTTCTCTGCCAAAAACCCAATTATTTGGCCTGGTAAGCCCTTATTAACTATGGTAAGGATTTCACAGTCCGCACATGTCCGCTGCTCTCTGTTCGACTGCTCAGCTGAGCACACGCTTTTAGTAGCCACAGGTAGAAGAATCCAAGATCAGCGTCCTGAGGTAAATAAATGCACGGCCAACACATTATTCCCTTTCCCTGGTTGAAATAATCTGTTTCAATATTTGAGAAATCGCTAAATGTATATTGAAGAACTGAACGTATAGTGCTGAGCTCAGAAGCACAATCTCAGGAGCGGTAAGGCATTCAAACTACAGTGCGCTGCATAGCTTGATGACTTTTAAGGTTAACGAGAAACCTGTCACAATAATTAACTTTATTGAACTAAAACTACCTGCGATATCATCAGTGCAGCAGCACTGAGTGTGAGGCAAGAAGTACACACACACTGCCCGTCATTGGCAGAACTCGATCAGCACACACTGCCCGTCATTGTCAGGGCTCAACCACCACACACTGCCCGTCATTGGCAAGGTTCAACCACCACACACTGCCTGTCATTGGCAAGGCTCAATCAGCACACACTGCCCGTCATTGGCAAGGCTCAATCAGCACACACTACCAGTCATTGGCAGGGCTCAACCACCACACACTGCCCATCATTGGCAGAACTCGATCAGCACACACTGCCCGTCATTGGCAGAACTCGATAAGCATACACTACCAGTCATTGGCAGGGCTCAACCACCACACACTGCCCGTCATTGGCAAGGCTCAACCACCACACACTGCCTGTCATTGGCAAGGCTCAATCAGCACACACTGCCCGTCACTGGCAGAACTCGATCAGCACACACTACCAGTCATTGGCAGGGCTCAACCACCACACACTGCCCATCATTGGCAGAACTCGATCAGCACACACTGCCCATCATTGGCAGAACTTGATCAGCACACACTACCAGTCATTGGCAGGGCTCAACCACCACACACTGCCCATCATTGACAGGGCTCAATCAGCACACACTGCCCGTCATTGGCAAGGTTCAATCAGCACACACTACCAGTCATTGGCAGGGCTCAACCACCACACACTGCCCATCATTGGCAGAACTCGATCAGCACACACTGCCCGTCATTGGCAGAACTCGATCAGCACACACTGCCCGTCATTGGCAGAACTCGATAAGCATACACTACCAGTCATTGGCAGGGCTCAACCACCACACACTGCCCGTCATTGACAGGGCTCAATCACCACACACTACCAGTCATTGGCAGGGCTCAACCACCACACACTGCCCGTCATTGACAGGGCTCAATCACCACACACTACCAGTCATTGGCAGGGCTCAACCACCACACACTGCCCATCATTGGCAGAACTCGATCAGCACACACTGCCTGTCATTGGCAGAACTCGATCAGCACACACTACCAGTCATTGGCAGGGCTCAACCACCACACACTGCCCGTCATTGACAGGGCTCAATCACCACACACTGCCCGTCATTGGCAGAACTCGATCAGCACACACTGCCCGTCATTGGCAGAACTCGATCAGCACACACTGCCCGTCATTGGCAGGGCTCAACCACCACACACTGCCCGTCATTGACAGGGCTCAACCACCACACACTGCCCGTCATTGACAGGGCTCAACCACCACACACTGCCTGTCATTGGCAGAACTCGATCAGCACACACTGCCCGTCATTGGCAGGGCTCAGTTACACAGAGTCTGCTGTGTGCGATCCAGTACTAGAAACATACCCTCCCTGGCCACTTTATTAGGTACAGCTGTCCAACTGCTTGTCAACACGAATATCTCATCAGCCAATCACATGGCAGCAGCTCAATGCACATCGGCCTGTCAAGATGACCTGCTGAAGTTCAAACTGACCATCAGAACTGGGAAGAAAGGGGACTGACGTGACTCTGAACGTGGCCTGGTTGTTGGTGCCAGATGGGCTGCTCGCAGTATTTCACAAACTGCTGATCTGTTGGGATTTTCACGCATAACCATCTGTATGGTTTACACAGAATGGTGTAAAAAAGGGAAAAATATCCAGTGAGTGGCAGAATGGCAGCGAGGTTACTCACCTTATACTGGTTATGTGTGTGCATGGGACTTTGTCTTCTCTCAATATTTTCACAGACTGACTGAGCCTCCTGCCATGCCAGTCCAGCACCCCTGATGTGGTCCTCCACCTCGGGTCTGAGTTCATTTTCTCCAAACCTTGGAGCCACAGCCAGTGTAGCCCTCCATTCTGCTTATGTTATTGGCCTCCCCATTCTGTTTACCAGTCCTAAAGCCAGTGGCATGAAGCTGACATGGCTGGGTAGCCATGGCTGTGGATTACACACATGATGAAAGAGGCCCAGCTGCTTGTTTTACTCATTCATTTGAAATCACCTTGATCAAATATTCCACAGCAACCTTATGATGGACTGGCATCCCACCTTGATCCTCTGACCATGTAGTGGAATAAGCCGGTTCAGAAAAGGCACAGTTGTTGAAAGAAAAACGTCTTAAAATAAATGTTGCGCCATCTGTTGGAAAAACATTTGCAATGCTTGAAGAGGTAGTGGCGCACAATGTGGATTCCAATGCCTCTGACACCGTGCTGCAAATATGGTGCCCTCCTTCGGATGAGACGTAAAACCGAGGGCCTGACTCTCTCTCGTCATTAAAGATCCCTGGGCATCTTTCGAGAAGAGTCGAGTGTATCTCGATGTCCAGGCTAAATTGCCCAGCATGGCCCCATCCATTCTGTCCCCTTAATCATCCTCTATCCCCGATTGGCTATCTGCTCCTCCTAACATTTAAAAACTAGCGTTCTTTACTAAACGCACCAAGGCACTAAATCTGAAGTGCTTTGCAAAAATGTGCATTGATGTTTTAAAGCTAGCGTGGTGAACCAAGGTAACACATCAGGAGCTTTTAGGGAATAATTGAACATGTATTTCTAATGCAAAAAAACATGAATTTAATCATATGAAAAAGTAAACACACCTTTTAATTGTATGGCTTTACAAATCAGGACATAATCGATTAGCAGCACTTGGCTCTAAGCACCTCCTTAATTAGCAGAAAGGGGTGCACTTACTTTTTCACACATGGCTTTTGTATGCTGGCTTACTTGAATAACTGATGACCAGATGAACTGTGGCTAGCGTGTACTGTTTGTCACTTGACGTGAGTGTTTTGGACTCAGTGAGGATATGGATGATGATTGCTAGTTATAGATTCATATAGAAGACCCTAGAATCGAAAGGGGGTACCTGCTGTTAGACACACACACACACACACACACACACACACGTTTGCCAGTAGCTGGCTTGTTTTTTGTTAATAAAACATAACAAGATGAAATGTTGTTATGCCTCACTTGCAAATAGATTTATTTCATTTCAGGACGTGTTGACAGCTCGGTTACTGTTACCTGCAGCACATCATCATACATTTAACCACAGAGTAGAAACTCACTTTTCCACGCACGATGTTGAGCCTGATACTGAAGAAGGAAAAAAACAAAAAGGCTTTGCTCCCAGCAAATGGAAAAGACTGTTGAAATGGATATTCTCCCAATCATGACCCATTCCTAATGTATGCTTTTACTTATTAAATCACAGGTTTGATGTGCCACCTCCTATTTTGGGATAGGATAACCCTGGGACTGCGGTGGGCTGGCATCCTGCCTGAGGTTTGTTTCCTGCCTTGCGCCCTGTGTTGGCTGAGATTGGCTCCAGCAGACCCCGTGACCCTGTAGTTAGGATATAGCGGGTTGGATAATGGATGGATGGATAACCCTGGGAGGTTCCATCCATTGCAATATGTTTATGGAGAGGCAGAAGGCACTATTAAAACAGATGGTTAGAGCAATTTTTAAAACTGAATGGCATTAAACAAGAAATACAAAGACATAAATATCAGCAATATGCACATGAAAGGCACTATATAATTAATAGATAGATCTGAAGGTGATACATAATACATACATATGAAAGGCACTGAACAGTACATCTGAAAAGTGCCATAGAGCAGATATATAGATACTGTATAAAAAGCACCAAATAAAGATAGATAGATAGATAGATAGATAGATAGATAGATAGATAGATAGATAGATAGATAGATAGATAGATAGATAGATAGATAGATAGATAGATAGATAGAACTAAATATTGCCGTACTACAGATATACATACACTCACCGGCCACTTTATTAGGTACACCTTGCTAGTACCAGGCTTAACCCCCTTTTGCCTTCAGAACTGCTGCAATTGTTCGTGGCACAGATTCAACAAGGTGCTGGACAGATTCCTCAGAGATTTTGGACCCATTTTGACATGACGGCATCACGCATTTGCTGCAGAATGTCGGCTGTACCTCCATGATGCGACTCTCCCGTTCCATCACATCCCAAAGGAGCTCTATTGGACTGAGATCGGGTGACTGTGGAGGCAATTTGAGTCCAGTGAACTCATTGCCATGTTCAAGAAACCAATTTGAGATGATGTGAGCTTTGTGACATGGTGTGTTATCCTTCTGGAAGGAGCTATCAGAAGACAGACACACTGCAGTAGGTTGTTTGACAGTGTCTATAAGCCAAAATGCATTGAGTTGCTGCTATGTGATTGGCTGATTAGATATCTATGTTAACAACCAGTTGAACAGGTGTACCTAATAAAGATCTGAAAGATAGACAGATGTGAAAGGCACTATAGATAGATAGATAGATAGATAGATAGATAGATAGATAGATAGATAGATAGATAGATAGATAGATAGATAGATAGATAGATAGATAGATAGATAGATAGATAGATAGATGTGAAAGGCACTATATAATACATAGATAGATAGATATGAAAGGTACTATATAATAGATAGATAGATGTGAAAGGCACTATATAACATATAGATAGATAGATAGATAGATAGATAGATAGATAGATAGATAGATAGATAGATAGATAGATAGATAGATAGATAGAAAAAGCACTATATGATAGATAGATATAAAGAGCACTATATGATAGATAGATAGATAGATAGATAGATAGATAGATAGATAGATAGATAGATAGATAGATAGATAGATAGATAGATAGATAGATAGATATAAAAAGCACTATATGATAGATACTGTAGATATAAAGAACATTATATGATAGATAGATATAAAAAGCACTATATGATAGATAGATAGATAGATAGATAGATAGATAGATAGATAGATAGATAGATAGATAGATAGATAGATAGATAGATAGATAGATAGATATAAAAAGCACTATATGATAGATACTGTAGATATAAAGAACATTATATGATAGATAGATATAAAAAGCACTATATGATAGATAGATAGATAGATAGATAGATAGATAGATAGATAGATAGATAGATAGATAGATAGATAGATAGATAGATAGATAGATAGATAGATAGATAGTAATGGTGCTATAAAAATAGCCACTAATGTGTACATAAAGTCTAGCAGTACTTCACCGTATAATAAGCCTTAGATTCTTTTATGTGGGCTTTTTAAATGGTCTACCCTCAATGCCCGTTTTATCTAAATGCCAGTGACCATTCTGCTGTACGTGCCCCAGGTGGCTAATTATGTAACGGTACTTTTAAATTTCCTTACACAGGCCTCTTTCATTATATAATGGTACGCTTGCTGTAGTCTCTGCTGCTGAATGAGAAGCCGTGTGGGACTCAGGCATCAGACTTACAAAATAGCACGAGATTTTAATTGAGCTTTATTTCATTTTTTGCAGAAGTGGGTTTGCGCTCCCCTCACTCCCACATCGACACCGTCATCCTTATGGCATGTCTCAGGTCTGCTTAACGCCTCCTCACTTCCAGGTCCTTCCATGTGTGACACTAAGGTCCAAGTTCCCTACTCATGCCTTTAGATTTCTAGTTTACTGCCCCCTAGTGGTTGGTTGTGTCCTCCTGTGTGCCATTAAATAGACCCTATTAGCTGTCCCATGGGAGGTCTCGCTCCTTTTGGGTGTCCCGAGGCCTGTCTCTTACCCTCCTCCTAACACATTTCCTCAGTGACGTGCAACAGGAATTCTGATTAAATATTTGTTTTTGTTCTCTCCAAACGCCAAGTGCACTGCTCTTTGTTACGTCTTACGGGGGGCCTGTGGCAATCATTAATTCTTCATTACAAATCTGCACATAGTTCCTCAGTCTACAGAAGTGTCTATAGAAGGTACACACTGGAAGAAGAGGAGGCAGTCTGTGTACACATGCATTTATTTGAATGAGTCAAAGTGATTTTGTTTGATCAGCTGTCAGCTTTTTAATGGTGAATGTTGTGTTATTTTTTTTGGTAAAGCAGACACAATCTGGAATCAGGAGGGGAGAATCTGAGTTGTATCCCCTAGGATGGTGAATTTCCTAAATATGGTTTAATTGGGGGTGTTGATGCCAGACTAATTACTGGGCCAGGCTGAGCACCACGGGGTTGGAGAGTGGAGAATGCCACAAAAGTCCTGGATTTTTATAAATGGCATTGAAACATGCTAGCTTATTCCTGAAGTTTCAATGACAAAAGCAGAGAGATTGGAGTTTTGCGAATCAGAGCAGAATTGACCATTTCAGTCCTGGTGTTTCTTAGATGTCTTGAGTTTGACTGCCTAGAGTGGACAGTCTTATATAGATCTTAGACTTTGATGATCCAAAGCGGAGTGTCCCATCTAAATCTTGGGACTATCATGTGTTGAGTGGTGCACTATATCTAAATTCTTAAGCTACATGCACTTGTTAAAATTCCCAAGTTTAATAAAGTCGGTTAGATTTACCCACCCAGAACCTGAAGTCTCATAAAAAAGAGGGGGAAAGCTCCATTTAAACCCTGGATTTTTAAAGATTCAAGACGAATGTCCAACTAAATTCTAGAGTTTCATAGATCCGAACAGAACATTTTGATCGATTGAAATCCTGGAATTTCAAAAGACCAGAGCAGAGAATTCCATCTAAATCCTGGTGTTTCACAAATCAGGGCAGAACGTCCCATTAAATCGTCGAGATTCTTAAACCGAGAGTGGAATTTCCTTCTGAAATCCAAAGTGGAAAGTCCCACGTAGATCCTGGAGTTTCAGAAGCCACAGTGAAGCAGTCTTTTCAGATTTTTGGAGTTGTATATAATAACGCAGAGATTTACCCGCGTAACTCATGGAATTTCATACAAGAGAATGGAACATCCATATAAGTCTTACAGTTTCAAGGACCACAGTGGAAATTCCCATCTAAACCCTGGAGGTTTACAGATCAGAGTGGAAAATTCAATCCAGATCCAAAGTTTCACGGACCAGATTGGAGTGTTCTTTCGAAATTCTAGAGTTGGAGAATCCCAGTTGAATTCCGGAGACTACAAATCATGGTGGAGTGTCCCAACAAAATCTTGAGAGTTTCATGGATCATTCGAGAGTGTCCTTACTAAACTCAGGAGATTGATATTATTAAGCAGAATGGCCCTTCTAATAGCCCAAAGTGTCCATTCCATCTAAATCCTGGAGTCTCAGAGACTAGAATGGAGCATCCCATTTAAAGTAAAGGCTGGAGTTTATCTGACCAGACAGGAGCCTCCCATATATATCCTGGAGCTTCAAACATTAAAGTGAAGAATCCTATTCAAATTCTGGAGTTTGACGAGGTGCAGGTGTATTACGATGTAAATCCTGACCTTAAAAGAACAGAGGGGATCATTTCATCTAATTCCTGGAGTTTTACAGATTACAGTGGAGCAGCCAATCTGAAGGATGGCGTTTAACGGACCGCAAAGGTGCCTCCCATTTAAATTCTGGACTTTCACAGATCAGAGTTTAGTCCTGCAGCTTCATGTAGTAGAGTGGAGCATCTAATTTCTGGAGGTTCACAGATAAAAACAGAGCACCCCATCCAAAGGATGGAGTTTAATGGAGAAAACAGGAGCCTTCCATAGAAATTCTGGAGCTTCACAATACACAATAGGTGGTCAGAAAATCAAGAGTCCACCTTATGAGAAGGATTTAGGAGTCATACTGGACTTGATACTATCAACTTCCAGATAGTGTTCAGAAGCCATTATGAAGTCTAACAGAATGTTAGGTTATATAGCGCCCTGAAGTACAAATCACAGGAGGTTCTGCTCAAGCTTTATAACACACTGGTGAGGCCTCATCTTGAGTATTGTGTGCAGTTTTGGTCTCCATGCTACAAAAAAGGACATAGCAGCACTAGAAAAGGTCCAGAGAAGAGTGATTAGGCTGATTCCAGGGCTACAGGGGGTGAATTATGAGGAAAGATTAAAAGAGCTGAGCCTTTACAGTTTAAGATAAAGAAGATTAAGAGGTGACATGATTGAAGTGTTTAAAATTATAAAGGGAATTAGTCCAGTGGATCGAGACGGTGACTTTAAAATGAGTTCATCAAGAACACGGGGACACAGTTGGAAACTTGTTAAGGGTAAATTTCACACAAACATTAGGAAGTTTTTCTTTACACAAAGAACAATAGACACTTGGAATAAGAGACCAAGTAGTGTGGTAGACAGTAGGACTTTAGGGACTTTCAAAACTTGAGTTGATGTTTCTTTGGAAGAATTAGGTGGATGGCACTGGTGAGCTTTGTTAGGCTGAATGGCCTGTTCTCATCTCCATTGTTCAAATGTTCACATAGCAGAGTGGAGCATTCCAATTCAATTCTGGAGTTTCACATAGCAAAGCTGTGCCACCCGTGTAAATCCTGAGCTTTTACAGTCCAGATTGGAGCATCCCATCTTAATCCTGGAGTTTTGTAGATTTTAGTGGAGCACTCAATCTAAGAGCAGATCTTTAACAGACCTCTGAACACCAGAGTGGAGCATCTCATCTAAAACCCGTAGGTTTACAGATTACAGTGAAACATCCCATCTAAAGAATGGAGTTTAATGGACTAGAAGGGGGCCTCCCACCTAAAAATATATCAGAAATATCAGAGTGGAACATCTCATTTAAACCCCAAAGCCCTGTTCAGTAAAGTGTCCCGCAATCTGACAGTCCAGAGTGGAGTGTCCCATCTAAATCGAGCCCCTTGGATTATACAGATCAGCCTTCGAGAGAACTGGTAATGAAAACAACTCTGAAATGTCTTCTGTGCTCTTGTGTGGTGATGTTGCCAGCTGTACTGACGAGGGCTGGGTGATATGGACTTGAATTGATATTGTGATTATTGTGAACAAAACTGTAATATTTGATCTTTCTCAATATATTCTCTAAACACCTTAAACACTTAAAATCAACATAAACCTGGTACCCATCCATTATCCAACCAGCTATATCCTAACTACAGGGTCACGGGGGTCTGCTGGAGCCAATCCCAGCTAACACAGGGCTCAAGGCAGGAAACAAACCCCAGGCAGGGCGCCAGCCCACCACAGGGCATGCACACACACACCAAGCACATACACTAGGGTCAATTTAGGATCGCCAATGCACCTATCATATACCTTCTATAGTGCCTCTATCATATAGTGCCTTTCATATCTATCTATCTATCTATCTATCTATCTATCTATCTATCTATCTATCTATCTATCTATCTATCTATCTATCTATCTATCTATCTATCTATCTATCTATCTATCTATCTATCTATTTATCTATCTATCTATCTATCTACACACACACTAGGGACAATTTAGGATCGCCAATGCACCTAACTTAACCATGGGGCGCAAAGCAGGAACAAACCTGGACTGTGGGAGTAAACCCACGCAGATACGGGGAGAACATGCAAACTCCACACAGGGAGGACCTGGGAAGCGAACTCTGGTCTCCTTACTGCGAGGCAGCAGCGCTACCCACTGCGCCACCATGGCACCCTAAACCTGGTATACTTTATCATATTAATAATATGAAATATTAACAAAGGAAACTGTGTTTTCCCCCCAAAATTGAAATATTTCATGAATAGCTGTGTCTCAAAGATAATGCTCAAACAACACGTTTTTTCAGCTATTTTTATTTTATGTCTCCTTGACTTCAATTTGAGTTACTCCTTGTATGTATTGTGTTCAATACCTTGCCCGCCAGGGCAGCACAGTGGCACGGTGGTAGCACTGCTGCCTTGCAGTAAGGAGACCAGGGCTCATGTCTTCGGATCCTCCCTGTGTGGAGTCTGCATGTTCTCCCAATGTCTCTGTGGGTTTCCTCTTGGTGCTCTGGTGTCCTTACAACATTCCAAAGACCTGCAGGTTAGGTGGACTGGCGATCCTAAATTGACCCGAGTGTTTGGGGGTGTGAGTGTTTCGACTGGTGCCCTGTCCCAGGTTTGTTCCTGCTTTGCGCCCCATGGCTCCAATGCCCCCTTGTGACCCTGTTCAGGAAGAACAGCCTTTACGACGTAGACATACCTAGCAAGAGCGCTGGAGATTGTATGGATTTTACTTAACGTTAAGGAGAAGTTGTGGAAAATTAAGTGCTGAACATCATGGTATCTGCTTTAGAAACTTAAAGTTAAATATACTGCTCATCCCTAGTAGTGACTAATGAAAAATTTGAAAATGTGGTCCAACAGACTCATGTAGCAGAGCTAGTGCTTAATGTGTAAAGGGTGTGAAACCAGCTATTTATGCTTTTGCATGCCAGATGGCATTCTTACTAATTGCACTCAGTTTAGTCAGTTACCCATGACTTTTCCGTTATAATTTGGATGTGTATCAATCCTTTGTAGTCTAGGGCAGACTTACATACCCGTCCGTCCATGATGGTTCCTCAGGGCAAGGGTTGATCTGCTTTTCTAATCTTTCCAGAATGAGGGAGCTCAATAAGAGGGAACCTCACGGTTAGGCCGTCAGCCAGAACTGGAAAACCCCTGTGTCATTCGAATGCTCAGCTGTTAGGAATCCAAGGGGCATAATGTGACATATGGCTAACGAAAAATGTGCCAGTCCTGTCAAGCAATGATATGACGTCAGGACGGACGGAGATGTCAGTGGTCTTTAATGCACTGAATGTTAAGCATGTGGCCGCCTCATTCACTCTGACAAATCTGTTAGCCCTATTAGCACATTGTCAACGAGGCCTCTGACCTCCCTGAAGAACGAAAAAAACAATCTGTCGTCTAGAAGGAAGGAAAGCAGAGGAATAAATATAAAAGAGCAGCTGCAGGGTGATGGCTTTCTTAATATTACCTATGCCAAGGTAATTGTACTGATAAGGCGTAGCTGGAGGGCAGCAGCATCAGTGCAATAACAGGCATCATCCACCCATCAATCCATCTTCCTTAACTAGCTTATCTGGGGCAGCGAGCATTGGGCGTAAGGCTGGAACAGTCCCTTGAAGGGCACTAGTCCATCACAGAGTGAACACACACACAAATTACAACCAGTTTAACAGCACCAATCCACCTAACTGACATGTCTTTAGACGGTGGGAGGAAACCAACGTGGGGAGAACATGCAAACTATATCCAGACACATGAAAGGCAGGCATTGTAGTCCTGGAGGGCCGCAGTGGCTGCAGGTTTTCATTCAAACCCTTTTCTTAATTAGCGAAATGTTTTTGCTCCTAATTAACTTCTTTTGAATTAATTTTAATTGACTTGGTTTTTAAGAAATGTTCCTCTGAATTGCTTCATTTCTTTCCTTAAATGGCACCCAAACAGAAGTGAAATGTGAAGTGAGGGAGCCAACAGAAGACCATCTAAGTCAGGGCCTCAAACTCCAACCAGTTGCTTAATGAGGCGCCGAGTCTTGTCGTTAATTAAATTCGTTCTTTAATTCCGTGGCTTGTTGCTGCTCTCATTGTGCAATAGCAGAGAGCTGGACAAACTGGCGAGGAAGGCAGGCTCTATTGTAGGCACGGAGCTGGACAGCTTGACATCCGTGGCAGAGCGACGGGCGCTGAGCAGGCTCCTGTCAATCATGGAGAATCCACTGCATCCACTGAACAGGATCATCTCCAGACAGAGGAGCAGCTTCAGCGACAGACTGCTGTCACCGTCCTGCTCCACTGACAGACTGAGGAGATCGTTCCTCCCCCAAACTATTCGACTCTTCAATTCCACCCGGGGGGGTAAACATTAACATTATACAAAGTTATTGTCTGTTATACCGGCATTGTTATCACTCTTTAATTTAATATTGTTTTTATCAGTTTGCTGCTGCTGGAGTATGTGAATTTCCCCTTGGGATTAATAAAGTATCTATCTATCTATCTATCTATCTATCTATCTATCTATCTATCTATCTATCTATCTATCTATCTATCTATCTATCTATCTATCTATCTATCTATCTATCTATCTATCTATCTATCTATCTATCTATCTATCTATCTATTTCTGAAATTGTGGATTTTCCCTTTTCTAAGAGCAGAACAGCATTCCTGAGACCTTCACCTTTCTTTATTTTCAGATCCTGTATGATGGTCACAGTTTGCTGGTCCTGTTTTGGCTCACTTTGTATCTCATTATTGTTTGGCTGCTATTTAAGGGGAAAAGACAATTACGGGGTCTGAGTCTTCATGAGCAAGTCAAATAAAATGAATTCAAAAGAAGTTAATTAGCAGCAAAAACAGGACACTCATTAAGAAAAGGGTTCGAATGAAAACCTGCAGCTACCGCAGCCCTCCAGGACTGGAGTTGGGCACCCCTGATGTACAGTAAAGTGGTAAACTGGAGGTCTGGAGGAATCAAGTACAAGTGGTCTGGCAAACTGATCCCAAACACTAAACTAATAAAACAAAATGAATGATCCTGTTCTTAGTGTGCAGCTCATTTCCATATTCTAATACTAACTAAATGCCAGCCTACATGCCCAGTATGTACAGCAGATTAAATATGTTTCTGGTCCTTGGTGTTACTCGTGAGGACTTACTTTCAAAATTCAATATGGTTAAACTTTTGAGATACCATTTTTTTGTACTACAGTGTAAACTCTTATTGTTTCCCCTTTCTAAAAATGTAGTGAGACGTCAAGCAAAATGACCCCTTTAACTGGCTAACTAAACAGATTACAATATGCAAGCTTTCGAGGAAACTCTTTTATTTAATTTACTCTGCATGTAAAGCGACCTTGGGTTGGGTTTGTGAAAGGTGCTCTATAAATGTAACTTATTATTATTATTATTTTAACTCAGGCCCCTTCTTCAGGTAAGAAGTAATGTTATGTAATAATAATGTAATATACATCTTGCCTGAAGAAGGAGCCTGAGTTGCCACGAAAGCTTGCATATTGTAATCTTTTTTTGTTAGTGTCAGTCATTTTGCTTGACTTCTCACTACATTCATAATGGCTAACACGATGCAACATCCATCCATCCATCCATCCATTTTCCAACCCGCTGAATCTGAACACAGGGTCACGGGGTCTGCTGGAGCCAATCCCAGGGCAGGGTGCCAACCCACTGCAGGACACACACAAACACACCCACACACCAAGCACACACTAGAGCCAATTTAGAATTGCCAATCCACCTAACCTGACTGTGGGAGGAAACCGGAGCGCCCAGAAAAAACCCACGCAGACATGGGGAGAACATGCAAACTTCACGCAGGGAGGACCCGGGAAGCAAACCCGGGTCTCCTAACTGCGAGGCAACAGCGCTACTCACTGATCCACCGTGCCGCCCACATGGTGCAACACCCTAAGTCAAATAAAGCATGAGTGTTATTACTCAAAATTAATAACATTTCAGTATGAACATTGGAAGCAGCACCAAGTTCAAATAGTTACGTGCAAAAAGACACATGGCTGTTGAATTCCTCATTAACAAATTGGACGGCTTGCCCACCTAGCCACCTCAGTATGTTTCCACACCAAGAGGCTTTACTCCTGCCTTCTCCCTCCTTCTCTCACTAGTTTTGTCTTTGAGCTGCCAGATTTTCACGTCATCTTGTGTTGATATTTCTAAGGCTCTGAGGGTCAGGAGATGTACCAAGCTTCATGTAGTCACAGGGACCTGCAGGCACGAGCCTTCTGTTTTGCTGTAAAGGGCCGGGTCTCTATGGCTTGCAACTGAATTTTCCTTGGGCCTGTGCACCCTCTAGTGTCCTGTGGCTGCAATGACACGCTTCCTTTCCAGATTGGTCTTTTCTTTCTGGTGACCTTGTGCCCCCAATTCATCACCCTTCTACTAAAAATATCCAAGAGGTGTCTGACTTCTGTTTTAGCAATGCTAGTGTGCACCCCTTTTTTCCTGCCTTTGACCAACGGCACCCGCCCCTACTTGAAGTTCTCACCCTGGCTGCTCATTTCTAAGGCTGCTTCTGCAATGAGATGTCAAGGCCCAAGTAGGCTAAGCCAAATGAGATTAGTCAGGGTGGCTCAGCTGCCTAATAAGGTCCTGGGTTTGTGCCCTGGGCAGGTCACTGTACTGTATGTGGAGAGTTTGTATGTTCTCCTCATGTGCAAGAGTGGATCCTCCTAAAGTTATGGTGACTAACAATGCTAAATTAATGTGATCTGTGCAGAGTGCCACATGACTTAATATTCGGCTGATGCCTTTATCCAACGTAACTTACAACATCGGAGATATAAATGGTTCCAGGCAGGTGAACTGACTTCCTCATGGTCACACAGTGTCATCCTCTGGGTCTGACGTCCAAAGTCTTAACCACTCTACCTGCCAATATTAAAATAAAAACTGAGCTTTTGATTGATTCACACATCTAAATTTGAGGCTCTGTCCCCGTTGGCACTGCTCTGCCCTTCTTGTTTTATTGCTCTTGCGGAACTGGCTATAAATGATGGGCTTTGTCCCCATTCCCTACTGAAGCTTTTCTTAGGTCAGAGTTCAGGAGTGCTTGACACTCACCAACTTCTAGGGGCCGCCATTGTGACATTTTATTGAAGTCCTCCCTTCCCTGGCCTGATCTGTGACTTGTTTCTTTTTCTGAGACATGACGTTAGGAGAGCTCTGTCACTACTATTTTGGTCGTAAAACACAAAGAACAATCACTCATTCATTATCAGTGCTCATGTTGTCTAATTCACTGTCAAGGAAACACTGGCCTTCACAATACTTTAGATTTTTGTGACTCAATAAAACAATCCCACATTTAGAAAAAAAGGGAAAAGGCAAAAAAAAAAAAAAATGATCTGACCGTCTGCGCATCTCAGTGTGAGCCCCTCTGCTCATTAGATCGCAGGCGGCTTCTGGCATCGATACTCAGACTCCCAGAGCCGGAGGCTCCGCTCAGTAGAGGCAAATTGAAATATCTGATTACTGCAGAAAGTGGCGCTGCATAGAGAAAGGAAAGAAAAGATGGATTGAAGAGAAGTCAGGCGTGTGGAAAGAGGAGGAGACAAAGAAAAGTGTCAGGCCTCACCGCTCAACAGGCGCTCTGCAGCACGGCACCAGGCCAAGTTCACACACATCTCTGCATGGCTTCCGCTCGAGGGGAGCAGGCTGGAACATTCAGAAGGGTCTGCTCATTCAGAGGGATGTGCCGGGTTTGGACGAGCTGACCTACGCGGTGAACTGAAGACCACTTATACTGAATCCTATCTATCTACATGTCTATAGTTTACTGCCTGCCATTATCTATTATACAGCACCTTACACATCTATCGATCTATAAGGGGCTTTTTATATACAGTACTGACAGAACAGTCTGACTATAATCCATTCATCCAGTTATCCAGAGCAAAGGCATGGGGAAGCTGGAGCACAAGGCAGGAACAATCCATGGACAGGCTGGCAGCCCATTGTTGGGGGAATACACACACACACACACACACACACACACACACACACACAGGCCAAGTTAGACTGTGGAAACACCCAGAGAAAACTCATACACACACACAAGGAGAACGTGACAGCTCCACTCCGGGGGCACACAGGACTTGATCCGCCATCTCCTCGGTGCTCCCTCTGACTATAATATGACTTATTTAATTATTTACTTATCAATATGACCCTGTAGTTAGGATATAGCGGGTTGGATAATGGATGGATGGAATATGACAATTTTATAGTCAGTCAGTCATTCTCCAATCCACTATATCCTAACACAGGGTCACTGGGGTTTGCTGGAGCCAACCCCAGCCAGCACAGGGCGCAAGGCAGGAACAAACCCCAGGCAGGGCGCCAGTCCACTGCGCACACACACTAGGGACAATCTAGGATTGCCAATGCACCTAACCTGCATGTCTGTGGACTGTGGGAGGAAACCCACGCAGACACGGGGAGAACATGCAAACTCCTGGGAAGCGAACCCAGGTCTCCTAACTGCAAGGCAGCAGCGCTACCCACTGCGCCACCGTGCCGCCCCAATTTTATAGTGCTATTCGTTATGTATTATATAGTGCTTTTCATATTTATCTATTTGTTATATAGTAGCTTTTGAATCGTTCTATATTATATAATGCAGTAAGATGGCTGCACCGACGAGAGCTCCGAGTCATCTCAGCAAAAAGTTATTATTTATTTTCTTACTACTCACTCTCTTTGTGCGTACTACTTTATCACACTTTCAGTATGACCAGCAAACACTACTGGAACTTGTAATTTTTTTAAAATTATTTTTTAGCTTTATTGGATCTAGGCTGAGTGACTTGTTTTTTCTCGTCATACACATTTCATTGTATGTTGACCCTGTGTTAACCTATATATGACAAATAAACCTAAACCTAAACCTATTATTTATATATCTGCCTATAATATAACGCCTTTCTTATCTATTTTGTATAGCAGCTTTCATTATTTATCTAGATTTCTGCCTATAATGTAATGTTTTTAATTCTTATCTGCACCTATATTTCACTATTATCTACCTATCTGTCAAGTGTCTTTCTATTTTGATCTCATCAAGTCAAGGTACAGGGTGGGACAAAATTATGTGTCTTCAGGACAAACAAACAATGTAGTATAATATATCACCAGGTAGTTTATACAGCATATAACGGGATTCGAAAAATAGTGCAGCAGACGAGACACAGGGCAGTAAATCAATATGTACACACGGCAACATATAGTGCAATTGTGCATAATAATTGGTAATATGATAATAACATACTAGCCAACCCGCGGCGTAGCATACACCGCATAATTATTTATTGATGGGTGAACACTTCCTGAAAGACACAGTTGTCCAAGTGGGGTGGGTTTGAGGATGCGACTGTGAGTGAATGAAAAGATGGAACTCTGGAGAGAGCAACATACAATTGTCCATGACTGGAAACTGGCTCTGTCTTGCGTCTTGCCTGCCATGGTCGGCCGCCTTAGTGAATTATATATATAGATAGAAGAGTATACCATAGAATGCACAGCGTAATAGTAAACTAAATGTAAAAACATTGAATAACACTGAGAAAACCTTGAACAACAGAGAAAACTTAACACTGCAAGAGTTTGTGCTACTGCGGTGGGTTGGCACCCTGCCCGGGATTGGTTCCCTGCCTTGTGCCCTGTGTTGGCTGGGATTGGCTCCAGCAGACCCCCGTGACCCTGTGTTCGGATTCAGCGGGTTGGAAAATGGATGGATGGATGGAGTTTGTGCTATAGCGCTACGAACCGCTCGGTAAAAACACTTTTTTAATGAGTTTTAAGTACAGGGTAAAAAATGAACATTTGAAAAATCTGTAATTTAATAAACCACCAAGAAAGGTAACATTGCAACAATGAACGCTATGAACAAGTGGAAACAAAATCAAGCCCGGTGCATTCTTTAACTGCCTTCTCTGCCTTATGCATCCAGACCCCCCTCTCTCTCTCTCGAGCGCCTGTGTGTGTGTGTGTGTGTGTGTGTCTGTGTCTCTCTCTCTCGCGCGCGTGTGTGTCTCACTCGAGCGCCTGTGTGTGTGTGTGTGTCTCTCTCTCTGCCTGCCCATGGTCAGCTGCTTGGGCTGCCTTAGTGAATTATGGGCGTGGCTCAGTCTTGCGTCTTGCCTGCCATGGGCGTGGCTCTGTCGTGCGTATCCCATGGTTGGCTGCTTAGTGAATTGTTGGTGGGCGGGGCTCTGTCTTGCGTCTTGCCTGCCTATGGTCGGCTACTTTAGTGAATTATATTGTGTGTCTCTCTCGCGCGCCTGTGTGTGTGTCTCTCTCTCTCTCTCTCTCTTGAGCGCCTGTGTGTGTGTGTCTCTCTCTGCCTGCCCATGGTCAGCTGCTTGGGCTGCCTTAGTGAATTATGGGCGTGGCTCAGTCTTGCATCTTGCCTGCCATGGGCGTGGCTCTGTCGTGCGTATCCCATGGTCGGCTGCTTAGTGAATTGTTGGTGGGCAGGGCTCAGTGAGTTGGCAGGTGGGGCTCTGTCTTGCGTCTTGCCTGCCCATGGTCGGCTGCTTTACTGAATTATATATATAGATTATATAGTACCTTTCAATATATATCTTCTATATTGCACCCTTCACATCAATCTATTTATGACATAGTGGCTTTTACATCAATCTAACAGTCTATTAGTAGTTGTCTTGTAAATTGCCTTTCATTATGTATTTATCTATCCAACTATAATATAGTGCCTTCCATTGACTACTACATCATACATTTATCTGTCTAGTGCCTTTCACATCTACCTGTCCATCCACCTATCCTAGCTAGCCGTCCTTAAGGCCATGAGCAGGGAAATGTGAAGGATCTGGAAGAGCAAACAAGAACACAGGAAGAACCTGAAGAACTCACTACAGCAGCAGCCCACGTCCATTTGCAATAAGCTAGCATATCAAATGGTTATTGGTCTCCCTACAGAATGTTCTCCACCAATCCATCATTCCATTTTTGGAGTCCATCTATCCCATCCGCATTGGGCTGGACATTACATCCAATATAGGATTGTACCTTAGCAATATCAAGTGAAAGGTAGCAGCCAATCCATGATGGTTGCCAGTGCTTTGCAGAGCAGCTCCTCGCTGATGGTCACTCGGCCAATTCAGGGTTGCCAATTAAGTGATGTGCATGTGTTTTGGATTTGGGAGGAAGAACACAATACCTGGTGAAAAAATGACATGAACAAAGGGAGGCCATTGAAAGTCATAATCGACAGTGTCTATTATGAGTTTATTAGAGTCAAATGAATTACTATGAACTGGTAAGACTGCAGCAGTTAGGACGGCCCTGATCCCTAAGAGTCCTCAAGCAGCAGTTTCCAAGTTACCCCCACTCAGTCTCCCATGGGGTGACACCCCAGACCCAGGAGGTGCAATGTGGTTTATTTTCTGGCCATCCCCCATCTCTTCATATATTTTGTTCTGGAGCTGTGCTGGTTGGACGTTGGCACCCCATTGTATCTCCTAGGAGGTGTGCGGACGGTCTGGGAACACCAGAACCAATACACAATCTTAAATTGTGAATCATATTAAGTCCAGTCCATCTTGAGTGGGCCTAGGCTGTATCATCAGGCCAAACCTTACTATCCCTAACGTCTGAGGGGATAAGTACTCTCCTTGCTATCTGTAGACAATGCAAGAACAGCCATGGTTGAAGAATCCCGAAGCTGTAAGTCGGCACTCAACCAAGCACAGCCCTCTAACTGCACGGATCTAATTGTTTTGACAGCAGAGTGACAAAGACACATAAAAATAAACAGACTAATGACTGCTTAGCACAGCAGCCTTGTGATGGAGTGCCCAGTACGTGCTTAATCACACGAGAGGGTATTTAGGGCAGCCATCGTGGCACCAGGCCTTAACCACTGGAATACAAAATCAGGAGCGATTCTCAAGGCTAATCCACAGAAGAATGCCTCTTTATTGGAGGTACATAATTAGAAACTCCAAAGCAGCAGACTTTGGCAGCGAGGACACGGGAAGATGAGACACCCAAATGCCAAGCTGTCCAAATGTTTCCATATCCACAGCTGGAGCACCGTCAGCCACTGAGTGGCCACCTTATGACTGACAGTTCAGTGTCTTCAACATTAGGCCACACTGCAGTAGACCAACAGGCTTTTTTCTTATATAGCGTCTTACTAAAGTGAACTTGCACCCAGAGTGCCTTGTGTGTGTGGTATAAAGAAAATGTCCCTGGTGACTCGGAAAACCGGGATGATTTTAGAGTGCCTTCCCATGGCGAGCCTCACTCCACAGCAACATTCACTTACATTCCATTTGTTTCCATCTTTCTAAATTTGACAATGGGAAGATTAGGCGACTTGTTTTTAATGAGGATGGATACGAGTGGCAAACGTTTTTTTTAGCATCTTTCCATATTAACTATCATCCCAAGGTGCTTAACAGGAGCAGTATGATTATTCAATATACGCATTAGGGTCACAGGCAACTTATATGAGTGACTCCCTCATCAGAATCATTTGGTGAGTTACGGTGGTGATGGGACTGGCTTACCTGTAATGCTTTTAAATAATGTTAATAAAGCACTTTCCATAGTAAGCACCATTCAAAAACGTTACAGGTATGTCAACTTCCTTAAACCTCACCACTATAGGGTGGTCCAGATCTAACTATGGAACTTTTAATGCAATGCAATAATTGCATAGTTATATCTAGACCACCATGTAGAAGATTAGTGGTCACACAAGCAAGGTGATGTATTTTTATAGCACCTCTCCATAATAATTCCACAGTGCTTTTCATGCATATTACACTTGTGTCCATTTTTGTTAAATTTGAACACTGGAAGGTTGGGACACTTATATGGGGTCCACAAAAGCAAGGTGATGTTAACAGATCATCTTTCCATAGACAGATGTTGAATCCTCCCTTTTGATCCTTTATTCTTGATTTGTTTTACACCCCAAGCAACATAAATGAAACACGTTCACCAGCTGTGCCAAGGTGCATATCATATTCCCTGTATTCCTCTCAGTTCATTATACCAGGAGTTGGGCATCTCTCTTTTCACTGGCTGCTTTTTTGGGCAAATATTTATACTTTTGGCACCTAGTTACCTCATTAAAAATTACCAAGACAAAATTGTTTTTGGGGATTATTTCAATTGGCGGATGGTCACTTTAGAGGCTGCTGTGTCTCACTAAGTTCCTTTATCCACGGTTCTGGGACGTCATCCCCTTGCTGTCCTTGATGTCTGGAGGAGCCTGCCAGGTGCTTACATTCCTAATATTTACATACATAGAGAGATCAATGGAGCTAGTTAAAATGTTACCACGGAAATAAGGAAAGGGTGGGGTAAATCTAGGCAAACTCCCTAAAATGTCATGAGATCACCTCGTCACTATGGAAACAAGCCTGGGTGGGGCAATTGCAAGAAAAAGTGCAGAGGACTCTCAGAGTCACCTTGTTACCATGGAAACAGAAAAAGGGTTGGTCCAATGGAAAAAGAAGAGCACGGGTAGAGCGCAGCATTACCTTGTCACTATGGAAACTAAGCTGGGGTGGGGCAGATTCAGGAAAAGCTGCTGAAATACCTCAGCGTCACTTTGTTGCCATGGGAACAATGAAGTGATGGGGCAAAGACAGGAAAAAGTTCTGAAATGTCTCGGTGCTATCTTGTTGCCATGGAAAAAAGGCAGGGGGTGGGGCAAACCCAGGAAAAAAAAATCTGCCTCATGGGAGAATGTGAATGCAAGTCTGTTTATGGATATGTGTTTACATTATCAGATTACATTGTTTAGATCATAGCATTTACATAAGTGGATTTATTCATCCAAAGTCGGCAAGGGACTAGTGCCATGTCCAGGATTTTTTCATGCCTTGTATCTGAAGCTGCCAGGACAGGCTCCGGTTTTTTGGACTGGTGTGTATCAAATCTATTACATGATCACATTCATATCCATTATATAGTGCTTTTCATATTCATCATGTGGTGACTTTTATATCTATCTATCCATTAATGCTATTCACATCTCTCTGGCATATTGCATATGTGGCATATGTACCTGTGTGTGTGTGTGTGTGTGTCTGTATAAAATATTTGAAAATGTGTTTGTCTGGTATGCAAATCCACACTGTTGTACCTAATCCTGCCAAATTCTGAACAGCTTCCCGATTTGAATGGGGAAGTCTATTGGCTGTGTTTAGTTCAAAATTTTTTCTGCTTGTGGGACTTTAGCTACTGCACTAGCACTTCATTAGGGAAGTGGCCTAAGATTAATTTTCGGGACTTGATAAAGGTGTCAAGGTTGCTCGCCATGATGATGAGTTTAGTCAGTCAAATTTAGGTTTATTTCTTGACTGCACCTGCACTTTAATTCCACAAGGGGCAGTGCCTGATATCTCTGCTATTAAAATGTATACATATATACATACATACTGTACATACACACCAACACACACATCTATATATATATATAGATATATATATAAATAAATAAAAAAATCCAACGTCTGTCTGTCTGTCCGTTTGTCACAAGAGAACTACTTACCGGATTTAGATCAGGTTTTTTTCTAGAATTTGCTTGAACATTCCGGTTGATTTTGCGACTTCCCTCATCGCACTAAGCATTATAGTTCTGTTGCGGCATCGATTTATTTGCTCTAATCTGAGACAGGCTGAGGGCCCTCCTCACTCACACATCAGCCTCCGTTTGAGTCGCTCTACCTCTCTCCACGTGTTGGAGCGCACCTGGCAATACCCGTTTGTTCCGCAGACTTTATCATCTAGAGATTGTAAAGGAGTAACGTTTGACGTTTCTGAGAGAGAGATCAGAGCTACGTGTGTTTTAGAGGGTAGCTGCTGATTGCCAGAGATATCACATCCACGTGCTTTTCTCCCCATGCGGGGGACGCTCTCCCGTCACAGCTGAACATGATCAGATACAGTGGTATCATTTAACGTTGGCGCGTACCTACCTTCCGCTTGGCCAGAATTACATTTCTTTTTATTTTTTTTTTATTGATTTTTAAAGTTTGTCCTGTTTCACTACTACATGGGTGAAGCCGCAGGGGACAGCTAGTTGTACATGTGAGTGAGTGAGTGTGCTCAAAGCTGTGTTGTGCACCACTGGTATATGTGTATACTACACCTATTTATATGCAGGCATGCCCTTGATCCCTTGTGCTCTTTCCGGTCAATGCGACACTTGTGCGATCCCCTCGATTATCCGTGGCAGTGGCGCTTGCAGCTCAGTTTTTATTTTATTTTGTCATTAGGTAAACCATGTCTTTGTGTGCTCTCTGTTATGTTGGCACTCGGACCTGGTCTTGCCACTGCTCCTCTGAATGTACATGAATTCTGTATTTTCACAGCTCATTGTAAGGAGGTTGGTTTGTTTGACAATGCTCCCTGAGAAAAGTGCTAAAAAAAAAAAAGAAAGTTTGATTAATTAGCTGTCGTTTGTTCATTCGGAGTGGGTGGGATGTTTAAGAAAAATTGTCCAGCTAGAATATTCTCCCTCATCTTCTAAATTAACTTGTATGTTTTGAACACTCCTTGAAGCTCCATACAGCTCTACCAGCACAGACTGTATAGGGTTTAAGGAACAGGCAGGGTGACGTGGAGAATGGCATCCTGGGCCAGCTCTCTGTTGTGTTACTTGCTGTGCAATAATCATATGGATTATTAGATCCTGCTCGTTTAACTGTGCTCCTCTCAGCGGCATTGCCTCAAATCTCTCTTCCATCTTAGAATAAACACAACAAAGACGCTTGCAAAAAAAAAACATACAAAGCCTCAATTAAAAATGCAAATAAAAAAAAGGAAAGTAAAAGAGCTTGTTTTTCAGGAAAAAAAAAACAAAACATGTGGGCATATATAGTTGCACTCATGTGCAGAGCGGGCATCTACAAAGCTTGGATAAAATGACAGCTCCTCTCCAAGCACCTGATGCCTCCTCCCTTTTAAAATGCACACCGGAGGCTGAATCCTGTGATGAAATCTGATTTCATTTCCGGGTTTCACCTGGAGGTCCCACCTCTTCTGTCCCGGGACCTATTTAAAGAACAAGGTGTTTACTTTCAGATCAGCATCTGAGAAGGATGAACCTTCAAGAAGAGAAAATCCTAACTTAGGAAAACAGATTAACAAAGATCCAGTAAACCTGGCCTGTGTGATAAAAGGTGCTATATTGCATCCGACCCAGCACAGACTGACGCAGAGGCACGTGTAAAAACACAACAGGACTTTATTTTTCTTCAGCTGGAGGGCATGTCTTCCCCGTGAACCCCCAAGCCACAACATAGTCCAAGTAAGCACAGTAACCACAACAAACACTCTTCTGGTACCACCACTCACTCCTCCAATCTAGCTTCATCCTCCACCTCCCGACTCTGGCTCCTGAGTGGTAGTTGCTGGCCCCTTTTATAGCCCACCCAGAAGTGCTGCAGGTGCTTGATCACCTGTTTCCGATTGCACTTCCGGGCGGGGCTGCTGAGTCATCCAGGCCGGCTCAAGGACCCATGCAACACCCCATGGTGGCCACCCCAGATCCCAACAGGGCTGTGGAGAACTCCATCTGCCAATGAGCTCTGCAGGAAACTGAGGCACCAACGTCAGCCAGAGAGGCTGCTACCAAGTGTCCCAGGGGAGGTACTGAGCAGCCCATGGTTGCTCCCCGGGAACATATGTAGAAGGGGCGTACCGGCTGGGCATGGGACCCGGCTGCCCGTCACACCTGTAAACGGACGACTGATATCTGCCCAGTATTTTCCATTTGACTTAAATCTGCTTTAGAATTCACTCTCGTTAAATGGAGTGCCTGGATAGACCCCAATTCTTTATGATCACCTGCTCATTTCCTGTTTTCCAATATATACATAACTGTCCAAAACATTTAAGAGTTTCTCAACCATGGAAATGCTACCAGAGCTGCCTGTTCACAATGGCTGCTTTGGCTTCTCTAAACAGACTCCATTTGAGTGAGTTTGGGTGGGTGCGTCCCGTGATGGCATCCCATCCAAGGTGGGTACCGGATTTACGGCCAGTGCTGCTACAATGTGCAGCACCTTATGACCTGAAACTGAATGGGCAGATCAGAAAATAAATAAATGAGGTCATAATATTTACAAATGTACTTCAACTTAGTTGAAGTTAATCATTCAATGAAAATATGCCTTTTGTTTTTTTTTTTTTTACTTTCTTGTACACAAAGTAAAGGGAAAATATTGTAATCGTCCAAAAATACAAGATTTTGATTTATCTTGATGTTTCAGACCTCCCGGAGTCCAAAAATACAATTTTTGGAATTATGTCTGTGTGTGTGTCTGTAAACACAACTTGAGTACGCTTTGAGTTCGGTCAACCAAATTTTGCCTACAAGTATTAGGTACAAAACGTAGATTTCTCTCAACTTGTGGGCTATTTCTGCTAACCAGAACTGGTACTTTTTTATTTGTGCAGCTGCAGAGTCCGATTTATTCCACTTTACCATTATAATAATTGTCCATCCATTTTCCAACCCGCTGAATCCGAACACAGGGTCACGGGGGTCTACTGGAGCCAATCCCAGCCAACACAGGGCACAAGGCAGGAACCAATCCCGGGCAGGATGCCAACCCACCGCTGCATAATAATTGTTCAATGTATTATTGATTTGATTTGTTGTTGATGGTTCTTTAATGTACATAATATAAAAATACTAGGGGGCTTTCCCCCTGCCAGTGCTACATGCCGTTGTGAAGAGGGGGGCTGAACGCACCCCAAGGAGACGCGGTTGCTCCTCCCAAACCCCCTCTTTAACGGTGATACAATGGGAAACTATTACATTTTTTTTTTACCTCATCTTTGCTCGATCAGCTGCTGGGTTGCTGCTCCTGCTGTGCTGCGTGATCTGAATTTCGTGTGGCGCTTTGAATATTTAAAAGCCTGTACATCACCTGTGCTTTTGGCTCACTGCCTTGTCTCTCTTCTACCCCAGACATCCTCAAACACTCTTTTCGCTGTTCTGTTATTTCACCCAGTAATATTTTCCGTTTGTTTCCACTAATGCCATCTTTACTCTCATTTTTTTGAGACTTTTGAATTTTCCTACTTCCTTTAGCTCTAATCTGCTCTGCATGTGTATCACAGGACTTGCTTCTAAAGGTTGTAAGTATGACGTGACTTGACCGTCTCGCGGGATGTGAAAGTGTCTCTCTGTCTCTTTTCGAAAGATCACATCTCATCACAAGAAAAAAGTTTCATATCATCGCAAGATTTTTTTTATAATAGAGAGATAATTGTCTTGCGGTTTACTCCTCAAATATTCATCCCCATGTCTGAGTATACATGAAAGTCTAGGGGAGACCACTCACAATCTTTTTTTTTTTTTTTTAGGTGTGAGTTAAATTTCATTATTCTGATCTAAAGATAATGTCATCTGATACCCCTCAACAGTGAAAGAAAGTGAAGCTTACAGCAAACAGTTTGCAATCCGTATGGTGGCATAACAGCCCATCACTATGGGTTTTGTATTAAAGACTACACTAGAATTCAATTTGAGGATGGTTTCTGAAAAACTAAATGGAAATGGAAAGATGAGCTACAAAGCAGGCAGAAAACCGGTAGCAATGAAGCACGGTTAGGGAACTGGGCATCTTGAAGTCTTGTCAGAATGTCAGATTAAAAAAAAATAACTGTGAGCAGTGAGTGAGGCTTGACCAGGCCACAGTCTGGCACACTTTTGACCTGGTATCGTCATGAAGTGGACAACCTGTGCATTCTAGGGCTGCGACAACTAATCATCATAATCGATGATTAAAAATGTTAGCAATGATCCCTTTTAATGATTTGGTTATTACGTCATTAGGCTGAGTACAGTCATATGAAAAAGTTTAGGAACCCCTCTTAATTCTTTGGATTTTTGTTTCTCATTGGCTGCGCTTTCAAAGTAGCAACTTCCTTTTAATACATGACATGCCTTATGGAAACAGTAGTATTTCAGCAGTGACAATAAGTTTATTGGATTAACAGAAAATATGCAATATGCATCATCACAAAATAAGACAGGTGCATACATTTGGGCACCCCAACAGAGATATGACATCAATACAGTGTAGGGCCATTAAGCCGCGGGCCAGTAATCCGCAAATTCACTTAAGCCGCGCAAAAAGCTTGGATCCCGGACCTAAACATGGCATCTCAAACACTCGAGACAGGTGTTGACAGCTGTTATTTTGGCATTTCGAATGTCCGTGATTGACATGCTATGCACTACCGCGGATTAAATATTTAAATGCTGGATTATAACTTCAAAGAGGTATTTATAGAAGATTAGTCTTTTATTTATCAATAAACAATAAAATAACTTACAATGAAATTCAAATATTAATCTGTTTTATCCATGCTGAGTGTCAGCGTTATGGAGGCCACCATTGTAACCGATTCACAACTTACAATGCTACAAAGTTAATCTGCGGTAAATCCGCAAAAAATCGACTCGTATTTCAAGTATTATTTTTAATTCCATAATCTGATAAAACTTGAAATTGTATAAACATGAGTCACAAACCCAACGTAAATCACTTCAGTTTCTGCATCTATAGCGAGCACATCATATTTGCTTTAAAAATTTTTACGCAATGAGTAATAAACGTAAACACGTTTCATATGATGTTCAGCAAAAGCTGGATGTCATCGAAAGAATATGAAACGGCGAAACTCGCATTAAAGTAAGCAGAGAGTTAGGGGTACCTGAGTCAACACTACACGGTTGGATCAAAGATGAAAACAAATTAAGAACATTTCTTGATGAGCTTGATGAAGGTGGTTTAAGACGCAAGAGAGCCAGAACAGCAAAAGATCCAGAATTAGACAAAGCAACTTTTAATGCATTTTGTGAGGCTAGTGGTGGCTCTGAGGCTAGAGATCTGCACTGGCAATCAGAAGGTTGCCGGTTCGAATCCCGTAAATGCCAATAGGGACTCTGCTCTGTTGGGCCCTTGAGCAAGGCTCTTCACCTGTAATTGCTGAGCGCTTTGAGTAGTGAGAAAAGTGCTATATAAATGCAAAGAATTATTATTATTTATGGTCCAGTCATCCAAGCGCAGGCAGAAAAATTTCCAATGTGAATATGGAACCAGCATGTAGGTGAACTAACTTATTACGCTGCCGGTCAAAATTTGCGTCACATATTGCATGTCCAACGAGGAAAAATATAAAGTGGCCTCGTGAAGTACAACGTTTTCCTAAAAGCAAAAGCAGAGCCTCACCGCATGCTCGTGTCAGCAGGGGTGCAGCTTAAGCACAAGCAGGCAGACACAGACAGGGCCTATTCGATTTGATGTTATTTTTTCCTGAATACAAATAAATGGCAAAAAATTTGCACAAAATAAAAATTTATAAAAATCCACTATGTGTCCGAATACCGTATTCGGATTCGGCTCCATTCCTACTAGGTAAGGCAAAACGTTTAATTGGGACCTAAACCAGATCCAGAATGTCACATAAAACTGAACTGGCTCAAGTTCTTCACTTGCAAACACGTTACGTTAAGTTCACCATTCTTAGAGAAATGAGCTTGTTCAATGAAGGCGCTCTTTTCAACTCGTTCATGTACAACACTGTAAAAACCATGACAAACTTTTAAGAAGTGTCTGGATAATAATAATAATAATTCATTACATTTATATAGCGCTTGTCTCAGTACTCAAAGCGCTATCCACACAGGGAGGAACCGGGAAGCGAACCCACAATCTTCCACAGTCTCCTTACTGCAAAGCAGCAGCACTACCAAGAGATTGAGACAACTTAGCAAGTAGCTAAACTAATGAGCCCAATGGACTGAATGGTCACCTCAGGTCAGGTTGAGGAGCCTGCACTGGTACAGCATGTTGCCGCACCCACCACATGACGAAACAGCTCAGGATCCTGGTTGGCAACCCCGCAGTAAGACACGCGGTCCAGTCCCACCCTCCGGAAAGGACCCTCTATCTGCCACAGCCTGGTGTTACGTGGTCTGGTCCATCCTCTCGGGTCCTCAACAATGTGCCGGATCACCCTCGGGTAATCACTCCACATGGCTGTAGTGCCGTAACTGACGCTCCCTCACAATGCAGGTAATGTCCCTCATTCAGGACTTGCAATGGCCACCTCTCATTTGTTTTTTTTATGTTCTATGTTTAGATTAAAAGTTATAGCTCTTGACAGCTGTATAATAAAGGCTGAAATGCTGACAGGTGACGGAACAGGTCAAGTCGTTTCCATTCCAAGAATACATCTGATTTCCAATTATTTTCCATTCTCTTTTAAAAGGCTGCAATTTCCTATTGGTGTCTACTCTGCTATGACCACAAACAAATTACAAGGGCCGACACTGAAAATTGCAGCACTGAATTAAGAACAGATGGCTTTTTTAATGGCCAGCTTTATGTAGTTTGCTCACAAGTGACGTCAAACAGGTCTTTGGTTAGATTGTATGAGCTCCAAACTCTTGACATCTGATGTTTATTCACCTCAATTGACTTTTACAGAAATAACATTACATTCATTATTGCAATTTAATTTTAATTTTTCTGCAAACATATCGATATGAATTGTAAAATGGAATATATGTATTAATCAAGAAATGCAATCAATGCTGTTTGCTCTGCAGTTTTTAAGCTATAATCTACCCTTCATAAACGGGTAACTCGGGTAGTTATAACTAAAAAGAAAATAGCATACCTTGTAAGAAGTGAAAATCGGGCCCGGGGGTCACAAAACAGCTTTGTCGTCGTAAATCATACCAAGCTATGAATCAAATTAAACATTATTACAAAAAACACAAGGCACCGTTGACTCACTAAAATAAGGAAACCGAAAAATACATACGAGGTGCTCCAAAACGGTGAACTACATACAGTACACCGAGAGGCAGCGGCAATCACTTAAAGTAAACCCTTGAGCATTTTAATAAAGAAGTTTTACTTGTGAATCATTGAATTGCTGTGTGTTATACCTCTATAAAGCATACAGCGCCATATCCTAATTTTTCTCACAAAATAAACACGTCAATTAAAATAAAATAACGGACTCGGACCGCTAGTGTCCCCATCTATTCCCAAATGCATCAACAGCGCGTTAGACGACAGTGGCGTGCAGTGTAGCTTTGGTCCGCGAAGAGTACCATTAATTAGCTTCCGTAAAGCAACAATTATTCGGTGGTCTATGTACATAAAACAAAAGGTTTCCGGTAACTTAACTAAATTCACACCATAAAAAAATTAGCTACACTTGACTACAAAAGTATAAAAACATGGCAAAGCTTCCAGGAATCTGTAGCTACTAAAAAAAAAATCCTTTATATTTCTTCTTCAAAGACCCCCATCACATGTCTCGCAAGCCGGCCCAAAATATCTTTGTGTAAGTTGGTACCCGATCTTCCGATTTGGTAACACGTGAGAAACGTCCAAGCTTAAACTTGTCCCAACACCAGCAGTCAGTGCGGTCGTGTGCAAGCGCGGGTCTTGCGGTGATCTGGTAAATCGTCTACAGGTCTCTGTCTTTTTTCCTACGTACTTTATGCCCGGTGGTGTTAGAGTGGGCTTTGATAAACCGAGACCCTGAGTTGGATTACGCAGGCTTGAGGAGGTATGTACGACTGTACTGTATATATGTGACAGACAGACGGATTGGCCAGTAAACCCAGGACTGTTACTGTGAGGCAGTAATGCACATGTACCGGGGACAGCAACAACAACAACAACAACATCATTTATTTATATAGCACATTTTCATACAAAAAGTAGGTCAAAGTGCTTTACATAACGAAGAAAAGAAAAATAAAAGACAAAATAAGAAATTAAAATAAGACAACATTAGTTAACATAGAAAAAGAGTAAGGTCCGATGGCCAGGGGGGACAGAAAAAACAAACAAAAAAAAAAAAAACTCCAGACGGCTGGAGAAAAAAATAAAATCTGTAGGGGTTTCGAGGCCACGAGACCGCCCAGTCCCCTCTGGGCATTCTACCTAACATAAATGAAATAGTCCTCTTTGTAATTAGGATTCTCACGGAAGGACTTGATGCTGATGGTCATACAGACTTCTGGCTTTTAATTCATCAATCTTGGAACATCATGGAGCTTTGAGTAGATGGTGGTGGCTTGCCGGAAGGACACCGGAAAAGGAAACAGAAGAGAGAGTAGGGGTTAGTACAGATTTTAGAGCCACCATGAATAGTTATTATAATGAATTGGATATACAGAGTATCAGGATTTAAATTACAGTGAAGTTATGAGAAGGCCATGTTAAAATAATGTGTTTTCAGCAAGTGCTCCACTGTATTAGCCTGGTGAATTCCTACTGGCAGGCTATTCCAGATTTTAGGTGCATAACAGCAGAAGGCCCCCCGCCTCACCACTTCTTTTAAGTTTTGCTCTTGGAATTCTAAGGAGACACTCATTTGAGGATCTGAGGTTACGAGTTGGAATATAAGATGTCAGAAATTCCGATATATAAGATGGGGCGAGATTATTTAAGGCTTTATAAACCATAAGCAGAATTTTAAAGTCAATCCTGAATGACACAGGAAACAGGGGACAAGTCCGATACGCATGAAGAGGAATAGATTAAACGAGATAAACACACACGCAGGTGCTAATTGAGACGCCTTGTGGGAAACAGGAAATAAGAAAGATCAAGCAATACACCGGGCCAGGGGTTCAAATGCCATTGCTGTCCCTGGCTGCCTGTGCTTTACATCAGTAAGTGAGACACAAGACACATCTATAAAGATGTATAAATAGGGTTTAAAGAAGAGGCACGATATAAAAGACATTTAGACAAAGGTGGTATAAAAAGACTAGACTGGTAGTGAGAAAGGAATTATATACATGACTGATAGAAAGAAAGGAATGACACTATCACCTAATAATATACAGATTGATATGAAAGGTATTATATAATAGAAACATTACTTAATTTTTAAATATAAAAGGCACTCAATATATACAATAACAGGTGCAAGTACAGTAGTGCATAAACATTAGTAGGAACAGTCTATATTAAATGGCAAGGGACTTTGACATCATTCTTTTTGTTGGTCGTATTTTTCTTTCTTTCAGCCTTTCTTTTGTTGATGTTTACTTGCTGAGCTGACCGTTCTTCATGGGCTGCCACCGTGTATTGTGTGCCTTTAATTTTCTGTGACAGTAATACTGTCTTGTATGTCCGCTGGCTTGTACATCCGTAATATACCTTTAATTTTCTCTGGTGGTAATACAGGCGTGCACGGCGGTAATATGCCTTTAATTTCCTCTGACAGTAATACTGACTTGTATGCCGGCTGTAATATGCGTCACTGTATTGTGTACCTTTAATTTCCTCTCGCAGTAATAATGGTTTGTATTTCCGTAAAACGCCTGTAACTTTCTCTGACAGTAATATCGCGCATCGCACCGTGCCCCGCGCATGCGCACTTCACCAGAAGACACCCACACATGGACACCTGGGCGCACACAGGGATTTTATTAAAGAGGATATACTGTGTATATATATATATATATATATATATATATATATATATATACAAGCAATCCAGACAAGCAGAGAAGGTGCTAGAAAAAGGCAGATAGATAGATGTGAAAGGCACTATGTAATAGATAGATAGATAGATAAATGCAGGCAGTGTAGAATAGTGGTTAAGTCTTTGGACTTTAAACCCAGGTAGGTAGTTAGGTAGGTAAGTAAGTAGATAGATAATAATTCTTTGCATTTATATAGCACTTTTCTCACTATTCAAAGCGCTCAGCAATTGCAGGTTAAGGGCCTTTCTCAAGGGCCCAACAGAGCAGAGTCCCTATTGGCATTTACGGGATTCGAACCGGCAACCTTCCGATTGCCAGTGCAGATCCCTAGCCTCAGAGATAGATAATAGCTAGATAGATGCAGGCAGTGTAGCATAGTAGTTAAGTCTTTGAACTTCAAACCCTGAGGCTGTGTGTTCAAATCCAGCTACTTCACCTGTTAATTGCATGTCAGATGTTGTAGGACTCCTCAGATAAAGGTATCCCTTAAATAAAAAATAATAACACATAGTGAGAAATATACCAAAGATAAATATACTGTCAAAGGCAATGTATGTGTGATAGACAGATAGATATAAAAGGCCACATTTAATTGATGAACAGCTATACAGATGAAGAAAGCATTTTGAAAATGATAGAGAGAAAAGACACTATAAGAAATCTAGATAAATAAAGAAGTTATTAAAAAGATAGACAGGAAAGGCACCATATAACGTTATAATAGACAGAAAAATAGGGAAGGCAATATGATAGAGATGTTATTATTAAAAGCATACATAGAAAAGGAACTATATAAAAGAAATCTACACAGATAGTGAAAGCACTATATAAAAGATAGATAGCTGTATAAATAATGAAGAAAGCACTTTACAAAGGATATACAGATGTAAATAGTATTTGATTGTGAAAAGCTCTATATTTGCTTTAAGTCAACCTATCCATGGATAGGAAATGTATGAGATACCTAAACAGGGTTGTTTATGAAAGAAACTGTGTGAACCAGATAGATATATTGATAGGTTTGAAAGGCACTATACTACAGATAAATAGATGTAACTGAGAGGTACAATATAACAGATGGATTGATAAGAAAGGTCTCATGGCAGCCATCCTCATCTCATGTCGGGCTGTTTCTCTGCTGGCCCCTGCTAGTGAGATGTCTGTCAAGTCCAGTTTAAGGCTCGCGTTGTTAATGTTGTCAGTCAGTCGGTGTTTGTCTTTGTCCTTCCACTCTGTCACACATTTCATTCTCTTGATGTTCATTTCTCACATCTCTTTGAATGAAGTGCCTTTAGTCACTTTGAACCCTTTCCTCAGTTTTAACCAGCATTATCCTTTGTTTTTTGTGCAGTCTGTATTTTATTATTTAGCACTTTAAGTCATTAAGATGAAAGGTTAAAAACTACAAATATTTTGTTGTGAATTCTTCCTTTGGTTTGTTGTGTAAACATATATCACTACTAAAAGAATTTATAAGTCTGGCATTGGTGTGGAGTTTATTGGGAGACAGTAGGGAAGGAATGATTACAGGGAGAAAGCAAAATGTGAAATATACATTATATTTAAAAACTATGAATATTATGCACCATGTAATGGTGTGATGAATACAAACTGTGGCCCTCATGCTATTTCCACCCCACTTTCCCATCTGTGGACTTAGCTGACATCTGGCCAGATGTGCTCATTAAACCACATCTATAGGGATCTTTCCATGATCAGGGATGTCCTGTGAAAGTGACCTGTAGTGGTACCAAGCTAAACTGGATCCCTGAACGTTGAAGGGCTTTTTTTAAAAGTCACATGTTGTCAGCTCTTTGCCCCCTCTACATTCCTAAGCATTGTGTCTCTCTTTACTTGATGCTGTTTAATGAATATATAAGCAGGGAGAGTGGATCTTGAATTGACCCTGAAGGGGGGTGTGGCTAAGGACTGGCTTCAACTGATTGGTTCCCTAAAGAGATTCCTTGACCTGATTGACATTCATATTAGAAATGCTGCCCCCCTGTGGCAGAGCATTAGATGTGAAAATGGTGGTTATGTGGATTGCAGGCCTCCTCCTCCAAGGTGAAGGGTTGCATTTTAACAGGACTGTGGGGTCTTTCTCTGTCGAGAATATGTTGTAATGACCCACCCAAGACCTCCCCACACTTTTTTCTTACAATGTATTAGAATAACCGTGGATTCCGAAAATGAATGAATTACTACATTTATTAATGGGATTGTTAGGGGCTCCTAACCCCACAGTAATGAGATAAGTGGGTTCAAAAAATGGGTGGACTGATGGATAAATAAATTCTAGAATTTTTTAAAAAATCTAATAGATCAATGTGCATTTGCCTACAAAAAAGAAATATGGACAAAATGTGTTAAAAATCGACTTTGCTGTATAACCCCACTTACCAGGCCACAGAGTTATCATTTATTCTACTGCCATGGAAAACTTAATGTTCTTTGAAAAATTACTATTATTATAACCCTTTCTCATACATTTTTCTCTTAATGTGTTTTTGCTTAAAAAGTATTAATATTTAACCAACGGGACATTAATCTCTATGCCCATTAATCATTTCTTCTTGCAATCAGGGAATGGCCCGTACGTAATTTCATTATTACCAGGGGAAAGGCCAGATCTGCTCCCAAAGACTTTGTCCTTTTTGCAAAGTAGCTTCTGTTTTTTTTTTTTTTTTTTTATGGTTCCGAAACCACTTGTCATATTTTTGGGGAGCTTATTAAAGAATTCAGATTTATAAGTCAGGAACTGTTGTACAGCCGAGCAGCAGCTCTAGAGAAAAGCCCAAGAGGACTAATCTCACGCTCCATAGAGCAGTTTCTCTCCCATAAGAATTAGAGATGAGGTTGGCGTGAGTTTTTAGTAATTGATTCATGGACGCATGGATTCATCCACAGGTTGCAAGTCGATAAATGGAATTTCATTTTCTTCCTGTAGAATTAGTGCTGGGTTGTGGGGAGCTTTCGGGGTGAAAGAAAGTCATGGCTTGAGGCAACACCTTTTAAAAGAAACAAACTGCCTGGCAGTGAGCTGAAGAGGCAAGACGCTCAGCGGGTTTAGTGTAAACAATTGAGTGGCACAGTGGTTAACTCCTTGTAGACGATTGTCGCAAAATCACTTCAAACCGCTTCCAGCCTGAATGCAGCCGAGGTGTTGTATATATCCCGCCAATGTCAGTTGATGCATATTCGATATGTACCAAGGATCATATTCGAAGCGTTGGTCACATCATCTAGCAGTCATCATCCACCTGATGGAAGCGAATTGTTGTCCCAATTTGAGGTAAGTTGTGCTAAGATAAAAATACGTACCAGCATACTGGCGGAGTGGTGGCTCTGAGGTTAGGGATCTGCACTGGCAATCAGAATGTTGCCGGTTCGAATCCTGTAAATGCCAAAAGGGACTCTGCTCTGTTGGGCCCCAATTGCTCCGTCCTGGGTATGACGTTAGTCTGCATCCAGCCCTGCATGTAGGCCCTCCAACCTGCAGGGAAATACCTGGTAACTCAGATACTAACTCTGTACAATTGTGGGGGAGCAGAAGACCATCTGAGAATGCATAACATGTCGAACCAGG
Source organism: Erpetoichthys calabaricus (assembly GCF_900747795.2). NCBI lineage: Eukaryota > Metazoa > Chordata > Cladistia > Polypteriformes > Polypteridae > Erpetoichthys > Erpetoichthys calabaricus. The sequence continues at coordinate 294,383,094 of NC_041397.2, read as the reverse complement.
AGGTGGATGGGCAGCAGAAGACCAGGTCGGGTTCCACTGCTGTCAGCCAAGAGCCCAAAGCTGAGGCTGCAGTGGGCAGGGGCTCACCAAAACTGGACAGTCCAGGACTAGAAAAACGTAGCCTGGCCTGATGACTCTCAATTTCCGCTGAGGTACTCAGATGGTAGGGTCAAAGGTTGCTGCCACATACATGAATCCACGCACCCAACCTGTTCTTGTATCAATAGTCTACACTGCTGGTGGTGGTGGTGTAATGGTCTGAGGAGTACTTTCTTGGCACAATCATCACTTGAATTTCACAAACTATTTGAGTGCTGTTGCTGTCCATATGCATCCCTTCACAGCCACATTTCTAATAACTACTTCCAGCATAGGGCGGTACGGTGGTGCAGTGGTAGCGCTGCTGCCTCGCTGCTTGTGTGTGTCCTGTGGTGGGCTGGCGCCCTGCCCGGAATTTGTTCCTGCCTTGCGCCCTGTGTTGGCTGAGATTGAGCTCCAGCAGACCCCCGTGACTCTGTAGTTAGGCTGTAGCGGGTTGGAAAATGACTGACTGACTGACTGACTTCCAGCATGATAATGCAACATGTCACAAAGCAATAGACATCTCAAACTGGTGTCGTGAACAAGACAAGGATCCTGGTTGGCAACCTTCAGGGAAATACCTGGGGGTTGGTGGCAGAATTGGCACTCCAGCCACCATAAAAAACCCTCACACTAGTTCCACTCCATCCAAACTAGTGTGGTGCTGAGGCTAAACTCAGGTCCTAATCTGGGAACAATCATGTGGTGGGTGCGGCAATGCATGCTCCTGACCTAACCTCTCTTACTGTTTGCTTGTGTGCGATATTCAAATTAACAATCTCCACTTAATTTCAACAGAGTGTAAATTGCAGACCACAGTACCTATGAGGTCAGTTATGTAATGCCCCAACATCATGAAACACCCTCAACGTTAGTCATGCAACACCCATCGCATTAGACTTTGGTTAACATTAGGGCCCCATTACACTGTGGTTAAGATTAGGGTTGTAGGAGGGTTATCTCAGTCAAAGGGCGTTTTGTGACTGACGTTGTGGGCTTTACCTGATCTATGTCATAGGTATTGTGGGCTGCAGCTAGACCCTTCTCCTTAATTTACCATCTGCTTGACAGCAAAAACACAAATAATTCCTTTTTTGATATACAGTATCTCACAAAAGCGAGTACATCCCTCACATTTTTGTAAATATTATATCTTTTCATGGGACAACACTGAAGATATGACACTTTGATACACTGTAAAGTAGTCTGTGTACAGCTTGTATCACAGTGTAAATATCCTGTCCCCTCAAAATAACTCAACACACAGCCATTAATGTCTAAACCGCTGGAAACAAAACGGAGTACACCCCAAAGTGAAAAATGTCCAAATTGTGCCCAAAGTGTCAATATTTTGTGTGGCCACCATCATTTTCCAGCACTGCCTTAACTTTCTTGGGCATGGAGTTCACTAGAGCTTCACAGGCTGCCACTGGAATCCTCTTCCACTCCTCCATGACGGCATCACGGAGCTGGTGGATGTTAGAGACCTTGCACTTCTCCACCTTCCGTTTGAGGATGCCCCACAGGTGCTCAATAGGGTTTAGGTCTGGAGACATTCTTGGCCAGTCCAGCACCTTTGCCCTCAGTTTCTTTAACAAGGCAGTGGTCGTTTTGGAGGTGTGTTTGGGGTCGTTATCATGTTGGAATACTGCCCTGCGGCCCAGTTTCCGAAGCTTCAGTATGTCACAGTACATGTTGGCATTCATGGTGCCCACAATGAACTGTAGCTCCCCAGTGCCGGCAGTACTCATGCAGCCCCAAACCACGACACTCCCACCACCATGCTTGACTGTAGGCAGGACACACTTGTCTTTGTACTCCTCACCTGGTTGCCACCACACACGCTTGACACCATCTGAACCAGATAAGTTTATCTTGGTCTCATCAGACCACAGGACTTGGTTCCAGTAATCCATGTCTTTTGTCTGCTTGCCTTCAGCAAACTGTTAGCCCGCAAACTTCTTGTGCATCATCTTTAGAAGAGGCTTCCTTCTGGGATGACAGCCATGCAGGCCAATGTGATGCAGTGTGCGGCGGGCGTATGGGCTGAGCACTGACAGGCTGACCCCCCACCCCTTCAACCTCTGCAGCAATGCTGGCAGCACTCATTCGTCTATTTTCAAAAGACAACTTCTGGATATGACACTGAGCACGTGTACTGGACTTCTTTGGTCAACAATGGCGAGGCCTGTTCTGAGTGGAACCTGTCCTGTTAAACCGCTGTATGTTCTTGGCCACCATGCTGCAGCTCAGTTTCAGGGTGTTGGCAATCTTCTTATAACCGAGGCCATCTTTATTTAGAGCAACAATTCCTTTTTTCATTCTTTTACAAAATAAAAATGGCCGAGAGCTACTCATGTCTTCTAACGTTTATTCTCATAGCTTATTTCAACCCAAACAAAAACTGAATAAGCTTGTTTTACCTGAACATTTACAAAATGTTGGTGTCCACAACTCACATTTTGCATTAAAACATCACAAAAAAATATTTAGTTCACCCTCAAGTATATTTTGTATGTCTGTATGCATTTTCTAGTGTATCTCACACCTTTGAATTAAAACAGGAATCCTGTCAAAACAAAACAATGCAATTCCAAACACACAGATCTGACTTCTTCATTTGTCATTTTGTCACATGTCACTCTGTCACTTTATTCACAGGTCCAGTCACATGTGTGATGTGTTTTTGTGTTAGTCAGATGATTCAACAAGAGAGGCAGGTGTTGGTGGAGTGGAGCCACTTAGGTCTGCTCTTCTGGAGTCGTTTAAATGTTTGTCTGTCAGTCTTGTTGTGAACTTTGACTTCATGACGTTCATGTCAGACTCACAGAGGTATGGAGACCCAAAGCAGACATTTTCAGAGCTGCTTGGTGAAGATTTTTATAGTTATCTGGCTCTACTAAGCTCCAGAAATGCTGCTGAGACTGTAACTGCACATTATTTTGAAGGTTTACTAATATTAATATATAAAATCCAATATCTGTCTGTCTGTATGTCTGTCCGCCTTTCACGAGAGAACTACCTAATGGATTTAGATCACGTTTTTTTCTATAATTTGTTTGAATATTCCGGTTGATTTTGCGACTTCTCTCATTACGATAGGTATCATAGTTCGCTTGCCGTACTGATTTATTCTCAACGAATCCGAGATCCACGCTGCGGGCAGAGGGGAGGGGCCTTCCTCACTCACTCGTCAGCCTCGGGGCGTGTTCCTTAACTCCGCTTAGCTAGCGAACGAGAGAACAAGTTAAATAAAGTGTTACTTACGTCTTGATGAGTTTGTGTCCAGATATTCTCTTACGTGTATGCCACATTGAAAAGGTAGATTGCAATTCAGATTGTGGATTGTGATTTTGTGTTAAAAGGATCGTGATATGATTTTTTTGGAAAGATTGCCCACCCCTAAATTGACAAATCAAGTTTTTAAATTTATGTAGGATTCATTAACCCTTTGGCGAGCTTCTTGGAAAGGGGTGGCGAGCTACCGGTAGCTTGCGAGCGATGTGTCTATACATAGAAAAGACAGAGGTTATGTTCTCAGTTTTAAAATGTCAAAAGTTAAAATGCACTCATTTTTGTAGGAATTCACCAGAGGATAAGCCAGGTAGCAGCTGTTGTGTGTCCCACTTAATTTGATCCATGTGAAGCACTGATCACAAGTTGGACAATACATCAGTACACACTGTATGTGATCTCTGTCTCTCTCTGTCTCTCTCTCTCTCTTTATATATTCTGATTTATGAAAACATACACACACTGATCCGCTGTGGTGTGAAAATCAAAAAACATTCAGCGAGTGGCAGTTCTGTGAGCAGAAAGGCCTTGATGATGAGAGTGTTCAGAAGAGAATGGCCAGACTGCTTTGAGTTGCCAGGAAGGCGATGGTAACTCAGATACTAACTCTGTACAATTGTGGGGGAGCAGACGACCATCTGAGAATGCATAACATGTCGAACCAGGAGGTGGATGGGCAGCAGAAGACCAGGTCGGGTTCCACTGCTGTCAGCCAAGAGCCCAAAGCTGAGGCTGCAGTGGGCAGGGGCTCACCAAAACTGGACAGTCCAGGACTGGAAAAACATAGCCTGGTCTGATGACTCTCAATTTCCGCTGAGGTACTCAGATGGTAGGGTCAAAGGTTGCTGCCACTTACATGAATCCACGCACCCAACCTGTCCTTGTATCAATAGTCTACACTGCTGGTGGTGGTGGTGTAATGGTCTGAGGAGTACTTTCTTGGCACAATCATCACTTGAATTTCACAAACTATTTGAGTGCTGTTGCTGTCCATATGCATCCCTTCACGGCCACATTTTAACCATTTTCTAATAACTACTTCCAGCATAGGGCGGCACGGTGGTGCAGTGGTAGCGCTGCTGCCCCGCTGCTTGTGTGTGTCCTGTGGTGGGCTGGCGCCCTGCCCGGAATTTGTTCCTGCCTTGCGCCCTGTGTTGGCTGAGATTGGCTGCAGCAGACCCCCGTGACTCTGTAGTTAGGCTGTAGCGGGTTGGAAAATGACTGACTGACTTCCAGCATGATAATGCAACATGTCACAAAGCAATAGACATCTCAAACTGGTGTCGTGAACAAGACAATGACTTCAGTGTTCTTCAGAGGCCTTTGTACTCACTGGATCTGAATCCAAAAGGACACCTTTGGGTTATTGTAGTGCAGGAGATTGGCAGCATGAATGTGCAGCTAACAAATCTACAGAAACTGTTTGATGCAATCATGTCAATGTGTACCAGAATCTCAAAAGAACGCTTCCATCATCTTGTAGAATCCATGCCATGAAGAACTGAGGAGAGCAAAAGAAGGTCCTACCTAGAATTGGCATAGTGCTCCTAAGAATTCCAGGAATTGTTTAGAGTGTGTTAACATTTATATATATATATATATATATATATACATATTTCCTGCCTTGTGCCCTGTGTTGGCTGGGATTGGCTCCAGCAGACCCCCGTGACCCTGTGTTCGGATTCAGCGGGTTAGAAAATGGATGGATGGATGGATGGACATATATATATATATATATATATATATATATATATATATATATATATATATAGTGATGGAAATGGGTGTCAGCGAGCCCCAAACTCACAAGTTCAAATAAAGGATGGTTTATTAACCAAATTCTTCCACAAAGTCGCACAAGTAATTTCTTTCCACAATACCTCTCCTCAAAATATCTGTCACCACCGCACTGCCTTTCTCCACATTCTCCCAACTCCAACTCACCTGGACAAGGGAGTGTAGTCCCTTTTACTAAAGACCCGGGAACAGTTCAGGTGCCAGGGCCACTGCCCGATTAAAATACTTTCGGGTCGTACAGAAGTTCCATTTTAGGGAGCGCATCTCCCGGCAGTTCCCTCCTGTGGCACCAATGGGCCCCAGCAGGGCTGTATTGCTGGATTACATCTTCCAGGATTCCCTGCTAGTTCCAAAATGGGTGCCGATACGGAGGGCTGCTACTATCTCCATTTCTGGGGTAATAAAAAGTCCCCATCAATATCTTCCACTTCCGTTGGGCTGTCCGTCCATCTCCTCTGGCTGTCACTTCCAGGTCTGGTTCCTTCCTTTCTCTGGGTCGGGATGCCCATCTGCCTGTTCGGAGCCTCCTTTCCAGATAAGTGCCATTCTCTTCTCTGGTCAGAATGCCCATCCAACCCATGTGGCATTTACATTTATATTACATTATAAAATATATGTGTGTTGTATATATACAACATATATATGCTGTATATATATAATATATATATATATATATATATTGTGACAGATAGGGGGCACTATCGCTCCCTTGAACCCTCAGATCAGATGCCAGACACCAAATAAAAGTCCAACAATTGTTTTTATTTGGACAATAATGTGCACAAAGCACCCTCCACTCCACTATTCTCATAAATCAACACAATAATCAATAAACAATAACAATCCTCCACTCCCAGACGCGTTGCCACCCTTCCTCCCGACTCCGCTCGTCCGTCTGGGATCTCCTACAATCCTTTATAGTCCTTGACCCGGAAGTGTTTCTGATCCCTCAGTCCATGTGATTATTCAGCACTTCAAGGTCAGGTGAAAACTCTTCTTCTTCATCCCGGAAGTACGTCATTTCTTCTGTCGCTGTGACTAGGATGTACTAAAGGGTTATAGTGCACATAAAAATCCTTATGCCTCCCTGCAGTGTCCTCTGGCGGCCCCCATGGTATCCAGCAGGGCTGTGAAGGAAAACTCCAATGTCCATAATTCCCTGCTTGCATTCGGGGTACCTCCATGCTGCAGGGAGGGCTCCATCTGGTGACCTGGGTGCATTGGCCGTGATGAACGGCCGGCCATATCCCACACTATATATATATACTGTATATATATATATATATATATATATATATATATATATATATATATATATATATATATATGAAATAGTCTTTATATTTAAAATATGATTTCACCACTTTTCAGCACCATGGTGGCCAGATTGACAGGCAGGATTTTGTTTGTCCTAAGGGGGAAATAAGGCGTTTTACAGAAGTGCAAGAAATATTATAACAAAAAATATAAACAAACAAACTACCCCAATCAAGTACACACAAGAATTACTATAAAGAAAGACCGCTCCTCATTTGGCTAATTATAAGTGAGCTGTCCCAGTGAGATATTATAAAGGACCCCCAGTCGTATTTTCTGACACACCTCTACTGAATGATTCCTTAGCTGAAAGTCCTCAGTGTTGGTGTGTCAGAGAAATGATGTGCAACATTGTTCATAATGGCACTCAGTTTTGTCTTCATTTTATCCTCCAATACTACCTCCAGCAGGTCCAACATGCATCTCATAACTTAGCGTACCATTTTAATTAGCTTGTCAGCATCAAGTCTTCAGCATTTTCTCTAATATGTTGCCTAAAACATAGAAATGCATTAAAAATACAGTATATGTCATTGTATTATAGTGCTTTCCCTGTAACTAGAACATTTGTAATACTACTCGGACGTGAATTTCTCTGTGCTTTGTAAATTTGACAATTCTACTAATTCGACTACTACTACTGGAGATATACAGTAGCCTACATATGGACACCTCTTTAAAAACCACGACTATTTAACATGGGATGAGAGTTAAGGTATGCATTGAGTGGCTATGAAGCATTTCCTTTGCCTCTTTTTTTCCCAAATGAACAACGTCTTCCTGTCCCAGTGGGTTGTCTTAGCAGAAGGAGTGGAGGGGCATGGCTGTGTCTCCTCTTCTAGGTTTATAGTTCTGGAGAAAGTGTAATTGTATGTAAGTGGCAATGCCACACTGAAGTATTGTATTTCGTCAATGGTGTACCTTCATTATTTTCACTATAAGTGACATTGGATGATATATAATTTGTTTGTATGTGTATATATATATATATATATATATATATATATATATATATCACGGCATTCGTAGTCTGTGTCACAATCTGATTGTATGGGTGGTTACCTACCAGGTAACACTTGTGGTTGGCCAGCAATCTGCTAACATCCGCCACGGTGCCCTCAGTTTGTGAGGAGCAGATCATAGAATGGTTGAAATAGCTTACTGTCAAATAAATGCAAAGAGTACACGACACGTGTTTCGCCCTCAGTCTGGGCTCATCAGGTGTACACACTCCACTGCACTCCCTCTCGGGAATCGAACCTCGGACGTCAGCGGCGATGCCCCTAACGTTGCGCCACGGCGTGTGGTTTGTTTATTTGACAGCATGTAGATCGGGGTAATTACATTCACGGCATTCGAAGTCTGTGTCACAATCTGATTGTATGGGTGGTTACCTACAAGGTAACGCTTGTGGTTGGCCAGCAATCTGCTAACATCCGCCATTCCCGAGAGGGAGTGCAGTGGAGTGTGTACACCTGATGGGCCCAGAATGAGGGCGAAACACGTGTCGTGTACTCTTTGCATTTATTTGACAGTAAACTATTTCAACCATATATATATATATATATATATTGTTTCCTGCCTTGTGCCCTGTGTTGGCTGGGATTGGCTCCAGCAGACACCCGTGACCCTGTGTTCGGATTCAGCGGGTTGGAAAATGGCTGAATGGATATATGTATATATATATATATATATATATGTACTGTATGTGTGTGTGTATATACTGTATATATATACACACTCATACACATACACACATAATATACTAATATAGATAACGCAACATCAATCCAGTGTAGTATGGTGCAGTTGAAATCGAAAATGTTGCTACCGCTGATGTTGCTGGGATGAATTCCCTTCAAACACACACTGCTCAATTTCCTTTATTGGTTTCCTGGAGGGAGCAATTTCAAAAATTCATTCAAAGATTCCAGGGCTGCTTTTCCACTTAAACCCAATTGCTAAGGGATCCAAGCCAATTTAGCTTTTCCATCAGCACGACAAGGCAGTGCCTGACACGTCTCGCCAGGGAGTGGTCTGTGCTGTGGCCATGCAGGTCAGAGGGGACGGGGTGCACAGCTCTTTTTACCTAAAGTTTTACTCTGCTCCTACAGTAAGGCTTAATTAAATCCTGGAAGCCAAAGTGCTGTGAAGTGTTCCTTTGAAGTAACCGATGACATTTTCCCCAGTTTTGTGAGCCCAGATGATGTCGTGTCTGTGGTGTTTTGTCACCAGTAGTGTGAGTTGGCTCATTGTGTGCTGCTCAGTGAGCCATCAGTATTTAGTAGTGCCAGGCTTTCTGATTTTCTGCTGGTTCATTTAAGACTGGTGCCTGAGTTTTGTATCTCACAGCAGACGTTGCCTTTCACTTTTAACACCACACCAGCTTAAGATTTTCCATAGAATTCCAAAGTAGGCAAATGCCAGTGTAGGACTCACTTAAAATCCTATGGTGAATTGGTGATATGTTTATGTCGTGTTGTTCCATCCTGAGGCACTTTTTGTATTCTTTTCCTATGTTTGCAGGATGTGTGCATTGCTAGTTTAACGGCTTTCCCAGCGTCACACACTTACTCGTTGGTGCACATTCTGTTTTTAACTGGTTCTTTTCCTGTCACTCATTGTCAGTACAATTGCTTTCAGTGGTTGGTGAGGCCGTTGCTCTTTTTCTGCTCAAGTACGCTGCTTTTCTTTCTTTCTTTCTTTCTTTCTTTCTTTCTTTCTTTCTTTCTTTCTTTCTTTCTTTCTTTCTTTCTTTCTTTCTTTCTTTCTTTCTTTCTTTCTTTCTTTCTTTCTTTCTTTCTTTCTTTCTTTCTTTCTTTCTTTGCTTTGCGGGTTGCAGGGGTGCCATCACAAACTCCGAGTTGCAGCTCATCTCTGCATGTCATGTTGCAGCCTGTCCCTGCCTCACCTTCTGCTGCTCCATTTTAAGATGTTTGTTTGTTTTTACGGCCTTTCCAACTCTCTGCCAAGACACAGCTTTTATCAATTGTTTCAGCGACTGCATTTTTTTTCCTTTTGAAGCTGGCGTGTTGGCGCCTGAAAGACTCTGTGTCTATGTCCGCAACAGCGAGCTTTTGTCAAATAATCAAATTACCATGTAATGGCCACTCTGCGTTCTTGTGAGATTTGGTTACAAGAAGAGCCTTTTTATGTCTGTATAGCATTCATTAATTGGCAAATCTTTAAGCTGTGGAGTTGAACTCTTGACAATGGACTGGGGTGCCATCTAGTGTTGGCTACTGCTGGGAAAATCTCTGAGCCTTAAATTGAACCAAAATTTGATTAAGTGGGTTTGACGATAGATGGAAGGCTGTTTAGAGTATGAGATGGTGAAATGTGATAAACTGGACTACATGAAAACTTATATTCTGAAACTCTCGACTGGTCAAAAATCCATTGTGAGACAAAAACACGCACTTAATTAAACTTGAACATGGAGAACCCACTTGGGCACAGGGAGAGCATGCAAATGATACACACGCAACAACGCTGAAAGCCTCACGAGTACATTAATGGAAGCAATTATCACAAGTCAATAACGGGTGTTAGGGAGCAGTCGGCAAGAGCTTTGGTGGAGAAGTCATATTTCACTAATGTGCTGGAATTCTAAAAAGAAGCAAAAAAGTATCAGAAAGATGCAGAAGATATTATTTAGCTGGATTTTCAGAACGTTTGTGGTAAAGCAGCAAATGAGAGATTAAGGGATCAAACTCAAAGTAGTGCGGATTCAGGGTGCCGTGTGTAGCTGGGTGCAAAATTGACATAAAAATGAGAGAAACCTTTTTAGAATTAGAAGATGTTAGAAGGAGTGTCTATCAGGGTCACTGCTCTATTTCTTCACACACACACATTGTTGTAATGTGAGATTTTGCATATAAGTTGATAAATATTTTGTATGGCTTTATTTGTAACTTAGACAAAGCAATGTTACATTAGTGAGAAGCATTCATGTTTACCTCCACCTTTTAGGAATGGGTCTCTTTGAATTTTATGGCAGGATTTGGGGGAAGTGCCTCAAACCAGTTTGGTAAGTGTTTCCCTGCTAAAGTCTCTCTCTAAACCCCCTGCAAGAAAGTCAGGCTGCCTAACTGCCAAGCTTTACCTTAACATATGGTTTTGGGGGGTGGCAGGTGTGAAGATGTTCTATCGCCCCATTGGTCTGAAGTATGGCTGTTTAGAATTGGCTTGTATCAGAAGCCTTTAAGTACCACGGCGTCCTATTGGCTGTAGGGGTTGGACAGAAAATCTATAAATGTGCTCACTCCCTCACTCTCTCTCTCTCTCTCTTACCAAACTGATGCATGAACTGAAAAAGACAACACAATGAAGAGCACAGCTCGACAGCCATATTGAGACAGGCATGCGGCCTGTTCTGAAGAAAGCTGACCACCAATGATGCCTTAACTAGAGACATTTTAAGTAACTAACAAGTCTGTGTGCCACCTGAAACTACACATCAGCATTTTTCAGGTTGTATGGTTGCCAATATTCAAATGTACTTTGCATATTATTTGTGAATATTATCAATAATACATTATTTTATGTATAGCTTAACCCCTGCTTGTCTTCTACTACACCTAATTGCCTGAGGTTATAAATGTAGAAGGGAAGGAAGGGAGAAGTTATATATAATCCATATTACTAACCGAGAATGCTAAACCGGATGATGGACGCAGGCACATCCGGCCATGGGCCGTAGCTGCAAAAAGACGTACTGCGCAGGCGCAAGAAAGGGCCGCGAGAGGCGGATGAGGGGCCACGAGAGGCGGACAAGACCACAGAAAAAAGGAGTGAGCAAAGAAACAAGAGGACAAAGAAATGAGACGCCGCAAGCACAGAAAAAGGGAAAAGGCAAAGAAAAATGTAGTCAAAGGCAGGCACCGCACGAAACCCATTGCACACGAAACTAGCACACAAAAAAAAAGAAGACGCTCGCGCACAACGGCAAGGCTCCCCCCCCTACAGGCACCGGACGGGATACACACCAAGAGGGGGATTTAACAAGCCCCTGGAACACAAAAAAAAAGAACACAAAACCACCCCACACACCCTACAAGCAACGGACGGGACACACACAAAAAGGGGTATTCAACAAGCCCCTGGAACACAAAACGAAAGAAGACGCGCGCGCAACAACAATCCCCCCCCCCCCCAAATCAATAAGAAGTGACACCCAAAGCCACATTTCTAAAGGAAACGTCCATATTAAACATACGTCATCTCAAAACCTTCACACTAGGCAGCATAGGTGGATCTCATTAAAATAAAGCACTATTAACCGTTCAACTGGAGAAAAGGCTCCATATTAACAGTGATTGCGATCCTCCTTAATACTTATCCATATTTCGCACGCTGAGGAACAAACAAGTCATGCATACACGGTCACGGGTACAAAACGATTCGGATCGGATAACGGGACCAAACATACGAACATGAATGAAACCAAAACAATACACGGCGGCGCATACAACGCGCTTCGGAAAATACGTGAGAAAAAATGTCTCGGATCAAAAAATTCAAAGCTCGAGTAACCCCGTTACAGAGACGTGCCCAAATGAACAGACACATTGAACGTACATGCATACAGCGCGCGTCTCAAAGTGCTGCATCGAAACAAGCACGATTTCAAAAGAAAGAGCTCGCGAGTCAGACATACAAAAAAGGGAGCAAAGCAACGCGCATATGACCGGCCAGAAAACAAGCAAGCGGGACTCAAAAAGCAGAAAGCTCAACTGACCGACATACAAAACCGGACAAGGCTCGATACAAAACAATGCACGACGTAGAGTGAAACGGACTTTGCGCAAAGCGGAGGCGAATCAATTAAAAATCAAAAATAGCGCATCACAAATAATGGACATGCAACAACGCGGCACTCAAACGCCACAAGCAAAACATGCCCGTCGCAGACATCAACGCCAGACGTCTGATAAACGCTTACGCCAGTTGGCTGACAACGCTTTCAATAATGAGTCCACTATTGAGGAAAATTCATTGGGATTAATGAATGTCATTTGCAATCATTGTCATTCACTTAACTTCACAGAAGAAACAACTGGCAATACAAATAATGAATTTACACGTTGTTGTCAAAAGGGGCAGATTAGAAAGCCTCCTTTACATTCATATCCTGAATATCTACACAAGCTTCTAACTAACGATGTGCCTGAAAGTGAAAAGTTTATGAACTGCATTAGATCCTACAATAGTTCATTTGCTTTTGCATCTACCGGAGAACATAACAGGACACCAAAAGGCAATGGCCCATACTGCTTTCGCATATGTGGTTAACACAACGCACTATATTATTATGTCCAAAAAATATTAATGTTAATCACATTAATAACCAGGTCATTTCATTACTTCCTGGAGAGACACGGCTCTTTCTACTTCCTGGAGAGACACGGCTCTTTCTAAGCTCTGACAAAGTTGACTCTGATGACGACAATGAACATCTGAATTTCCCATTAGAATATTTGAACACTATTAACCCGGATGGATGACCACAACACAACCTTACCCTTAAAAACGGAACAATAATCATGCTATTAGGAAACCTTAACACTAAACAGGGTTTATGCAATGGCACACGTTTAGTCGTCAACACCATAACACACGATGTTATTCAAGCAACAGTTCTTTCAGATTCACATGCTAACAATACTGTTCTCATTCTTGGAATTGACCTTATGAGTTCTGACCTGAACCCGTTTTTGGACATGGACATCTTTATGTTGCCTTCTCATGTGTTCGACGTTCATCTCACATTAAACTTAAAGTTATAAATGATCCATGCCAAGGAAGACTCATTCAAAGACAAGACACCATCTTTACTACTAATGTTGTATACAGAGAAATATTCCAATAAAACATTACTCTATGCCAAACACTCTATTTTGTATTTATATAGGCATCATCCAAACCTGCACACTATTCTATATCTAATTCATACATCTCACTCTTTGTCATGCCCCAACGCCAGGGGTTGGCGAGCGAAGCGAGCAGGGGGCAGAGCCCCCTAGTACCTAATAAACAGTGGTAAGTCTGTGAGATTAGAGACATTCTGACAAAGGCTACATATTAATAATGCAAAAGGGGACAGTAGAGCAATATAATACTCTACAAAGACAAAACACACATACATATATATATATATATATATATATATATATATATAAAATTCTTTTTGCGTTTGAAATGGAAATTACGTATGACCGCGCGATATGGAAATTATGTATGAAACGGAAATTACATATGACCACAGAACATATTATAATACGGGAACTAATCACTTCGTTTGTGGATGCCATTTTTATTTCGTCTTTACGAATTGTTATTATTTGTGTGAGAGTTATTTTACTGATATTGAAAAGAAGTAAACACAAACATGCCAATCTTTCCCATAGAAGTGCGCCCCGCGTCGCCATCTCTCAGCCCTCCTCTCTTGACTACAGCGCTGAGCCATCGGCCGCCAGGCACATTCTGACAGAGAAGTTTTATTGATTCATCCATGTGCCTGTTGCGGAAACTGCCACATTGTAACTTTTTTTTAGTTGGCAGTACTTGATAGTAGAAGAGATGAGGAAAACAGCCTTGCATCTTTCTACTTTTTAACTGCGCCGCGCTGTAAACAATGTGAAGACGAGACCGCCTTCAGCGGCGAGGGGTCGTGAGAACAAAGTGGACGCTGGGAGGCGCGGAATGTCGGGCTGCTCCGCCGGGTCGAGAGCTTCGCAGTTTCACAGCAGCGTCCTCTCTTCTCGCACTGTTTGTGACACTTCAAGTGCCCCGTCGGCTCCTGGGACAGTGGAAATCTTTGCGAATGAGTGTAATTGTCGCCATCGAAGCAGGACTCTGTTTGTAAATTGCCCTGCACGACTACTTACTATCCCTTAAGGTGAGTTTGGGTCACTAAAACCCCGCAACATTCAAGGTTGCTTTTGTGATGAATTATTTTAAGAAGTAAATCACAGGCACGTAGTGCAAGGTTGTCAGGCAGAAATTTGGAAGATCACATAGAAAATGTAATTTCTATACCCCGAGAGATGATCCAAATACATTTTATCTACTGTTAGTACTACTTAGCTGTTGTGTTATAGCGCCTTTAAAATGAAGTTTACCCCAATCCACTCCAGTAGTGCTCAATGCATCTTTACTTCTTAAATGTTAATGTTTTACTGTTTAATAACTTATACACTACATTTTATTTTTTTCCCTTGCACTCAGTGAGCGAAGCCACTGGGTAATCAGCTAGTATATGTATATATATATATATATATATATATATATATATATATATATATATATATATATATATATATACTAGCCATGTGTGCCCAACTACGTTGCGCGTGTTAAAGTTGTCTGTGAAGGGCTCCCTGTTTAAACGCAGCTGCCAGTCGTGAACTGGGCCCTTCGTCGCACAGCATTATGATTTTTTATAAGGGAAACAAAATTACAAAAGGAAACCCTTGGACATTGATTCGATAGGAACGGCCTACTCGGAATCACTGTCCGAATAGTAATTATGTGGTGGTGTAGGAGCATTTCTGCTTCTCTCCGTTGACAGTCCGTCTCGTTTTCACGATGCTGTCGTTTCCTCTCACAATCTCTTCTCAACCTTTCTCCAATCTCGTAGGTTGTTTGTGGCAACCCAAAGAGTAAGGCAATATACACGGAGCAATGGTTATAAAAGGGGGACACATAGGTATCTAGGCTCTTTAAAGCATAAATAGGGATCACTTCATTGACATGTGAGCAAGCCACGGTACAACTGTGAGACGCGCAGCACTCGCCGGCTACAACGTAACAATAATAATTTCCAGAACGTGCCGTTACGTTGTCATTCATTTTACCCACTGCCTTTCTTTCATTCATATGTTATGTAGGCACGTACCTTTTATCTTCAGCAATCTCATTCTCTAACCAGGCCTCAGGAGCTAACCAGCGTAACACTGTCCACCACCCCTTTCGTTATTCCGGCACATTGTTGACATCCGTGAGTAACAACAACGTACTAAACTGGAAGGTGGTCTACGCATGCATGGAATTCGCAGACAAACAAAGATCAAGATCCAAATGAAGATTATATATAAAGATTAGTTAATTTAAAGCACAACAATTTGTTTAGTTTGAATGTCTGTGTTTTGAGGTGTGACTGGAGTACTACAGTCTTCAGTAGTATAAGCCTGGAGGAGATTCTTAATGCAATGCCTATGTTTTAGCTGTCTCTCTACTGCCATCTAGTGCTTCTTTTTCTAATTCATTCGCGGACAAACAAAGATCAAGATCCAAATGAAGATTATATATATATATATATATATATATATATATATATATATATATATTGTGCATTAGAAACGTGATTTTGGGTCAGAACCTGTATTGACCGGTGAACACAACCCGAACAAGAGGCCAGTCGTAACCGCCCCAGCAGGGTTGCCAAATGGAGAAAAAAGTGTCCCTTGGATTGCTTAAGGGGTGTAAATAAAGTGGAAGGAGAGTGAGGAGCGCACAGTAAAAGAGTTGACGTTCACCAGCCCTGTACCTGCCAGCTGCTATTGAGGTCACTGCAGGTTTGTCTGGCCCTTTGGTTCAAAATGAGCCAGTTGTCTGGCAGGGATACCTGGGAGCTCTGGGCAGACCACCCTCCAAGGGTTTTGTAGGCCTGTGCCTAACCTGGAGATATTTTTCAAGAAGACTAGAAGAGATGTCAGATGTATATAAAAGAGGCCAGTGGCCATTGCTTCATGAAACATGGAATCAAGTGGAGGATGAATGAGTGCTTACTTGGGCAGAGGAGGGGAGAGAAGAACAGAGGTGCAGTAAGAGAGCAAGGTACGAGGTGTAGATAGATGCAGGTTTGAAGGGTCTTTCCATTTTGCTTTGCTGCCTCATTTGTTGTGTTTGTGCCTACAAAATCCTGTAACCTGCTTTATGGACCTCAGTTGCTATAATGCCATAAGAAGCTGGTTACGTTTGTACAGTCGATGCCAAATGTTTTGAGAATGACATTTGAGAATGAATGGTTTTCACAAAGTTTGCTGCTTCAGTGTTTTTAGATCTTTCCGTCAGATGTTTCTGTGGTTTACTGAAGTAGAATTACAAGCATTTCATACGTTTCAAAAGCTTTTATTGACAATTCCATTAAGTTTATGCAAAGAGTCAATATTTGCAGCAGGGCTGTGGAGTTGGTAGATAACTCCCAACTCCTTAGTTTCTGGTACTTCTGACTCCGACTCCGCTGTATTTAATACGCTCATGTATTTTCCATGTTGATTGAAGGAAGGCAACATCCACGTCATTTAACCACAGAACTGCTGGCTAGGAAGCTGACTCTCTACCATATTGGCCAGTTTGAACCCCTGAACACATATCAGGCCACAGCACACACCTCCACCTCCATCATTACACTTGTTTACACTCCAATAAACTTGTTAAACACATTAAATCTGAAATAAAATGGAAACACTTTTTATAATGTACCATAATCCAGATTACAATATGTGAATGTCTGGTTGTCTAATAGCTCAGCTGAACTTCACACTAGTAGTAACACAACTATGCACTGGGCTTTATTCTTACATCAGAGAAGTACGTAATTAGGACATTGGAACTTGCTGTATTTTTTTATCATTACAATTTAAATTTATTAGAAGTTGGAGTCGGTACATTTAGCCAACTCTGACTCCAGGTACCCAAAATTGTCTCCGACTCCACAGCCCTGATTTGCAGTGTTGGTCTTTCTTTCTTTTTCCAGACCTCTGCAATACACCCTGCCATGCTGTCTGTCAATCAACTTCTGGGCCAAATCCTGACTGATGGCAGTCCATGCTTGCATAGTCAATGCTTGGAGTTGGTCAGAATTTGTGAGTTTTTAAGTTTGTCCACCAGCCTCTTGAGGACTAACCACAAGTTCTCAATGAATAAAGAAGTGGGACCAAAACATCCTCCGAGAGCAACTTCTCCCAACAATCCAAAAATAGTTTGGTGACCAACAATGAACAATCTAGCATGATGGAGCACCGGGACATGAGGTGAAAGTGAAAACTAAGAGGCTCAGGGAACAACACATTGAAATTTGGGGTCCATGGCTAGGAAACTCCACAGCCCTTAATCCTATTGAGAACTTGTGGTTAATCCTCAAGAGGCGGGTGGACAAACAAAAACCCACCAATTCTGACAAACTCCAAGCATTGATGATGCAAGAACGGGCTGCCATCAGTCAGGATTTGGCCCAGAAGTTGATAGACAGACAGCATGGCATGGCGAATTGCAAAGGTTTTTAAAAAGAATGAAGAGCCAACACTGCAAATATTGATGCTTTGCATAAACTTAATGTAATTGTCAATAGAAGCCTTTGAAATTTATGAAATGCTTGTAATTCTACTTCAGTATAACATAGAAACATCTGACAAGAAGATCTAAAAACACTGAAGAGTAAACTTTGTGAAAACCAACACTTGGGTCATTCTCAGAACTTTTGGCCACGACTGTAGATGATAACAAATGAGATGAAATAGCAGATAATGTAGGATCAGCTAAAACATTATAGAAGAATATGAAGAGAATGAAGGCTCAGTCAGATTTGTGGCCAATGAAATTTAAAGAAAGTAAATGTAAAGTGTCACACATTGCCAACACAATGGGATGTCTGAAGCTTGAAGGATCTTCGAGTTGTAATGGAATCTTTGATATCCAGGTAATGTACTGCAGTGATTAAGTAGGCTGATAGGATGTTACGTTATACTGTACATCACACCCTTTAGAGTACATGTCAAGAGGTGTTAAGTTATATAGTGCCCTAGTGAGGACTCCTGTGGAGTACTGTGTGCAGTTGTGGTCTCCATATTACAAAAGAAAGTCCAGAAGACAGCAACAAAGCTGATTCAGGATCATGCAGAGTGGTCATTGACCAAAGCAGGCAAATGCAGAGCCATGGACAATGGTCAGTGAGTAAAGACAGGTGATAATTTGCTGTGACTTTGAACTGTATAGGAACCTCACCAAAAATAGTGAAATTCATTGAAGTCAACAGGGAAGGTGGAACTAAACTAGTTTTGAATGGAATAGAACCGTGCAGTGGTCTTTTAAGTGACCCTGATGGCTAGGGTAGTGTCTGCCAACTGTGGTGCTGGATTCATTATTGTGAGTTAAAAAGTAATCTGAGCTGTGAGGCATCACACAACAAAAGATGCAGATTGATAGTAAACAAACAATAACAATTGGCCTCAAACCAGCAACAAGAAAACAAATAAATAAAACTATCACTGCGGTCACAGAGTCTTCATGGTGCTGATTGGCAGTGCCATGCAGCATTTTTTGAAAGTCGTTCTTCATCTGACAGGTGCAATTAGCCATGCAGCCTGGTGGAGTCCATGAAGCCAGCACATATTTTTATTTGTGGAGATGCTTCCTGCTTTTTCTTCCATTAAGTAGATAGCTAACATGGTACAACACCCTAGTACTATTAAGTAGATGGAAATACCTTGTAAAAAGTAATCATTTTTTCATTATTATCATTATTTTACAGGGTCTCGTGTTTTCTGACGCAAATTGGGAAAGGCGGAGTGCTCTTTTAGGGCTTGTTTTGATCCACTGAGGTGCCGCATGGCTAATTGTGCATGCATTCAGCTTGGTGGTGAAATTAGCCACGTGCTGTGGCAGTGAGTGATTGAGTGAGCGCACAGGGATCAGCATTATACTCGGCAGCAGCACACATAATTTATACTCAGATAATGTACATATGTATATAGATATATTGTGTTGGGCGGCTACATATGAGCAACCATGGACTACTCAGTACCTCTCCCAGGACGCTTGGTGGCAGCCTCCCTGGCTGACGATGGTGCCCCAGTTTCCCGCAGGGCTCTATAGGAGATGGAGTTCTCCACAGCCCTGTTGGGATCTGGGGTGGCCACCAGGGGGTGCTGCATGGGTCCCTGAGCCGGCCTGGACCACCCTACAGCCCTGCCCGGAAGTGCAACTAGCAACAGGTGATCAAGCACCTGGAGCACTTCCGGTTGGGCTATAAAAAGGGCCAGCATCTACCACTCAGGGCCAGAATTGGGATGAAGAGGATGAGGTTGCCTGGGAAGAGTGGTGGTGCCAGAGAAAGGGTTGTGTGTTGTGGTTTAAGTGCTTATGGGACTGTGTATTGCCTGTGGGGTTCACGGGGAAGACGTGCCCCACAGATGAAGAAAATAAATCTGGTTGGATTTTACACATGCCTCTATGTAAGTCTGTGCTGGGTTGGGCGATATACAGCGCTACTATCACTATATATATAAATATAAAGCAGAGTCTATGTATGTTTGTTTGTCCACTATTCAAATCTGCACCAGGCGTCCGATCGCCACCAAACTGGGCATGGGGCTGCTTTGTGACCAGGAGGAGGTCATGGGGTATGTTTGGTTAGGAAAAATATCCTTGGTCAAGCGCAGGACACCTTTTGACTGACACAACGTTCGCAAAAAGTCCCCGTCCTTATCATCGACAAGATGGCCGCACATTGCAACAGACGTTAACGGCGGTGCCATCTAGCAGCACGTTTGGTCTCTGTGCATCCTTCTTTACCAATGTTTCTTTACATTGCCAAGACATTGCGGAAGTGTCCAAGTATGAGAAAGCCGACTGCTTTGATTGTGTGAAAGGGAACTGCCGTATGGATGCAAAACGTGAACGACCCAGTACGCGTGACTGGCTTTCCGTATTTGTGGTGCTATTTGCTCACTTTCCGACTCAAAGAAAGATTTCAGTCTTGGTCTTTCTGACTGACTGGTGCTATTTGTTCGCTTTCCGACGTATTGTAAATAACGTACATTCATCTCACTCTGGTGCTTATTCTGTACGTCATACCATGTGACACATTATAATTGTCCTGCTTTTCGCTAATACACCCATGCCACCAAAATAAAGACATAGCATTAGAAAGTCCACTTCCGATGCCACAAAAAAGTCTATTTCAAGGCCGTCTCAGACACTGCGCAAGACGTCAAGATTTTGGTATGTGAATTACTAAGGCTGAAGGGCAATCACTCCAAGTTAAAGGCATCAATTTAGAAAATCCATGCTTTTCACACGGACAACTCTACGTAACATGTTCTACAGTAGGCAATCCTCACAATTTGTTCATTTGTGGAACCCCAGGACAACACAAAAAATATACTGTATCCAAAGCAGCTAAAATGACCACTTATATTACCTATTACAATAAAATGTCAATCACAAAAATGTTGGTTCGATTTCTATGCTCTGTTTCTTTCCTTTGGGAAATTAACCAGTTATAGATTCCCAGGCAACGCCGGGTACTCCTTCTAGTATATATATATATATATATATATATATATATATATATATATATATATATAAAAATGTCAATTTTTCTAAATGCATATGTGGTGCCAATCGGGTAGTGACATCATGCTTGTGTGAAGCAGATGAGGCGGTGACATAAAACATAAGGTGGAGTTCTCTTAGAGTCAGTCAGTCAGTCATTTTCCAACCCGTTATATCCTAACACAGGGTCACGGGGGGTCTGCTGGAGCCAATCCCAGCCAGCACAGGGCGCAAGGCAGGAACAAATCCCGGGCAGGGTGCCAGCCCACCGCAGGGCATACGCACACACACACACACACACCAAACACACACTAGGGACAATTTATAATCGCCAGTGCACCTAACCTGCATGTCTTTGGACTGTGGGGGGAAACCCACGCGAACACAGGGAGAGCATGCAAACTCCATGCGGGGATTCTCTTAGAGTACACGTGTTAAAGTTCTGCATTTTGCTTCTACAGCTCTGGAATGTCATACTGGCCTCATACTGGCACTGTGGGGGTGGAATCATCTAAGTCATCCAAATGGCAAATTTTCAGGAAAATATTTAGCAGACAAGGTCTCTGACAAACACAACATATTCACTGTGAAAAGCGCTGTGGTGAATTTTGCCAATCAACTCTAGTAACCCGGTCATCTGAGACAGTTATTGGTGAGGACAGACTATAGGCTGATGATGCTGGAGCATGGAGAGCAGCCAGTGAGGAAACACTGAAGGAGCTGCCCCTTGGAGAGGAGGATTAATTGAGACTGACGTGTTTAAAATTATGCAGGGGATCAGAACTGTGGCTCCCACCTTTTGCTTTTAAAAAGAGTTCATGCACACGGGGGGCACGGATAAAGCTTATTAAAGGGAAATTTTGCTCAAATATTGCAATGTTTTTCTTCATGCAGAGAATGGCGGACACATGGAATAGGTGAGTGTGGTAGACAGCAGGACGCTTCCAACGCGTGACCTGATGTTGTTTCAGAGAACCCCGGTGTTAGGGAGGCAGCACTAATTAGGGTGCACATTCCGGTGCATACTAGAGTAAGCAGTATTATGGGATGTTGTTATTTCAGTGGGAGACACACACACACACACACACACATACACGTAGTAATCATCACAGCATGGAGTCAAAATTCCTGGTAGTAAATAAGAGTTTGTATTGTACAGAATCGGTGCAAAACTGTGTGCTTAATGACAGGAAACCTCGCAGTGATACTTACCTCTGTAAATCTAAATCTATCTGTGCATTTTCTTCTGGTCGGCCATCTAATAAATTATCGTTCAGTATCTACTGAGCTGGGCGGCACGGTGGTGCAGTGGTAGCGCTGCTGCTGCCTCGCAGTAAGGAGACCTGGGGGTTCGCTTCCCGGGTCCTCACTGCGTGGAGTTTGCATGTTCTCCCCGTGTCTGCGTGGGTTTCCTCCCACAGTCCAAAGACATGCAGGTTAGGTGCATTGGCGATCCAACATTGTCCCTAATGTGTGTGTGGTGTGTGTGCCCTGCGGTGGGCTGGCACCCTTCCCGGGGTTTGTTTCCTGCCTTGCACCCTGGGATTGGCAACAGCAGACCCCCATGACCCTGTGGCTAGGATATAGCAGGTTGGATAATGGATGGATCTACTGAGCTGTGTTGAGTATTTTGTGTGTGTTTTGAGTGACACCCTGGAGTAAACCCTTCCTCTCCCGTGTCACTGTACATTTTTATCACACTGTGAGTGAAAATAATTTGAACATTTGGTGGTCTGAATAGCCTGCTCTTGGCAAAGTTTTTCTAATGTTCTGCTTCATCATTTTTTCGTTCCATCCATTTACCCTACTGTAATGCAGCTGTAGGATTATGGAGAGCACTGGACTGTCAGAAGCCTGTCTGGGGCATCAGTTTATTGCTGGGCATGGTCAAGCCCACCACTGCGTTTGGATGGAAGTGGAAAAACGCCATTAAGGCAAAGTGGAAAGAGTTAAACGCCACACAGACAGTGGCCAGATTGAGATTTTAGCCCAGGCAGCAATGGTGGCCACAGCACCACTGATTTTACTTTATTAATGACTTCAATGAATGTATTAATGTGCCTGTTTACAAAAGAAGATAACGTGGGTTAGCAGCCCTAAGTGATCTTTAACTCTAATCACTTTGAATATGCACATGTCTGATCTGCTTTGAGGTTTTATAGAAGTGACACCATTTTTAGGACCTTGTTGGTTACAGATGCACACCTTTATTCTTTGTCAGGTGCTTAACTCCACCCATCAATTATCCAACCCGCTATATCCTAACTACAGGGTCACGGGGATCTGCTGGAGCCAATCCCAGCCAACACAGGGCGCAAGGCAGGTAACAAACCCCAGGCAGGGTGCCAGCCCACCGCAGGGCACGCACCCACGCACCAAGCACACACTAGGGACAATTTAGGATCGCCAATGCACCTAACCTGCATGTCTTTGGACTGTGGGAGGACACCCATTCAGACACAGGGAGAACATGCAAACTCCACGCAGGGAGGGCCCGGGAAGAGAACCCCCAGGTCTCCTTATTGCGAGGCAGCAGTGCAGCCCACTGTGCCGCCCAATCCAAATCCTATTATATGATATCATCTACTGTTAAATTCTGGGCCATACTTGTAGCATTTTAATTTTTATACTGTATTGAGGATTTGTTCTGTTCTGTGTATTGTATTGTACTGACCCCCTTCTTTTTGTCACCCACCTACCTGGAAAGGGGTCTCTCTCTGAACTGCCTTTCCTAAGGTTTCTTCTATTTTTTCCCTACAAAGGTTTTTTTTGGGAGTTTTTCCGTTGTCTTCTTAGAGAGTCAAGGCTGGGGGGCTGTCAAGAGGCAGGGCCTGTTAAAGCCCATTGCGGCACTTCCTGTGTGATTTTGGGCTATACAAAAATAAATGGTATTGTATTGTAAGAGCTGTTACTAGTTTGAATCATCCTTCTGAGATGAAGGTTAACTAGGATATTTGTTACAGCCTGAGCTGGTGTGTTCTCAGCCAGAAAGAACTTTTTGTAGAGGTGAATATGTTCAGCGAGGTACCCTACTGATTTGAACCAGCTGTCCCACGTGGTGTTTCCTGCCTTGGCAGGCTTCTTGAGGAAGGCAGACTTTACCCCCATCACTAGTGATGCAGCCTCAATGAAATACTTCTAGTGCTGCCAGGTCTCTACCACCAAACTGATGACATGACACAAGCAGGTTGAATGTACACTGTTAGGCAGAACCCCTTTTAAAACTTCCTGGTATGCTTTCAGACAGTATGGTGCATTGTGGGTAACCACTGCTAAAATGTCATTAAGATTCAGCTGGTTGTTGTGAGGGCGGCGCAGTGGGTAGCGCTGCTGCCTCGCAGTTGGGAGACCTGGGTTCGCTTCTCGGGTCCTCCCTGCGTGGAGTTTGCATGTTCTCCCTGTGTCTGCGTGGGTTTCCTCCGGGCACTCCGGTTTCCTCCCACAGTCCAAAGACATGCAGGTTAGGTGGATTAGTGATTCTAAATTGGCCCTAGCGTGTGCTTGGTGTGTGGGTGTGTTTGTGTGTGTCCTGCTGTGGGTTGGCACCCTGCCCAGGATTGTTGGCTGGGATTGGCTCCAGCAGACCCCCGTGACCCTGTGTTCAGATTCAGCGGGTTGGAAAATGGATGGATGGGTGTTGTGAAGGGACTGAAGTGCTGCCTGTGAAAAAGTGGAAAAGTTGCAGCTCTCCATAAAGATAACATCTGCCATAAAATACTGGTCTTCAGTACTCGTAATTGTAATTATGTAAATTATTTCTAATGATTCTTAAAAACGTGCATCATTACATCTGTAGCTTCATCTACTGCATATCTTAGAATAAATAATTACAAAGCAAAAGCAAACTGATCTCCAAGAAATTAAACAGAAAAGAACGAAAGAAAGAGAGACCCACTTGTAACGGCTCGCTGCATCTGAGGGGAAGCCTTCTCTTCTGCCCAGGTTTGGAGGGGCCGAGTTTATAACGGAAGAGTCAAATGTGGACCTTGCGTGCCTCGTTATTAAATTCAGAAACATCGTAGTTAATTTTTAAAAGGCGGAGTGGTGGCTCTGAGGCTAGGGATCTGCACTGGCAATCGGAAGGTTGCCGGTTCGAATCCCGTAAAATGCCAATAGGGACTCTGCTCTGTTGGGCCCTTGAGCAAGGCCCTTAACCTGCAATGGCTGAGTGCTTTGAGTAGTGAGAAAAGCACTATATAAATACAAAGAATTATTATTAATTATTAAAAGGGAACCCGTTAAGAACCAGTGCTGTTCACTAATAACAGTTTTCTATGGGAAAGACTGTTAATACCAGTTAAATATAATTTCACGTACAATTAGATCTGCCTATGTAAAAGAATTACCGTACAGCCAAATGTTTGCTCCCCTATCACTATGTTGAGAACTACAGTGTGTGGTCTCGTCGATCAGTGGTTTCATCAACTACAACATAAATTTTATTGCCGTGAATCTTTCAGAGAACGGCGTCCATATGCTGTTCAAAGACACGGGGCAAATGAGTTTGACAAAGACGGCTCTCATTTTCTGGCAGCGCGCCTCCTTGTTTGCAATGCTTAATAAACAAAGGGTGCATCTTCGTCATATTTTCGAGCGATATGCCTGACTTGCATGGCCACAAACTGGTGTCTTGCATCTGCCGATTTTGTTGTTTCCTCCGTTGTTACCTGTTTTGATCTTAATTTCTCCTTGTTCTTGAGATGGGTTTTAGATTTCACGTGGTCACTGCAAGTATCTTTCCGTGTCCAGTCTATGGTATGCTGGCAAAACTTGCAGAAAAGTTTCTTAAGTCGCCGGGATATTGTCGTACCCTCAATTTTGCAGTTAAACCCGTGTTTTAGTTTTTTTGACATAGTTAGGGTATCTGATACTGCTCTGTCTCGTGCAGCTGGCTAATTCGCGTGCCTTTAACGAGAAAACATGCAGGAAACACGCTCACAAAACAGATCGAGGCACGACTGGATTTATACAAAGAATTGAAAAACAACAAACTAGAAAATAGTATTTGAATGATAGAACTACAGATTATTCACTCGTTTAATTTATTATTATTTGTCACCCCATCAGTCTCTAAACTCTATTTTTATGCGTTCTGTGATTCTGTCCATGTTTTCCGCATCGTGGAAATCACAGGGCTCTACTTCAGCCCTCTCCTTTGTCTCGTTGAGTTTCAGGAGTAGACTGCTGCCCTGACACCCTTGTGACACCCGGCTCTCCACACTTCATTCTTGTTAGAGATCAGGCCCACCACAGCTTGACGATGATGTTAGAGTCACATATAGCCAGGCAGTCAGAGGACTGAGAACCCAGCCCAGTGGAGCCCTTGTGTTCACGGTGAGTTGATGATGATGAGCCACCCACTTGAACCACCTGGGGTCTGCCTGTCAGGAAGTTCAAAACTCAGCTGCAGAATGAGGTGCCGTAGATCCCTAAACTTGGTGATGAACTTGGGGGGCGTTATCGTGTTAAAGCCTGAATTATAGTCTTTAAATAGCATTCACACATAATTTCCTCTGTTGTTGGTGAGGTGGGCCAGCAGTCATGTCATCCCCTGTGGATCTACTGGAGTGATAGGCAAACTGTAATGGATCCAGTCCTTTGGATGGTGAAGAGCATACGTGATTCTTAATCACCCTCTCGACACATTGGTATGGGTGTTAGTGCAGCAGGGTGGCAGGTATTCAGGCAGGCTGGATTTGACTTCTTTGGTGCATGGACAATAATGGACCCTTTAAAGCATGACGATATGACAGACTGTGTTGAGGAGAGATTCAATATTACCGTGAACACTGGTGCAAGCGCACCAGCACAGATCTTAAAAATACATCCCGGAATGTCATTGGGACCTCCGTGGTGTTCACTGTCCTGACAGTTGTGTTCTGACATAGGTGATGCTGTTTCAGAGCTCTGTCTGTAGCTCTGTGGGATGGAGGCTGTGTTCATTTATCCATGCTGAGATATCCGGTGTCCATCATGACAAGCCAGAGATTCACGTCTGTTGTGTGGCTTTTATGGCGCCATCCCCCAGCCACAGAATTTTAAAGATGGGGTCAACAGTCCAGCACCACGGACCAGCTCTGCTTGTGCTGTTCCTTAGGGCCTGACTTGACAAGAAATTCATATTCCCAGTATTGAGAGAAAAAAAAAAAGATGATGAGTATGTTGTATGGAATTCAATACAATTCAGTCTGGAGCTTTACAAGTCATGTTGTCAGTAATCACCCGTTAGTACGGCTCTGCCCCTACCACCGATGAATTCTCTTATTGCTCCTTGTCATCGCTGCTGAAGAGATCCCAGCCTTCTGTCATTTCATTTCCTCACACTCCTTTTCTTTTTTTCCTCTGCCACGCATTTTTTTCCCTTTTTCAAAAAACTAACAATTAGGAGCCGTGCCATATGGACTGATATTACAGCTCTATGAAAAAATCTACCGACGTCAAACTGTTTTAAGAAAAAAAATACACGTATCAGTCCAACATTTCTCATTGGAAAGGTGCGGATTGCCTTAAGTTCCCATTCTACTCTTAATTGCAGGGCTTGTTATTTTATGAAAGAGTTTTCACGCTTTTGACAATTCTGACATTCTAATGGGCTTGAACCGTTAACAGGCTGCAGAGGAATAAGGAGGAGAGTTCCTCTCTGTTTTTAATTGAGAATCAAAAAATGTATTGGAGAAAGTAAAGGTGCAGTAATACAATCCTCAGAGAAAGATTAATATTGCCTCAGTAGTTTATAGCACCTTACAAGGATGCCAGCAATCAAATGTGACCTCGTGAATAAGGCAATCAATTACACAGATCTGCTGTTTGTACTGTAGAGCATCTTCTGGTGCTGCGGTCACAAGGGCCGACTGTTTTTATGTTAAATAGCAAAACGTACTAAATACTAGTAGGAAAGAAAGTTTAGCTTGCCTTTTGAACGACAGCACAAAACAAATGAGACAGACAGATAGATAGAAAGATAGATAGATAGAAAGATAGATAGATAGATAGATAGATAGATAGATAGATAGATAGATAGATAGATAGATAGATAGATAGATAGATAGATATGAAATGCACGATAAATAGATAGTGTGAAAGGCACTATATAATAGATATGAAATGCAAGATAGATAGATAGATAGATAGATAGATAGATAGATAGATAGATAGATAGATAGATATGTAATGCACGATAGATAGTGTGAAAGGCACTATATAATAGATAGATAGATAGATAGATAGATAGATATGAAATGCACAATAGACAGATAGATAGATAGATATGAAATGCACAATAAATAGCTAGATAGATAGTGTGAAAGGCACTATATAATAGATAGATATGAAATGCACGATAGATAGATAATGTGAAAGGCACTATATAATAGATAGATAGATATGAAATGCACGATAGATAGATAGATAGATAGATAGATAGATAGTGTGAAAGGCACTATATAATAGATAGTGTGAAAGGCACTATATGATAGATTGATAGTGTGAAAGGCACTATATGATAGATAGATCTATAAGGTAATACCATGGAACAGTGGTTAGTGGATTAGAGTGAGATCATCCAACACGAGGCAGTGCTTTCAGTTCCATTACTACAGTTTACATGTAAACTAGTTAAGTCTCTAGCATACATACTGTATAGTGTGCTAATCCTATATTGCGGAGGTGTCAGCTAATTTTAAAGAATTACCTAGGCAGGGGACGTGGACCTGGAGTAGTGCAGGTAATAGTTTGAATAAGGACTGGTTCCTCCAGGATTTCTTGTGCTCTGATTACTACTGACTAATGAAATCTGCTCAGTAGCACCCTCTAGAGAAGATACCCGACATATATAGTATCTGATTGATACAGAGGTGCTGAAACACTGGAAAGAAAGAAAAAGAAAGAAAGAAATGTAGGCCCATGTTTCAACTTTCTGACCTTTTCTGAACCCACTGGTCTTTGCAAATCGTCGCCTGTGCCGTTTTAAACATAACGTAAGCCTAATGTCTTAATGGAGTTCAAGTATGGCTAAATAACATCCATCACATAACATTTTCAAACCTGTTTATGAAACTGATCGCCAGTAGTGCTATCTGGTCTGAGACGGCTACAAACCTGAAAGACACAAAAGAAGGTCAATTAATGTTACATGCATGTCTTTGGAATATAAGAATAGGAGGAGTAATATTATTATTATTATTATTGTTATTATTAATACATCTATTCTCAAACCCACATACCTCAGCTTAGAGTCGCTGGAATGCCAATCCTCCACTACCTTGAACTGGATCGAAATGACTGGGACGTGCATTATTTTAGTTTAAGTTATTGAATAGTGGCTTATATTTACTTTCATATAGTTTTCATTTATTTTTTATTATTATTTACAGTATTTTACAATAACATGCACATCTGTTCTTCTGTTAATATTCTAACCCATTTACCCATTTTAGGGCAGAAGGAGCCTATACAATCCTGATTCTTTAATAGCACTTTACCTGTATCTCATGGTGCCATTGCTTGGCAAAAGCCGCTTCATTCTCAGAAGGATTCTTTCCATACTGTAAGTAGTTGGTTCTTTGGGCTTTGAAAGCTTCCTAATATGCAGATAAAACAGAAATCTTTAAAGTATTGTAGGCTATTTAGCATGGATACAAGAAATCCTGAACTTAGTCTATGTTATTATATGCAGAATGAGTTCCTTTTAAATCGTCAAACTATTGGTATTTCACTATTCTCTTGTCACCTGCTTATTGTAATTTGTGGCGCCTCATCTGAATATATTTAACAAGTTTCTTTCTAGAACCTTCATGAGGCTTTTTCTATTTGGAAAAACCATACATAGTTCCTCTGTGGCATTACTCTGAATAACTACTTTGGCACCTTTACTTTTAAGAGTGTTCCTGTAATTAGTAAGTACTGTACATTATATAATCCCTTAAACTAACTAACTAACTAAATAATAAATAAATAAATGAGTTTTGCAGATATGAATCACAGGCTTCTACTGTCATCTTGTTTTTTTGTCCTAACCCCTCTCTGCCATGCTTTCCATTGTATTTCTGGGTACTAACGTTTTACGAGTTCACGGCTCAGATGTTCTCAGATATGTTCGTTCCCATTTCCATTTTGTTTGTTTTTTTAGTAGTCCTCGGCTCGCTAATGGCAGCAGAAGCGTATGGACTTAGCGGGTGCCGCGCTGTAAGCCCACCACGCATCTCCAACTTCTGAAATGAGCAGCTTTGCACCCTGTGGTTTGCAATTAGTTTTGTAAACGTATAGTAAATGCACATTAAAGTGGCAGGTGTGTTCACATCTACTTGTATTACTTAAATATGCCCAGTGACTCTGGGTTGTATGATGTGGATTTCAGAACGTCACGTTATGATTTTCATAGCGACTTCCATGTGTATTGATTTATTTTTTAGCTTGCCTCAGTGTGCCTATAAGTAACGACGCCCCATGCTAAATGGTGAGACGGATTAAACGGCGTGGGAAGTGGGTGTGTGCGTTCACCTTTAATAATTTGCGCAGAATCCTGGGTACTAAGAAGGCCAAACAAGCCTGCGCAGCCCGTGGCTCAGCGTGGCGGCGGGACATCGCTCATCATTAGCGCCACCAAGTTTTGTCAAACTGAGTTGTGGGGGCGCAGCCTGATACTCCTGATATCCACAGAACAGGCCGACATTTCTACTCTCTCTCTCTCTCTCCCTCCAACCCAAACCCCCCCGCACCCTCACCCCATTCTTTTTAATGGAACCATTGACTTCAATGTCTTCTTCTAAAAAACAAGCCCACCTCCTGGTTTGTGCAAGTCTATCCGCTGTGAATCGTCTGCGTTTGATTACTGTTGCTCTGCAGACTGACTTCTTGAGTCTCGCCTAACCCCCTGATAATGATATGAGCTATGATATTTTATTCCAGCGCGCGTATGGCCATGTCATCCTGTAACTGAAAATCAATACACTTCCAAGGTAATCTGCTGGCTTAGTCTCCCCGATATCTCTCGTATTCTGTTTGTCGAATGGCTGTTCTCTCTTTACAAGGCTTGTCGGAATAATAAACTCGAATGACGAGTTTTGTCCGTGGCTGTCTGTGGGGTGGACGGGTAGCTGACAGCGACCCTTCTTAAAAAAAATAAAAAAATAGCAGCCGAGGAGCCGAGCGTCACGACTCTCATCATTCAAGCCTCTCCGGTGATGGCCACACGCTTGAAGTTCATCGGGCGTCTTAATAATATTTTATACACTCTTGCTTTTATTCATCAGTGGCTTACTTTATTTATTTTATATTCCATTTCTTCCCCGAGACTCCGGCAAAAGTAATCCTGGTGCAGCCTGACGCTGACGGATGAATATTGAGCGAGCGGCGCTCTTTAGTGCCACTTGGCAGGCTGTCATTAAATCCCCGCTCCGCTTTATATATTTATTTATTTACGTCTTGGAAACTAAATTGGCATTATGTTTTCAGTAAGCGCGTTACTTTAAGATGATATAAAAATGCCAGGCGACTCCGTTGCACTCGGCGCAAAGAAGTAAATTAAAAAAGATCAAAATAAGTGCAAAGAATAACAGTTGAAATAAGCAGGCCAGCCAGTAACTTCATTTACGTCACGGGGTAATTGAATTCAGTTCATGTTAATGAATTATAATAATAATAATAATTATTATTATTATTATTATTACTATTATTATTATCTACACGTTTTAATCTTCCTCTTCCTCTAATAATAAGACTCCATTCACACATCCATCCATTTCTGGACCAACGTCATCCAATTTCAAGGCCATGGGGGTGGAGCCTCTCCACAAGGCAGGATGAACGAGTCCTGCACTCCTTACAGTAAAGGTGCCAGTCTGGTTCTTTGCCATAGGGGAGCCATTTTTGGTTCCCAAATGGCCCATCCACGTGAAGGTTCAAGAAAGAAGCTTCATTTATTTAGGTTTGCAGCAGCTTCATACAGTAACGGATTTGTGAAATACCAGTGGGTCGTGATATTAGGACTCTCACTGCATACAATAACACAGGCTCAGTTCAGGTTTTCTTAATCTTTAAATGTCCTGCTAGGTTGCCTACCATATATTCAAGATTTTTTTTTTTCCATATACATTATAAAGTTCTTCAAAGCACAAAACAACCAACTGGGATGATGTTTTGTCAAGCAAGAACCACAGCACTCAATAAAGAACCATAAAGTGTCATTTAAGAACCAGCATTTTAAAGAGTTTGAACGGGGCGCCTGTCTAATGCAGGTCACGCATTTGTGTGGGTCACTTTGGAGACACCCTTTAACTGACAATGTCCGACCATGGGATGTGGGTTAAAACTGAGGGCCGTAATCTGATCTTCAGGCCCACTCTCCTGCACAGTGCTGGCCAGTCTGCCACTATGCTGTCTTATATTCATAATGATAACTGGGGAACACACCAGCCTGCGGTCCTCAGATAAAAGTGCAAGTTGAACATTTCCATTTTTGGACGCAGGTTCTTTTCTACCAACCCAAAATGAACACATCGCCGATGTAACTTTCCAAAGTTAGTGTGTCGCTACCAAACACTGATGTAAGGACGTAAAAGCAGTGTGGTTGCATGTGAGTGGAAGTTCCTCGTTTGTCAGCATTTGTTTTTCTCTTGGTGTTGTCCTTGCGTTCTCTATTATGAAGTATGCCTGGCATGTCGATGAGCTCTATTTTTCAGCCTTGCCTCTTGTCATACTTTGTCCCTGAAGCATCTCCTGTGTTTAGCTTGATGCTCAGGAGAGGTTGTGCCATCATGGCGTGTACCTCTGTATTTATGCCAACGATCACTTTGGTGTGAGTAGAGGAGCACAGGTCTATTTCAACAGCAGTTTGTTGCACTTGAATTCTGCTTCCTTTGCTTGAAGCTTTACTTGTGCAGATATGTGTCTGTCTTTATCCTGTGGGAATTCTTTATCCTATACTTTTCACTGGGCGGCACGGTGGTGCAGTGGGTAGCGCTGCTGCCTCGCAGTTGGGAGACCTGGGGACCTGGGTTCACTTCCTGGGTCCTCCCTGCGTGGAGTTTGCATGTTCTCCCCGTGTCTGCGTGGGTTTCCTCCGGGCACTCCGGTTTCCTCCCACAGTCCAAAGACATGCAGGTTAGGTGGATTGGCGATTCTAAATTGGCCCTAGTGTGTGCTTGGTGTGTGGGTGTGTTTGTGTGTGAGTCCTGTGGTGGGTTGGCACCCTGCCCAGGATTGGTTCCCTGCCTTGTGCCCTGTGTTGGCTGGGATTGGCTCCAGCAGACCCCCGTGACCCTGTGTTCGGATTCAGTGGGTTGGAAAATGGATGGATGGATGGATGGATACTTTTCACTCAGCAGATGCTGCTGCTCTTCTTCATCTTCCTATGAGCCGCCTCAGCAATGCGCGTGATGCTCAGCAGATGTCGCTGCTATTTTTTTTCCTTTCTGCCATGTCATCCTCTGGAGCAGTTTGCTTTAAGAAAGACACTAACTCAAATAACTTTGCGGAATTATCAATTTTGTTTGTTTACCAGCACATATCACACCATAAGCTCTCAATTAAGGCCTGTTTCCAGGTCAGCTCTTAGCATTTTATATATTTAGAAAATAATTATATATACATAGTGTAATTTTGTTAAAATAAGAGGACAGAATATCATAAAGGTCTTGGGATCAACCAGGTGTTTGATGATGGAAAGCAACATTAAGGACATCTTGGGACCTTGCAAGGCATTGATTCAAGAAAGAGCTTCTCCATCATGGAGTTGCTGATGCTAAGTCAGTGTGGTTCAAAACATAGGAGTTGAAAAAATGGGCAAATTTATTAATAATAAAGAGCTGAAATATCCCATGATTGACACAAATGCGCAGACCCTTAACTGACTACATAGTTGAAGCCCCTTGGGCAGCATTTCCAGACTGGAATCTTCTTGGTTCAGATGTGACAAAAACTGAACTTACTGGGGAGAGCTGAAAGCACTCTGTCTAGCAAAGAGCGGGCACTGCTCATCATCTGGGTAATGCCGGCCCTATGGTGAAGAACAACAAGGTGTTAAAATCAGAGTAAGGATTACAAACAGCACTAAGCTATGGGGGTGCTTCTCAGTGGCAGGAGACCGGTCAGAACTGAGGGATGGAGGAATACGTGCAAATCCAGAGAAGCCCTGAAAGAAAACCTGCTCATGATGGTTCACCTTTCAGCATGACAATGACAAGAAGAATACAGCCAAGAAAGCAATGGGGTGACTTCAGCACAAGTCTTTGACAGTCCTTGGATGTCCAAACTCCAGACTTAAACTCTATAGAACATCTGTGGAGAGACCTGAAGATGGTGGACACTTCCAATCCAGGCTGACCGAGCTTGAGTGGATCTGCCAGGAAGAATGGAATAAACTGCCCACATCCAGGTGTGCAAAGCTTGCAGAAACTTACCCAAGAAGACTCAAGCTGGATTTGCCACCAAATACTGAATTAAAGGTCTGAATTAATTACCCTAAGTTCTTGTCTATAAGCCGGACTCATGTATTAGCCGGAGACCAAAAATCATACGAATTTTTAAAATAAAATCGTATCATAGATAAACCGGACTCATGGATAAGCCGAACGTACTATAACCTATAACTAATAGAAGGGAGGGAGGTCAGTGGTCTCACTCGCGCCCATTTAATTTCTTTAAGGGGGGAGAGAGTGTGAGATATTGCCGTCTCTCTCACTCCCCGCATGGCGCGGTTGGAGCGGCCGGAGCGTGTTCTTTCTGCTCTGGGCGTCGCCGAGTCAACACGAGCGCGTAGCGGTCATTTAAATTGTGATTTTATATGTAAGCATATTTAAATATATATCGCGGATTTCTGCGGACAATGGGTCTTTTAATTTCTGGTACATGCTTCCTCAGTTGGTTTGCCCAGTTGATTTCATACAAGGGACGCTATTGGCAGATGGCTGAGAAGCTACCCGGCTTACTGTTCTCTCTCTCTTGCGCTATCTGTGATCCTGACGTATGGGGATTGAGTAGGGGGGCTGTTTGCACACCTAGACGATACGGACGCTCGTCTAAAAATGCTGAAAGATTATCTTCACGTTGCTATCTTTTGTAAAGCTGATTCCTGAAAAGACATGCTGCACAGTGCTTCGCATACTTAAAAGCTCGAAGGGCACGTATTGATTTTTGACTGAAAAACAAACTCTCCCTCTCTCTCTCTTTGTCTGCTCCTGACGGAGGGGGGTGTGAGCTGCCGCCTTCAACAGCTTTGTGCCACGGTGCTTCGCATACTTAAAAGCCAAACAGACATATTGATTTGTTTGCTTCACTCCTTTGAAGAGAAAGATATGTTTGCATTCTTTTAATTGTGAGACGGAACTGTCATCTCTGTCTTGTCATGGAGCACAGTTTAAACTTTTGAAAAAGAGACAAATGTTTGTTTGCAGTGTTTGAATAACGTTCCTGTCTCTCTACAACCTCCTGTGTTTCTGCGCAAATCTGTGACCCAAGCATGACAATATAAAAATAACCATATAAACATATGGTTTCTACTTCGCGGATATTCTTATTTCGCGGGTGGCTCTGGAACGCAACCCCCGCGATGGATGTATAAGCCGGACTTATGTATAAGCCGATATTCTATTTTTTCATTTTCACAACTTTTTTCCTTAGATAAGCCGCGGCTTATTGACAAGAACTTAGGGTATATGAATGAGTGATTTCAGTTTTTATTTATAATACGTATTAAATCTTTCTGAACAGGTTTCAACTTTATTATTATGGGTTAATGAGTGTAGAGTGGTGGGCAAAAATGGCAAATGGATCCATTTAAAATACAATCTACAACAAAATAAAGTGAAGGAGTCTGAATGCTTTTGGAATCTACTGTACCCATCAATAGTAATGCATTGAAATGACAGAGCCTGTGTGACAAGTTTGTGACAAAGAGCTTAGAAGAAGAGGGTTTACTGGCAGTGTAGAAGATTACTATTTTGTGTGTCCGCCTTCCCATACCACTGTTAACCCATTTAGTGGAGCAGACAGCTCTCTTCACTCCGAGGTGGCTCACTGGAAAAACAAAAGTGTGGTCTGAAGACGCAGCCAGACAATTAGCTGAGATGAATACATTACGCCAGCCGCAGAACAGTAGAACGGTATTGATGAGAACTGCCATTCAGCCCAACAAGGCCATCAGTCCTATTCACCAAAATAAAATCCAGCCGAGATCTGAAGGTCCCTAAAGGCGTACTGTCTACCACGCTACTCTGTCATTTATTCCATGCGTCTGCGGTTCTTTGTGTGAAATAAAATAGCTTCAAGGACACGGTGTGATTTCATGTTTGAGAGATTTCTGAAATGATAATGATGGTAGACTTGCTGCTCCTGGCTGGACAAATCAAAACCGTCCAGCTGTTTGCTGTCTTAATCTGAAATGGCCTTTAAGGTACAGCCTATGCAATGCAGGAGTGAATTAAGCGGGTCAGGCTATGTGTTCATAGTCTGCAGATCACTGCAATTGGACTAAGTGTGCTATAATGTTATGAGTCTGCAGGATGGTGTCCATTGGGAGTGAGAGAGGAAATGATTAGGGGATCAAAGAAAAACAGGCAAGGGTCAGATTAACCTCTTTGGCTTTAAAACCTAAGTGTCTGTCAGGCTCAGAGTTCAATGTAAATACAGTTAACCCCGAGTGTCTCTCAAGCTCAGAATAATATGTAAATGCGATTAACCCAGAGTGTCTCTCAGGTTCAGAATTCTGTATAAATACGGTTAACCCCAGTGTCTCTCAGGCTCTGAGTTAACCCCTAGTGTCTCGCAAGCTCAGAATTCTATGTAAATATGGTTAACCCAGAGTGTCTCTTTGGCTGATAATTAACCCCCAGTGCCTCTCAGGCTCAAAATTCAGTTTAAATACGGCTAACCCAGAGTGTCTCTCAGGTGCTGAGTTAACATTGAATGTCTCTTAGGTTCAGAATTCTGTATAAATACAGTTAACCCAAAGTGTCTCTCAGGCTCAGAATTAACCCCCACTGTCTCTCAGGCTGAGAGTTAACCCCTAGTGTCTCTCAAGCTAAGAATTCTATGTAAATACGGGTAACACTGAGTATCTCTTAGGCTCATAATTAACCCCCAGTGTCTCTCAGGCTCAAAATTCAATTTAAATACAGTTAACCCAAAGTGTCTCTCAGGCTCAGAATTAACCCCCAGTGTCAGTCAGGCTCAAAATTCAATGTAAATATAGTTAACCCCAAGTGTCTGTCGGGCTCAGAATTAACCCCTAGTGTCTCTCAAGCTAAGAATTCTATGTAAATACGGTTAACACTGAGTATCTCTTAGGCTCATAATTAACCCCCAGTGTCTCTCAGGCTCAAAATTCAATTTAAATACAGTTAACCCAAAGTGTCTCTCAGGCTCAGAATTAACCCCCAGTGTCAGTCAGGCTCAAAATTCAATGTAAATATAGTTAACCCCAAGTGTCTGTCGGGCTCAGAATTAACCCCTAGTGTCTCTCAAGCTAAGAATTCTATGTAAATATGGTTAACCCTGAGTGTCTCTTAGGCTCATAATTAACCCCCAGTGTTTCTCAGGCTCAAAATTCAATTTAAATACGGCTAACCCAGAGTGCCTCTCAGGCGCTGAGTTAACATCAAATGTCTCTCAGGTTCAGAATTCTGTATAAATACAGTTAACCCAAAGTGTCTCTCAGGCTCAGAATTAACCCCCAGTGTCTGTCAGGCTCAAAATTCAATGTGAATACGGTTAACCCAGAATGTCTCTCAAGCTCAGAATAATATGTAAATGCGATTAACCCAGAGTGTCTCTCAGGTTCAGAATTCTGTATAAATTCAGTTAACCCAAAATGTCTCTCAGGCTCAGAATTAACCCCCAGTGTCTGTCAGGCTCAGAATTCAATGTAAATACAGTTAACCCTGAGTGTCTCAAGGGCGCTGAGTTAACATCAAATGTGTCTCAGATTCAGAATTCTGTATAAAATATGGTTAACCCCCAGTGTCTCTCAGGCTCAGAATTAACCCCCACTGTCTCTCAGGCTCAGAGTTAACCCCGAGTGTCTCTCAAGCTAAGAATTCTATGTAAATACAGTTAACCCTGAGTGTCTCTTAGGCTCATAATTAACCCCCAGTGTCTGTCAGGCTCAAAATTCAATGTGAATACGGTTAACCCAGAGTGTCTCTCAAGCTCAGAATAATATGTAAATGCGATTAACCCAGAGTGTCTCTCAGGTTCAGAATTCTGTATAAATACGGTTAACCCCAGTGTCTCTCAGGCTCTGAGTTAACCCCTAGTGTTTCTCACGCTCAGAATTCTATGTAAATACGGTTAACCCAGAGTGTCTCTTTGGCTCATAATT
This sequence comes from Erpetoichthys calabaricus, assembly GCF_900747795.2. NCBI lineage: Eukaryota > Metazoa > Chordata > Cladistia > Polypteriformes > Polypteridae > Erpetoichthys > Erpetoichthys calabaricus. The sequence goes on along the minus strand of NC_041397.2, from coordinate 294,344,951 downwards.
AACCCCCAGTGTCTCTCAGGCTCAAAATTCAATTTAAATACAGTTAACCCAAAGTGTCTCTCAGGCTCAGAATTAACCCCCAGTGTCAGTCAGGCTTAAAATTCAATGTAAATTTGGTTAACCTCAAGTGTCTGTTAGGCTCAGAATTAACTGCTAGTGTCTCTCAAGCTAAGAATTCTATATAAATACAGTTAACCCTGAGTGTCTCTTAGCCTCATAATTAACCCCCAGTGTCTCTCAGGCTCAGAATTCAATTTAAATACGGCTAACCCAGAGTGCCTCTCAGGCGCTGAGTTAACATCGAATGTCTCTCAGGTTCAGAATTCTGTATAAATACAGTTAACCCAAAGTGTCTCTCAGGCTCAGAATTAACCCCCAGTGTCTGTCAGGCTCAAAATTCAATGTGAATACGGTTAACCCCGAGTGTCTCTCAGGCGCTGAGTTAACATCGAATGTCTCTCACTCAGGTTCAGAATTCTGTATAAATATGGTTAACCCTGAGTGTCTCTCAGGATAAGCTGTTACAATACAATCTAAAGTGACATGACCGAATACCTCTCAGGACAGTATTCTGCTGCTATCTGGTGGATAAAATAGCAGTGTGCTGCCAAGAAATCCTAAATCTTTCTGTGCGTCTTTCCTGTCTTAGGTAACTCAGCAATACTAATGAGTGGGGCGGGGCCTTAAACCAAAACACAATGGTGTGTAAATGAGAAGCTGTAAATCAAGTTTTAGAGTAAAATGAAGGTGAACCATAAGTTGAATCAAGTGATAGTGATGACGATATGCATTGGTCATCAGACGTTGGCACAGGTAGTGACTCTGATCCATTTGGGACTGTAATTAATTATTTGTATTTATATAATTAATTCTTTCCAGTTATATAGCACTTTTCTCACTCCTCAAAGTGCTCAGCAATTGCAGGTTAAGGGCCTTGCTCAAGGGCCCAACAGAGCAGAGTCTCTATTGGCATTTACGGCCAATAGGCATTTACAGATCACCGCCGTGATCTGAAGGTTCACCATGGTGCAAGTAACTTTGTGACAAGTAAGACAAAATGCCTAAATCAAGTGGAACGATAAGAAAGACGTTGGTCCCTCTAAGTCCTGTTCATAATCCAGCAATTGTCAATAATTATGTCAGGAGAAATGTAGAAGCCTGGCGCTATGGCCACCTACAATAACATAAGGGGAACGTCAATGGTGAGGTGCCCTCTTATGAACAAGAAACAGATAAAATATTCTAAGTGCACAAAGAAACACTGGAAAGTTACTGGTTCAAATCCCGTCACTGCTCCGTTGGGCCCTTGAGCAAGGCCCTTAACTAGACAACTGTTCTGGGGGTGTTATACAATGGCTGACCCAACCCTGAAAAGTTCATGCAAAAAGAAAATTTCCCCTCAGGGATTAATAATAATATATCAAATCAAAATCAAAAAACACACTTGTCCTGTGCAGATTTTGATGTTGGACTGTAGGTTGGTGACTGTTTCCAGTGAACACTTGTCACGCCTATTCTACTGTATTTACACTGATGTTTTGGTATTGACATGTCTCTGTTACGAATAATAACATTTTTTCTTGCTGATAAAATTCAACGTTTTCTTCCCTGGTGTAAAAGAAATGTTAAGGAGGCTGCAGAGGGTGATGAGAACTCAAAACAGATGGATGGAGAGAGGAGGGATGATTAAAGGGAGACATTCAAAAGTGAATGTCACTTCTGACGCCCAATGACGCACCCAGCTAGTCCTGCTGAATCAAAAAATCAAATTCCACAAATGCCCTGGCAGCTCGGCTCCTTCAGCTGTAGCACCGGTGTGCCATGAGTGTAGGGTGATGGGTGGGGTTTGTGTCAGGAGATGGCGCCCTGGCACATCTGTCCTCCCAGGCGGAGCATCTGTGAGATGATGAGTGTGTGTGTGTGGCTCTTGGCGCACTTTGTGGCCGTCCTCGCTCATCTGCGTGAACATGGCGCAGTGCTGCGTGTGTTTCATTATGCGTGTCGTCACTCCTCATAAACGATACATTTGCCCAAATGTGTGAAAAGCCTGAGGGGCACTGAAGAGGCTCTCAGAGACTTCATTACGAAGTTTGTCTGAGCTCAGCCAAGAATGGCTCGTTGATTCTCCTTCATTCCGTGGACCATGTATGAAGGTTTGGGGGGTTTGTGAGTAGAAAAGAAATGAAGATAGGAGTAGAACAAGAGAGAAAAACAAAACAAAACTACACACTGTATGGCCCATTTCAAGCTGAATGTTATCAGTACAGTGAATTAAAGAAAAGCTGTGTGTCATAAAATAAAATGCAAAGGCACTAAATATATATTGGATGGACAAGACTGCAAAACCTGGAATAAACGAAGGATAGTTTATTGTATATAGCACCATTCCAGTGCTTCTCAAGGAATTGCACAGTACCGCATTCCAACAAACAGAGGCGGGCCACAAAGAGACCACCTATCCAGTCATTCATGGATGAGAAGGCTTAGTAGAGGGTGAGGAGATCCCCAGATGGATGGATGGATGGGAAGTGGAACATCAGGATGGCTTGATGTATGAACAGAAGGACAGATTCATAGAGGGATGGATGGATGAGTAGAGGAGTAGCTTTGAATATAAAGAATGAACTGTACATAGACGGACAGATGGATGAATGGATAAAGATGTTTATATATGAATCAATTGACAGATAAATTGTACAATAAGTAGATGGATGGATGGATAAATACAGCAAATGGATGGAAAAATGTATACATGGATAACATTCACATATCATTAAAATGACAGCCATGAATAAAGAATGGGACCAAAACATCCTCTGAGAGCAACTTCTCCCAACTATCCAAGAACAGGTGACCAACAATAAACAATCCAGCATGATGGAGCACTGGGCCATGAGGTGAAAGTGAGAACAAAACTTCAAAATTTGGGGTCCATGGCCAGGAAACTCCCCAGCCCTTAATCCCATTGAGAACTTGTGGTTAGTCCTCAAGAGACGGGTGGAGAAACAAAAATCCACCAATTTTGACCAACTCCAAGCATTGATGATGCAAGAATTGGCTGCCATCAGCCAGGACTGGGCCCAGAAGGTGATGGACAGACAGCATGGCAGGGTGAATTGCAGTGTTCTGGAGAAAGAAAGAAGGGCCAACACTGCAAGTATGGACTCTGTGCATAAACTTAATGGAATTGTCAATAAAAGCCTTTGAAACTTAGGAAATGCTTGTAATTCTACTTCAGTATACCACAGAAACATCTGACAGAAAGATCTAAAAAGCAGCAAATGTTGTGAAAACCAACACTGGGGTCATTCTCAAAATATCTGGCGACAACTGTATGTGGTGCCCTGATGTGTGAAGTACAAATCACAGGAGGTGACGCTCAAGCTTTATAACACACTGGTGAGACCTCATTTGGAGTACTGGGTGCTGTTTTGGTCTACAAAAAGAACATAGCGGCACTAGAGAAGGTCCAGAGAAGAGCGACTAGGCTGATTCCAGGGCTACAGGGGATGAGTTATGAGGAAAGATTAAAAGAGCTGAGCCTTTACAGTTTAAGGAAAAGAAGATTAAGAGGCGACATGATTGAAGTGTTTAAAATTATGAGGGGAATTAGTCCACTGGTTCGAGATGGTGCCTTTAAAATGAGTTCATCAAGAACACGGGGACACAGTTGGAAACTTGTGAAGGGGAAATTTCACACAAACATTAGGAAGTTTTTCTTTACATAGAGAACCACAGACACTTGGAATAAGAGACCAAGTAGTGTGGTAGACAGGAGGACTTCAGGGACTTTCAAAACTCGACTTGGAGATTTTTTGGAAGAATTAGGTGGATAGGACTTGCGAGCTTTGTTGGACGGAATGGCCTGTTCTCGTCTACATTGTTCTAATGTTCTAAAAAAAAATGGACAATGACCTCCAAAGTTGTGGCAAAATGGCATGAGGACAACAATGTCAAGGTGCTGGAGTGGCCATCACAAAGCCCTGTCCTCAATCCGATTGAAACTTGGTGGGCAGAACTGAAACAGCGTGTGTGAACAAGGATTCTGACGCACCTGTCCCAGTTAAACCAGTTCTGGGTCAAAATTCTAGCAACTTATTGTATGAAGCTTGTGGAAAGCGAGCAAAACGTTTGGCTCAAGTTAAACGAGTTAAAGGCAATGCCACCAGATATGAACAAAGTGTACGTAAACTTTGGACCCGCTGGAATTGTCATCTAGTCAATCAAAAGTGAAACACTCGGAGATCTGTGAACATTAAATTGGAAATAATGACTTTGGCCCGGCACAAGATAGACATCTTAAACGATACGCCACATTTGTAGTTTGTTAGTATAAAGTCTGTGGAGGGCTTATAAAATGAGTTTGAAAGAATTCACCCTAAGTGTACGTAAACGTCTGGTCATAAAGGTGTGTGTGCTCCGTGGCGCTGTCGGCACCAAACGTTTCTTGTGGCCTTTCTGATTAGCGTAATTATAAAAAGAAGACGCTGCTGTGATGGATCAGGCTGTTAGCAACAGGCAGTCAATTACGGCTCCTTTTTTAGGTGTGCAGGCTCAGGAGACGCTCTCCAGGGACTCGGGTCATAATTTGAATGTAATCCTCTCTGAACTTTCAGTCTGTAGTTAACACTTTAAAAAGCTGCAACCTGCACCCTGGAGCCATTTACCGAATGAATCAATTAGCAAACGGCTGAAATTTATACTAATATATTGCCTTGAGATTTCCGCCATCGATCCTACCACGTTTGAAATATACCGCGGCTCGTCTTTGGTTATGTTTCAGTGTGGTTAGTGAGCTAACTGGAAACGCCTCGCCGTTCGATTTACTGTAGGCTTCTAAGACACAACTGGATTGAAGCTGCCCTTAATAGGTCCATGTGGCCACTTGTTTAATCTCTTAGCATTATAAGGTGTTGGAGAACATCACGGGTAAGGTGGGCCAGATGGTAGAACATTCCATCACATGCCTGCCCACTCTTGTTCAAGAAAAGCCAGCATGTAAGTGTTAGTGGCAGTGAAACCTCCAATCATTGACAAAACCTATGTGGGTGTAGGCCCAGGGAGAACATGAAAACTCCAGATAGACAGTAACTGGCAGCTCCATCTATGTCTGGCCATTCAACTTCTTGACAAACAGATTCCAGTTAGTGAGGACTGACAAACAGAACTCCTCTGAGCTGTTCATCAACATCAGCGTTCCACAAGGCCGCTGCCTCAGCCCACTGCCATGCAGATCTGTTTACTTATGACTGTGTAGGGTATCAGCATCTTCAAGTCTGTGGATGACACCACTGTCATTGGCCTCAGACCTGACTGTTCGGTGCCATAACAACAACCTCTCCCTGAATGTCGATAAAACAAACTAGATCACTGTTGACTTCAGGAAGAACAAAAGCAGCCACACTCCACTCCACATCAACGGCTCCCCATCCAAGCTTCAGGTTCCTGGTGTCCAGATCCCAGACTGCCTTTCATGGTCAGTCATCACTACCTGCTGTGGAGAAAAAATAAGGCATCAGACAAGAAAAAGGTTTGGAGATGGCCACACGTATACTGAAAGTATTGGCAGGAACTGAACTGAACTAACGGGGCGGGTGAGTCTGCTCTATAAATACGGTGGAGAGGAGGAAGAGGTGGAGACAGGGACAGGAACTGACGTGGCAGGAAGGTAAATTCTGGGTAATGGAAGTGATGTCATCAGGGTTGACCAGAAGTGATGTTAGTGGGTGGAGCGGTGGTGATGTCATTGAGAGGGAGGACCTTCAGATAAACTGCAGAGGAATTAACCGTGCAGGTGTGTCTGCTCTATAAATACGGTGGAGAGGAGGAAGAGGTGGAGTCAGGAACAGGAACTGACGTGGCAGAAAGGTGAATTCTGGGTAATGGAAGTGATGTCATCAGGGTTGACCAGAAGTGATGTTAGTGAGTGGAGCGGTGCTGATGTCACTGAGAGGGAGGGCCTTCAGCTGAACTGCAGAGGAACAAGAGGAGAGGAGATCAGGTGAGAGCGCCAGCCCCTGGTCTGGCTGATAAATAGCAGTATTTCAGCCTGTAAACTGTCCCCATGCATGTGACACTACATAGTCATAAAGCGGCAGTGGTCTCCCCTCGACTTTCTCATATACTCGGAGATGGGGATGGATATTTGTGGAGTAAACCGTAAGACAATGATTATATTTTTATGTTATGTACATTAAAGAACCATCAACAATAAATCAAATCAGTAATTTATTGAACAATTCTTATAAAAGTAAAGTTGAATAAATCAGACTCTGCAGCTGCATGAATTAAAGGTAAAGTCCACTTCTGGTTAGCGGAGATAGCTCAAAAGTTGATAGAAATCTATGTTTTGTACCTAATACTTGAATGCAAAATTTGGTTGACTTAAATGAATGCGTCCTCAAGTTATCAAGTTTACATACACAGACATAATTCCAAAAATGGTATTTTCGAACTTAGGGAAGTCTAAAACATTGAGATTCATCAAAATCTTGAAATCAGATTTTTGGACGATTACAATACTTTCCCTATGAGAAAGTAAATCAGACTCAGGGAGGTCTAAAATGTCAAGAATCACCAAAATCTCGAAATCAAATTTTTGTACGATTACGAGAAGTAAGTCGGTCTTGGGGAGGTTTAAAATGTCGAGATTCATCAAAATCTCAAGGTCGAGTTTTTGGACGATTACAAAACTTCCCTATACTTCATATATGAGAAAGTTAAAAAAGGGCTCAGCAAAGGCTTGTTTTTTTCCCTGAGGAAGCTAAAGAGGTTTGGTGTAGGAACCAAAACACAAGTCAACGTTTACTGCTGCACTACTGAAAACATCCTGACTGGATGCATGTAGGTGTGCTTTGGTAACCTTCCTCGCCAGAATCACAAACTCCTTCAGAGGACTGTCCAACCAGCTTCTGAAATCATGGGGGCTGACCTTGTACAGCTTCATACCATCTACTCAACTGGATCATCTCGGATGACAGCCATCCTGCTCATTCTGGAAAGCTGTACCGGAACCTCACCACTCAGCCTGCCCGCCCGCCCGCTGCAGGGAGAGCGCCTTCCCTCCTAGTAAGTCAATCCTAACCTGGCCTGCACTGTGTGCTGTACACACCTGCTGGTTTATGTGAAAGTGTACTGGAGTTTACCCTTTTTTCAAAAATCTCGGACCTTATTTACTGTATTTATTTATGCTGTTTATTTATTTATCTTCCCTTATTGATTTTTATATCACCACAACTGTGGCACAAGAACTTCACTATGTCCCTGAAGTTTACGTGACAATCAAGACCTGTAATCTAATCTAATCTAACCAGTAAGCCCGCGATTCGCCAGCAAATCGGAAATCCAAGAATGGTAATCAGTTTCTGTTCCGTCCGATATCTGGATGGATGACATATCATGGAGGGTGGGTGCGTCTGGGGAAATGTCATTTAATTACATAAGCATATCTGTAGTAAAGCGGTCTCGTTTTGTGGAGACGTGATTCCGTTGCCTTTGCTGACACCAACTGCTGGCAGAGTGGAGCAGAGCAAGTTCAGTTTACAGGTTGTGGTGTTCGTGTGCCAGCCACTGAGTCTGGGAAGCCGCTGGGTTAGAGTCTGTGACCGTCATGTGATCAATATTACTGTCACAGTGGATTAGAGCAAGTGTAGTGAACAGGTTGTGTTGTTTGGGCGGGACGCCGCTGCGTTTGACTCTGGACTCTGGGGCGGGCGCCAAACTGAATGACCGCTATGTGGATTAGAGCAAGTCTAGTTTACAGGTGGCGGGCTCGTTGCAGTGTGGCAGTGCGCGTGACATCCGGTGTACAACCTTCTCGTTTCTGTGGCTGTGTCGTTGAGCTGTTTGTTTTTGGAGCCATGACTCCATTAGCTATATGGCGTCTACTGTTAAGAATTATAATCGCACTTACGTTTAATAAGGAGCACTCGTGTATTGTTTCTTTCCATCTGGTGGCGTTTCTGTGTTTTCTGTGGCTGGACTGTTAATAATGTACTACTGTAATACTGTAATGTTGTAGTGGGGAACCTTTGGGGATTCCGTACTGTAATACTGTAATGTGATTCCAATATGCTGTGTAGTGTGGACCTTTGGGGTTTCTGTACTGTAATACAACCTTCGAATCCTCTCATTTATTTTTTTGCTCTGTAGCGGGCTCGTTGCAGTGCGCGTGCGCTTCGATGTGCCCTGCGCAATTTTTTTGCTCCGTGGCGGACTCGTTTTTATGTTTTTGCTCTGTGGCGGGGTTTGTGTGGACCTCTGGGGTTTCCGTACTGTAATACAACCTTCGAATCCTCTCGTTTATTTTTTTTGCTCTGTGGCGGGCTCGTTGCGGTGCGTCAGTGCGCATGCGCTTCGATCTGCCCTGCGCAATTTTTTTGCTCTGTGGTGGGCTTGTTTTTATTTTTTTGCTCTGTGGCGGGGTTTTATTTTTTTGCTCTGTGGCGGGCTCGTTGCAGTGCGCGTGCGCCTTGATACACCCTGCGCTATTTTTTTGCTCTGTGGCAGGCTCGTCCATATTGTGCGGCAGTGCGCGTGCGCCTAGATGCGCCCAGCGCCCTGCGTCCATATCCGGTTTACAACTTTCGGTTAGTAATATGGATCTCTGTAAATCTCTAAACTGCACTTGGAATTGAGCGCAAATGGTGTCAGGACACTAAGCAGGCAAAGTGACCATTTAGGGTCCACAAGTCCACAAAAGGGTGAAGAGAGTTGGGTGGGGGCAAAGCAGGTATATCACTCGTGACCACAATAGACCAGAAACAGCCCTGTCACTGGAGCTGAGAGTCAGCAGCACACGCCAGTTGGCCAATGCACAAACTCCATTCATTGTCTTGTTGTCCAGTATACAGAGGGTGGGTCTACCATTTCAGCAGTTGGAACAAACAGATCTATCTATTGTATAGCGCCTTTCACACTTTTAACTGTTTTGTAAAGCACCTCTTCCGTCTGTCTTTCTCATTTTTAGTGCCTTTCTTATCGTCTGTTTCTTCAGCGGAAAGGATTCCGACCCCTTCACTTCTTCACATTTTGCTGTGTTACAGCTTTGTGCTAAATCATTCACATGAACGTGTTACCTCATCAGCCAACACTTAATACCCCAAAATGTCAAAGCAAAAAGCAGAAAGTTAGAATTGTTTTGAAAATGGATTCAAATTAAAAAGATAAAAAAGCTGACACGAGTATTCAGACCCTTTATTCAGTACTTACTTGACAGCCTGGAGTCTTCTCACGGCTAACGTGGCAAGTTTCCTACACATGGACTTGGGGATTTCCTGCCATTCTTCTCTGCAGATCCTCTCAAGTTCTGTCAAGCTGAAATGGAGACCACCGGCGGACTGCTGTGTTCAGGTCTCCCCAGAGATGTACGAGTGACTTAAAGTCCAGGCTCTGGTTGGGCCACTCGAGAACATTCAAAGAGGTTGTCCCAAAGTCACTCCTGTGTCGTCTTTGCTTTGTCCTGTTAAAAGGTGACTCAGTCTGAGGTCCACAGGGCTCTGGAGTAGGTTTTCATTAAGGATATCTCTGTACTTTGCTCATCTCCCAGTCCCTGCTGCTGAAGATGAACCCCCCCAGCATGATGCTACCACCATTGTGCTTCACTGTTGTAATTATAATTGTGACGGTGTCCTCCAGACATGACACTAATGTTGGCTTCATCAGACCAGAGAATCTTCTTTCTCACACTCTGAGAGTCCTTTAGGTGTCCATTTGAAAACTCCAAGTGGACCTTTTACTGAGAGGGACTTCTGTTTGTCTTCAAGCCCAGATGGGTGGAGTGTTGCACTGGTGGCTGGCCTTCTGGAAGTTTCTCCCATCGTTATACAGATTCTCTGGATCTCAGCCAGGTTGGCCATTGGGTTCTTGGACACCACTCTTACCTTTAACCTTCTCACATGATTGCTCAGTATGGCTGAGTGACCAGCTATAAAGAGAGCTGTGGTCATTCCAAACTTCTTCCATTTAGGAATTATGGAGGTCAGAGTGCTGCTAGGAGCTGTAGCAGATGGATGGCACCCTTTCCCGGCCGTAACGGTAGAAAGCTTGCACAAAGCATTATTAACCCCTGGATCACTAGATAGCAGCCTCCTTGCAGCAGTGACACAGATTCCTGCAGGGCAACATGGGACTTGGAGTTTGCTGACTCAGCCCTGTTGGGTTCCATGGGTACCACCAGGGGGAGCTGCAGGGACTGGCGATCCCCACTTCATCAGTTTCCCGCCTCACCCAGTAGTGCTTCCAGACCATGCTAAGAGACCAGCGGAAGTGCTGCTGGGTGCAGCATAAAAGGAGCAAGCTGCCAGTGCTCCAGGAGAAAGAGGTGGGAGGAAGAAGAGAACACTTGTGAAGAGGAGTGGAGGCAGAGAGAGAAAGAAGAAGAAAAGAAAAGTGCTTTGTGCTTATTGTACTGTGTTGGCTGTGGTGGGAAATGCTTTCGAGAAGCGTTTTCTACAAAGAAAAAAACACAATAAAAGCAAATGTTTATGCTGGACTTGTACCTGTGCCTGTCTGTGTCAGGTTTGGGGAGCAGGAGCGCCCCCTTCAGGTCACAGAGCCTTCAATTCTGCAGATTTTCTTTTTGTATTCTAAACCCAAATCAATGCCTTGACACAATCCTGTCTCAAATCTCTGCAGGAAAATCCTTCAACCATACAGTTTGGTGTTTTGTTCAGCTCTGGAACCTTCTATAGGCAATCATGTGCAGTCAGTTGAATTGACCAGAGGTGGACTCCAACCAAGGTGTGGAAACATCTCAATGATCAATAGAATAGGATGTACCTGAGCCAAATTCCAAATGTCACTGTCCAGTGTCTGAGTATTTGTGTCAATGGGATATATCGTTTTTATTTTTATGGGATTGCCAAAAATGTCTAAACTCTAAAATGTGTAAAAACTGAAGGGTATTATACTTTCTAAATCCAGTCTGTCTAGATCTAGTTCTAGATACAAACATTTGAGTCATTCCTATCAAGTGAGAAGCCTGCGTGCATGAAGCTTGTGTGATGGATCACTAAGTTAGCCAGATATGTGATGGGCACCAAGGAAGCAGGGGAAACAGGAGGGACCTAGCAAGGGCATCATGTGCAAAGACTCCATCCGGAGCTGTCCTACCACTAAATGTGACCAAACTGAGTCCTCAAGATGGGACATCCCTCAGGGTCTGCCATTAGGCAACCTTAGTCCCTAAATGCAAAATGACAGTAGAGGCCCTACAGTGCTGTGTGGCATAGCAGCTGCCATGTAGGCTGTCAGGCTGCCAGTCCAATATACCACTGACTTGTTTCCTGATGCTGGGCAGTTCACCTCATCTTCTGGTCCTCAAAGTATACAAGCTAACTCGCCATGGAATCAAATGATGGTACACTGCATAGGGTGTACTCGGGCTACTCAGGATTTAGACAAATTCAACCCATTAGCCTTGTCAGCACCGCTAGACTTTATGACCATCTGAGGGCAACACGGTGGAGATTAAACCTGTAAATTGTGTCCAGTGTATAGCGCCTTCTGAATGTAGGCACCAGCTAAATCCCTTTATGAGTACGGTCACCTCTGCACCATACTCTGTTACTCAGTATAGGTCTCGCTGGCAGGTCAGACGACATCCTTAATGGTGAGAACATACCACACCTGGTAATCTGCAAATGGTTTATAGTGCCTTTCCAGAATGAATACCATCCAAAGATGCTTTCCACATACTGACCTTGTGGTATACAGTCCAACACCTTTGCCACGACTCCCACACCGACTCTGAACTCCTGTCACAATAGGGGACCAGCGTTCATTACTGTCTGCTGATTTATGAGGCTCAATAAAGAAAAAGTTAATAAAAAGTGTAATGTCATAAAACCAGTGAACACATTGGAGACGGCCATTAAATGAGGGCGTCTGTGAGTACTCGGAGGCAGATGTGACTTTTAAAGATTGGATCATGTTTTATGACATAGCCATCCCGTAGGAGGAGAGCAGGCCTACAGGATGTGAAGGGGACTCGGTGATAGCTGATGATCAGGGGCAACTGGAGGGCACCATGAGCCTGTGCCAGTGCGGGGTTTAGAGGTGATGCCAGAGGTGACAATGGAGGTGTGGGCAAAGGAAAAATACACATGCAGTGTTCATCTATCTATCTTATACAGTATAGTGCCTTACATCTATCTATCTATCTATCTATCTATCTATCTATCTATCTATCTATCTATCTATCTATCTATCTATCTATCTATCTATCTGTTATATAGTGCCTTTCATATCTATCTATCTATCTATCTATCTATCTATCTATCTATCTATCTATCTATCTATCTATCTATCTATCTATCTATCTTTCATTTATAGTGCCTTTCATTATCTATCTATCTATCTATCTATCTATCTATCTATCTATCTATCTATCTATCTATCTATCTATCTATCTATCTATCTATATAGTGCCTTTCATATCTATCTATCTATTATATAGTGCCTTTCTTATCTATTATCTATCTATCTATCTATCTATCTATCTATCTATCTATCTATCTATCTATCTATCTATCTATCTAGTGCCTTTCATATCTATCTATCTATTATATAGTGCCTTTCATTATCTATCTATCTATCTATCTATCTATCTATCTATCTATCTATCTATCTATCTATCTATCTATCTATCTATCTATCTGTTATATAGTGCCTTTCATATCTATCTATCTATCTATCTATCTATCTATCTATCTATCTATCTATCTATCTATCTATCTATCTATCTATCTATCTAGTGCCTTTCATATCTATCTATCTATTATATAGTGCCTTTCATTATCTATCTATCTATCTATCTATCTATCTATCTATCTATCTATCTATCTATCTATCTATCTATCTATCTATATATCTATATAGTGCCTTTCATATCTATCTATCTATTATATAGTGCCTTTCATTATCTATCTATCTATCTATCTATCTATCTATCTATCTATCTATCTATCTATCTATCTATCTATCTATCTGTTATATAGTGCCTTTCATATCTATCTATCTATCTATCTATCTATCTATCTATCTATCTATCTATCTATCTATCTATCTATCTATATATCTATCTATCATATAGTGCCTTTCATTATCTATCTATCTATCTATCTATCTATCTATCTATCTATCTATCTATCTATCTATATATCTATTATATAGTGCCTTTCATTATCTATCTATCTATCTATCTATTATATAGTGCCTTTCATTATCTATCTATCTATCTATCTATCTATCTATCTATCTATCTATCTATCTATCTATCTATCTATCTATCTATCTATCTATCTATCTATCTATCTATCTATCTATCTATTCTAATAAATTTAAATTGTAATGACAAGAAAATACAGCAATTTCAAATGTCCCATTTCACAAGTCCTAATTACGTACTTCTCTGATGTAAGAATAAAGCCCAGTGCATAGTTGTGTTACTACTAGTGTGAAGTTCAGCTGAGCTATTAGACAACCAGACATTCACATATTGTAATCTGGATTATGGTACATTATAAAAAGTGTTTCCATTTTATTTCAGATTTAATGTGTTTAACAAGTTCATTGGAGTGTAAACAAGTGTAATGGTGGAGGTGGAGGTTTGTGCTGTGGCCTGATGTGTGTTCAGGGGTTCAAACTGGCCAATATGGTAGAGAGTCAGCTTCCTAGCCAGCAGTTCTGTGGTTAAATGACGTGGATGTTGCCTTCCTTCTATCAACATGACAGATACATGAGCGTAATAAATACAGCGGAGTCGGAGTCGGAGGATTTATCTCCAGACCCCCACAGCCCTGCGTCCCGGTGTTGTTCCTTCCTTGCACTTAATGCCTGCCAGGATGGACTCCAGCTGTCCTGCCACCCTACTCAGAATAGGCAGGTGTGGCCTGCAGAGGGCGCTCTTGCCACCCAAACCCCACACAGACAGACACAGCACACGTACGTTTGATTTTTTTTTCCTTTTCTCCCCCCGTTTCCCACCTGTACCACTCAGTCCCAAGCACCAAGAAACACTTGAGCAGAGCTCACTGCACTTTCTTTTCTTTGTTCTCTTCTCTGTCTTTCTCTTGCTTTTCTCTCAGTCCTCCTGGCAAACTTTGTCCAACACCTCCGACTCTGGCTCCTTTTACGTGGGGGCTCCAGGGGTCCAGTGATCTTCTTCCAGGTGTGGTGGAAGTGCTGCAGCGCCCCCAGGAGGCACTCACTGACAGAGCTGTGCCAAACTCCCAATTCCTGTGGAGCCCTGTGGGAGTCCGAGGCACGGCTGGAACCCAGGGGGTAGGCTGCCACCTAGTGCTCTGGGGGGAGGTAATGCCCCGAATAAGTTCTCTTCCCCCTGGTCCTTCCACTGTAGAGGGTCCCGACCGTCTGCCACACAGGTTTCAAACTTGGATGGATGGATGTTATGTTATGGTACATCAAGCTGATATTAAAAATATATATAATAAAACTTGATAAGACCTTCTAATCCTCTTTGAAACGTTTCAGTTTCCCACTACGTGGCACACAATTTCTTGGCAAACTGCAGACCCCCCCTTGAGAATTCCCTGTTTTAGTTTAAATTGTGAATCTTTTTTTTTTTTGGTTTTATGTACGGTTTGAAGTGGGTCAGTTTATTTTCAGCTGCTGTGTCCTAATTAGAGATGGACAGTGGCCATATCCATTGGCTGCCAGTGGCATTCACTGAGCCATATCAGCTGAGGCCTGCCAAGCATGATGCCAGCCGTGGGGCTGCAGGACTGAAGATTAAATAACTTGATTTTAGAGAGGAAATAACAAACAAAAAAGAGCTTGATGTTAGTCCGATAGTGAAGTAGGAGCTGAGGGGGCTTAACTCGATGATGAGGGGCTCTGTGGGCATCGGTCGCCCTGTGTTAAGTTACGTCTGCTCATCTGCTTGGGCTATTTTTGTTAGGACATTTGAGCACCTATGGAAAGGCTGCCAAGTCCTCGGGCACTGAGCCTTGCTGAAAGGTGACGGTGGCAGGGAGTGGCATTGTCACCATTGCTCCTGGTGTTACTTCAGAGGAGAGAAGCACTCCACAGTTATGGACTCCGGAGCTGGCAACTCATTGGAAAGATGTAGAACAACATTGTAAAATCGTGGAAGGGTTTTGGGGGCAATCCTGCCCTAAAACATCAATTGTTTTTCTCTCACGCTCAGATTCTTTCTTACGTTGATCCACACGTATGCAAAACGCGCCAACTCTTGTTCTCTTATCCCTGCACTCACCTGGCCTGGAGTGAGACACGGCCTGCAGACGCAGCACACTTGCCGTTGGTACAACAGATCTGAACTGCACCCACCACTGCCTGGCACTGCACTTCACTCCTCCAACCAGAACAAGGCAGGCAGAGGGCAGCTGTGAACTTTCATTCAGTCAATGTCACCTTTAATGTGCCAAAAAAAAAATCAAACGCAGGTGGCAAGTTGTGATAGTACCGAGCCCCTGAGGGGACATTGTGTCATTTTTTTTGTTGTTATGTTTTCTGGGGTGCAACGCATACTTTCAAGTGAGCACAGTAACTAAGAAGGGGCCTTCATACCTAAACGTCATTTCTGAGGTCCTTATCACAGTTGCACTTAGACAAAATGGAGACTGGAGACTTTAGAGAAGGATATTATCAGCTTGGTCTTCTTCTTGCAGTTTGTCATGGATGTGTTATCACTGAAAGGCAAGTCAAAGTGTGCAGTGACAGAATGTTATTTTTTCTGTTATTTTTAAATGTCACATTATCCCAATACAGAGCCCGTATGTGAGACCCAGAGAAAATTTAAACGTGACAAACGCGGCATAGACACATGGGACAATATCAAGAGGTGTGCATGGAAGAGCTTCTGGTGTCCCGTTCAGGAATCAAGCATGCACTTTAAACTATCTGGAGCTCACTTGAAAGTATCGGGTACTCACTTTATAGTATTGGGTGCTCACTTTATAGTATCTGACACTCACTTTATACTATCGGGTGCTCACTTTACAATATCAGGTGTGCACTTTATACTATCGGGTGTTCACTTTATAGTATTGGGTGTGCACTTTATACTACCGGGTGCTCAGTTCATACTATTGGGTGCTCACTTTAAACTATTGGGTGCTCACTTTAAACTATTGGGTGCTCACTTTATACTATTGGGTGCTCACTTTATACTATCGGGTGCTCACTTTAAAATATCAGGTGCTCACTTATACTATTGGGTGCTCACTTATACTATTGGGTGCTCACTTTATACTATCGGGTGCTCACTTTATAGTATTGGGTACACACTTTATACTACCGGGTGCTCAGTTCATACTATTGGGTGCTCACTTTATACTATCGGGTGCTCACTTATACTATTGGGTGCTCACTTTATACTATCGGGTGCTCACTTTATAGTATTGGGTGCGCACTTTATACTACCGGGTGCTCAGTTCATACTAATGGGTGCTCACTTTAAACTATTGGGTGCTCACTTTATACTATTGGGTGCTCACTTTATACTATCGGGTGCTCACTTTAAAATATCGGGTGCTCACTTATACTATTGGGTGCTCACTTTAAACTATCGGGTACTCACTTATACTATTGGGTGCGCACTTTATAGTATTGGGTGCTCAATTTATACTATCGGTTGCTCACTTATACTATTGGGTGCTCACTTTAAACTATTGGGTGCTCACTTTATACTATTGGGTGCTCACTTTATACTATCGGGTGCTCACTTTAAAATATCGGGTGCTCACTTATACTATTGGGTGCTCACTTTAAACTATCGGGTACTCACTTATACTATCGGGTGCTCACTTTATAGTATTGGGTGCGCACTTTATAGTATTGGGTGCTCAATTTATACTATCGGGTGCTCACTTATACTATTGGGTGCTCACTTTATACTATCGGATGCTCAGTTCATACTATTGGGTGCTCACTTTAAACTATTGGGTGCTCACTTTATACTATTGGGTGCTCACTTTATACTATCGGGTGCTCACTTTAAAATATCGGGTGCTCACTTTATAGTATTGGGTGCGCACTTTATAGTATTGGGTGCTCAATTTATACTATCGGGTGCCCACTTATACTATTGGGTGCTCACTTTATACTATCGGATGCTCAGTTCATACTATTGGGTGCTCACTTATACTATCGGGTGCTCACTTTATAGTATTGGGTGCGCACTTTATACTACCGGGTGCTCAGTTCATACTATTGGGTGCTCACTTATACTATTGGGTGCTCACTTTATAGTATTGGGTGCACACTTTATAGTATTGGGTGCTCAATTTATACTATCGGGTGCTCACTTATACTATTGGGTGCTCACTTTATACTATCGGATGCTCAGTTCATACTATTGGGTGCTCACTTTATACTATTTGGTGCTCACTTTATAGTATTGGGTGCGCACTTTATAGTATCGGGTGCACACTTTATAGTATCGGGTGCACACTTTATAGTATCGGGTGCACACCAGAAAAATCCCCAGAAAAAAACAATGACCCAATGTCCCCTCAGGGGCTCCATATGACACACATGGCTGGGTGACACCCCCTTACGAGTCTTCTTGGTGCCTGTGTCCTCCTTGTCTCTCCTTCTTCCTGCTATCTCTGTCTCTTCTTGCTGATGTTTTATTGCTTGTCAGCGCCAAAAGGAGACACCGCCAGCCCTTCTGTGTCCATATTAGTACACGTGCAAGAGATGTGCACACACAAAGATAACCAATGGTTTTACACATGTGGAATGTCCAGAAAAACAACAATTTATTTTTTGCATAGCGTAAAATCACACAAGGAGTGCCACTATGGGCTTTAACAGGTTTTTTGACGGCCCCCACAGCTTTGACTCCTTAAGAAAAACTCACCAAAAAAAATAACCCTTGTAGGAAAAAAAAAACCAGAAGAAATCTTGGGAAAGGCAATTCAAAGAGAGACCCCATTCCAGGTAGGTTGGACATGCAGTGGGTGTCAAAAAAAAAAAGGGGGGTCAATATAATAGAATACACAGAACTGAATACAAGTCATCATCTTCACAGAGTTAGATGGCCAAACTGTCATTACCACCTGAGGAATACAATACAACAGTACAATAATAATAGTACCAGCTAGAAAGCAAAACGCAACAGTAGATGATATCACGTAATATGATTTGGATTTGTTCAGAGTCCTAGAGACCTCAGTCATCCAGCTGTCTCCCCATATTGGCCATTCCACAGCTGAGTCAACACTGGGCCAGCCAATCTGATGAAAGGACCCCTCTACCCGACCCAAATTCCTGAGATCCTCCATCAGGGATGACTTTACCTTAGGCAGGCAAAACAACTTGGGAGATGAGCTGTGGCACCAAGTGCCACATGTGAGTACCGAGAAGAGAAACAGAATAGGTGAAGGTTAGTTAGTATCCAATTCTAATGATCATGTTACTTATGTTTTAGTGCTAATGACTAACAACAGAGATGCAGTCTGTACAGTTAATCAGCAGCTCTAGTCAGGGTGTGCTAAACTGAAGTAGTGAGTCTTCAGCCAGGATTTAAAAGCTGAGACCGAAGGGCCATCTCTTATAGTAGCAGGCAGACCATTCCACAGTTTAGGGGCCCTGTAACTAAAAGCTCGACCTCCCACTGTTATTTTATTAATCCTTGGAATCATAAGCAGACCGGCATCTTGAGATCTTAATGTGTGCTCAGGTGTGTAAGTCATGATAAGTTCAGACAAGTAAGCCGGACCTCAGCCATTTAATGCTTTCTATGTTAAAAGAAGGATTTTGAAATCTGCCCTGAACTTAACCGGGAGCCAGTGTAAGGATTTAAGAACTGGAGTTATGTGTTCGTATTTTCTTGTTCTTGTAATAATTCTCGCAGCCGCATTTTGGATTAACTGGAGGCTGTATAAAGAACAGTTTGAACATCCAGTGAACACCGCATTGCAGTAGTCAATCCTACTAGAGATAAATGCATGAATTAATTTCTCAGAATCCTGTTTATTTAGAAAGCACCTTCATTTCCCAACATTTTTGAGACTTTGTAATGTGCGATTTAAATGACATGCTAGAGTCAAAGATAACTCAGAGACTGTGGGCTGATTCAGTAACATTAATGGTGATTCCAGTTGAGTTAAATGATGACAGAATATTGTTGTATCGGCGTCATTCCCTCCATCTCTGTTTTATCTGTGTTTAAAGACAAGCAGTTCTCATCCGTCCACTCCTTTAATTCAACAACCAGTTTATCATTTAAGGTCCTGACCTTTGTTCTTGTCAGACTGCCCTTTTGCAGCGGTTAGTTTCATTTTTGCTGTTTGAACGTCTAATATCATCTGTCTGCTGGACATTTCCTATTCTGTGTGGTTAACTATTATGACAAAGAGCAGAAGGTAAAAGGCACAGCAAAATACAAAGAGCAAAAGTCACAGTTCTAGGCTAAACTCAGCATCCAGAAAATGGTTTTACCAATACAAAGAAAGAAAGAAAGAAAGAAAGAAAGAAAGAAAGAAAGAAAGAAAGAAAGAAAGAAAGAAAGAAAGAAAGAAAGAAAGAAAGAAAGAAAGAAAGAAAGAAAGAAAGAAAGAAAGATCTCCACCACTGAAGTGCCTCCTGTGTTTGGCTTGAGGCTCTGGAGATGTCATCACTGGAGTTCTTTTTTGCACCATCTTAGCGTTTATATTGGTATTTTGTGATCATAACCATCACTGTGGTGTGAGGACAAGAGTTTGTATAGATGTGTGTCTGTGTTTGTCGCCCATAAATCACTTTGGTGTGAGTAGAGGAGCACAGGTCTATTTCAACAGCAGTTTGCTACGCATGAATTCTGCTTCCATTACTTGAAGCTTTACTTGTGTAGATATGTCTCTGTCTTTATCCTGTGTGATTCCTTTATCCTATACTTTACGCTCAGCAGATGATGCTGCTGCTGCTCTTCTTCTTCTTCCTATGAACAACCTCAGCAGTTGGCTTCACACTTAGCAGATGTCGCCTCTGTTTTTTCCTTTCTGCCATGTCACTGTCTTGAGCAGTTTTCTGTAAGAAAAACACAAACCCTGATAACCCAAATTTTGAGCTTCACCAGAATAAATCACATTAGAAGATTTTGAGTAAGTCCAAGATCAAGGTTCTAGCCCTAGTGGTGTGTGAGTAATCTCATGACAGAATGACACAACACTTAGTATTGTATTTATTTATTTATTTATTTATATATATATATATATATATATATATATTGTGACGGATGGCCGGGGTCCATGCCCCGTTGGGATGCCCCTGCAGCATATTTTCCAGGGGGGCAAGCATGTGAAACACAACATCTCCCCTGGATGCTAGATGGCAGCCTCCCTGGGTTGCAGCGGTGCCCCGGACTCCCCCAGGGCCTCATAGGGGTTGGAGTTCTGTGCAGCCCTGTTGGGTTCCACAGGCGCCGCCAGGGGGTGCTGCAGCAGGAACTGCTGGACCCTTCTGGGCAGTTGTTTCAGGTGCCCAATAAAAGGGCGTGCAACCACCACTCAGCGGCCAGAGTCGAGTGGAAGAGGATGGGGTTGTCTGGGAGGAACCTGCCAGAGGAAGAGTGCATGACTTTTGTGTGTTGGTGCTTTGGAACTGTGTTGTGGCTGGGGGACACGGTGAAGATGTGCCTTCCTCCAGCTGAAGAAACAAAAAAGTTTATTTATTTTATATGTGTTCAATTTGTGTCACGTTGGGCGCATATATAGCACCTTTTTACAATATATATATATAATTTGATAGAATGATAGATAGGCAGAATATTATATTATATTATATTATATTATATTATATTATATTATATTATATTATATTACTGCGGTGGGCTGGCACCCTGCCCGGGGTTTGTTTCCTGCCCTGCGCCTTGTGTTGGCTGGGATTGGCTCCAGCAGACCCCCATGACCCTGTAGTTAGGATATAGCGGGTTGGATAATGGATGGATTATATTATATTATATTATATTATATTGGTGGAATCCCATAAAATGCCAGAAGTGATTCCACTCTTTTGGGCCCTTGAGCAAGGCCCTTAACCAGCAATTGCTTCATCCTGGGTATGACGTTAACCTGCAAGGTCCTCCAACTTATAGGAAAAATTTGCGGGTTGGTGGCAGGATTGGCACCCCAGCCACTGTAAAAAAAAAACAAAAAACTTCACCCTCTTCAGTGTGGTGCTGAGGCGTCAGCCATGGCACAGCTGCACTCGGGTCCTAATCTGGGATCCTGATGTAGTTCATCATGTGGTGGGTGCGACAACGTGCTGTATCATTGCATGCTCCCAACCTCCTCCTTCTCCTTCTCTTTCTCCTCGTCCTCCTCCTCCTCCTATATTATATTATCCATTTTTCCTTCAAGGTTTGTCTTTCTTTGCACATAACTATATATTGAATACATATTACTTGTTTAAATGCACAGTAAAACAAAGCAGTTCTAACCTGATTAAAATAAATGGAACCTAATAACATTTGTCCATTCATATATATTATATTATATTATATTATATTATATTATATTATATTATATTATATTATATTATATTATAGGATTTTCTGTGCTTTGTGCCCACTCCTGTGGGTGTAGAACTCAATGCCGGGTGGCTGGAGGTTCTTCAAATGCCCCTAAACTGCATCCTGACTCCCAACCGGCCCACTTCAGATGCCTCTGCCAGCTCTTTGGCACTTTATTAAAGCCCAACTTGGGCTCCATGTAAATGCCGATTTACAAAGCTGCTGGGCTTAGCATGTCAGAGACGAGGCATTTTCATCTCTGTGAAATTTCAAGACCTACATTGTCAGATGATCCTTTTAAGAGCTGTCCGCCAGTGTTTGCTCAATCAATAAAACACATCTTTGCATTGTGATAGGCCCGCCGCTCTTGAGCAGGATGTAACGCATCAACAGCGGTGCCGCTTCATAATCAGGGACTGTAACATCAAAAGCCTAATTTCCTATTTGTTACGATTCTAGTTCCATTCCGCAGGACATTCGTGGATGTAATCTTCTCGGCTTCTGCAGTCTAATTTTGGATAACAAGCTACCCAGGGTTATCCCCCATCCCTTGAGTGTCCCCAGCATCCTGGAGATTTTCAAGGCCGGCTCTGCTTATTATTACAATTCTGACGTGTGACGCCTGTGGCAGGCTGGCATGGCTGCTGTATTTGAGCACAACGTGGAGCAGCTGCAGGATTGGCCTCTATAGAGTGACTGTCACTGTTCAACCGCTAATTTGAAAGTCTATTGAAATCAATCAGTACCTTACATGGTGACATCATTGTCTTTACCAAAGTGAATGTACAGAGAGAAGTAAAAAAACAAAACTGAAACACAGGAAGGATTTAGTAAGTCACAGACTGTTTAAACAGCCCTTCTGGGGCAAGAAAATAAAATGTCACTTTACTGAGCATAAGGGTGAGGGTCCAGCTCAAGATACTGCAAACACATTGACGTGTTAATAGAAAAATTGTAGCTGTTTTGGGCCTTAGTTAGGAAAAGCTGTTGGCACTTTGTGGAAGTGTCAACGGGAGAAGGAACAGGGGAGTCGATATGATGGGAAGAGTGTGTGTGTACAGTGCACAGAGGTGGGCAACAGTAGGTTTACGTAAAACACTGTTTATCCATCCATTATGCAACCCGCTATATCCTAACTGCTGGGGGTCTGCTGGAGCCAATCCCAGCCAACACAGGGCACAAGGCAGGAAACAAAGCCCACCAAAGGGCACCCACACCAAGCACCCACTAGGAACAATTTGTAGGAACGCCAATGCACCAAACCTGCATGTCTTTGGACTGTGGGAGGAAACCCACGCAGACACGGGGAGAACATGCAAACTCCACACAGGGAGGACCCGGGAAGTGAACCCCCAGATCTCTTAACTGCAAGGCAGCAGCGCTACCCACTGCGCCACCGTGCTGCCCCACACCATTTATTTATTATTGAATTATTTATTTGTATGATTTGTCTTATTATTATTATTATTTAAGTATGCTTGAGTATAGCAATCATAACCTGCATGTCTTTTTCCATACAAACAACTTTAAACTTACTTTTGTCCACCCCGTGTATATATATAAATATATATATATAAATGTATGTATGTATGTATGTATGTATGTATACATATGTATGTATGTATGTATGTATATGTATATGTATGCATGTATGTATATGTATGTGTATACTGTGGTGGGTTGGCACCCTGCCCGGGATTGGTTCCTGCCTTGTGCCCTGTGTTGGCTGGGATTGGCTCCAGCAGACCCCTGTGACCCTGTGTTCGGATACAACGGGTTGGAAAATGGATGGATGTATATATATATCTATATATATATATATATGGAAGAGAAGGTCTGTGATACGGTTTGCATATTTGCAGTTGGAGATCCACAAAGGGAGAAAAAACGAATCACGTATCATAAAATAGTTTTATTCCTGAGCTTTCAACCCCTGTCAGGGGTCTTCATCAGAGGATAATGCTTAGACTTACAAGAATCAAAGGCAATATATAGCAACACATTCAGGGGGGGTGGGTGGAGGTGACTAAGTCCGTATGATCAAAAGGGGGGGGGGGGGGGGTTATCGTTAAATTAAAGTGCATATGTCCTTCTTAAGTTGGCATATGCTGGGTTTATGTCCAAGTGTCTGTTGATGGCATTTTCATCTGATAGCCAAGACTCGGCCAACTCTCTGGCGCTTTTTGTACTGGCCTTAAATTTTACTTTTACGTTGTCCCAGTTGAATGTGTGTCCTGTCGATTTAGTATGTGCATATATCAAAGATAGTGCGTCCTTTCTTCTGACAGCGTTGCGATGTTCCTGTACACGTGTTGAAATTCTTTTTGACGTTTGTCCTATGTATACAGCTGAGCAAGAATTGCATGGAATACTATAAACTGCGTTTCGTGTTTCGGCTGTCGATTTCTTGTTTTTAGCATTAAACAGGACCATGCGCAGATTGTTGGTGGGTTTATGTGCTATTTTGATGCCCCACTTGGTCAGGGTGCGTGCCGTGTATACATAGGACAAACGTCAAAAAGAATTTCAACACGTGTACAGGAACATCGCAACGCTGTCAGAAGAAAGGACGCACTATCTTTGATATATGCACATACTAAATCGACAGGACACACATTCAACTGGGACAACGTGAAAGTAAAATTTAAGGCCAGTACAAAAAGCACCAGAGAGTTGGCCGAGTCTTGGCTATCAGATGAAAATGCCATCAACAGACACTTGGACATAAACCCAGCATATGCCAACTTAAGAAGGACATATGCACTTTAATTTAACGATAACCCCCCCCCCCCCCCCTTTGATCATACTGACTTAGTCACCTCCACCCACCCCCCACTGAATGTGTTGCTATATATTGCCTTTGATTCTTGTAAGTCTAAGCATTATCCTCTGATGAAGACCCCCGATAGGGGTTGAAAGCTCAGGAATAAAACTATTTTATGATACGTGATTCGTTTTTTCTCCCTTTGTGGATCTCCAACTGCAAATATATATATATATACGCACATAAACACATATACAAATGGATGGGCAAAAGTAGGTTTACAGTTGTACATGAAACAGAGTTTGTTCTTGCATTATAATTTAAGTATTATTTATTTTTATTATTATTATTATTATTAAAAGTGTGCTTGAGTGTAACATTTATAATCTGCGTGTCTTTTAACAACTGTAAATCTACTTTGGCCCACCTGTGTATACATATGTCTCACAACAATGCTTCTCAAATTCAAAAGGATTTATGAAATAATCCAAACTAAGGGTGAATTAACAAGCAAAATGAAATCATAAAGGTGGTTGCCTACAAGGCTAGCAAGTCCAAATCATAATCCAGAACAATAATCCAAAAACAAAATGAATCCTAAACCAGCAAATCCCAGACAACACTCAGAGTGCAGCTCTTAACTCCACGCATAACAGTTAACCTTTGAGAGGCCTGCACCTCCACTTGATATATAAAGGCTGGGGGCGGTCCCTTAGGAGTGACGTCATGGTGACCCCGCCTCTTGGGGTGGAGTTTTATCCAGAGAACATAAGAAACGTCAGTAAAAGCATAATTAACAATACATGAATTCTACGCAATAAATACACATAACATTAATACAAATTATGAAAAAAAAACAAAAACAACAACCATGATGATAAAACAAAAAAAAATAATCATTACTTTGGGAACCAGTTCTTTCTGAAACTTAACAACTGTGCTGCCAAGGCGTCATGTGTTGAACATCCTG
Organism: Erpetoichthys calabaricus; assembly: GCF_900747795.2. Classification (NCBI taxonomy): domain Eukaryota; kingdom Metazoa; phylum Chordata; class Cladistia; order Polypteriformes; family Polypteridae; genus Erpetoichthys; species Erpetoichthys calabaricus. The sequence continues at coordinate 294,319,736 of NC_041397.2, read as the reverse complement.
TCTGCAACAAGGTGACATTGTCAGCAACAGAAAAACACACTTCAAAACAAAACACAAAATGGCAGTGTGATGATGTCATGAAAATAACCATAACAGTGAATTAGAAACACAAAGTAAAAAATCGTCAGTGGTCTCCCCTCGACTTTCTCATATACTCAGATATGGGGATGGATATTAGAGGAGTAAACCACAAGACAATGATTATATTTTTATATTACCTACATTAAAGAGCCATCAACAACTGATCAAATCAAATCAATAATATATTGAACAATTATAAAATTAAAGTTGAATGAATCAGACTCTGCAGCTGCAGGAATAAAAGGTAAAGTATCACTTCTGGTTAGTGGAAATAGCCCAAAAGTTGATAGAAATCTGTGTTTTGTACCTAATACTCGTATGCAGTACTCAGGTTAAGTTATCGTGTTTACAGACACAGACACACACACAGACAGACACACAGACATAATTCCAAAATAGTATTTTCTGACACAGGGAGGTCCAAAATGATGAGATCCATCAAAATCTTGAAATGGAATTTTTCGACAATTACAATACTTTTACTATGCTTCGTATACAAGAAAGTCGGGGAGGTCTAAACCGTCGAGTTTCATCAAGGTCTTGACATTGGAGGTTTGGATGATTATAATACTCCATATATGAGAAAGTAAAAACTGCACAATAATGACAGAAATGAAATCGGAGGCCCAAACTGTTCATGAACGCGGCATGAGCGCCACACCATTGTGCTGCCTTAGCAGGAAATAATCGACGTTCTCGGATGTCGGTGTTTCTTATTTAATTTATTTCAGCCGATTCTCACAGTTATACTTGGGTATTTTGCCCCATTATGGGATTTTTTTTTAATTATTATTGTTTCTGCAACTTTTTTGTATCTTTGCATTTCTTGTTTTATCACCGTTTTATTTTCCTTATGTGCACCATTATTTCTTGATGGGTTACCTTTACTCCTTCAGTTCTGTGTCTCTCCTTGGGTAGCGCTGATGTGACTTTGTGTTGTTCATGGAGTCCCGAATGAGGCACATTACCTGCATTGTGAGGGAGCGTCAGTTACAGCACTACAGCCATGTGGAGTGATTACCCGAGGGTGATCCGGATCATTATTGAGGACCTGAGTGACTGGACCAGGCCAAGGGGTCGCCCACATAACAACTGGCTGCGACAGATAGAGGATCATTTCTGGAGGGTGGGACTGCACCGTGTGTCTGCCTGGGGGGTTGCCAACCGTCGTGTGGTGGGTGCGGCAACACCCTGTACCACTGCATGCTCCCCAACTTGACTTGACTTGGTTACCTTTATGCGTTTTTCACCCTCTTGTGGGTTTTTTTTTAATGATGAGGAATCTTCCCATTACATTTTTTTGGTTTTTACATTCTTTTACAGTTTTTTATTCGTAAACTTCTTTTTCCGCCATGTTGTTTCCTTCTTTGGTGCTGTAATTTATTTGCAGGGTACCTTGGTAACGAGTCTAATGTGTGCCACCCGTCACTTCGTTGGGGTTACTGGAGCCACGTTTGTAATCCGAAATTGCAGACATCACCCTCATTCTTTGCGGTTCAAGATTCTAATTTGGTTTATCGTCTGTTAACGACTTTTCACTGTCCTTTTTGAGTTAGATTGCTGCTTTATGTCTTATGGTCTTGGTGCTCAAAATAGTCAAGTTCCAGTTTCCATCTTGCTGTTTTATCCACCATAGCATAATACAGAATAAGTGAAGTTCCCCTTGGGGATTAATAAAGTATCTATCTATCTATCTATCTATCTATCTATCTATTATATAGTGCCCTTCATATCTATCTATCTATCTATCTATCTATCTATCTATCTATCTGTCTGTCTGTCTGTCTGTCTGTCTGTCTGTCTGTCTGTCTGTCTGTCTGTCTGTCTGTCTATCTATCTATCTATCTATCTATTAATCTATCTATCTATCTATCATATAGTGCCTTTCATATCTATCTATCTATCTATCTATCTATCTATCTATCTTACAATACAATCCAATACAATTTATTGTTGTGTAGCCCAAAATCACACAAGAAGTACCCCAATGGGCTTTAACAAGCCCAGCCTTTTGACAGCCCCCCAGCCTTGACTCTCTATACCAACGTTTCTCACCCTTTAAGTATTTGCGACTCGAGTTTTCATAACAGTTTTAATTGCGGCCCCTAACGTTTTTTTTGAAAGGAGCCCACTAATACCAATTTGTTCTTTTTAAATTAATGACATATCATAGATGCATATTTTATTACACCTACTTAACTTTTATCGACATTTATAACTCTATATTATTTTTCTAGTATCAGAATGTAGTTTAAGCTAATTTGTTTTGGTTTCAATAGATGTATTTTTCATATTTTCATTCTTGTTTTCCTTTTTTTCACATCTTTGCGCCCCCCTTTTTGTTACTTCGCGCCCCACAGTTTGAGAACCACTGCTCTATGAAGACAGGGAAAAACCCTTGTAGGCAAAAATTGGGAGAAACCTTGGGAAAGGCAATTCAAAGAGAGCCCCCTTTCCAGGCAGGTTGGACGTGTAGTGGGTGTCAAAGAGAAGGGGGTCAATACAATACAATACAGAACAGAACACAAGTAATCTTCAATACAGTATTATAATAAAATAAAAATATTACAAGTACAGAGCAGAATTCAGCACTAGATGATATCACATAATAGGATTTGGATTTGTTCAGAGTCCTGGAGACCTCAGCCCTCAAGCTGCCTCCCCCAATTGGCCATTCCACAGCTGGGCCAGCCAATCTGATGAAAGGACCCCATGATTCCTGCGGTCCTCCATCAGGGACACAACACATCCACAGTTATGTTCTAGAAGCTGGCTGGATGGGTTGTTGCAATGAAGCCGAGCTCGAGTGCCGCGTAGTGGACTATAATAAAATGAGCATAAATGAGCATCTGACACGGCAGAGACAAGGAATGGCATAGTCGGTATGATTTATCACTTATACATAAATTAGATCCTCTTAGTTAGGCTCTTCTAGTTTAGCTCTTTCCATGCGTGATCACCACATCCACTGCTCAAAGAAGTTTTTCCCCTTTCTGACAGCAACACACATTCCCATTTGATTTTTTTCTCCTATGACAATAAAAAAAAGAGATGATAATGTCAGTTTATAGGAGTGAAAGGGGAAATGAGATGCACCGCGCTTTCCCAAAAGACCACCTTCTTCAGAATTCTTAAAGAGCAAAGCTGCAGCGCGTAAATGGCAAGGGAGCTCTGAGTGAACACAGACTAATTAGGACAAAGGCAGGACGCTGCAGGAGGCGGAGTTGGTAAATGGCACATGCCTCTTGGCATTCGGCACTACTGCCCATTCGCCTCTGGGGTGGGGTGGGGTGGGGGCTCATTCTGTTTTGTATATAAAACTTATTGACTTCAAATGGAAGTAGGGCTTCACAGAGTGGGCTGACTTCTGGTGGGCTCTGAGTCTGTGCAAATCAGACAGGAAATAAAGGAAGAGATGCAGCAGCCTTAGAATTAGAGAATCGATAGAATTGAGTGACAAGATGCGCTTCTTGGAAATACGGGGCTGTACTGTCCTGACAGTTCTAAACAATTTTGAAATAACTGAAGTGGAGTAAAATTTGCAGTGGGCATTGGAATGCTGATCACTACAGAAAGGTACTATAAAAATTGACCAAACAGCCAGGACACGCCACACTGTGCAATGAATGGCATTGTTGGGGGTGGTCTGTATTTTTTTAAAGCTCACTGTTATAGTGTGTCACTGTTGAAAGGCACTATAAAGAGTCATTAGGTCCCCAAATCTGATAGCCTTAATGGGTCTTCTTAATCTGCCACTTCTGACCTCTAGAAATATGGCAACGATTGTGTTCAGGTCTGTGGTACATAAGAACGGGGCTCTAGAAAATCAAGGGTCTTGGAACTCGTGACGGCTAATCAGAACTTCTCTTCCATCAAGCATTTCAGTGACAGCCTGTGGTGGTCTTGCACTGCCATCCTCCATTGCACTCATGCAAGATTGATTTAGGGAAAGCCCCCTTCACAAACACACACTTTGAGCCGTGAGTTAATAATGACTGCTGGGAGCCTTTTTCATCCCCCACCCCCAACCCCAGCCCAGCCTCACCCGACCACCTGAGTCAATATTATATTTTTTTATTATTGAATCCTTAACAGATGAGACTCTCTGTTGCTTTTTATATTTTCTTTTTTTTCCATTTGACTGTAATCCCTGGATTTTGTGCCGACAGACTCTTGCTTGTCCCACTGGTCCCTGGGGTCCCTTTCATAATAGCTTCAGACAAAGTAAGCACATTTAGTGATTTACCGTTACCCCCTCCCCCCCCGAACACCCCACCATGGCACTCCCCCACCTTGTATTAAAGGTGGACTCCAACTCAGTGGCATAGCCTGTGCAGCGCCCCTCCTGTCCAGCATAACTCTTAGTCATTTATTCACAACTACATCCTAGGGGCTTGCTGGGCATTGGTGTCCGCGACAAAATGGAATTTGTAATAAAGTTTTTAATCGCTTTTATTTAAGCAGCTGTAAGTTAGCAAAAATAAAATAAATTGTGGGAGGTGTGGGCAGTAGTAGTAGTACATAAATATATGTAATGTGATGTGGACCCGCTCACTTTCCCAAAACAACTTTGTGATGGAGGATGAATTAAATTTAATATAAGCTAGAAAGTAGAAACGGTTCTGTGCTATAAAATGAAGCCATTTCAGTTTGTAACAAATTAAAATGACAACACCGGCTGACAGGATACTGCTACACCATCGACCTGTTTTACACAAGTTCAGAGAAAATAGACATCGTAAAGTAGTGAGGTGTCAATGGATCCAAGAAATTTGCCTTGTCGGTAGGAAGTCTCTTTGTCATATATATTGCTTGTTTTTTCTTTAGTAGTTTCTCCATTTTTAATGTTTTTAGCGGATAGCACCTGATCTGAAGCCATTGTATCGTTACTTTCAGACTCGGTAGTTGCAACCATTTCACTCGCTGCACTGTCTGCTTAACCTGTTTGTGACCGTTGTGAAGATTCACCAGCATTGGCATTCTCATTTACCAACTCTGGCCCTTCCTCAGTTTTGAGAAAGGTAGAAATCTCGGTAAGTTTAGCGTTCTTCAATTCCCGTGACAGGCGTGCCAGCACCACTCTTATAATGTTTGACGGATCCACTGCTACTGGCCGACATGACGTTGTATGGTGAGAGTATAAAAAGCGTCAAACTGTTCACATATTTGGTGTCTGCCGACTAACGGGGACCAGTGGCGTAGCCAGCTTGCTGAAGGCCCTGAAGTGGGCCCCTCCTGTCTAGCATAACTCTTTGTAATTTATTCGCAACTAGATCCTAGGGGCCTGCTGGGCATTGGTGTCCGCGACCGTGTCACTATCAGATCACACGCTGGTGACAAAGCAACCGGCTCTCTAAATGGAATTTGTAATAACGTGTTTAATTGCTTTTATTATAGCAGCTGTAAGTTAGCAAAAATAAAATAAATTGTGGGAGGTGTGGGTAGTAGTAGTAGTAGTGAATTGTGAATTTCCCATTGGGATTAATAAAGTATCTATCTATCTATCTATCTATCTATCTATCTATCTATCTATCTATCTATCTATCTATCTATCTATCTATCTATCTATCTATCTATCTATCTATCTATCTATCTATCTATCTATCTATCTATCTATCTATCTATCTAGTAGTACATAAATATATGTAATGTGATGTGGACCCGCTTACTTTCCCAAGACAACGTTGTGAAGGAAGATGATTCAAATGTAACGTAAGCTACAAAGTAGAAACTGTTCTGTGCTATAAAATGAAGCAATTTTAATTTGTAACAAATTAAAACGACAACTTCGACTGACAGGATACTACTACACCATCGACCTGTGTTACACAAGTTCAGAGAAAATGGATATCATAAAGTGGTGATGCTCACAAATCCTCACGGCGTTCATGACACTAATGCACAGTAAGCCATACTAAGGGACACAAAAAAACAGATAACAGATTTGTTAAAGGCTTACAAAAGTGGAACTGACTGACAGGTCGCAAATCATATCACTTCTAATATCAGTCGTACCTTAAAATACTCGCTGGCGTGCCTTCTGTTGCGCAATGTTCGACACGTCAAGTTGTTCCGACACACTCGTTTTTGATTGAGAGTCCAGCCAAAGCCACTAACTCTGTCTTGCGACGTACTGCTTCCGAGGCCATTTTCGATGGGTTTTAACATGGAGAACAATCGTTCACTCGCAGCAACAGTCATTGGCGCAGTCGGCAGTAACATGTAAGCCGTGCAAACGTCAATGAAAGTAGACAACGGTGCACAGTGATCTATCAGCATTTTGAAAACGGTCGACTTCATTGACAGAATGGATTGAAAACCTGCACGAGATGACAACAATTGAGTCAAAAAAAGCAGGGAAAGGTCGGTGCTATAGCTTTCAACAAGAAGGTCGTCAGCCATCGAGATCAGAGTTGATGGTAACGACATTGAACATTGAAGTCACTGCATCGAGACTGTGAAACTGATGTTTTAATTATTAAAAACTTTCTAAAATATATATGGCCCTGAGTGGGGTCCCCAAGCTCATAAGCCCATTACTACGCCAGTGACGGGGACCATAACTTAACAACAGAATTGCTATGATTTACCGTTTACGAGTTCAAACTTTGAAAACTGTTGACATCAAATCAAAGTACAAATGTAACAATTATTTACGATAACAATGTATATTTACATTATTCATGTGATGTCCTTCATAACTTCTTCTGTTCATGTCCACTATCATCTTTTTCTTCTTCTTTCGGCTGCTCCTGTTAGGGGTTGCCACAGCAGATCATCTTCTTCCATATCTTTCTGTCTTCTTCATCTTGCTCTGTCACCCCCATTACCTGCATGTCCACTCTCACCACATCCATAAACCTTCTCTTAGGCCTTCCTCTTTTCCTCTTCCCTGACAGCTCTATCCTTAGCATCCTTCTCCCGGTATACCCAGCATCTCTCCTCTGCACATGTCCAAACCAATGCAATCTCGCCTCTCTGACTTTGTCTCCCAACTCTCCAACTTGAGCTGACCCTCTAATGTCCTCGTTTCTAATCCTGTCCATCCTCGTCACACCCAATGCAAATCTTAGCATCTTTAACTCTACCACCTCCAGCTCTGTCTCCTACTTTCTGGTCAGTGCCACCGTCTCCAACCCATATAGCATAGCTGGTCTCACTACCGTCCTGTAGACCTTCCCTTTCACTCTTGCTGATATCTGCCTGTCACAAATCACTCCTGACACTCTTCTCCACCCACTCCACCCTGCCTGCACTCTCTTTTTCACGTCTCTTCCACAATCCCCATTACTCTGTACTGTTGACCCCAAGTATTTAAACTCATCCACCTTCGCCAACTCTACTCCTTGCATCCTCGCCATTCCACTGACCTCCCTCTCATTTACACACATGTATTCTGCCTTGTTCCTACTGACCTTCATGCCTCTCCTCTCTAGAGCATATCTCCACCTCTCCAGGGTCTCCTCAACCTGCTCCCTACTATCGCTACAGATCTCAATGTCATTGGCAAACATCATAGTCCACAGGGACTCCTGTCTAATCTCGTCTGTCAACTTGTCCATTATCATTGCAAAAAAGAAAGGGCTCAGAGCCGATCCCTGATGTAATCCCACCTCCACCTTGAATACATCCGTCACTCCTACCGCAGACCTCACCACAGTCACACTTCCTTCGTACATATCCTGTACAACTCTTACGTACTTCTCTGCCACTCCTGACTTCCTCATACAATACTACGGCTCCTCTCGAGGCACCCTGTCATATCCGTTCTCCAGGTCCACAAAGACACAATGCGACTCCTTCTGGTCTTCTCTAAACTTCTCCATCAACATCCACATGGCTCGCCAAATTTGGGAATGTGCACTTCTCTGTAAGGTGGACTAGGACGTATTGTGCCTCCGATTCAGCTAAATTTGTGTAAACTGCAGGCCTGCCAAATACGTATTGTCATCATAAATTGGATTGGGCTTGCCTGGTGATGGTGCAAACACGTCACTGAAACTGGGAATTATTAACACAATGAACTGTGCCAGGGATTTAAGTTGTTCATTTTTTGTTTTGGAATCTATAAGGCCCTGAGTGGGCCCCCCAAGCTCATAGGCCCTTGTGCTCAATCCATTGCTACACCACAGCTCCGACTGCAGCACGTCACCCTCTCCCCTCTTGAGTGCTTTTACTCCGCACTTCATGCTCAGTCCTGTTAGGACGCTGGCGTCTCAAACTTTTAGCGGTGGAAGTGTCAGCCCGCACTCACCCGTGTTTAGCGACGCTAATTAACAGCTCTTAATGTTTACCGCCTTCATAGGGCGATGCCCGCTTGCAGCCTACTTTAAAAAATTTTATTGGCACTTGGATTGTTTCTGAGTGATGAGCTGTCAACGCCTGGCAGCTCTTTTAGTCTGATGTGCCTCAATCCAGCTGGTGGGTCTAAATCAGGGGTGGATCATTTAAAAGTGGCCCACTTCATTAATATTTAAAACACGTTATGCCCGGCCTGTGATGGCTGTTAATTTTCTTAAAGTCCCCTCTGTGATATATCGATGGTATAAGAGGTTGAAGTGGGAGATGTTAATCAGGCAGTTTTACTTCTCCAAAGCGGGGAAGAGGGGGGGTATCCCCCCCCCCCCGCCCATATATAAAGCAGAAGGAGAGATTGGATCTCTTGGAAGTCCATTAGGAACTCTTGGGTTGGAGTTTTGGAAGGCCCTCCTCACAACGCATTCTCAGTGTTCATTTGACGCGTCCTCTGAGCACATCCTCAGAAATTAACGCGGCGCCTGCGCGAGTTTCTGTCCCAGCAAAAAGTCGGGTGGGCGGGCGCAGTGCGATCAAGTCGGAACGTGACGTCAGTTTGCTATCTACAAGTGGCTGAAAGCCGCTTTGCAGATCGATGTGCGTGTACTTCGATGTTTGATGAATGGTTCGATGTGGTGAAGCATAATGCCGACATACAAATGCATGCGTGCTGCTTTTATATTCAAGCGTCGCATATTCCCCAACGTAAAGACGCGATACGTTTTTAAAAGTCTCTCGTAACATCTTCTCTGCCGTCTTTTTTTTGCGCCTTCACAAGAGCAACAGAAAATATGGCAACGTATTTGAGCCACAGAAAAAAAAAAAATAAGGACACACTGAAAAGTTTTATTTTGTGATTAAAGTGGAAATTTCGGTTTTAATCTCAAAATGTCCACTTTAACCTTTATCATTAAAGTAGACCGTCATCTTAAAACCAACTCAGCTATTAATCGCTGCCTGCTTCTGGGGCTTTCTCCAGTACTGACAGCAGCAATCGCCCCACAGAACACTTTACATTTATGATATTCCAGCTCTCTGCACATTTCAGATCCTTAGATTTCTACTTGATATCACTTTCAGGATGAAATGCATCAAAGTATGTATGCTACATTTTACAGATAATCGTTAACGTCATTTAAAAAAAGAACACTGTTAATAATTACACATGTGCCGGTGGCACGATAGGCTGCTACCTCCCAGGGAGACTCGTCCCTGGTGTTGCCTGCCCGCAGTTTGTATGTTTTTCTGATGTGTGCTCCAGTTTCCCTCCAAAGGGTTGAGGATCTGGTGACGCTAAAATGACGCCAGTGTTCACCTTGTGATGAGCCGATGCCCAGTCCAGGGATTTGTTTCTGTCTCGCTGGAGTGGGCACATCCCTGGATTGATTACACGCTGCACCCTTATTCAGAGATATTGCAGCAAGGTGTCCTCAGAATTTAAGGCCGGGGTTATCCTTCACGAGACGCGACACATGCTGCAGCGGACGCTCCTGCTACGCAAGCGTTTTACTGTTTATACTTGCGCGCGTACTTTACGTAAATCTGGAGGAATCCACCAGGTGGTGGTGCGAGATATTATCACGGGGAGAACAGGTTCGGCTTCGCTGTGTTGTGAATTGCCTGGAACACCCATTAAATTTCGATGACACCTTACTGTTAATATCTCTGAAAAGGATGTTTAATGATTAAAAACATCAGTCCAGGGATTTATCCATTTCAGCTAGTATTGGGCACAAGGCTGAACAATCCCTGAACGAGGCATCAGCTCATCGCAAGGTGAATACAAGCACTCACATACACGCTGGCGTCACCAAATCTGCATATCTTTGAAAACGTAAACTCCAGGCAGGGAATATCAGCGACGTGACTCCCTGCAAGACAGCAGCGCTAACGCTCCGCCACCGTGTCACCCCCATGTGTGTCATTATTAACGGCATTCATTATTTAAACGAAATTACCGATTTATCGTTAACATGTAACATACATACTTTAATGCATTTCATCATGAAAGTGATGTCAAGTATAAATCTAAAGATTCTAAATGTGCAGAGAGCTGGAATATCATAAATGTAATGTGTTCTGTGTGGCGATCACTGCCTGCCGCTGCTGTCAGGTCAGGAGGAAGCCCCAGAAAAAAAAGACGGCACAAAAGATGGTATGTGAGACTTTTAAAACACATCGTGTCAATACAATCGGGAATATGCGACGCTTGAATATAAAATGTCAATGTCAATTTATTTATATACCACATTTAAAACAACATAGTAATGCTGTGGCCAAAGTGCTTTTGCAATAGTAGAATAAAAGAAAAACAAAACAAATTAACATAAATAGAAATAAAATATATGAACATAAAATAAAGTACATAATAAATAGAAGTAATGTTATATAATCACAAAGAGGAAACCATCAGTATTACTGAAGGTCACGGAATGCAAGTGAATAGAAAAGCACCACAAATGCATTTTACTTCACCACGTCGAACCATTCATCAAACATCGAAACTCGCACATCGATCTGCAAAGCGGCTTCCTGTCACGTGTAGATAGTAAACTGACGTCACGTTCCGACTTGATCGCACTGCGCCCGCCCACCCGACTTTTTGCTGGGACAGAAACTCATGCAGGCGCCGCGTTAATTTCTGAGGACCTGCTCAGAGGATGCATCAAATGAACTCTGGGAACGCGTGGCAGCCATGATGCGGGCACTTACGCGTTCTGAGCGTGAAGTATAAACGAGCCCTTAGGGGGGTTTTAGGCAATTCACAACACAGGGAAGCCGAACCTGTTCTCACCGTGATGATATCCCCCACTGCCACCTGGTGGAATCTTCCAGATTTACGTAAAGTATGTGCGTAAGTATAAACGCTTGCGTAGCAGTAGCATCAGCACGTCGCGTGAAGTATAAACCCGGCCTTACAGGACCAAGACGTTGTGAGAAGACCAGGTATGGGGGACTGTAAGAACAAGTGACAATTCTCCAAAAGGTAAACTTGGCAGGCTTGGAAAAAATTTCCAATACTCCAAACAGCACAATGTGGAGTACTGGGGAGTGCTAGTGAGTACTGGTCCACTTCAAGCAATGAATGACATGTGTGTTAGTCGGATTGCATTTATAACTGGCTTTAAAATGCCAAGCAGCACAGTGTACGGCAGCCTGCTGAACCCCTAGTTAGACTGGAAAATGGCTGCCTAGTAATGACTGGATAAAAAGTGAAAAGAAGGTGAGATGTCATACAGTAAAGACATACGAAAATAGAAAGCAGCACAGCAAACACACACTCACACTCTCTTCCCAGCCATTTTTAAGTTGTAGGGTCAGTTTGTTGGTTGCCTCAGTTATACAACATTAGCCATAAAATTGTCAACAGCAGCACTGTTTGTGTTGTGCCATCTGTTGGAATGAAAAGACAATGCATTTTATTACTGCTTGAATTGCATTGCAATAGATGGCAGATTGCAAACATTAACGCTGAATATGCCCATTAAAATGAATCTGCTGGAGAGACAGAAATCAGCTGACTGTCAGGTCCATAAGTGTTTGGACTGGGACACAATATTCATAATTTTGTTTCTGTACACCACCACAATTGCCTTGAAATAAAGCCATCAAGATGTGATTGAAGTGTGGAGTTTTAGCTCTAATGAAGGGGGTTTAGCAAGACTACCGTATGGGCCGTTTAGGAATGTCAGCCATTTTTATACAAGGTCCCCGTATCTTCAGAAGTATTTGGAGACAATAACATAATCATAACTATAAAGATCATTTTTGTGTATTTGGTTGAAAGTCCTTTCCAGTCCATGACTGCCTGAACTCTGAACCCTTGGCCATCTCCAAGTGCTGGGTTTCACCCCCTGGTGATGCTTTGCCAGGCCTTTACTGCAGTGGTCTTCAGGTGCTGCTTGTTTGTTGGACTTTCTCTCATCAGTTTTGTCTTCAGGATGTGAACTGCATGTCCAGTTGGGTTGAGGTCAGTTGATTGATTTGGCCGTTGATGAATATTCCACTTCTTTGCCTTGGTTTGCACTTGTTTTGCTGTCCCAGTATGTTCTGGTCTATTGTCCATCTGTACTGTGAAGTGTCGTCCTGTCAGTTTGGCTGAATCTGATCAGACAGTATGGTCGCCCTGCACACTTCAGAATTCATCCTGCTACCTCTGACAGCAGTCACGTCATCAATAAACACCAGTGACTGACTTCCATTGGCAGACACATATGCTCAGGCCATAACACGGCCTCCACCATGTTTCACAGATGATGGGGTGTTCGTCAGATCATGAGCTGTTCCTTCTCTTCTCCATCCTCTTCTCTTTCCCACATTCTGGTGTATCTTGATCTTAGTTTCCTTTGTCCAAATAAAACTGTTCCAGAACTGGACAGGCTTTCATAAAATGTCTTCTGTCAAAGTCTAATCTGCCCTTCCTGTTCTTGAGGTTCACCAGTGTTTTGCAGTACACCCTCTGTCTTTACTTTCATGGAGTCTTCTCCTGATTGTAGACTTTGGCAATGACAGGCCTTCCTCCCAGAGAGTGGTCTTGGTGTCTAAATGTCGTGAAGGGGTTCTTCATCACCAAGGACAGAATTCTGTGATCATCCAGCACAGTTGTCTTCTTGGGTTTTCTGGCCCTTCTGCTGTTTCTGAGCTCACCAGTGTGTTCCTTCTTTTTAAGAATCTACCAAATGGTTGACTTGACCACTCCTGGTGCTTCTGCTGTCTCTCCGATGGGTTGGTTTTGTGTTCTCAGCCTAATGGTGGCCTGTTTTTACTTGCATGGACAGCTCTTTGGACTCACATTAACAGCTTCCACATGCAAACTCCACCCTTGGAGTCAACTGCAGACCTTCTACCGGCTTAAGAGTTAATGAAATTATGATGGACCTGTGCACCCCTGGCTATGGAACAGCTGGTCAGTCGGACTCATATGATATTTCTGTTAACCCCTTTAAATTAAAGCTGAAAGTCTACATTTCAACCACATAATGATTGCTTTGTTTCAAATCCATTGTGGTGGCATACAGTGCCAAAACTATGAAAATTGTGTCCAAGTCCAAATACTTGTGGACCTGACTGTATATTACATCGACTTTTGTTATTAAAATTGTCCATTTTTAAGTGATACAGAATTTCCTATCAGGATTCTCAGCAGCAGGGCTAATATTTGTGTTGTGCCATCTGTTGATGTGAAAGGTGCCGTGGATTTTCATTGTGACACCCTTCACAAATTACATTCCGCTAGACGGTGCATCACAAATGTTAACACTGCATTCCCAACAGCACCATTTTGAAATGCACCATCTGTTGGAATGAAAATGCCATGCATTTTATTACTGTTTGAATTGTAAAAACGCATTCCAACAGATGGCACATTGCAGACTTTAATGTTAATCTTGACTTACTTAAATTGGAGGTTTTAACTGATGACTTCAAACTCAACGATATTCCAGTTACTATGTCTTTCTTAAACTCGGACTCCGATCTTTTTCTGGATCTTTTTCTTTACTCAATAAACAGACTACCTTAATGTGTCCTTTGATAATGAGGATGATTGGAGTGTCATGAGAGATACTGGCAGGCATGGCATGGCATGGGTGGTATCAATGGGCATGTCTGGAGTGATGCTGGTAAATGTGGGCTGCGGTTAGACCCTTCTCAATGAATTAGCCAACAGGCAAGTGTTACCTGAAGCAAAGAGCCGTCATCTGGAAGCAGAATTCGTTCAATTGTAGCTGTCAGATGGACAGAAATGGTCTTACCCTGTATATGATACGGATTGTGTTTTCTATGTAAGTTAGTTATAGTTTCAGTTTGTCCATTGCATCATCCGCTACAGGATTCTCATCAGCAGTGCTGACGTTTATGATGTGCCACTTGTTGGAATGAAAAAAATCCATGTTTTGTAATGGCGTAATGGTGACCAACAACATACTGTAAATCACTGCTATGAGCAAAATGGCTGTGCCCATAAAAACAGAATAAAAAATGGTCCCCAATAAGGCAAGACAGTGATGCCACCATCAAAATATGAACATCACAAAAGAATAATGTGATACTTTGAAGGGATAACAAATAAAGAATGTCCCTATTCACTGTTGACCACAGTGCCACCATGCCGCCCATGGGGACATCCATCCATCCATTATTCAACCCGCTATATCCTAACTACAGGGTCATGGGGGTCTGCCGGAGCTAATCCCAGCCAACACAGGGTGCAAGGCAGGAAACAAACCCCGGGCAGGGGCACCAGCCCACCGCAGGGCACACACACATTAGGGACAATTTAGGATCGCCAGTGCACCTAACCTGCATGTCTTTGGACTATGGGAAGAAACCCACGCAGACACGGGGAGAACATGCAAACTCCACGCAGGAAGGACCCGGGAGGTGAACCTGGGTCTCCTAACTGTGAGGCAGCACTGCTACCCAGTGTGCCACCATGGCGCTCACCTCACAACCTACAAAATGGAAATGATGATCATCATATTTCCTCTACAAAATGCTTGAAAAACACCTAAATGGTGAAAGAAAAATGGGAAACAAACCACCGGAGATTTACTGTACAACGCTCAAGTATGAATGTGCCTTTAAGCTTAGCAGGCTGCAGCGAGGGCAGGGTTACCAGGTTCCTACAAAATGTCTAACCCAATGACTACTCAAAAACAGAGAAATTGCCCAAAAAAAGCCCAATGCCTGAGCGTAGTCAAAATGGCAAACCGGAAAAAGGGGGAGTGTGAGGTACATAATAAAGCCCGAGTTCCCTTAGAAATATTTCAGAGTGATAGACTGGGTATACACCATCACATGGTGGGGGGGATTGGGGGATTTTACAACAGTAAAGAACAGTGTGAATAATCAAAGGGGTGAAAGATGGATGAAAAGAATGGTAAAAAAATTAATTGGAGTGGTAGTTGAAAAATAGCTCAAAATATCACATTGCTTTTTTAAAAAAGTAGCCCTAAAATGCAACCCGTGAAAGCCCCCTTTTTTTCCCCTGCCCAACTGGGTGAGAAAACCGCCGACCTGGAAACAGTGTGATTGCAGACCACAGTACCTATGAGGTCAGTGACGTAAGACCCGCAATGTCCGTCACGAAACGCCCCTCGCATGCCCGTTACACTGTGCTTTCGATTAGGCTTGTGGGTGGGCTATCTGACTCACAGAGTGCCTCATGACCCAAGTCACGGCTATTTCAAGCGGCCGTTAGACTCATCCGGGACCTGGCGACACTGAGCGAGGTGTACTTGTGCGCTCACGTGATGCGCGTCACTCACTTTGTCACGTGTGTTGCCTGCCTGTCATCTCGCGTTATCCTGAACATCAATCCGATCGAGAACAAAAAACCGAAAGGTCTGTGAATGTGAAAGTTAAGGTCGGGGTATTGCGTTTTGTTAAACTTTATTTCATGAAAGGTTTGTTTTGACGACCGCTGTTATTAACCAGTATTGTCCCTTTTTATGTAGTTGTGTGTATTTTTTTTAATAAAATGGGTGTCGTTTGGTGGCCTAAGGGGCGCTTAAACATGTTTTCCATTTAAAGCAGGGGTTCTCAAACTCGGTCCTACTGATCCCCTGTGACTTCAGGTTTTTGTTCCAACCAGCTTCATAATCAGTGACAACACCGATCTAATTTAATTAGATGTTTTTTTCTATTCTCTTTTTCTACATTCAGAAAAGCGCAGGATCATGATTTTTACATTTATATGAAACTTGTCTGTTTTTGCTATAGATTTAAATGCTTAACTCTGTTTCATTATATTTTGCCCTTTCTCTGCAGTTCCCCCCTTCATTGTATCTTAATAATGACAACAAAAAAGCCAGCAGAGCAGACTCCCGGGCAAACAACACTGAATCATGAAAGGCTGCAATTACTTTAGTGTCAGACCCACTTATTAGTAAATAATGAATTAATTAAACCATTAGAACACTTAGAAAAGTAGAATGAAAATCAAGATGAAAATATTGTTAAAAAGAAAAAAATACATTATTCCCATATAACTACTTAGTACATTTTAATTTTTTCTTTACCAAACTTAGTTTTCTAATTTCAATATTGTTTCCAAAACACAGAATCTGGGAAATAACAGTTTACTTAAGTAGCCCAGGAGTCCAATTAAAAACAGAAGCTGGCTGGAACAAAAAGCCTGCAGCCACAGGGGGTCCCCAGGACCGACATTGAGAGCCCCTGATAAAGTAACGGTAATTAGGTGTTCGTATTATAAAAATTCACTTTACGAGGTGTTGCTCAAAAATGGATGGATTGCTTTCTAGTGTGGAGGAAGTCTTCGCCCCTTCCCTGTTAGGCGAATGTCACTGCTCAGTGTGGCAGTCACTTTGGTGACAAAAGATAACAGCATGAATTGTTTAAAGTTGGTCAAAGGGTGTTTCGCTATATCTAAAATGGGGTGCGATCCTGCATCAATGTGTACTTTTGATAATTCTCCTTCTTGTTCCTCTTCATCGTTTCCCACCTCTAAGTGGGGGGTCGATATTGTATAGGTGGTCGGTGTGCCTTTCCCGACACCAGCCCTCCCCCGTTTATCCGGGATATTTAAGTACACACTCGGTGTAATTTTGCTTGAGTAGTTTTCTCACGGGCACATTTCACTTTTACCTGAGTCCCTCTCCAGATATGGCAGTTGTCCACTTTATGCAGCGTTGCTCGTCCCTTTGGCCCCTCTCAACATCTTCACCTTAGCGGCGATTGCGAGTAATCAATACGCTGACGGCCCGAGCGTCTCCTTTTGCAGATTTCCACGGCGGATCTGCGCGAAGGACTCCGCTACAGTAATTAATCTCCGAGTCTCCACTGAAAAAAGAATTTTATCACAAGGAAACAAGTCTCTAAGCTGGCTTGAGAGATCGATGGGGGTGCTTTGTCTCCGTGACAAATGCAGGGGGCTTAATACCTCGTTTCTGCGCGCCTTAATTTAATTTGAACCAGCGAGCGCCGGCACACTGATGGCTATTTATGCATCCAAGCTGCGCTCAGAATTAAAGAGAATCAATTAGAATGAGGTGATCAGAGAGGGCGATTGGCGCTCTTTAGAGATATTCATCGAACGGCCGTCAGCCGTGGCCTTCGGCGATCTCATTCAATGTGGCTTCATTTGCGCAGTCTCCAAGAAACGGTGAAAGGAGATGATGTCAAGTGCAGCGTAAGAATCGGCAACAGCAGGTCCGAGCTGTTACTGTCAGGGGTCTTAACAGAAATACAGCACAGCAGGTCTGCACCAGTTACAGCACGCTTGGGGCGCCGCAAACTGTCATGCAGGTCAGGTCTCCGCTCCAGCCCACCCGCACCTCGACTTGCTGATCGTAGTTTACATTGGCAGGCGTCGAGTGATCTGAGATAACAGGCCTGGCAAAGAGTGGGGGGCAGCCATCTTGTGAAGGTGCATGCATGAACCAATGTGGGCAGCCGGAGAGAGAAGGCGCTGTTTAACAGACCCGAAAGGCACTATATGAAGCAGCAGTACTGTATAGAGAAGGAGCTATGTATTAGACATGCATGTGTATATATGAAAGGCTCTATATAGTACTTAGAAACAGATAAATTGCTATATAATATATATAAAATGTGTGATATAACAGTTACATATGAAAGGTACTATATAAAGCAGCAGTACTGTATAGAGAAGGTGTTATGTAATAGACATGCATGTGTATATATGAAAGGCACTATATAGTACTTAGAAACATAGATAAATTGCTATATAATAGATATAAAATGTGTGATATAACAGATATAAATGAAACGCACTATATAAAGCAGCACTACTGTATAGAGAAGGTGCTATGTAATAGACATGCATGTGTATATATGAAAGGCACTATTTAGTACTTAGAAACATAGATGAATTGCTATATAATAGATATAAAATGTGTGATGTAACAGTTATATATGAAGGGCACTATATAAAAGATAGAGAAGGTGTTTCATAATACATAGAGCTATGAACAGCACTAGATAAAAGATGGATATGTAGATAAAGAAGGTGCTATGTAACAGATATATATGAAAGGCCTTACATAAAAGGTAAATATGCAGACAGACAAGGTGCTACATAATACATAGATATGAAATGCACTATATAAAAGATTGGTATGTAGAGAGAAGTTGTTATTTAATAGATTTAAAAGGCACTATATAGTACTGTAGATGATGTTGTATAATAGATGTGAAAGACACTATATAGACAGAACGATAAGGTACTATGTAATACCTGGATATGAAAGGCACTGTATGGTACATAGATAGAGAAGGTGCTATGTAATAGATATGAAAGGGACTACAGAATAGAGAAGATGCTGTATAATAGATGGATAGCAAACTCACCTTATAAGAGACACAATTAATGGAACGATACTATACAACAGATATGAAAGGCACTATTTATGAGATAGATAGAAACAGAAAATACTATTTTAACAGCTAAATATGAAGGGAACTGTATAATAGATACATAGAGGTTCTGGGCAACTGACAGATATGAAAGGCACTATATAAAGGATAGAACAAGAGAACAAACTTTATAACAGATGGTGCTGTATAAGTGAGTGATAGATGTGAAAGGCACTATATGAAAGATACAACAAAGAGACCACACTTCATAGTAGATGGCACCTTCTCTAATTACCCATAAGCAGATATGTTCTTTTTTGTTGTATAGTGCCTTTCATATCAATCCATTACATAACGCAGTCTTTATTTATAATCAATACATATAAAAGTCACTAATAAAATGTAGAGAAGATGTTATTTAATAGATAAGAAAAGCACTATAGAGTATGATAAACACATAGATAGGAAAGGCACTATATGATAGACAGATACTGATAATCCCCAGGTATCGAGAGATGACTGGTATTATATAATGGATATGAAGAACAAGCACAAGTTTGGGGTCTCCCTTTGATAAAGTGAGGACGGTTTGTATTGCCCTGATGCAGTCGTCCGTCTGTCTTAGTTGCTGAGTCCTCCACAATGAGCAGCCCTTTGGTGATTTTATGCCCCAGTGGACCACAGAGGCGGAGCAGTGGGCGGAGCTTGTCATGGGTGGAGTGGTGGCTCTGAGGCTGGGGATCTGCACTGGCAATCGGAAGGTTGCCGGTTCGAATCCCGTAAATGCCAATAGGGACTCCGCTCCGTTGGGCCCTTGAGCAAGGTCCTTAACCTGCAATTGCTGAGTGCTTTGAGTAGTGAGAAAAGCGCTATATAAATGCAAAGAATTATTATTTATGATCCCAGCTCATTGACTCATGTAAAGGAGAATGAATAGTCAAATACTGGACGATAGATAGACTGGTAATAGATAAGCCACAGATGCAAAGCTGAAGGCACTATATAATAGATTTATACCTATGGAGGGCACACAGTAACTAGTTAGACAGATACTGACTGGCCTCATATAAATTGCTTCGAGGCACTCCGCACAATATGAAGTTAGATATGCCCACGGACTGCCTGCCCAGGTATTACCCTCGCCATAGGCAGGCTGCCCGACCTGTAAGTCCGTTATCTGTTCCACCCTCCCTCCTCGTGAGCCGCTTTTTACAAGCGCCTTTCCTCCAGATCTGCTCCACCTTTTTGATTGGCCGGTGATGTCAGTCCACAGGCGCTGCACTCTGATACCATGCAGTTGGATTTGTTTCATCATACAGCTTCGTGGACTGATGTTTTCGTGACTGAATATTTTATGACTGATTTACTGATTTTGAATGCGATGTGAAAAAATTGAGAGAGAGAAAAAAAATGGACGTCTTTATGCTTTTAATTCGTTTGCTGTGCCTCCGCAAGTCTGATGTGTCGGCTGAGTTAAGAAGCCGAGCGTGTTTTCAGGCCTAATTTAATCCTTGTCATCAGGTTTTGTTTTTCCTATCTGCCGAGTGTAAAGGAATCCGTTGACAATGCCAAGGCCCTTTGCGGAGCAGCAGATCTTTTCATTACGCATAATCTGACACATTGCCATGGTTTCAGCTTCTCAGTGTGTGTGTGTGTGTGTGTGCGTGTGCGTTTGCGTGTGAGAGAGCGCGCCTGACCAAACCAGACTTTCTAGGTTGTCTGGCAAAGTAAGAAATCTCACAGGAAGTCATCTGTGATTTCCTTTCGCAGGCTGCTGACCTTTCATTTCTCACATTGTTGTGCCGGTTTATTGGCTTGCACGGCGTGTTTGCTCTGTAGATGCCTCGCTGACCGCTACGGTCTTCATCCTATCAAGGGCAGCTTGTCTCAGCAGAGCCTGGATGGCGATACTCCGGCATCTCGCACTTCACCGCTCGCCGGGCTTCTCTCACTTCCCTCATTTTCATGTCAGCGAGTTCACGTTAGAAGTGCAGCACCACCTACAGGCTGCCAGCAGTAGTGCAGTCAAACTTTCAAACGAGTTCATGTCGGCTTCATATTTACAGACAGGCCCGTCTGTTTGAAAGCAGTTTCCTAATACCGATTATTAGCTTGAACTAAGTGTCAGTATTAATGAAGGGGCTTTGCGGAGCAGGAGATAGCTGGAGAGGCTCCCTGCTCTTTCTGTACAGGATTGATTCGAGCCCTCTTCTTAATAACATGGTGGGTTTGTGACAGAAACACAGAATATGTCTGGCAGGTTGTCGCAGTAAACATCCTACAGCGGGCTTGAAATGGTCGTCTTTGCTGTGCAGCGGGAACATTTCAGTTTTTAAAATATCTATCACTAGATATACAGTGCATCCAGAAAGTATTCCCAGCACATCACTATTTGCACATTTTGTTATGTTACAGCCTTGTTCCAAAATGGATTAAATTCATTTTTTCCTCAGAATTCTACACACAACCCCCCATAATGACAACGTGAAAAAAGTTTACTTGAGGTTTTTGCAAATTTATTAAAAATAAAAAAATTGAGAAAGCACATGTCCATAAGTATTCACAGCCTTTGCCATGAAGCTCAAAATTGAGCTCAGGTGTCATCCTGTTTCCCCTGATCATCCTTGAGATGTCTCTGCAGCTTCATTGGAGTCCACCTGTGGAAAATTCAGTTGACTGGACCTGATTTGGAAAGGCACACACCTGTCTATATAAGGTCCCACAGTTGACAGTTCATGTCAGAGCACAAACCAAGCATGAAGTCAAAGGAATTGTCTGTAGACCTCCGAGACAGGATTGTCTCGAGGCACAAATCTGGAGAAGGTTACAGAAAAATTTCTGCTGCTTTGAAGGTCCCAATGAGCACAGTGGTCTCCATCATCAGTAAGTGGAAGAAGTTCGAAACCACCAGGACTCTTCCTAGAGCTGGCCGGCCATCTAAACTGAGCGATCGGGGGAGATGGGCCTTAGTCAGGGAGGTGACCAAGAACCCGATGGTCACTCTGTCAGAGCTCCAGAGGTCCTCTGTGGAGAGAAGAGAACCTTCCAGAAGGACAACCATCTCTGCAGCAATCCACCAATCAGGCCTGTATGGTAGAGTGGCCAGATGGAAGCCACTCCTTAGTAAAAGGCACATGGCAGCCCGCCTGGAGTTTGCCAAAAGGCACCTGAAAGACTCTCAGACCATGAGAAAGAAAATTCTCTGCTCTGATGAGACAAAGATTGAACTCTTTGGTGTGAATGCCAGGCGTCACGTTTGGAGGAAACCTGGCACCATCCCTACAGTGAAGTGTGGTGGTGGCAGCATCATGCTGTGGGGATGTTTTTCAGCGGCAGGGACTGGGAGACTAGTCAGGATAAAGGGAAAGATGACTGCAGCAATGTACAGAGACATCCTGGATGAAAACCTGCTCCAGAGCGCTCTTGCCCTCAGACTGGGGTGACGGTTTATCTTTCAGCAGGACAACGACCCTAAACACACAGCCAAGATATCAAAGGAGTGGCTTCAGGACAAGTCTGTGAATGTCCTTGAGTGGCCCAGCCAGAGCCCAGACTTGAACATCTCTGGAGAGATCTTAAAATGGCTGTGCACCGACGCTTCCCATCCATCCTGATGGAGCTTGAGAAGTGCTGCAAAGAGGAATGGGCGAAACTGGCCAAGGATAGGTGTGCCAAGCTTGTGGCATCATATTCAAAAAGACTTGAGGCTGGAATTGCTGCCAAAGGTGCATCGACAAAGTATTGAGCAAAGGCTGTGAATACTTATGTACATGGGATTTCTCAGTTTTTTTATTTTTAATAAATTTGCAAAAACCTCAAGTAAACTTTTTTCACATTGTCATTATGGGGTGTTGTGTGTAGAATTCTGAGGGAAAAAATGAATTTAATCCATTTTGGAATAAGTCTGTAACATAACAAAATGTGGAAAAAGTGATGCGCTGTGAATACTTTCCGGATGCACTGTATGTATGTATGTGTATTATGTACAGTATGTATGTGTATATATATATATATATATATATATATATATATATATATATATATATATATATATATAAAAATCTGCAATGTGCACTTTAGTCACAATGTCTGAAGTGTTTGATTTGTAATTTTAAAATGTGAAGTAGAGGACTAAATCAAGTCAAAATGGGTCTTTGTCCCAGACATCATGGAGGGCACAGTAACTGTCACAGGTAGTGTGTCTCCCTCACCCAGGTTAAAAGGTGGGGGGTCTGCAGATTCTCCCCGCAGCCCCACACATCAGGATCACTGAGACTTTAAAGGTGCACTCCAGCCAAAAATGATACGCTTGATGTGCTGCTACCGCCACGTACAGTAGGTGTGTAGTGATGGTTGATAAATATAGATCTCATATTTTCAGGCAGAAGGAGAGAGAAAAACGTTTTTGAAATGATAGAGCTAATGGTGACTGATGCTGCAGAATGGAAAAAAAAAAAATAATAATAATTAAAATCTCTCGTCACTTGTGTCACATAAACCACAAGTGCAGACATTCAGTCATATGCTCACGATAGGCAAAGCACATGAATTTTATACTAAAATATTGTTAAACCTTCTCCAGAAATTGCTGTTGAGATTGAAAATGGAAAGCACTGAGATGCGCTCAAACATCTGAATCGAAGACCCACTTCTGGTACTTCATTTATTTTCAAATCCTCAACTGGAGTACCTCGGGCTTATTGCAAGGTGAGTCGACCTTCAGCTTGAAGAAACATCTCAGATGTGCACAAGTCAGTGGCGTATTTGTACACATAATGTGTTCAGTCGCTTTTCGTTAACGTTAATTATACACGCCCACAAGCACACACTTTTTGACGATGTTCTGTAAAGCACAATGTTAGCCAAAGTATAAGCTGTTACTGGGATGGACTCCCGACCAATGAGTAAAGCAGGTCTTTAACAACCAGCTTAATGAGTAAAATGGGGAGGCGGGTCTTCAACCAGACCAATGAATAAAGGGGGACGCGGGTCTTCAACCAGACCAATGAATAAAGGGGGAGGCGGGTCTTCAACCAGACCAATGAATAATGGGGGAGGCGGGTCTTCAACCAGACCAATGAATAAAGGGGCACGCGGGTCCTCAACAAGCCCAATGAAAAAAGGGGGAGGCGGGTCTTCAACCAGACCAATGAATAATGGGGGAGGCGGGTCCTCAATGAGACCAATGAATAAAGGGGGAGGCGGGTCCTCAACAAGCCCAATGAATAAAGGGGGACGCGGGTCCTCACCAAGCCCAATGAATAAAGAGGGAAGGCGGGTCTTCAACCTGACCAATGAATAATGGGGGAGCCGGGTCCTCAATGAGACCAATGAATAAAGGGGGAGGCGGGTCCTCAACA
The DNA here is from genome assembly GCF_900747795.2 of Erpetoichthys calabaricus. Classification (NCBI taxonomy): domain Eukaryota; kingdom Metazoa; phylum Chordata; class Cladistia; order Polypteriformes; family Polypteridae; genus Erpetoichthys; species Erpetoichthys calabaricus. The sequence goes on along the minus strand of NC_041397.2, from coordinate 294,295,662 downwards.
AGCCCAATGAATAAAGGGGGACGCGGGTCCTCACCAAGCCCAATGAATAAAGAGGGAAGGCGGGTCTTCAACCTGACCAATGAATAAAGGGGGAGGTGGGTCCTCAACAAGCCCAATGAATAAAGGGGGAGGCGGGTCTTCAACCTGACCAATGAATAAAGGGGGAGGCGGGTCTTCAACCAGACCAATGAATAAAGGGGGAGGCAGGTCTTCAACCAGACCAATGAATAAAGGGGGAGGCGGGTCTTCAACCAGACCATTGAATAAAGGGGAAGGCGGGTCTTCAACCAGACCAATGAATAAAGGGGAAGGCGGGTCTTCAACCAGACCAATGAATAAAGGGGGAGGCAGGTCTTCAACCAGACCATTGAATAAAGGGGAAGGCGGGTCCTCAGCAAGCCCAATGAATAAAGGGGGAGGCGGGTCTTCAATGGGATCAATGAATAAAGGGGGAGGCGGGTCTTCAACCAGACCATTGAATAAAGGGGAAGGCGGGTCCTCAACAAGCCCAATGAATAAAGGGGGAGGCGGGTCTTCAATGGGATCAATGAATAAAGGAGGAGGTGGGTCTTTCACCTGACCAATGAATAAAGGGCGAGGCGGGTCCTCAACAAGCTCAATGAATAAAGGGGAAGGCGGGTCTTCAATTCAATTCAAATGTGCCATTCCTTTTGAAACACACCCTGAACTTTTGACATGAAGTGTCAGTGAAGAGGGCCGGTGTGCCATGCTTTAAGAAATAGGGCAATGCCACCTTGTCCTACAAGTGGCACAGTAAGGCTGATTTTCTGGTGTTCATTTCATTTTAAAGTAGAACTCCATTTTTAGCCCCAGGCTGTGATCAAGCAGATGTGCTGGCCTGCGCTCGAGCTGCTGGAGGACGATGAGGCAGAGCGTCGCTCTTCTCGGTGTATCAAGTGCACCCTTTTGAATTAGCCCAGAATTGACATGCCAGTCCCACCGTGATTGACACTTGCGGGCTCTTTGTAAATCTGAGCTGTGATGGCTCTTTGAATCTGCCGAGGTGACAACTTAAGCTCCTGCTGTCCTTTTTTTATGGAGCAGCCAGGAAAAAAAAAATCTCCATGGATTTAAAGAGATGAAAAGGCAGAGGAGTAGGAGGCATTTTCTCTGGGGGGAAAGGCTTTGAAATTTTGACAAATTCTAAAAAGTCATATGGGCACTAAAGGGGCACATGCTCATGCCGTCTGGGGGCTTACTGTGTGTGGCACATCTGCAGTGTGTCGTGTCCGTGGGCTTTGCTGCTGCTGGCACCGATCAAAAGGCTGATCGACTGAAAACTGTGACGGGGGTCCATCAAGACTCTCCCGATTTGCCTTCTAAGTTCAAAGATAATTTTAAAAAAAGTACTGGACAAATAAAATGTAATATTTGAGGCACTGGAGAGCACGGGATATTGGAGAGGGCATTTAGTGCGGGTAAAATGCCCATTAGAGAGACCAGAGGGGTTCATTTTTGGTGGCTGATGATTTGAGTTGGGGATGTGGGGATTTATGTTGGCACAACATTCAGAAGTAACTAAAGGTTATAAAGTAATGTAAATAAAACGGCAGGACACAAAGTAGTTAGAAAGACTTCACGCCTGATATGATCATAGCAGCCACAGTGAGCCCAAACCAGTCTGGTGATCCCCATGAACGCTGACATTCGCCATGCCACTCACTTCAGACGTTTCGTCTTGCCAGTCCAGTGTCTGTATCGTCGTCATGGCACCTCCCATGGAGCCCGGTGGTGGTGACGGGGGGGGGGCTTTGAATCCACCTTCTCGCAGCACCAACCACGCCGTGTGAATGGAGGCCATAATGGTGTCAGCCAAGAGCTTTCCACAGCACCTTTTAGAGAGGGAGTGGCACGAATGCCAAAGCGGTCTGAATGATCGTGAGGCGTGTTATCAGCCTCAACATCATGTACGTGTTATCATGCTGGCACTGCCTCGAGAATCCCCGTAGTCAGGTACCCGAGGCTTCTCTCCACCTATGGAGCACCCCTCAGATTTCACCCAGTCTGAGTTAATGGCAGTGAGATGTTCCCGATAACACTGGATGTGGCGATGCTTCATTGGAGAAGTCAAAGGCACCCGACATTAACAGAGATGAGAGCTGTCACTTGCTGAGGGCTTTGTGAAGATGCTGGAGGACACAGGTAGACAAGTGTCGATATCCACAATGAACCGCATAACCTGAAAGGCTGCACAGCATGGAAGAAGCTGCTGCTCCAAAGCCGCCATTAAAAAGGCCACACTGCAGCTTGGGGACAAAGTGGTTTGTACTGTTGTGTTGTATTTTCTGAGGTGGCCATCTACAGTAGCTCACTTAACGGGGCCTGTTAAAAGTCCATTGGGTGACTTGGGACAATACGACAAATTGTTGTTTAATTGTTGGGATGTTGAAACGGTCTTCACAAGAACAGGCCGCAGAGTCCCAAGAAATCTCATCAACCCGTCTTTTAAGTGACTGCCGGTCGAGTTTTGAGGGTCTCTAAACCCTTACTGCCCACCCAACTGACATGTCTGTGATTTTTGTGTGAAATGTACCCTGAGCCTGGATCCATCCATCCATCCATTTTCTAACCCGCTGAATCCGAACACAGGGTCACGGGGGTCTGCTGGAGCCAATCCCAGCCAACACAGGGCACAAGGCAGGAAACAATCCCGGGCAGGGTGCCAACCCACCGCAGGACACACACAAACACACCCACACACCAAGCATACACTAGGGCCAATTTAGTATCGCCAATCTACCTAACCTGCATGTCTTTGGACTGTGGGAGGAAACCGGAGCGCCCGGAGGAAACCCACGCAGACACGGGGAGAACATGCAAACTCCACGCAGGGTGGACCCGGGAAGCGAACCCGGGTCTCCTAACTGCGAGGCAGCAGCGCTACCACTGCGCCACCGTGCCGCCCGAGCCTGGATCCACTGTATCAATTCCCTTCATAATGTTAAGCACTGCGTGACCACAAGGGGGTGCCAGAGAGCCCCAAACCACAGGCGCAGTAATACAGCACACGCTAGAGCAGGGGTCCCCAACTCCAGGCCTGGTGGGCCACAGTGGCTGCAGGTTTTCATTCTAACCCTTTTCTTAATGAGTGACCTTAATTTTAATTGACTTGTATTTTAAGATTTGTTCCCCAGAATTTCTTCAGTTCTTTCCTTAAACAGAAATGAAATGTGAAGTGAGTGAGCCAACAGAAGACCAACTAAGTCAGGACCTCAAACTCCAACTAATTTCATTCCAACCAATTGCTTAATCAGGCACCGAGTCTTGTCGTTCATTTAAACCCCCCGTTCTTCAATTCCATGGCTTGTTGCTGCTCTCATTGTGCAACAGCAGACATTTTCAAAATTCTTGATTGTCTCTTTTCTAAGAGAATGTTTTGAGGACTCAGAGCAGATCCATCACCTTTCTTTATGTTCAGATATTGTATGATGGTCACATTTTGGTTCATTTTAAAACTCATTATTGTTGGGCTGCCAATTAAAGAAAAAGAAACAAGGCTGCGGTGGCGCCCTGCCCAGGGTTTGTTTCCTGCCTTGCGCCCTGTGTTGGCTGGGATTGGCTCCAGCAGACCCTGGTGACCCTGTAGTTAGCATATAGTGGGTTAGAGAATGGATGGATGGATGGATGGATGGAAACAATTAAGGGGTCTGAGTCTTCAAGAGCAAATCGATTCAAATTAGGAGCAAAAACAGGTCACTCATTAAGAAAAGGGTTAGAATGAAAACCTGGGGGCCTCCAGGAGTGGAGTCGGGGACCCCTGAATTAAGGAGTCTGAGTCTTCAAGAGCAAGTCAATTAAAATGAAATCAAAAGAAGTTAATTAGAAGCAAAAACAGGTCACTAATTAAGTAAAGGGTTAGAATGAAAGCCTGCAGCCACTGGGGCCCTCCAGGATCCGAGTTGGGGCCCCCTGGATTAGACATAAGATGGGGACCCCTCTGGATGGATGCCATTTCACTTCATCAGAGTCATTTCTTACTGAATTGATGAACATCTTATTAAGTTACTGGCATGCTCTATAAATGAGTTGACAAAGAAGGAGTAATTTTAGAGTAAATGAAAGTCTGGGGTGTCGACAGCCCCCTCCAAGAATATAGGATGATATGAGGCAGTGGCTCATTCTGGACAGCCAGTGAACATATCTATACAAGTTGAACTTCTGGTAGAGAAGAGACCCCATGTTTAGCATTAGGTCCCATGCAGCTCTCTCTTTCTCAGGATTCGCAATTTGGTCCTCGTCCTGCCGACTACGCTACTCCTTGTGAAATGAAGGATTTTTATTCTATCAAAGCACATTCTACAATCACTTCTCCAGTAATAAGCCACAAATAACAGTGAATCACAATTATTCTTCCTCCATCTCTCCTCCGCTGAGTGTCGCCCACTGCCTCCCGACTCTGACTCGTTCATGTGTGGCAAGGGGGCTTCCTTTTATGATGGGCCCAGGAGTGCTTTCAGTGCCATGCTGTGTCTTCTGCGCAGCATTTCCAGGTCCCATCCCGACACTGCCATCTCTCGATCCCCAGGTACCCCGACAGGGCCGCCCTTCCAGACTCCATCTCCCCTGCGGGTGTCCCAGCCTGGTTCCCGTACGAGGACCACTGCCACCTGGTGTATGGGGGATGGAACCACTCCCAACTCTCAGCTTCTGCTGCTCCATCCAACTTATTAGTCCATAAAGTTATTTCCTCGTCCAGCAGGCCATCCCACGTAGCCTTCCTTTTTGGACTCCTGTCCCGGTAATAACACGTCCTCCATCCCGGTCAGGATGCCTGTTCACCTCCTACCACTTCAATCATGGCACCTCTTATTTTCCACTTGCTTAAATTGAATTCAGCAGCTTCAGTCTTTCCTCACTGATTACTGTCCATGGTCCTGAATTGGTCTTTTCTCATTGAGTGCTGTCCATCCATCCATCCATCCATTTTCCAACTTGCTCATCCTGGGAAGTTGGATCCAATTCCAACAAACGATGGGTGCAAATCCCTTCCGTGGTCCTGATTTGATCCACCGTCATTGCTCAAGGCCCTGAATTGGCATAAGTCACCTTTGAAAAATGATTTTTTTCGAAGAGTTGTGACTAAGACCAACCATCCAGCCCAAAAAAAGCTCACTAACGCCACGCAGTTAAGTTCTCCAGACTGTTCTGAAGGTCCTCAAGTCCTCACTCATGGTAAAGTATTCTATGCATCTATAGATCTTTGTAACATTTTCTCCAGATTTTCCCTTGAACACATTCTATCTGATTCCCCGTCATCTTGTTTTAAAGGAACAGCTGATATCATCTCCACTAATTCCATTCAGAATTGTAAGCACTTCAGTCACTTTATGTGTTAAGTGCCATTTGCTCAAACTTTAAAACTTCTTTGTCTTCTTCAGTCGTTCCCCCATAATCTGCCTAGTTGCTCTTCTTTGGACTTTCTCTTGAGCTGCTATGTCTATTTTGTATTAAACTGCCTGCCATTCTCCTGATTAGCCCTCATAAGTGACTTACATAATTGAAGTTGAAGCCTCTCTTGACATGTGTGCCCCACATCAGGGGAGGGGCGCTATATGACCTAACATCCTCTCCACCTTCTTCATTGTTTCTCTTCACCGTCTGGATGTTGAGTTTGAGGAGCCCACTAGGACCCCCTAGGCCATTCTCATAAAGGATACTTTCAAAATTAGGAAGAGTTTCCCACAATCGAATAAAACCCATTGTGCTGTGCAAACACTTGTGCTTGTGTCGGTCTGTGTCAGGTTTGGGGAGCTGGAGTGCCCCCTTCAGGTCACTATATATATAAAAAATTAAAGGACCACTTCTGAACGAGAGTATAGCATCAAGTCAATGAAACTTGTGGGCTATTGATCTGCTCAGTTAATTAGCAGAGGGGCTTGTTAATCAGTGTCAGCTGTTTTGGTGCACTAGAGGGGCAACAATGAGATGACCCCCCAAAACAAGAATGAATGGTTTAACAGGTGGAGGGAGGTCACTGACATTTTCCCCTCCTCATCTGTTTCTTCACTCGTTTTGCATTTGGCTGTGATCAGTGTCACTACTGGTAGCATGAAGTAATACCTGGACCCTACAGAGTTGGCACAGGTAGGATGGCACATCCATACGTGCCTGTCATTGCCAGAAGGTTTGCTGTGTCTCCCAGCATAGTCTCAAGGTTCATGGAGGAGATTCCAGGAGACAGGCAGTTATTCTAGGAGAGTTGGACAGGGCCCCTTGTAGAAGTTCCTTAACCCATCAGCAGGACCCACCGGTATCTGCTCCTTTGAGCAAGGAGGAACAGGATGAGCACCACCAGAGCCTACAAAATGACCTCCAGCAGGCAGGCAGACCACTGGTGTGAATGTCTCTGACCAAACAGTCAAGAACAGACTTCATGACATCCTCTAGTGGGCACCCTGGAGCTCGATTGGCATTTGCCATAGAATACCAGAATTGGCAGGACCACCGCTGGCACCCTGTGCTTTTCACAGAGGTTCACCCTGAGCACATGTGACAGATGTGAAAGGGTCTGGAGAAGCCGTGGAGAATGTTATGCTGCCTATAGCATCGTTCAGCATGACCGGTTTGGTGGTGGGTCAGTGATGGTATATCTGGGGAGGCATATACATGGTGGGACACACAGACCTCTACAGGCTAGACAATGGCACCTTGACTGCCATTAGGTATCAGGATGAAATCCTTGGGCCCATTGCTGGTGCAGTGGGCCCTGGGTTCCTCGTGGTGCACGACAATGCCCAGCCTCATGTAGCGAGAGTATGCAGGCAGTTCCTAGAGGAATTGATACCATTGACTGGCCCCCACACTCACTCGCCTGACTTCAATCCAATAGAACACCTCTGGGTGGGACATTAGGTTTCGGTCCATCCGACACCTCAGACTGTCCAGGAGCTCAGTGATGCCCTGGTCCAGATCTGGGAGGAGATCCCCACACGACACCATCTGTTGTCTCATTAGGATGTTATCAGGCATTCGTACAGTACAAGCCTGTTAGGGGGACCATACAAACTACTGAGTATGATTTGGAGTTGCTGCAATGACATTTTGGCATAACAGACTAGCCTGCCTGCCACATCATTATTTCCCTTTGATTTTCAGTGGGGTCTTTGAATTCAGCCCTCTGTAGGTTGGTCATTTTCATTTCCATTAAACGATGTGCCATCCTTTCATTCCTGACATATTACCAGTCCATAGCAGTAGAGATAGCCAGCAGGATTTTTTTCCCCATTGAGATGTGATGTGTTTTCAAAATGTTCCTTTAATTTTTTTTTGGCAGTTTATATACAGTATATGATATAATATGATAGGTGTGTGTGTGTAATAATTACAATTTTTTTTTACATTTTAAATGAATAATTCTTGAAATCTGAATAAAGCCGTGTGGACAGGTAGATTTGTCCCGTCATATTTCCTGTATTATGACACCCTGCACTGTGTGGTCAGGAGCTCAGATGACTGGCCCACCTAACGTGTTTCATGAGGACCCCTCGGAAGATCAAAGCTTTAGACCCTGGAGGCGTTTCTCTCTCTCTCTCTCTCTCTCTCTTTTTTAATTTCTTTAACAATTTTAAGGATAGCCTCACAAATGTAGCGTGCGCCACAGTAGCTCGTCTACACGTCTTACGATTTAACACCCCGGCCCTCAGTTGTTGTGCAATCAGCCGTCCTAATTGTCAGTCAATGATGGCCGGCCACTGAAAACTGCCATTGCTCTGTTGTCAATAACGGCTTCCCGTCTCTTTAATTACCGAGGCTGGGCGCACTGCGATGATAAATGGATGCAGTCTGGAGACCTGTTACAAGAGGTTTTTCAGTTTAATTCCTTGCTGTCTTTTTTTTGTTTTGTTTTGCGTTTTCTAACAATACCCACACACCACGAGTAACACATTTTGTTCTTACGATGCATTAGTGGCGATTAATGCTCTTGATACTATTATTCCTTGTCTCTGTCGTCTTAGTTTGCCGCAATTCAAACTTTTCGGCTGGGATTTGCTAAAAAGGTCAGCTCGGCGTTTTTTTCCCCCCAATAAATTAGACCGCAACCTTTAGGGCTCGTAATTGGCTGTCGCTTCACCGGAGATAAGTAACCACACGCACGACAAAGAAGCGGGACTGCCGAGCATACGCCAGGACTGGCCGCACAAAGGTTCACGCCGTGTCGGTGTCTGTCCGCCACGATGTAACCACTCAGCCCCGTCACATACCAGAGGGGCTCGAATGTCACCGATCGCGTAAGTCACTACATAGAGCAGAGCAGCACACTGACAGTGGATGTGAAGAAAACTCCAAGTGAAAGAGCGCAGCTTCACAAAGTGCTCAGACCCCTTCACTTTCTGCACAATTTATTGTAGATTTTAAATGATACGTTTCACAGTTTTGCCCATCAGTCTACCCTCAGTTACCCCTGCTGACAAAGTGACAACATGTTTTCAGAAAGGTTTACGGATGTATTAAAAATATAAAAAATGAAGTCAGTATTTTGTAGAAAACCTTTTGGCAGCTTGGAGCCTTCTTGGTTAAGTCTCTACAAGCTTGGCACACCTGGATTTGGGCAGTTTATCCCTTACCTCCTAGCAGATCCTGGCAGGCTGTGTTAGACTGGTCATGAAGCATTCCTAAGCTGCCATCTTCAGGTCTCTCCGCTGATGTTCTGTGGGGTGTCAGTCTGTGGAGGAGGACAAAAGGCAACGTCGCCAACCCCTGGATGGGAGTGCAGTTACATTTGTATGAGCAATGAACTTGTCTCCCAAGCACATGTGACTAAATAAATATATATATATATATTGTGATGGGCGGCTGGCAATTCATCCCAGCCGACACATCCAGGATGCTAGATGGTGTCTTCCCTGCAGCATGGAGGTGCCCCGGATTCCCACAGGGCACCATGGGAGATGGAGTTCAGCTTCACAGCCCTGCTGGGTGCCGTGGGTACCATAATGTGATGCTGCAGGGAGACGCAGGGATTTTTATTTTCCCTTTAGCCCGGGAAGTACTCCCAAGTCATGGGGATGGAAGAACAGAAGTACTTCCGGGCTGAAGAAAAATACAAGTCTTCATCTGACCTGGACAGAAGGACAGGAGCACTTCCGGGTCAAGGACTATATAAAGGACTATAGGAAACCCAGCAAGCTGAGCCAAAGTTGGGAGGGAGTGTGACGGAGCTGCTGGGAGGAGAATTGGTTGTGGTGCACTGTGGCACAATAACAAAAAAAGAAGAAATTAAAATATTTCTAGTGCTTTTACTTGGTGTCTTGGACGGTTGACTGGTGGGTTTGAGGAGCGACAGCGCCCTCTAGTGTCACAATATATATATATATGTTGCATAGTTTACTGTCAAATAATGCAAAGAGTACGCAACATGTGTTTCGCCCTTCGATCCCCGAGATGGGTGCAGTGAGTGTGTACGCCTGATGAGCCCAAATGAGGGCGAAACACGTGTCGCGTACTCTTTGCATTATTTGACAGTAAACTATGCAACATTCCATGATCTGCTTCTCGCAACTGTAGAGGGCACCGTGGCGGGTGTTTGCCGAATGGCAGACCAACCACAAGAGTTACCTGGTAGGTAACCACCAACACAATTCAGGTCAGGACTCAAACTATGAATGCAATGAATATTATATATACACACACACACAGTATATATACACTAAGGCCCTCCACCCCCTGCTTGCTTCACTTGCCCACCCCCCGAGTTTGTTTTATCAGATGTACAATTTAAAGAGATTGTTATTTTCATGGAAATTGTTACATATGCATTATTTTCACTTTTACTTTAAAACTTTTGTAAAAACAATACTTGTCCTTTATTTCCAGCCCTGGGCATGGCTAAATCTCTTTCTCGCAGGACATGTAATGCTGCTTGTGTTGTGAAGGGGCTGTGGATGAACGCACGCCAAGGAGATGCTGTCGGATCATCTGCTGGCTTGCTGTTGCTACCGAGCTGCGTGTTCTGCTTGTCACACCGCCCGTCGATCATTTCAAAGCCTGTGCAGCAGCTGTCCTTTTGCCACTTCGCGTCTCTGCCGCTCGCGTTGTGGGGGTGCAGCTAAACGCACGTTAAGGAGAAGCACTTGGATCATCTGCTGGCTTTCTGCTCCTGGCGAGCTGCTACATGTTCTGCTTGTCGCTTGTCTGTGTTTTAAGAGCTGGGAGCACATGATGTCTGTCTGCCAAAAGCATTCCAACAACTGCTTGGTTAGATGTCTGTGAACTTGTTTTAAATGTTGTCTTACTGCCTTGTCTAGCGTGATGTTAAAGTGTCTTTCGTGGGACGTTAAATTGTCTTCCGAGAAGATGACGTCTTGTCTCCCAAGTCTCCCTCCCAAGATTTTTTTTATAATGGATATATTATATATATATTTTATATATATATTTTTTTGTTCTTTATTTCACCTTATACACTTTCTTGTATTAGGACTCAGAGTGCAGGGTCAGCCATTGTACAGCACCCTTGGAGCAATTACAGGTTAAGGGCCTTGCTCAAGGGCCCAGCAGAGCAGGATCTGTTTTGGCAGTGACGGGGGTTCGAACTGGCAATCTTCGGGATACCAGCGCAGATCTTTAGCCTCAGAGCCCTATATTATATTATAAATATATACAGTATATATATATATATATATATATATATACAGTGGTGTGAAAAACTATTTGCCCCCTTCCTGATTTCTTATTCTTTTGCATGTTTGTCACACAAAATGTTTCTGATCATCAAACACATTTAACCATTAGTCAAATATAACACAAGTAAACACAAAATGCAGTTTGTAAATGGTGGTTTTTATTATTTAGGGAGAAAAAAAAATCCAAACCTACATGGCCCTGTGTGAAAAAGTAATTGCCCCCTGAACCTAATAACTGGTTGGGCCACCCTTAGCAGCAATAACTGCAATCAAGCGTTTGCGATAACTTGCAATGAGTCTTTTACAGCGCTCTGGAGGAATTTTGGCCCACTCATCTTTGCAAAATTGTTGTAATTCAGCTTTATTTGAGGGTTTTCTAGCATGAACCGCCTTTTTAAGGTCATGCCATAGCATCTCAATTGGATTCAGGTCAGGACTTTGACTAGGCCACTCCAAAGTCTTCATTTTGTTTTTCTTCAGCCATTCAGAGGTGGATTTGCTGGTGTGTTTTGGGTCATTGTCCTGTTGCAGCACCCAAGATCGCTTCAGCTTGAGTTGACGAACAGATGGCCGGACATTCTCCTTCAGGATTTTTTGGTAGACAGTAGAATTCATGGTTCCATCTATCACAGCAAGCCTTCCAGGTCCTGAAGCAGCAAAACAACCCCAGACCATCACACTACCACCACCATATTTTACTGTTGGTATGATGTTCTTTTTCTGAAATGCTGTGTTCCTTTTACGCCAGATGTAACGGGACATTTGCCTTCCAAAAAGTTCAACTTTTGTCTCATCAGTCCACAAGGTATTTTCCCAAAAGTCTTGGCAATCATTGAGATGTTTCTTAGCAAAATTGAGACGAGCCCTAATGTTCTTTTTGCTTAACAGTGGTTTGCGTCTTGGACATCTGCCATGCAGGCCGTTTTTGCCCAGTCTCTTTCTTATGGTGGAGTCGTGAACACTGACCTTAATTGAGGCAAGTGAGGCCTGCAGTTCTTTAGACGTTGTCCTGGGGTCTTTTGTGACCTCTCGGATGAGTCGTCTCTGCGCTCTTGGGGTAATTTTGGTCGGCCGGCCACTCCTGGGAAGGTTCACCACTGTTCCATGTTTTTGCCATTTGTGGATAATGGCTCTCACTGTGGTTCGCTGGAGTCCCAAAGCTTTAGAAATGGCTTTATAACCTTTACCAGACTGACAGATCTCAATTACTACTGTTCTCATTTGTTCCTGAATTTCTTTGGATCTTGGCATGATGTCTAGCTTTTTAGGTGCTTTTGGTCTACTTCTCTGTGTCAGGCAGCTCCTATTTAAGTGATTTCTTGATTGAAACAGGTGTGGCAGTAATCAGGCCTGGGGGTGGCTACGGAAATTGAACTCAGGTGTGATACACCACAGTTAGGTTATTTTTTAACAAGGGGGCAATTACTTTTTCACACAGGGCCATGTAGGTTTGGATTTTTTTTCTCCCTAAATAATAAACACCATCATTTAAAAACTGCATTTTGTGTTTACTTGTGTTATATTTGACTAATGGTTAAATGTGTTTGATGATCAGAAACATTTTGTGTGACAAACATGCAAAAGAATAAGAAATCAGGAAGGGGGCAAATAGTTTTTCACACCACTGTATATACTGTATATATATATATATATATATATATATATATATACTAGACAAAAAGCCCGTTTTCGATAACATAAGATGAAACGGGCATGAGTTTGTGTCAGCAGTGTATGAAGAACAAATGATAAGTAAGAAATAAATAAGAAAGGGTTGTAAGTAATGATAGTTAACTAAGAGGTTTGGGATATGTATGACTTTATCACGGCGAAAAATACTGTACACTTAAAAAAATACATGCCATCTATGACAACGTTTTTTGTTTGTATACTGGAGGCCTGTCAGTATGCAACTAAAGTTGTAAAATCTCTCTGTAGACTACATTTTTTTGTGAAGACACTCTCACTGTTTGGTAGTAATTTCCCTTGATGTGGCCCATCTTTAACTTGCACCTTCACATCACTCGCCCTTCTGACTCTTGAAAAATCCACATACAATTGACCATGGCTTTTGTAATGATTTTAGTCCGCTTCACTCATTACTGTACAGGCTTGTACTGTTAGTTGATGAATTTTCCAGGCCTATAGTATAATATTGAATGATGAATGTTCCAGTAAAATATGGAATAGTAATAAGTATAAGCACCACAAACCTGATATAGGTGTATTGAATGAATGCGTAATTAGGCCTGGAGCTGTAGTCGAAATCGCCTTTCAGGCCTCTAGAGCTTTAATCGAAGTCGCCTTTCTCTTTGAATTTTTGCGGCCGTTCGCACCAAGTTGCGAGAATAAGCAGTCTTGAAAGGGCGAGGATGCAGGGGGCATTAAAATCACTCCAGACGGTGTGGTGAACATTCAGTGCTTGGTGCGAATAGGCCAGCAGCGTTTTATTTTACTCGGATCTCAGCAGCAGCGCATGACAATGCGTACCGCGCCACCTGTGGAGATTTGTATGCGGCTTAGAATGTGTATCTCGCTTCGCACACATCAACATCTGCGGACGACGGTAGTATAATGATCGTGATGGCTGTGGAGTCGTTCCTGCCGCTGAAAGTACTTAATAATAATTTCTTACGTATTATTTTGAGTGTGAGGGTTGGCTGTGATTGGGGCTAATATCCTACGCCTGGGCGGAAGGATTTGGGATTTCGGAATAATAATCCCGAAATGCGTAGGCTAAATCCGCCGCCTGCCGCGATGTTGGGGTTGGATTTCGGACTTGTAAGGTTTTTCGGGCAGTGGCGCAGAAGGCGACTGCGCATTCGGCTTCGGATGGACGTGAGTGAGAAGACAGGCGAATTATGTATTAAGAGATATTATATATATATATATATATATATATATATATATATATATATATATATATATATATATAATATACACACACACACACACAGTGCAGCCAAAAAGTACTTTGTAGAAAACCTATTGACAGCTTGGAGTCTTCCTGGTAAGTCTCTACAAGCTTGGCACACCTGGATTTGGGCAGTTTATCCCTTACCTCCTGGCAGATCCTGCCTGGCTCCGTTAGACTGGTCATGAAGTGTCCCTAAGCTGCCATCTTCAGGTGGGGTGTCAGTCTGGGCTGTGGCCGGGCCACTCAATGACACTCACAGGCCTGTCCTGAAGCCACTCCGGTGGTGTCTTGGCATCACTATGCTGAATGTCTCCCCGGATTCTTTGTACTCCTTTCCAAAACCATCAAACTTCCTTTCTACTTATTCAAAAGATCAGATTGATTACAGCTTACAGGAGGAACACATTTTGTTTTTATTCTTTTATTCCATTTATTGAAAACATATAACTTTCCATACAATCAAGTTAAAGTTAACAAAACTAAATTCAGTCCAACCTCCACCCATGAGAAAGAGAGGAAGGCCAACAACCAGAATACAACAACTGAGAGTTTTCCTCCAATATAAGTGCTTATTCTAAAATATTCTGGATTAGCTCCTGCCAGGTTTTAAAAAAGTTTTGTTCAAAACAGGAGGAACAAAAATTTAAAAGGATACATCTGTCCATGCATCCTGTAATCAGAAAAAAATAAATACATTTGTTTGCCCGGGTTATTCCATTTACCCTTTAAATAATAATATACAAGCCATTTTCCGATACTAAACTTCCCATATTCCAAAATTTTCAGTTACTCTACAATGGGGAAAAACTGAGACTGTATTAATGGGGAGATCTACACAACGTCTAAGACTAATAGAAAATGGGAATATAAATCACCTACCCTTTATATATTCACTGTAGGCAGATGAATGGTAATCCGGTCGTGTTGGTTTAGAATAATAATAACAGTGCTTGGAACAAGACACGCAGGCTTAATAGAGAACATCATTGGATTGAGGCTGTGGACACAAAATATCCAAATGGTCTCAATGAAATCTGAGGAGAAAAAAGAAAGAAATACCCAACACAACACTCCCCACTGTCTCCAGCATCGTGTTACTAAGCCCCTTAGGTTCTTCAAGGACAATCCTTAACTAAATTAGATTGAACTGTTAAATTGGGGAAAAAAAAGCATTCGCCCCAGTTGATCGAGCTGCCTGTGGGACGTCCTGACACTTCACAAGGTCCCCTCAGGTTGCTGGCTGTCATGGCCGGCCTGCACACTGGTACAGTTACATTTGTATGAGCAGGACCTCTGGGTTTCTCCCAGCTGATTCTGGGGTCCGTCAGGGGTGTGTTCTGATCCTACTTTGTTCAGTGCTTGCAATGCAGGGTTGTGAGGTCCAGTGGTTGTGGGGCATCTGTAGGTGAAGAGAAATTCACTGATCTTGACTTTGCTGATGACTCTGTGATCTTCACGGTCTCAATGGAGGCTTTGATCGGGGCGCTTGAGAGACTGAGCGAGGAGTCTGAGTGTCTGGGCCTGTGAGTGTCCTGATAAAAACCAAAGATCCGGGCATTTAATGACCTCTTGGGCACAGCCATCAGCAGTGTGTCTGTCTGCGGAGAAAGCGTTGACCTCATCAAGAGGTTTACTTACCTCGGCAGTGACATTCATGTGTCTGGTGACTCTTACTATGAAGTCAGTAGACGGATTGGATGAGCATGGGGGGGGTCGCTGGAAAGGGGTGTGTGGCGCTTCCGATATCTACGCAAAAGGACGAAGGTCCGAGTCTTTAGAAACCTGGTGCTTCCCGTCTTGCTCTATGGTTATGAGACATGGATGCTGTCCAGTGACCTGAGATGAAGACTGGACTCCTTCAGTAGTGTGTCTCTAAGGAGAATCCTTGGGTACCATTGGTTTGACTTTGTGTTGCTCATGGAGTCCTAAATGAGGTACATTACCTGGCACATTGTGAGGGAGCGTCAGTTACGCCACTACGGCCATGTGGTGTGATTCCCAGAGGGTGATCCGGCTCATTGTTGAGGACCCGAGTGGCTGGACCAGGCCGAGGGCTCACCCATGTAACACCTGGCTGTGGCAGATAGAGGGTCATTTCTGGGTTACTGGACCACATGTCTGCCCTGGGGGGTTGCCAACTGGGATCCTGAGCTGTTTCGTGGTGTGGTAGGTGTGGCAACACGCTGTACCAGTGCAGGCTCCCCAACCTGACCTGACCTGTTACATTGGCGATCAGTGTGCCCAGGCCATGCTGTCTAGCTGGTTATCCCCTAACCCTAAACCAGGCTGAGTGCACTGTGGTGCAGGCTTTCTTCAAGGACCCCTTTGGATTTGGTTGGATTTCTGACCAGCCTCCCTCTATCTATCTATCTATCTATCTATCTATCTATCTATCTATCTATCTATCTATCTATCTATCTATCTATCTATCTATCATATAGTGCCTTTCATTATCTATCTATCTATTATATAGTGCCTTTCATTATCTATCTATCTATCTATCTATCTATCTATCTATCTATCTATCTATCTATCTATCTATCTATCTATCTATTATATAGTGCCTTTCATTATCTATCTATTATATAGTGCCTTTCATTATCTATTATATAGTGCCTTTCATTATCTATCCATCTATTATATAGTGCCTTTCTTTTCTTTTTATCTATCTTCCTTCTGCTTCTCATGATCTGCATATCAAAAAGCAGCCTTTCTGTCACTCATATAGCGCCTTTCCCATTTATTTATCATGCCGTGCCCTCCCTCTATTATAAACTACTATTGATTTCTATCATATAGTGCCTTTTCCTTCAATCTCTCTCTCTCTCGCTCTCACTGTACTGCCTGTCATTTGTGTCCCTGTGTGTGCGTTGATTTCATAACCATAACCCCCCCCAAACACCCCCAAACCTTCTTAATCCAATTGAAGTCAATGAGGTGCCAGTGGTTCTGGGCACAAAGCTGGTACCAGCCCAAGGTTGCTGCTAGCTTTAGCACTTATTACTGGGGGTTTAGTCCCCCCCCCCGATAATACTCATTCAGGTATGTTAGTGGGCTTGTGTGTGTGTGTGTGTGTGTGTGTGTGTGTGTGGAGGGGGGGTGGGTTCTCCATGTGTTTCCATACATTTCAAGTGCAGGTGGGGAGGTTGTGGTCTCCCGTTGAGTTTTTGTGCAGTCCTTCATGCATGGCAGAATGAGAGGAATGGCAGGCTGGGGTCTCGCAGATCAGAGATGAGATGCCTGAGATCATGGGATGGGTTGGTGGGGGGGGGGGGGGGCTTTTAAAGTACAAGGGCTGGATGCTAAAGCCCCAGAAGCCCCCTCTATGATGCCACTGTACTCTTTCCAAGCTGTATTGTGTGAATGCGCGAGGATGACTCCTTGTTTTTAAAGCGCCCCTCACTGCTGCCATACAGCTCGGCCCCCCACAGTTCCAGCTTTCACGTCTCGATCTGATCGAGAGTTGTTGGCAGAAGACGCTTCGGAGAGACGCCGGCCCAAACAGTTTTGCGCCTTTTATCCCTGAGTGTATAAACAAAGCTAATTCCAAGCAGCGGGGCTCCAGGCTCTTTTGCTCAATGATACGCCGCTAATGTCAATGGAGAGGAAAATGAAGGGCTGTGAGGGGCGGCCTCTCCAATTTGTGCTGAAACGTGTGCCTTACAATCCAAATCAGACTGGTAGGTAGGTGACAGAGTCCTTCTGATTGATAGGCTGTCATATGAGACCGGACCACCAGCCCGCAGACCCTCATTTGATGTACAAATGGCCTTGATTGTGTTAAAGCAGGGTGGTCTGGCAGATGGAGGATGGCCTTTCTGTATGAAAATATGGATCAGCGCCACAGAGTTGAAGGGAAACCTCGGGAGCCTCGTAACGGCAGGTGAGGTAATCACTGGCACTCCCTGCTTTAAACCCGTCGGCACCAAACTCTCTCCTCCATTAGGCTCGTGTGGATTGTCTAAAAGGGGGGGTAGGGGGGGGGGTGAAGTGGGGGGGGGGGCTGGCCACACAGCTCCAGCATCCTGGATGCAAATCTCAGCCTACCTACTCTCTGTGTGGACTTTGCATGTGCTCCTTGTGTTCCTGTCAGCTTTTACGTTCACTGCTTTCCTGTCTTGTTTGGCACCTCAGTGGGTGATGCCATCTCGTAGCCCCAGCAGACTGCAGTCTCTTAATGGCGCTTGCTGCTATCAGATCTGAACTATCTCTTTAGAGTTGGCATGTCATCCCTTTGTGTATGGAGACTTTTACAAGACCACTTTTTTTGAGGTGGCACCTGAAACTCATGCCAAGTTTCCAGTACTCCGGTAGGCGGCGTATCTGTGTACAGTTTGCATGTTGTATCTGTGTACTTGTTGACTTTCACAGATGCCATTTTCCTTTGTTCACAGTCCGGTCAATCAGGAGGCTGCGTCCCACCTCCAGAGCCTCCAGAGCCTCCAGCTCCCGTGCTGTGCTGCCTGTCTGGACTTTGCATGTTCTCCTTGTGTTCCTATGGGCCTTTACTTTCACTGCTTTCCTGTCGCCTTTGGCACCTCAGTGAGTGCTGCCGTCTCACAGCTCCAGCAGGCTGCTGTCTCTTAATGGCGCTTGCTGCTGTTGCTTTCCTTGTAGCAGGTGATTATTGCTGGTGCCTCACACATCCACAGTCTTACATTCAGATCTTAACTGTCTCCTTAGAGTTGGCATGTTATCCCTTTGTTTTTTTGGGGTGGCATCTGAATCTCTTGTCAAGTTTACAGCGGCCAGTGCAGGTACCTCATAGTCCGGTAGGTGGCGTATCTATGTGCAGTTTGCATGTTCTTCCTGTGTGCTTGTGGACTTTCGCAGATGCCGTTTTCCTTTGTTCACAGTCCGGTCAATCAGGAGGCTGCATCCCACCTCCTCCAGAGCCTCCAGCCCACCTCCTCTCTGTGTGGAGTTTGCATGTTCTCCTAGTGTCCAAGTGATGCCACTGACCTTTAGAGTTATTTATTATCATTTGACACCTCCAGTGCCACAGAATGAGAGACATGAAGAGGAGGAGTGCAGGCTGAGAGGTCTGATGGCCTGTCAGTCACAGCCTACTATCCAATTAGGACGAGTGGGCGGGGCAGTGCACACTATGCTGGTTATTGCTGGGTGAGGCTCTCATCAAGCATTGGGCTATGGAAGTTTCCTTGGGAACATAATTTGCATTAAAAAAGTATTTAAAAAGTATTTTGAAAAGATACTTTTGCACTGTACCATTGTAGGCTCCCCAACCTGACCTGACCTGTTAAATTGGGGATCAGTGTGCCCAGGCCATGCTGTCTAGCTGGTCATCCCCTAACCCTAAACCAGGCTGAGTGCACTGTGGTGCAGGATTTCTTCAAGGACCCCTTTGGATTTGGTTGGATTTCTGACCAGCCTCCCTCTATCTATCTATCTATCTATCTATCTATCTATCTATCTATCTATCTATCTATCTATCTATCTATCTATCTATCTATCTATCTATCTATCTATCTATCTATCTATCTATCTATCTATAATGCCTTTCATATCCATCTATCTAGTGTCTGATGGCCTGTCAGTCACAGCCAACTAACCAATTAGGCCGAGTGGGCGGGGCAGTGCACACTATGCTCTCATCAAGCATTGGGAAGTTTCTATGGGAACGTAATTTGCATTAAAAAAGTATTTTGAAAAGATACCCCTATTTTTTTTTCACCAAAGAATCCCCCTTTTTAATTTTTCACAATTGGCACAGCAAACAGAGCCGAGTGCTGTTTATCTCTCAGGTCTGTACGTTGGATTTATATTTTATATCATCTAAACTTTTGTTTTAATCTTAATGAAGTGTTGTAATAAAAGGACCACATCTGACGTGGATGACTTGGGCTAGTGGTAGAAACAAAAGCTAGGAAATGAGAGAGGAGGAGGAGGAGGAGGTCTGTTCATGGGGTTTAGGGACACAGAAGTGTAGAGGGGGCCCCCTAGTGGCATTGACTGTTATATAAAACGCATCAGTCCTGGGATCCCGAAAGATCAGAATACGGTTGCTTTAAAATAGTCAAAAAATAAAAAAAGGAAGAATATAAAATGAAGAAACCAAGAAAGGAGGTCTCAGTAAGTGGATGAGTACCACCAGCATCACTCAGGTGGGCAAGAAACTCAAACAGCGCAGGTGCATTGTGGGTATTTGTGAAGGGCGCCATCCCGTCGTCAGGCTCGTTTTTTTTTACGGGTGACATGTAATGCCCTGATGGTTTGACTGGCCGCTCTCTTTGTGGTTTTTGAATACAAAGCGCTCGATTGAAATGAGGAGCCTTGAACCACCACAAGGCCTTTTCAGTTCCCGAGCGCGTACTGGCAGGCGCTTGTGCTTATATGTCAAAAGTGATTAAAAAAGAGATTTTTAATCTCGGGCGCTTTTTATGCTTGACCCACTAACCAAATTGAAAAGAATCCCATTAAGTGTTAAAAATACCACAGCCTCATTAAAAAGTGACATTTTAATTTCAAAAAGACTTCCACGCTCTTCGGTGGATGATGTGTTCATTAAAGACTTGAAGTGTACGGCGTCAAAAAAAAAAAGAAAAAAAAAAAGTGGCGCGAGCGTCCTGTAAGGGGAGGAAGAGGAGGTCGTGATGAAGGAGACGAGCAGTGCCACCGGGGCAGACCCTCAGAGGAGCCAGCTGGCTGTCACTTAGCACCTGTCACATCTGACTGGGATATGCTGTATATAGCGCCTTTCACTTGTGACTCTGTATCCAACGGGGACTATCGATCACACTGCTTCAACACACAGAGGGTGAAAACGAAACCGACACTCGATATGCACACTCACCGGCCACTTTATTAGGTACACCCTGCTAGGACCAGCTTGGACCTTTTGCCTTCAGACCTGCTGTGATTCTTCATGGCACAAATTCAACAAGGTGCTGGACACATTCCTCAGCCCCATATCGACACGACAGCATTACACAGTTGCTGCAGGTTTGGCAGCTGCACATCCATGATGGGACTCCCCTGTTCCACCACATCACTAAAGGTGCTCTACTGGACTGAGATCTGGTGACTGTGGAGGCCATTTGAGTCCAGTGAACTCCTTGTCATGTTTGAGATGATTTGAGCTTTGTGATATGGCACGTTAAATAATAAAGAGATAGATAGATATATAGTGCCTTTCCTATCTATCTATCTTATAGTGCTTTCTATATCTATCTATCTATCATGAAAGGCACTATATAATAGATAGATAGATAGATAGATAGATAGATAGATAGATAGATAGATAGATAGATAGATAGATAGATAGATAGATAGATAGATAGATAGATAGGGAAGGCACTATATAATAGATATAAAAAGCACTATAAGATAGATAGGAAAGGCACTATCTATCTATCTATCTTATAGTGCTTTTTATATCTATTATATAGTGCCTTCCCTATCTATCTATCTATTAGATAGATATGAAAGGCACTATATAATAAATAGATAGATAGGAAAGGCACTATCTATCTATCTTATAGTGCTTTTTATATCTATCTATCTATCTATCTATCTATCTATCTATTATATAGTGCCTTTCCTATCTATCTATCTATCTATCTATCTATCTATCTATCTATCTATCTATCTATCTATCTATCTATCTATCTATCTATCTAATATATAAATATGCTATGTGCCCACCTTAAAAAAAGGATCTCAATTCGGAGTACTATTGCTGCCCCTCTGCTGATTTGATGGCATAGCATGGGTAGTGCTTGTTACCAATTCACCTTTGGTAAATTTGGACCTGTGCTTGTTGGGACAAGAAAGGTTGTTAAGGAATTTAGTTAGAGGAGACTGAGTGACGGATTCAAGTGGCCAGCCGGAAGCTTCCGGAAACTCTGCTTGGGATTAAATGAAGCTCATGGTTTCTTCATAGAGGGATGGGCAAAAGTGGCTTTACAGTTGTCCAGCTGGAGAGAGACAGGCAGGTCATGTATGGCTGACGACACTTGAGCACACAAGACAAATAATATATATTTTATATACATGATACGATAATTAGCAAATAAATAAATAATACCATAATAAACACCTTGTGAAGTAATGGCTGGTTTTCGGTTTGCTCAGACAGGCTTAGTGACTGGGCCAGAGCTCGGCTTAGTGCTTGGTTGGGTCTTAGAGGGGCTTCAGGGGGGTCTCCAGCTCCAAGGCTGTATGTGGAGGAGTTTCAGGGTGAATTTTTGTGAGAACAAATCGTCAGCCTTTAGCGCCCCCTAGTGAGATGGCAGAGAAGGGAGGTATCGCCTCTGGTGGATCAGTGGACGTCCCTCTCAGTTTCAGATGTGATGGCAACTTGCAAGGGTCTTGTTTTGTCCACCATCCATCCATCCATCGTCTAACCCGCTATATCCTAACTACAGGGTCACGGAGGTCTGCTGGAGCCAATCCCAGCCAACACAGGGAGCAAGGCAGGAAACAAACCCCGGGCAGAGCGCCAGCCCATTGCAGGGCACACACACACACACACACACACCTACACACCAAGCACACACTAAGGACAATTTAGAATCACCGATGCACCTAACCTGCATGTCTTTGGACTGTGGGAGGAAACCGGAGCGCCCGGAAGAAACCCACGCAGACACGGCGAGAACATGCAAACTCCACACAGGGAGGACCCGTTTTTCCACCACATCCATCCAAAGTTAAGTTAGTTATAAGCCTGAAATGAACATCCATCTGTGGTGTGTTTTTGTCTAAAGACCCTCAGCTCTGATTTGCATCGTCGTTATCAGATGAAGCACAGGGTTGGCCAAAATGTGAGCCATTAACTTAGGACTGCAGGTTTGTTGGTGCAGCAAGGTTTCAGCCTCCACACTATATCCCACCAAAAGCTTAGTGAAGCGGGCAGTGCCCACTGTGTCCTACAGCATCTCAGCTAAGAGAAAATCAAGCAAAGCGTTAAAATGCAAGTCATTTCAAACAAAAAGCACCGGGGTGCAAACTAATGAAGACAGTGGCTGTGGCGGCCCACCAGGATCTGAGTCTGGGATCCGTCCTGTCGGGCTTTGTGAATTGTGCCAACCTCTTCAACAAATAAAAACAAAACTGAAACAAAATGAAAAGAGTGAGCAAGTTTAAGAAAAGAGAAACCGTGTAAGTCAGTGGCACCGAGCAGAACCGTCTTCTTGTGTTGCCGTCACTTTCCTTCCTTCCTTCCTGACCCTCAGGCCCATGCCACTCCCGGCCCGAGGTGACAAGGTGCTTAATGGTGGCCAAGAGTAGCCGAGCACTTCATTCTGACATGGAGGCCACCTTCAGAACTTGTCACTTTACTTGTGTGTGTGCGCTTTGTCACCTGTCACCTTGAATGATGGCTGCAGAGTGACGAGCGAGCGGCCAACACCTTAGGGCCTGCAGATTCGGCCATGCGACGTGATGGAATATAAAGAGGAATGGAGATGGACTTGTGGGCACTCGGGCTGCTTAAAGAGAGATGGGATTTGACAGTCACTTCACAAATATCTAAACTAACTACAGCTGTTTAATACAGCGTCTTCATTCAGGGAGGGATGTACGGAGACAGACAGACAGAAAGACGGACAGACATGAAAGGCACTATATAATAGATGTAAAAGGCGCTATATGATAGATAGATAGTGCCTTTCATATCTATCTATTTAATAGATAGATAGATAGATAGATAGATAGATAGATAGATAGATAGATAGATAGATAGATAGATAGATAGATAGATAGATAGATAGATAGATAGATAGATAGATAGATAGATAGATATGAAAGGCACTTGTGAGACCTGGTCTGAACACTGTCCGTGGGCCGCCTTTCTTCCCTCTGTTGCTGGAGCTTCATCCTCCTCCAGCACCCGACTCTCGCTCCCCGACTACAGGAAGACGGCCCCTTTTATTGTCACCCGGATGTTCTCCAGGTGCTTGTTGATGAGCTTCCTAAGGCACTTCCTAGTGTGGTGAAAGTGCCGCATGAGCACCTGGAAGCACTCCGGGCGTCCCTGGAAGGTCCTTCCTCCACTTTCCCAGGTGTGGCAGAAGTGCAGATCTCCCAGGCTTCACGAAGCTTGTGCCGCTCCCTGGGCCCCAGTGGATTTGAACCTCCTTGCTCCGTCCCCGTGGTCCCCTCTTTATCCAGGGCAGTTGCCCCCTTGTGGCCCAGGGTACGAATAGACCTCCTTCCAGGTGTTCCGGCTGGGTCTGCCACCCAGCCTCCTTCCACACACTATATGATAGATAGATAGATGTTATCTCTGTATACAGAAGTGTGAATTAATAAGCATCTGAAGAATGTCCCCAATTACCAAATGGCGTATTAACAAGCATGTCGTTAATTGATAAGAAACTCCTCTCTGCTTCTCTAGTCAGGGTGGCCTACAGGAAGTATTCGCCGTCAGCTGCTTTTCACTCGTTTCATCGTGTGATGGTGCGGGTCCTACTCCACGTTCCCTCTTCTCTCTTCGGGATCCTCTTGAACCCAGCACCGTCGGTAATGTCACCGGATGATCTGGCAGATGGGGACAAATCAAACTGAGCAAGGGGATGGTGCAAGAAGTGAACAAGTGCTTTTATTTAAAAATACTCAAAGAAACAGCTTCCAAAGTGCAGTGCTTCAAAAACAGCACATACATAAATAATAATCCATCCAAACAGGGTGAATTAAAGTGGAGGTTAAAATAATCCAAATAAATAAATCCAATGAAAATGAGGTTAAAAACAGCAGTTCCTTTTTAAACACCCGGTGCCTTCTTCGTTTAACTTCTCCCATCAGGCTTTGCAACAGGGGAGTCGCCCCACCTGCAGCTGCAGCTGACCTTCTCTTGCTGGTCCGGTAGCCTTCCGTCCCCTGGCTCCGTACAGATCCCGCCGGACCGAGACTCAATCTCCCAAGCCTCCCTGACACCTGCTGCCATCTTGGACTTACATGGCGAGTCGTCTGTACTGCCGGTCACTCCAGCTCCTCCGTGAGGTGACCACTTCCTACTGCCCCCCACCGAGTGTCAGCCAAACACTCCTACAGATGGTCTCTCCTCTCTCTTTTGCTCACTCACGCCGGCTCTCCTTCTCCAGCCTTCTTCTTCTCCCTAACTCTTCGTCCTTCTCTCTTTTCATCTCCCCTCCGCACTCGCACACGCGCCTCCTACTTATAATGGGGACGTGACAGAGGTGCGGCGATTAGCAGCTCCTGGCATCAATTATGGACACGGGCAATCACGCACCTCCACAGTTCAGTGCGGAAACACCCATGCCCGCAAAGCGCCCGCACTACCAGGCCCCATCCTGAAGCCGCAAGTGCTGCGATTATTTATTTAAAAAGCTGGCTGTCCGTTTGGAGCTGTGGAGCCGCTACACCACATATTGCTGTTAAGTGTTTGAATTACACCCGCCCCCTCTTAACTCTTCATAAATATGTCAATTGATGTCACTTTTATTATTTACTGGGCTGACACCTTTACCCCAAATTAAATTTCTTTGGTTTTTCCAGTTGGAGCCCAGGCAGGTGAAGTGACCGACTCGTGTGGGTCAGCGGTGGGATTTGAACCCACAACCTCCAGAGCCTTAGCCACTACACCAGATACACTCCACAGAAGTGTTAATTATCATTACTGAATCACCATGGCCCACCGTTAACTGTGAATATACCAGAAAGGTAGCAAAACGAGAGATTAGTTTGAAGGTTGTCAATTGGTAATAAGAGGTTTCAGTTTCTCTATGAATGACAAACCCTTCTGCACTGCTGACTGGTGGAGTAACAGAGAAGTGTTAGCTGTCGTGTCTTACACAATTCATCGCCATTAGTTTATTAAATCACATTGGGCCACGATTAACAAATGTATTAATTAGCATGTTGTTAATTGATTGTGAATTCCTATATTGACAACAGCCCAATGTCCGCTATTGATCAATGCACATGCAGTCGCAGCATTAGCTGACATTTTCTTTTGTTAATCACACTGGCCTGCTGTTAACTACTGACAAATGTTATAATCTGCATGTTGTTAACTGATTATGAACTGTTAACCAACTGCGGTGGGCTGGCGTCCTGCATGGGATTTATTCCTGCCTTGTGCCCTGTGTTGGCTGGGATTGGCTCCAGCAGACCCCCGTGACCATGTAGTTAGGATACAGTAATCCCTCACTACTTCGTGGTTCACTTTTCGCGGATTCACGACTTCGCGGATTTTATATGTAAGCATATCTAAATTCATAACTCGGATTTTTCGCTGCTTCACGGGTTTCTGCGGACAATGGGTCTTTTTACTTGCTTCCTCAGTTGGTTTGCCCAGTTGATTTCATACAAGAGATGCTATTGGCGGATGGCTGAGAAGCTACCCAATCAGAGCAGGCAGTTAAGTTCCTGTGTGCTGCTGATTGGCTCAGCGACGGAGTGCTGCATTAACCAGGAAGTCTCATCTCACTCATTCATCATTAACGTGCTAATGCTTCAGGGGCCGTGTCCAAGCACCAACAGAAGATGCAAATGATTGCAGAAAAGGTAAAAGTTTTGGATATGTTGAAGGAAGGGAACAGCTACACCGCTGCAGGACATCGATTCTTTTTATTTAAAAAGGAGGAAAAGCATATAAGATCTAAGGCCGCACTGTCCTTTAACCAGGGTGCAAAACGAGTGGACGTGATAAGGCAGTAGTCTGGATGGAATCTGCTTTAGGAATCTTTTCAACAAGGTCGACGACGTCATGACCGCCTACAAGCTGCTACTTGTACTTCGCTATACAGTAAGTGTAAACTTATCTACCGATTTCATATTGCTTAGCAGTTGTCCCTGTTTTTAATAGAGTAAATGGTGGGTTGTAAACAATACAGGGAGGGTTTAAAAACGTCCAAATACACGTTAAATAATTTAATAAATATAGTGTCCCTACTTCGCGGAAATTCAGTTATCGCGGTCGGCCTTGGAACCTATCTCCCGCGATAAGTGAGGGATTACTGTATAGCGGGTTGGATGATTACTGACTGTTAACCAATTTCTCAATTAACAAAGACCCACTATTGACCAATAGGCAACAAGCACACAAGCGCTAATTATCATCACGGACTTACTCGGGTTTATATTCTCAATCACAGCTTTAGGTGCTGTGTGACGCTATGGCCTCACCGGGACGCTAACACAGGATAGTGCAGACAGAGTCTCATCAAGCATAAGTCGGCGAGTTTACAACGAGATAAATTAAAAATATTTAACAAGGTTTTTGGACTTACCTGCAGGTTGTTTCTTTCATTTCCTTTTCCAGATGTTCTCACCATTTGTTTCAGGTATAAGACTCGCGTGTAATATTCCATATTTACCGGCTGGTGTTTTAAAGGTGGCGCCGAAGCTAAGCGCAGTCGCGAGTGCCTGGGAAAGTCGAAAGACAGCTATAGGGGAGTCCGTTTTGGATTAATAGTGTAGGTGTACTGTAACGTTTCCTTTCATGTCTTAGTAACATCGAGGTTATTAATAAATATATTTTTTTGGTTTGTTATTTAGTGTATAATTATATTTATTTTGCTGTCGGATATTTTGATTCTTGTTCGAGTTGTGTGCTTCCCCCGGTAGATCAGAAATGGTATCTCCCTAATGCTTAGGCAAGCCGACCCTGGGAACTGAGAAGCCTTTATAAGTGGGGCCGCAAGAGGTGGGGGATTTGAGAAGAAGGACAAGGGTGTGCAAGGTATGCCAGGCTAAGAGGTGCCTGGTGGCTGAGTCGTTGGTTAATGTTAAGGAGCGGAATAGCCCCCTGAGAACCAAAAACAGCTCCTGGGACTTAATTTGAGGAGCTGAATTTAGGACGGGCGTCACGGTGGCATAGTGATAGTGCTGCTGCCTCGCAGTAAGGAGACATGGGGGGTTTGCTTCCTGGGTCCTCCCTCCGTGGAGTTGGCATGTTCTCCCCGTGTCTGCATGGGCTTCCTCCCACAGTCCAAAGACATGCCGGTTAGGTGCATTGGCGAACCTAAATTGTCCCTAGTGTGTGTGCGTGTGCCCTGCAGTGGGCTGGCGCCCTGCCCGAGATTTGTTCATGCCTTGCGCCCTGTGCTGGCTGGGATTGGCTGCAGCAGACCCCCGTGACCCTGTAGTTAGGATATAGCAGGTTGGATAATGGATGGATGGATTCCTTATGGATTGCTATCCACGCCCCAGAATCAGTCTGTCCCCTGTGACCCTGTAATTAGGATATACAGTAATCCCTCCTCCATCGCGGGGGTTGCGTTCCAGAGCCACCCGCGAAATAAGAAAATCCGCGAAGTAGAAACCATATGTTTATATGGTTATTTTTAGAATGTCATGCTTGGGTCACAGATTTGCGCAGAAACACAGGAGGTTGTAGAGAGACAGGAACGTTATTCAAACACTGCAAACAAACATTTGTCTCTTTTTCAAAAGTTTAAACTGTGCTCCATGACAGTTCTGTCTCACAATTAAAAGAATGCAAACATATCTTCCTCTTCAAAGGAGTGTGTGTCAGGAGCAGATAATGTCAGAGAGATAGAGAAAAGCAAACAAATCAATAGGGCTGTTTGGCTTTTAAGTATGGGAAGCACCGCGGCACAAAGCTGTTGAAGGCAGCAGCTCACACCCCCTCCGTCAGGAGCAGAGAGAGAGAGAGAGAGAGACAGAGTTTGTTTTTCAGTCAAAAATCAATACGTGCCCTTCGAGCTTTTAAGTATGCAAAGCACCGTGCAGCATGTCGCTTCAGGAAGCAGCTGTACAGAAGGTAGCAACGTGAAGATAATCTTTCAGCATTTTTAGACGAGTGTCCGTATCGTCTAGGTGTGCCAACAGCCCCCCTGCTCACACCCCCTACGTCAGGATCAGAGAAAGTCAGCGCAAGAGAGACAGAGAGAAAAGTAAGTTGGGCAGCTTCTCAGCCATCTGCCAATAGCGTCCCTTGTATGAAATCAACTGGGCAAACCAACTGAGGAAGCATGTACCAGAAATTAAAAGACCCATTGTCCGCAGAAATCCGCAAACCAGCAAAAAATCTGCGATATATATTTAAATATGCTTACATATAAAATCAGCGATAGAGTGAAGCCGCGAAAGGCGAAGCGCGATATAGCGAGGGATCACTGTGTAGCAGGTTGGAAAATGACGGACTGACTGACTGAATTTAGGACATGGGCTGAAACAGAGTCCAGTTTTGTTTTATTTTAAGGCTGCTGATACCCTTACCTGAACTGAAAGTGACTGCGTGTATATGCACTCCACACGGGAACTCAACGTGAGCGGGTGTCCCCGGATATAACCCACATCTAAATACTCCTTTGGTCGCCAAGAATATCCTATTCACTTGAAGGTGGATACCCACTTTAGGTTAAATGCCACTCACCGACCAATGATGTTTTATTTCTGTTATACTTGGGTGCCCCACCTTACCCTGATTACCCCGTAGGAAAAGATTAGCAGAACTCCCCCCCACCAGGTGCCCTGTATTTATTTTATTGGATCAGCCACTCAAGATATAAAGACAAAGTGTATACATTTTAAAAGCAATGCGTCATTTATAAAAATAAAATAATACCAGTAGAAGTGGAGTGGTGGGAGCATGCACTGATACCACATTTGCTGCACCTACCCCACCTGGATTGGGACCCAGCGGGCGACACTTCAGCACCACACTGAACACTGTGAGGTTTTTAATGGTGGGTGGGGTACCAATCCTGCCACCAACCCTCAAGTTGGAGGACCTGCTTGCAGATCAACATCATACCCAGGACGGAGCAATTGCAGGTTAAGGGCCTAGGGGCCTAACGGCGTGGAGTCACTGGTGGCGTTTATGGAATTCCAACTGCCAACCTTCCGATCGCTGGTGCAGATTCATATCCTCAGAGCCATCCCTCAAATAGAAAATAGAAATATCTATCAGAGTCTGGGCATATGGAGTCTTAGGCTACATTCACTCTACTGCGTTCCCATTTAAGAATGCCGCTCCCTGTCCAAACCGTTTATGAAGGTACCTCTGTCCACACTAAAATAACCGACAACGCATACAATGTAGGCATGTGGGCATGGGGCTGGTATCGCTGACACCCATGGGCTCTGTCGCCAAACTGTAGCAACCAGTAAGTGATTTTCCTTTGACAGCCCCCAAAGAAGGCACTCGGAGTCTCAGGACCGGCAGGCAGAATCGAGCTTTATTACGTGATGCCCACCCGGTCCCAGTTCAAATGAACCGAGCAATCAGCGAATACGCCGATCTTGTATTGATTACAATCAGTTTCACTCAACACTCCTCTCTGACTCCAATCTCTTGGTTCTACCTCTGGTTAATCCCACCATTGTTTCCTAGCCTAATAAACATGGCACTCCATCTTATCCTTCAAGACCGTCCGGCAGTTCCCGGGTCCCGTCTATTATTTGCAGCCCTTGCTTGCCACCTGCTGCTTGTTAGCCTCTCTATGCATACTTGTTCTTGAGTCATAAAGTATTGGTAGTTTCTAGCTTACTAAGAAAACAAAAAAATATTCAGCCGCAAGCCTTTTTGAGACTTAACCCTTACTATACTAACATGCATTAGGATATTCTGCTTATATTCATACATGCTTACGATTCTCTGTGAATATATGCAGATCATCATCAACTTTATTAACAATAGACTTTTCTATACTTTTTACGCATGTATGCACCATTCACACTGCACAAAATGAAATTTAGATACATACAGGTAAGCAACAAAAGAGCCACCACGTAAAGCACCTCGTCTGGGTTTTCTTCCATGGAGGGTAACTAATCGTGAAATGAGATATCATACTGAGCAGAGCATCAGGGAAGGGCCATGTAATAAACACAAGAGAAGTCGTCTTTGTCCGTCCACACTTCAATACTGAGGCTGCCCCTATATCACCCTGCAGAGTGTGTTCTAAAGTCGGAGTTTGATGAGGTTGAAGACGCTGGGGATGATTTGATGAAAGGCAGGGATGATGAAAGAGCATACAGAGATGAGGTGGAACGGCCGTCCGCATGGTGTGAAGATAACAATGTATCTCTCAATGTCTACAAGACAAAAGAGATAATCGTGGACTTCAGAAAATCACGTCCTGCCCACATCCCACTCAGAATCAATGGTTTAGATGTGGAGACTGTTAGGAGTACCAGGTTCCTCGGTGTGCACATAACTGAGGAACTTACGTGGACACATAACACCTCATCACTAATCAAGAAAGCCCAGCAGAGACTACACTTCCTGAGGCGGCTGAAGCGAGCAAGTCTTCCCCCTTCCATCCTCACCATGTTCTACAGAGGCACCATTGAGAGTGTTATGACCAGCTGCATCACTGTCTGGTATGGCAACTGTAACATATCCGACCACAAGCGCCTGCAAATTATAGTGAAGACAGCAGAGAACATTATTGGGGTGCCTCTCCCTTCACTACAGGACATATTTTACAAACGCAGTGTCCGCAAGGCCTGCAGCGTCCTCACAGGTGGCGCAGTGGTAGTGCTACTGCTTTGCAGTAAGGAGACTGTGGAAGATTGTGGGTTTGCTTCCTGGTTCCTCCCTGTGTGGATAGCGCTTTGAGTACTGAGAAAAGCGCTATATCAATGTAATAAATTATTATCATTGTGTAGGACCCCTTACACCCCTCACATGGACTTTTCACACTTCTGCCATCCAAGAGAAGATACTGCAGCATCAAAGCCAGATCTGCCAGGCTGCAGGAGAGTTTTTACCCCCAAGCTGTCAGACTCCTTAACACCAGGCTGCCACCTGGGACCTTCCACACGGCCTCAACCACCTCTAAAAACAGAACTTTTATACGTGCGAGCCACTGTCCTGCAAAGACGAGCGTGCAGGTAGAGAAGAACTGAAAATCTCATACTGACCTTTAAGTATTTTGACACTCTTGATATCCTTCTGCTGTGAAACATTCTGACCTGTCCTTGTTTACACATGTCCTAAACAACTATTATCATACACTGATCATTTCTGTATGATCTATATTATTTATTATATTACATATCTTACACATCAATATTGCTGCTACTTCTTTGTCCTATCTTTGCACAATGTCTTGTCTTGTTTGTGTTTTAATTTTTAATTTTTAAATTTTAATTCTGTTTTTAATTTATTATTTGAACGTAATGTTGTTACACTGTGGACCCTGAGCTTCGCAATTTCGTCTATCTGTATACTTGTATATGGCTGAGATGACAATAAAGTTCACTTTGACTTTGACTTGACTTTCATTTTTTAATCAAAGCATAGTGGTGTGGATGGGGCCTTAGATACTTTACTGAAGATTAGCAGCAACATCAAAAAGGGAAGTCGGCCCGGGCGGCTTTTAGATTTAGCAGTTGTACTGAGTTTCGTTCTTCCAACGCCACCTGAAGTGGCCTCTCTATTTCTGACCAATCTATTTCTCTCGCTTGTGTTTTTTTGACGTTGCTCACCGGTGTCTCGGACAGGCTGTAATTTATGTTAAAAATTCACACGGAATTCCGGATTTCGTGATATTACAGACGTGTGATTGGCTAACTACCCTGGTGATAAGTGGTTCTGCCTAAAAGATCCTCATACGCACCATTTGTTACCTCCAGTTCATTTACTACAAGGTGGAAAAGAGAAGACAAGGGAGACATGAAAAGGTTTGGGGTTCCCTCCCTGTATACTTGAAATTAAGCTCAACAAAAAATTAACAGAATAGTAACAAAGACAAAGTGGAGTCCAATATGGGACTGTCAGGGAGAAGGATCTGCTGGGCTTTTATAAGGAGGAGGGAGGAAGAGGCGTGTCTTTGGAGGTTACAGGAAGTGATGTCAGTGCAGGAAGGGGACTCTGTAGGGGAATCAGACGAGGGTTTGAGGGGTTTCCCTTCTGGAGATCTGTAGGAGAAAGAGCATTAGTGTTAGTGCATCCAGTCGACCGCTGTGTCGGCACACAACATTCATCTAAGCCCTTAGACTGGCGCCCATGCGCACGTGTGTGACAAAAGGCGAATCACAAAGTAAAGACGATTGGAAAATTACACGGTAACTGCAATGGTTAGAAGCTGAAGCAATACAACACGCTCACTCACAATGGCTTATGGGTAGAATGAACACACACAGTGCAGCGCTGCGCCGCTAGTCTAGGTGAAGCCAATGTCAACTGAACATGGACGCTCCACCATTGTTGAACAACGAGCCGTAGTAAGATTTCTTTGGGCAGAGGGAGTGATACCTGCTGAAATTAGGTAATCCCCTCCCTTGTGAGATCACTTTGGTTATATTTTTATAATTTGCATATATATTTTTTAACTTTTGAAACCTCACAGAATATTAGCAGCAACGTCAAAAAGGGATGTCGGCCCGGGAAGCTTTTAGATTTAGCAGTTGTGCTGCATTTTGTTCACCCAACACCACCTGAAATGGCATCTCTTTCGCTGACCTACTGTTTCTCTCGCTTGTGTTTTTTTGACATTGCTCACCGGTGTCTGGGACAGGCTGTTATTTACTGTATGTTAAAAATTCACATGGAATTCCGGATCTCGTGATATTACAGACGTGTGGTTGGCTAACTACCTGGTGATGGATGGCTCTGCCTAAAAGATCCTCCTACGCACCTTTTGTTACCTCCAGTTCATTTACTACAAGGTGGAAAAAGAGAAGACAAGGGAGACGTGAAAAGGTTTGGGGTTCCACCCTGTATTCTTGAAATTAAGCTCGGCAAAAAATTAACAAAATAGTAACAAAGACAGAGAGGAGTCCAATACGGGACTGTCAGGGAGAAGGATTTGTTGGGCTTTTATAAGGAGGAGGGAGGAAGAGGCGTGTCTTTGGAGGTTACAGGAAGTGATGTCAGAGCAGGAAGTGGAGGCTGTGGAGGAATCAGACGAGGGTTAGAGGGGTTTCCCTTCTGGAGATCTGTAGGAGAAAGAGCATTAGTGTTAGTGCATCCAGTCGACCGCTGTGTCGGCACACAACATTCAGCTAAGCCCTTCAACTTCCTCCCATGTGCACATGTGTGACAAAAGGCAAATCACAAAGTAAAGACATTTGGAAAACTACACAGTAACCACAATGTTTAGAAGCTGAAGCAATGCAACACTTTCACTCACAATGGCTTATGGGTAGAATGAATGCGCACAATGCAGCACTCTGCTGCTAGTCTAGGTGAAGCCAATGTCAACTGAACATGGATGCTTCAGCTCTCTCCTCCTGCCCAATGAACTGGACGTGCTGTCCTGACAATGGTGAAGAATCCGTATTTGTCTCCTGCCTAACGATCGATGTGTTGGCACTCATTATGTGTCAACCTCCATGTTTCAACCTCCAACTGTGTGCAGTTTGGGTCTCCAGGCTACAAAAAGAACATAGCAGCACTAGAGAAAGTCCAGAGAAGAGCAACTAGGCTGATTCAAGGCCTACAAGGGAATGAGTTATGAGGAAAGATTAAAAGATCTGAGCCTTTACAGTTTGAGAGGTGATATGATTGAAGTGTTTAAAATTTTGAGCGGAATTAGTCCAGTGGATCGAGACAGTGACTTTAAAGTGAGTTCATCAAGAACACGGGGACACAGTTGGAAACTTGTTAAGGGTAAATTTCGCACAAACATTAGGAAGTTATTCTTTACACAAAGAACGATAGACACTTGGAATAAGAGACCAGGTAGTGTGGTAGACAGTAAGACGTTGGGGACTTTCAAAACTCGACTTGATGTTATTTTAGAAGAATTAAGTGGATAGGCCTGGCGAGCTTTGTTGGGCTGAATGGCCCGTTCCCGTCTCGATTGCTCTAATGTTTCCACTTCACACAAAAGAATGGAAAAACAATAAAA
Organism: Erpetoichthys calabaricus; assembly: GCF_900747795.2. Classification (NCBI taxonomy): domain Eukaryota; kingdom Metazoa; phylum Chordata; class Cladistia; order Polypteriformes; family Polypteridae; genus Erpetoichthys; species Erpetoichthys calabaricus. The sequence continues at coordinate 294,261,349 of NC_041397.2, read as the reverse complement.
AGCATACCAGGCACATCCAGGGTTGCAGCTTAAGATGTCAGTTGCCTTTCATTTTCAGGAATGCCTTCCTGGCTTGCAATTGATCCCAGTGCTACGTTCTGGTAGACTCATTAAAAGTGCTGCCATGGTACTTCTCAACTTACTGTCCTGTGAGGTTGTGCTGACAGGATCCATCACCAATAAGGTGCTTGGTCTTCTTTCTGTTGATATTAAGGTTTAAACACAAACGTTTGGATTTCACTCTGCTCGTCATCAATGGAGGAAGCGAGTGCAGGGTCATCAGCATGTCGTTAATCTCTTTACATTTCACAGCTATCCCATAATCCATCCATTTGAAAATTGTGAAAAATCGATTCCAATGTCGATGTTGGATAAAAAACAAAATGATGGCAGGGTGTGCCATTCGGTCACCCCTTGCATAATATCGATGTGATTAGACAGCCTTCTGCTTTCACCGACTGACCCCAATACAAACCAAATTTCCTTTGAGCAGAGACCACTGGTTTGCAGTTTGTCTGTTAGTTTAGCGTGCTGGACCCTATCAGACGGTCACAGGCTGCCCACAGGCTGGAGTAGGTAGCCTGCTAGTAATTTGAGACCAACCAGGACTGGGAGTTGACGGACGTCAAGACCAAATATTACAACAGAGAGGTTGGATAAAAGTAAAACAGATGTTTATTACAACAGTCTCTTGAAATAATAAAAATCTGGTGCAGGAAAATACGGCGGGGGAGGGGGGGGGGGACCCAAAAATAAAAAACTTTTTTCGGAGGCTGGAGGAGCGTTAGTTCTGACGTTTGCTGCTAGGTGCGTGTACTAGACTGCCCTCTGCGTCATTTGGCCAAGCGGCGTCCATGAAATGCTCAAGCGATTCCGTGATGCTGTGCAGAGAAAACAACCCAAATTTTGCCGATCAGGCGAATTTCTGATGAAAACGGGATGACAAAGGTTTCCTAGCCCCCCTACTCCCTGGAACTTGCACCCTGCAATTTTTTCTTATTTCCAAGAACGAAGAAGGACCTTAAAGGAAAGCATTAGGTCAAGAAGCAAACGACAGAGTCACTGAAGGCTATCACTTGGCCAGAGTTTCAGAGCAGTTTTGCACGATGGAAAAAGCAGTGGGACAAGTGTATTTTGTCTCAGGGAGAGTATTTTGAGGGTGTTTACATTTTGAAAATGTTCTGAGAAATATACAATTTTTTTTTTAATTCTACTTATTTTTGCCCCCCCCCCCCCCTTGTATACAGTGCACATACACAAAAAAAAAGAAATAATCCACCAGCTTCTTCATGCAGACAAGTCATTCAAAATAAATAAATAAATAAAGTGAAGAAAAGCAATAGGGCTGTATCCCCCGAGGGCATCTTTCCCAATCTGGAAAATAAATTAATAAAATGCCGGAACATTATTTTAAACATAAGGCTCTGAAACAGTTTAATAATTCAGCCCCTTAACTCTTTCGAGGTGGGTGTTGACTTATAATGACATACAGTAGTGTCTTCACGCAGCCGCTACACCAACGCGTTCAGCACTACGATCAGCTGATGTTGGTACATCATTTCCATTTTTGTTCCCCAGATCCTTGGCATCAAAATCTCAGTGCGATTAAATCTGAGTCCAATGCAGCAATAATATGCAAAACGTTGTCTACACAGTATTTTGCTTTACACGTTCGCTTCGCTCTCTCATCAGATGAACTGCCTTTACCTCCGGTGGCTGGCGCCTACATGAAGAGAGACAATAAAATATTCAGCCCTGAAAGAGTTAACCCAGAGGAAGCCTGCCATGACTAATAGGAGTCGGTTACTCTCGACACTGCACTACTCTCTTACTACTGAGAGCTCATCTGCATCTCTCTACAGGAAACACCAGACCTTACTTTGGACTTTCCTTCTATCCCTAAGTCAGTTATCCAACTCCTACTGGACGATGTCTCCAACTTTATAAACATAAGACCTCTTCCCTCTCGGACCACCCTGATGCTGGACGAAACTTAACTGTGTTACCTTGACTTTTTCCGGGCGGTTGTCGACTTTTGTAGAAGACGGTAATCAGCTGTAAACTGCGACAAAACTTGCCGTTATGTTTGAGTTTGACTATCTTTGATAGAAGGAAAGTTAGCTTCCGTGATTTGACCTCAATTCCTGGCACATGCATGAGTAGCGAAGAGCAAGCGACCTCTAAAATGGCATGGACATCTGGCGAGAGACGAAATTGAATGCGCATAGCAAAATAATCCATGGACGATATTTGGTATATTACTTGCTGAATTGGACTCTGACTTGGCGGACTCAGATTTTGATGCAAGTGATCTGGAGACAAATGTCGAAAACAGAAGTGAGATACCAGCATCAGCTGATCGGTCTCCAGCTGAACACATTTGTGTAGCAGAGGTGCTTATAGCAACATTCACATGGGAGGACTGCCAAGAGGTACAAAACAGACAGCTAAGCCAGGCAGCCGGCCCACCTTGCATTCCTGCTGGCCATTGAGCACCCCCACCCCACCGCACAGTCGCTGCCACCAGAGATGCTAAATGGCACAGTATGCTGAAACAGACATTCTTTGTCAATTTATGCGGGCAACCATTGCTTTGAGTGCTTTTCAGAAAAATGAGTTTTCCTGAAAGAGTTAAAGGGGAAAACGACCTGTGAGACTGAAAACCAAACTAAACCTAACATCACCCAATAGAAACAATAACACCAAAAATAATCGCACTATTGTACATCTGCACTCACAATAATGCAAATTCAAAAACAAATATTAAACCAACATAAATTCAATGCCCTTCATAAGACCTTCTCCCTCCTGCTTCCTGAGCACTGCGCGGGCGCTCAACTAAAGCGCCCCATTTAAAATGCCCTCCTGACTGGCACACACATCTTTATTTGCAAGGAGATGGCCGGAGAAAAAGGAGCTACAGTAACCCCGCCCCCTTCTATTTAAATACCTTCATTTTCTGCATTTCCCTGTTACTTGCACTGCACTGTTTAACTGCCTCATTGTGTTGCTGTGCGCTCAGAGTCGTGCCAGTTTCAGGTGCATGTCACTCCGCGTCACACAAACACGTCCTCATAATCGATGATGCAGCAGATACTAACAACCCAACACCTTTGAACTATGTCTAGGTAGGCAGAGAGTACATCTCATTCACCCAAAGTACTCCTAACCCCAAACTCAGACATGACATCTTCACATTTCTTGCGGATTTTGTAACGAAAAGCTTTCACAAGAAGCTTAAGATAGATCTTTATTGTCATTGTCACTTTTACAAAGGAACAACGAAATTGAAGAAGCATGTGACTCTAGTTGTTACACCTCCTGGCATTGCTAATCTTGGACAGATTAATGAAGATCGACTGCAGCCAGTCCTTTGGGATTTGACCTGCTTCATAAAAAGTGTTGAAAAGTTGAACCAGTATGTTCTAACTCTTTCATGAGTTCTAGTGGAAGGTTATCAGGACCTCGAACTTTTCCTCCACTTAGTAGATCATATAGCATACGTTACTTCATCTTCATTCCCATAGATGTACATTTTAGGAAAACTGGCAACTATAAATTTTCCTAAACAAGAGTGTGTGGTGTCCCATCTAAGGTTGTTTACTACCAGTTACTGCCATTACCTGAATGGGATGCCAGCTAGTTGGAAGGACCAGGGGGAGAGAGAGCATCCACAAGGCATTACTTTTCCCAGGACGCTAGTGGGCAGCCCCCCTGGGTGGCTGTGGTACTACAGATTCTTGCAGGGCATGCTGGGAGTTGGAGTTTGATGCAGCCCTGTTTGGTTCCATGGGGACGACTAGGGGGAGTTGCAGAGATGATAGAGCCTGATATGTGGGGTTTTCTCCTCACCTGGGAATGATTCCAGACCTCCCTAACGAGCCACCTGGAGCACTCCCAAGGGCGGCATAAAAGGAGCCACCTGCCTTCATTCAAGGCGAGAGTTAGGAGGAAGAGGATGAAGCTTGCTAGGGATGAGTGGAGATGGAAAGAGGGAAGAAAGAAGGAAAGGAGGCACTGTGTGCCATACACATTGTGTACTGTGCTTCTTGTGGGAACGGTTTGGGCAGCATTCCCATTGAAAATGATGCGTGTTGTCCTTGAACTTGCGCCCGGTGTCTGCTTGGGTCAGGTTTAGGTGGCTGGAGCGCCCTCTTGTGGTTCACACTTATTTTAGAGCTGTCAGCATAGGATTGAGCTCTCCACAATTCCGAATTAGATTAAGTGGGATTGAGAATGCATTATTAAAATGATTTACATTGGATTAAATAATATGGAGAACATATTATTAGAATAATGGTGGTGATTATTACTAATTTTATTAAGGCTTGACTAAGTAGCATTAAGAATATACTTTTAGAATAATGATGATGATGATGACTAATTATGACTATTATGTGATTCTCTGCTTCTAACTCTTTTATGAGTTCTAGTAGAAGTTAATTAGGACTTAGCAGCTCATAACCCAAGTACCACTTCACCATTCCCATAGATGTACATTTGAGGTCAACATGGAACATGGACGTGTGCAAAGGTGGGCACTACAGTCTACTGGAGTCCTTTCAAAGGTTTGGTTCCTGCCTTGTGTCAGTGCTGCCTTCATGGGATCCAACGCCCCAGAAATTCTGAAACAGAAGAAGTGGGATTGAGAATATATTATTAGATTGATGATGACTACTACTAATATTGTTGGTTTAAATAGGGCTGGAATTATGATGAAGATGATGATGAGGGTGATTATGCTTTAATTGTAGTGCTGCTGCTTTGCAGTAAGGAGACTGTGGAAGATTGTGGGTTCGCTTCCCGGTTCCTCCCTGTGTGGATAGCGCTTTGAGTACTGAGAAAAGTGCTATATAAATGTAATCAATTATTATTATTAATTGGCATCCACTCTTAACCAAGGGTATTTTACACTGTCGTAACACATGTTGACCATTAGAGGCCGCACAATAGATGAGCAGGTCCACTCAGCTGCAGATATCCAGCAGGAGAGCAACGTGACAAGACATCTAAGCTGTCCCAAGATGCTTTGCAAAGTGGCCCATTTTCAAGAGTTCCCTGAAAGTTATTAGACTGGGAGCTGTTTAGATGAGGATAGTTGTTGTAAGGGCCGTTTTAAATGAATGATGAGGATGCTGTGTGATAGACAGGCAGACCATCCATGCTTGCTTTCATCTTTGAGCTTAATGAGCCTTTGTGAGAAGAGTGGACAAATCTCTTCAAAATAACCGGAAAATCAATCCAATGTCTGTGTAGATTTTTCCCCATATATCGTAGTTGTATTAGACATCCCATAAAATGTGCTCCTTTAATGGTGATTCTGTATTGCACCAGTAATAACAGTCATTGGTTTGTGTGTGTGTGTGTGAGTGTGTGTGTGTGTGTGTGTGTGAAACAGTCTGAGGACAGAGAAGAAGAGAGTGGCCAGGCTGGATTACAGTAGATCTTATGGTTCATTGTGTTAAAGGAACAAGGAGTCCTGCCAGTGTAACAGAGCGGTGGTACCTCATCACTCTGGTGGTCTGCGAGTCATTCTAAGTGTCCTCTGTTTGTCACTTTTACTTTCATAGAGGGGATTGTGGGAAATCATAAAGAATGTTTTATGTCCACTGCTCAGTGTCTGAATGATTCCTTTGAACAATGTAAGGCAGTCAGGGCAGATGGGTCAACGGAGTGGGAATGTGCGACCGGCCCACCTGCATGTTCTCCCTGTGTCATTGTGGCTTCTCCTGCAGGTCCTCTCGTTTTCATCCCACATCCCCAAACATGTGCTTTGGTTCATTGGTGATTCTGTATTAGGACTCTGATGGTCTTGCATGGCACCCCACCCTGTCTAGGGTTATCTTACTGTGGTCACAATGGGGAGAAGCTTAATGCAGAACTGAACTTGGAAAGCAGGTTAGAAAATGGACGGATGGAGGAATGAGAAAAAATAAATCAGCAGCCCTAAAACATCGAGCCCTGTTAGGGGAGACGGAGAAATGTTAGGAGGGAGTAAGACTGCAGAACGCCGCAATTCAGGCTCTTCTGACTGATGGGGTTCATGGGGCGCACTGGCTGGGACAACACTGTTACTGCATCTGTGAGGGAAGGGGGGCAAGATAAAGGAAAAGGTCATTTGCAGACCACCTAACACTTTTTTTTTCTTTTTTATCCCTTAGCACTTCAAGTGACGATTACACTGAACAAAGTGGAACTGAGCGTTGGGGAGTCAAAATTCTTCACATGCACAGGTAAGGAAATTAGAGACAAAAAAGAGGAAGAAGAAGAAATTATTGGGCTATTGAGATGTAAACTTAAGGAAGAAAAACCTTCATCTATCTATCTATCTATCTATCTATCTATCTATCTATCTATCTATCTATCTATCTATCTATCTATCTATCTATCTATCTATCTATCTATCTATCTATCTATCTATCTATCTATCATATAGTGCCTTTCATCTATCTATCTATCTATCTATCTATCTATCTATCTATCTATCTATCTATCTATCTATCTATCTATCTATCTATCTAATCTTATAGTGCCTTTCATCTATCTATCTATCTATCTATCTATCTATCTATCTATCTATCTATCTATCTATCTATCTATCTATCTATCTATCTATCTTATAGTGTCAGCACATGAGTTGATTGTAATAATAATCTGTTTTATGATATACTGTACTAGCTTTAATACCTATTTATTATATAGTGTCTCTCATATACATTTTTTATTTTCATTAATATTGTGTAGTATATTCACATGTGAGTTTGTGTGATTTACATATATATATATATGTGTATAGTCATCTGTTATTTAGGACCTTTAATATGTATCTACTGTAAGCGTTGTGTCTTTTCATAATTTTCTCTTCATTTGTCCATAGTTAAGTATCTAACATGAAATACAGGGGAGTTATAAAGAGTTGGGGCACCATGATGGTGAATCTCATAAATTTTTGTCAAACAAAAGGAAATTTGCATAAAATTAAATGCAGCAATGTTTCAGACCCAAGCCATCAGTTTGTCTGGCTCAGGATGTTGGTAGGACCCCTTAAGAGGAGGGCAGACTGAGGGGAGAGTCCAGTGAAGCCAGTGTCGGCCCGGAGTGCAGCGCAGCGCTGCCTAACACTGAGTGACGTCATCGGCCCTCTTCACGCACATCAATTGCTATTCCACGTTGATACCCTTTAGCGTCACCGACTGGACCTCGACTGGAGGTGGGAGGCTTTGGGTCATTTGGTGGACACCGAGCCTTCAGAGTAATTGGACAAAGCTGACAAGAAGTTTATTTAATCCTTGTGTTGTTGTTCTTTTTTGCAAACCAAAAAGCAGTGAGGGGTCATCGGCCTTCATCTTATTCTCTTCAGCTAGCAAGTCATCCCAGTGCGGCTGTTATGTGTCCGCCTCACATTAATAATTTATTTAGTACCCTGGACACCTTAGTACTTGTGCTTTATTCCAGCTGTTATTCTAGTGACCTTATTTTGTCACCATTTTATGTATTTTCTTTTTTGCTTAGGATGCTGTGGAATTTAGTTGCCATCTTCATGCCCATTTGTGTTCTCTCAGCCGTACAAATAAAAAGAAAAAAGGATGGATAAATGTGTAAATATATTTTAGTAAAAAAAAACATTTATGGCTAAGGTCATGCTGAGCTTCATTTTGAAATCAATGTTCCATTACAGTATTATTGATATAAGAATATTCCTTGCAATTCTTCCTCGTGTTTCGATCAGAATAAATTGCCTGATTTTAAAGTCATTGGGACGTGACTTTCATTAGTCTAATCTGAAAATGAATTATGCAGCACAACTTAATGCACCTGCAGGCAGATTTCTTTCATGCCTGCAGGCTGTGATAGTTGGGCGGCCGTCTCCTCCAGCAATATTCCCTCTCTCCACATGGCACTTGAGACAATACAGATACAGTATAGAACAAGACATATATACTGTGATGGACCCGGGTGTCGGTGAGCCCCCAACACCATCACACAAAGAGTCCCGGGTTCAGATAATGGCGTGTTTATTACACACAATACCTCAGAAAAGTTAACACAAGCACAAGCACAAATAATCTCTTTCTCTCTCTCTACAATTCCTCTCACCACCGCTCTGCCCTCCTCCACTCGAGTGTCACTCCACGTCCTCCCAGCCCTGACTCGCCTGAATAAGGGAGTGCAGTCCCTTTTATTAACGACCCAGGAGTGCTTCCGGTGCCAGGACCACTGCCCGATGGAAGAACTTCCAGGTCACACGGAAGTCCCATAAATTGTAGCACCTATGGTCCCCAGCTGGGCTGTGTTGCCAGGCTACATCTACCAGCATTTCCTGCTGGTTCCCAAATGGGCGTTAATATATGTCCTGGGGGAATAACATATCCCCTGTGGCTTCTAATGGGCCATCATCCATCTTTTCTGACCAACTCTTCTTGGTCTGGCTCCTTCCTCTCTCCTACTGAGATGCCTACCTGCCTGCCCAGTCTGGGTAAGGAACCATCCCCTCCTCTGGTCAGGATGCCCATCCAAACCATGTGGATGTATATATATATATATATATATATATATATATATATATATATATATATCCCTTGTGTAGTGTTCACATTTTTGTTACTTGCAGCATTACTGGGATTTTAAAATAATAAGATCATAACACTTTATATTAAACTACTTAACAGATATTGATGTTATCCCACTTACAAACAATATAGACAGCAAATATGTTTAATATTTACAATTTACCATGTTTGCCATGTGGTGGGTGCGGCAATGCGCTATATATGCGCCTGCTCCTGAACCCCCCCATTCTTAACCACTGACATGTTGCATCTCAAGCTTCTAAGCACCCTCACTATCACTCACAACACCTCATTCTCAGGTTCTCTAAAATAAATATGGAACACCTAGCCCTTAAAATATAAGTTAAGCATTTTACATTGGGTTGTTTCATACACCACAAGAGCAACATAACACTTTGACTTACTGCTAACACAAGCAGCGTACTCTACATGCTGCTCTCACCCCCAGCCTCACCCACATCTCAAGAACGTCACCATTGTTCTGGTACACAACAGGAGTGCAGGACACCTTGCCCTTAATTTTAACGGGGTAACCCCTCACACCTTGCTTTTTACTCATCATACAAGCAACTTACAACTTATGGACAATACAACCTATTTTTATTTGTATGGTGCTCTTCATGGAGTGCAGACGTACAGAACTGTGAACAGTTTTCAGTTAAAATACAAGTAGAGATGATACTAATTACCAAATACTACTGGCACACATATAAATACAGGTTTGTTAAAATACACAATGAACAAAGCAGGAACTGACTAAACATGGAAACCTTTGGCTTTTCAAATAATGGAAACCAACACTATTGGTCCATTTTAATTGATTGACAATGGTGCGGGTTAAAAATAAAATGACAGTCCTGGAGACTTCAGCCAACTGGCCGCCTACCATTTCCTGGGTTTTCTACAGTGGAGTCTGTGCTGGCCATCTAATCTGATGAGAGAATCTTTCTATCTGATGATGGCGATGCTCCTTTATCTCAGGTGACTTCCATATGCAGGGGAGCAGCCCGGCACCAAGTGCCACATCCAAATACTGCAAAGAGAAAGAGAAGAGAGGAGGGTTAGTAATGGTTTTATAAATATTGTATTACTTATATTTCTGTACAGATGACTAACAAACACAAATGCAGTTTGTACCGTACATCAGCAGCTCTAGTCAGGGTGTACTAAACTGAAGTAGCGAGTCTTCAGCCGGGATTTAAAAGATGAGACCGAAGGGGCATCTCTTATAGTAGCAGGCAGACCAGTCCACAGTTTAGGGGCCCTGTAACTAAAAGCTTGACCTCCCACTGTTATTTTATTAATCCTTGGAATCATAAGCAGACCGGCATCTTGAGATCTTAACGTGCGCTCTGGTTTGTAAGTCATGATAAGTTCAGATAAATAAGCCAGATCTTGGCCATTTAAAACTTTAAATGTTAAAAGGAGGATTATGAAATCTGCCCTAAACTTAACTTGGAGCCAGTGTAAGGATTTAAGAACTGGAGCTATGTCTAATTGACTAACAACAGAGATGCAGTCTATACAGTACATCAGCAGCTCTAGTCAGGGTGTGCTAAACTGAAGTAGCGAGTCTTCAGGTGGGATTTAAAAGCTGAGACCGAAGGGGCATCTCTTATAGTAGCAATCAGACCATTCCACAGTTTAGGGGTCCTGTAACTAAAAGCTCAACCTCCCACTGTTATTTTATCAATCCTTGGAATCATAAGCAGACCGGCATCTTGAGATCTTAATGTGTGCTCTGGTTTCTAAGTCATGATAAGTTCAGATAAATAAGCCAGACCTTGGCCATTTAAAACTTTAAATGTTAAAAGGAGGATTTTGAAATCTGCCCTAAACTTAACTTGGAGCCAGTGTAAGGATTTAACAACTGGAGTTATGTCTAATGACTAACAACAGAGATGCAGTCTATACAGTACATCAGCAGCTCTAGTCAGGGTGTGCTAAACTGAAATGGTGAGTCTTCAGCTGGGATTTGAAAGCTGAGACCAAAGGGGCATCTCTTATAGTAGCAGGAAGACCATTCCACAGTTTAGGGGCCCTGTAACTAAAAGCTTGACCACCCACTGTTATTTTATCAATTCTTGGAATCATAAGCAGACCAGCATCTTGAGATCTTAACGTGCGCTCTGGTTTGTAATTCATGATAAGGTCAGATAAGTAAGCTGGACCTTGGCCATTTAAGACTTTTTATGTTAAAAGGAGGATTTTGAAATCAGCCCTAAACTTAACCGGGAGCAAATGTAGGGATCTGAGAACTGGAGTTATGTGATTGTATTTTCTGGTTCTTGTAAGCAGCATTTTAAATTAAGTGAAATCTGCATAAATAATGATTTGAGTAGCCAGTGAACGACACATTGCACTCAATACAACTAGAAATATTTCCAAATATTCATTTCTCCATCTCTTGCTTATTTACCAAACGTCTTACTCTCCCAGCATTCTTAACATGCGTTGGATTGTTTTATGGTTATATGTGTTTTAGATGACATGCTAGAGTCAAAATCAACACCTGACTTGCTGGCTGATTCAGTAAAATGGACGCACTGACTTTCTCCTAACAAGAACACATCACACTCTGGTCTTGCCCGTAGCCCAAGCATGACGTCCCTGCACATAATATAAGTGCATTACACTCTCGCTTTCTAAACCTCACATCACACCCTGCTGTCAATGGCCAATCGTTGGGGTGAGTCAATACACTAATATTCTCAAACCCAGTCAATCCAGTTCAGAGTGCTGGGGGTGGGTGGATAGTTGGAGCCCATCTCTGCAACATCAGATGTCAGGCAGGAGACCACCCTGCCCATTTCTGGGTCAATGTGGAATGACAAGTTGACCTCATAGGCACATTTTTGGGATGTGGAAGAAAAATCACCAAGTGTGGAATTCAAACCCAGGACACCAGATCTGTGATTAGCGGCATTGTCAGTGTTTATACTTTAAAGTATGACTGACTGATTTGTTGGCTCATTCATTAGTAAAAGGCGTTTTATTTTGCAGAAGAGTTTAAAGGATATATAAAATGAAATGCAGAAGCACAGGATGGGTTTCTTTAGTTTAGGGTGCCTTTCATGCCATTCCAGCTTATCTCTCGGGACATGTAGTGGAGTAGGTCAGCCATTAAATGGCGTTCTCAGAAATAATAATTGAGCTGGAACGGATTTACTAAAGAGCAAAGTGAGAGACTGGAGCAAACGAGCCAGTAAGGATATTAGAGTGAATATCCTGCTGTCATTTTAGTCACGACTGGATGAGAAAGTAGGGCGAAGTAGAGGTGACGTAACTTAGCAGGTTGATCTTATCTTTTATGGTCTTATGAGGAGGGGAGATGTTTGTACTCAAGTCCAGGGTTGCAATTCAGATTCAAGGATGATGCTGTAGGCCTTCCCATGGATGAAAACCCAGTAGTCTCCCTAGCTGCACTGAAGGGAGTTTTCTTTTGCTGTATATGACTGTTGATGCACATGGCTTGTCTTGGGCAAGATGGGGCCGTGATTGGTACTCTTATATCCTGGCAATGGAGATACCCACCTCGGTCTCAGAATGGAGCAGAGAGTCTTCTCTCACATGTAGGGGAAATACCCACACTGCTCAGTTGGGTAGGGCGCACCCCTTTCCTCGAGTGCTGCCGAGGTGGTCTCCATGATTGCTAAATCTCGACACATCTGTCAGCCTACCGTGTTAACATTTTAACTGGGATAGCATTCAGAGATTAAAGCTGAAAGTAGATTTCTAAGGGATGGCCACCAGGTAAACGCACAGAGATACCAGAATTCATTGGATTTGAACTCCCCCAAGGTGCCAAAAATGGGGCATCAGCGTATCCTACAGTTATTGGAGGTGGCCATTTTATCTCTCCTTTCAGTAGATCTGGAGAGGTTACCCTTTTCAGATGAATTCACTGACAGGATCCTGGACATTCTTTTTTGTCCTGCTGGCATGGAGAATTTCCTACCTCAAAATGCCCGATGGCAGAGGGTTACACCTCTGCATTCCTTGAGATAACCTTTGACATATTCTAATTTAGGGAGACCCCCTCACCTCCACCATTGGACTCAAACTGTTTTATTACATCCTTGATCTTCCATCAGCGTCAAACAGCAGAACTGGACGTTCACCAGACCGACAACATTTCTCCAGTTCCCAGGTGTCTATCATTGTTCAGCTTGTTTCAACATCACCTTCCTGTGTTTGGCTAACACAAATGGAGCTTGCTTGCAAAGCTGTCATAACGCCTGGGCACGCTGGGCAGTTGCCTGGGGGCCCCCTACGAGCATAGGGGCCCCATGCTAATCTATGTATGTTGTGACTTGCTGAGTGGTTGTGTAGGTGCACTGCTTGGCCCGGGGGCCTATAATGCTGGTAAGACGGCCCTGCTTGCTTGACCAAATTCTGCCATTCCCCAATAGAATGAATGAGTCATCTGTTCTGAAATGCCCCTTTTCAATATTACCGTTCTGTCCCGATGACATTCCTGTTTGAGATGCATGTCGTGAAAGGCCTCCTCTGATACCGTTGTTGTAGTTAACCGTGTTCAGATTAGATAGATAGATAGATAGATAGATAGATAGATAGATAGATAGATAGATAGATAGATAGATAGATAGATAGATAGATAGATAGATAGATAGATAGATAGATAGATAGATAGATAGATAGATAGATAGATAGATAGATACTTTATTAATCCCAAGGGGAAATTCACAATTTACAAATTTCACAATTAGACATTCTGGAAGACCTCCAGTTAGCCACCAAGCCAAGGGTGTGTTCAGAAATGCCTCTTTTGACGCCACCACTATAATTCTCAGCTATTAGTTTTGTATTCTCCTTCAACATTGGTGTTGCTCTTGGCTGTTAGCTGGCGTCACCAGCAGAGGGCGCTGCAGCACCCTAAACACAACTACACAACACAGTCCTGGGTTCAAACAGAAGATTTACAGTATCTCCAAATCATTTCCACAATAGTACAATACACAATCTTCATGTCTCCTTCCACTAATAAAAATCTTCTTGTCTCCTTCCACACCTCCCACTTAGTCTCATCCACTCTCCTCCTGACTCTGAAAACCCAAACAGGAAACTTGGCTTTTTTTTTTATGCCAATACTTCCCATGCCACCCCATCACATCCAGGAAGCGCTTCTGGGTCAAGCAGACGTTCTCTAAAAAGGGTACGGTCTGTTCCTGCAGCTCCCCCTGGCAGCACCCATGCACCACAACAGGGCTATATCATGGGATTACAATTCCCAGCCTGCCCTGTGGGTATTCGTGCAGGCACTGTAGCCCAGGAAGACTGCCACCTACTATATCAGGGGAGCAAATTGTCCCTGTGATTAGACTCCCCCTGCCCTTCCATTAAACTGACCTCCTGATTGGCTAAGAAACTTTGAACCATCCCGGCCCAGCTCATGCCTGGTGTCCATGACACTGGCTGTTTGAGTTCTGTGTTCTGAAATGCCTCTTCTGACACCGACGCTGTATCCAGTAGTTAGCTGAGAGACTGAGGGCTGTGTTGTGAAGTCTCTCTTTTGACACAACTCCTCCACTCTTTCAACATTACTGTGCCATCCTAGTTCCTTGTCTATTAGTGGTATGTGTTGTGGAAGGCCTCTTCTGACACTGTTGTTGCACTTGGCCAGTGGTGCCTCTTTCAACTCCACTTGTTGTGGACACCTGTTAGCTACCAAACCAAGGGGTGCCATCTGAAACGTCCATTCTGACGCCACACTATCACCTCCAGTATCATCTGAAATGCCTCTTTGAACATAGCTATCACACTTGGCTCGTAGCTGCCCGAATGGGTTCTGTGTTGTGAAATCCCACTGCTGACACCAATGCTGTAGTCGATAGTTAATTGTGAGATCGAGGTCTGTGTTGTGAAACTTCTCTTTTGACACAACTCTTCCGCTCAGCTGTTAGCTGCAATGCGGAGTTATTTGATCTGAAATGCCCCTTTCAGAGACACTGTGCCATCCTTGTTACTCCATCTACTCCTGTAGCCAAGAGTTAGTCGTGAGTTTGAGGCCTGTGTTGTGAAATTCCTCTTTCAACACGATTGTTAAACTCGACTTTTCAAGGGGCACCTTCTGATAGGTTTCTTCTGACACCACCATTACACTGTTAACTCCCAAATTGAGGAGAATCTTCTGAAAAGCATCTTTGAACATGACTGTCGCATCTGGCTGGTAGCTGACTAATTGTGTTCTGCGTTGTGAAACTCCCCTTCTGACACCACTGCTGTAGCCGATAGTTAATTGTGAGATCGAGGTTTGTGTTGTGAAATTTCACTTTTGACAAAACTCTTCTGCTCGGCTGTTAGATGCAATGCGGAGTTATGTGATCTGAAATGCCCCTTTCATTGACATTGTGCCATCTCAATTACTCGTCTACATCTGTAGTCAGGAGTTAGTTGTCAGATTGAGGCCTGTGTTGTGAAATTCCTCTTTCAACACGACTGTTAAACTTGACTTTTCAAGGGGTGTCTTCTGAAATGTCACTTCTGACACCACAGTTACACTCAGCTATCACCTCCAAAATTGAGGAGTATCTTCTGAAATGCCTCTTTGAACATGACTGTTGCACTTTGCTGGGAGCTTCCTCATTGGGTTCTGCATTGTGAAACTCCCCATTTGACACCACTGCTGTAGCCAATTGCTAATTGTGAGATTGAAGTGTGCGTTGTTAAATTTCTCTTTTGACTCAACTCTTCTGCTCTGATGTTAGCTGCAATGCGGAGTTATTTGATCTCAACTGCCCCTTTCAGTGACATTGTGCCATTCCAGTTACTCATCTACTTTTGTAACCAGGAGATAGTTGTGAGATCGAGGGCTGTGTTGTGAAATTTCTCTTTCCACACGATTGTTAAACTTGAATTTTCAAGGGGCACCTTCTGAAATGTCTCTTCTGACGCCCCTATTAAACTCAGCTACTGTATCACCTCCCAAATTGAGGAGTATCTTCTAAAAAGCTTCTTTGAACACGGCTGTCGCACTTGGCTGTTAGCTTCCTCATTGGGTTCTGTGTTGTGAAATCCCACTTCTGACACCACAGTTGTAGCCGATAGTTAGCTGTGAGATCAAGAGCTGTGTGGTGAAATTCCTCTTTCAACACGATTGTTAAACTCGACTTGATGTAATCTGAAATGCCCTTTTTAGCATCATTGTGCCCTCCCAGTTACTTGTCTACTTCTGTAGTCAGGAGTTAGTTGTGAGATCCAGGGCTGTGTGGTGAAATTCCTCATTCAACACGATTGTTAAACTCGTCTTTTCAAGAGGCACCTTCTGAAATGTCTATTCTGACACCACCGTTACACTGTTAACTCCCAAAGTGAGGAGTATCTTCTGAAAATCCTCTTTGAACACGACTGTTGCACTTGGCTGGTAGCTTCCTCGTTGGGTTCTGTGCTGTGAAATCCCACTTCTGACACCACTGGTGTAGCCGATAGTTAATTGTGAGATCAAGGTCTGTGTTGTGAAATTTCTCTTTTGACTCAACTCTTCCGCTCGGCTGTTAGCTGGAATGTGGAGTTATGTGATTTGAAATGTCCCTTTCATCAACATTGTGCCATCCCAGTTACTTCTCTACATCTGTAGCCAGGAGTTAGTTGTGAGATCCAGGATTGTGTGGTGAAATATATCTTTCAACACGATTGTTAAACTCGACTTTTCTAGAGGCGCCTTCTGAAATGCCACTTCTGATGACGGTGTTACACTCAGCTATCACCTCCCAAATTGAGGAGTATCTTCTGAAATGCCTCTTTGAACACGACTGCTGCACTTGGCTGCTAGCTGCCTAACTGAGTTCTGTGTTGTGAAATCCCACTTCTAACACCACTGCTGGTGCCAATAGTTGTGAGATCAAGGGCTGTGTGGTGAAATTCCTCTATCAACATGATTGTTAAACTCTACTTTTCAAGGGGTGTGTTCTGAAATGCCTGTTTTCACACTATGGCACCACTTGGTCATCAGTCTCTGTTTTCAAAGAAGTCATTCACGGAGACCAGATGAAAAGGCAGAGGGGTTCTTTGTTTGCACATAGACATGCACAAATGTCTCAGTCCATTGAGTTAACCATCATTAATACAATTCATTCCCTTTTATCTTTTTCTATTACCATTACCTTATCTAACACATCAAGTCTTCTGACTCTTAATATGCAGAATTCTATCATCTTAGCCAATCGACTACAGCCACCAGTAACTTCATATACATGTCGATTCCTCCATTAACGGGGTGTCCTACGGGTTTTCCCATTGGTCTTATCAGCACTTCATACTAGGGGTGTTTGGACTTTCTCACTTTTTAAGGGGGTGTTTATTACTCATTTACTTCATTTTATCCTTAGTAATTACCTTGATGGTCCCTCTTACGATGAGGAAACCCTCAAGTGCCCAAACCGCATTTACTTAACCCTTTAGTTACCGTCAGTTCTTTTTCTTACACTTTTAATACTCCATTGTTACAACTTCATTTAAGTATATGCTTATATGAAACTGTAAAGATTATCATGTATTGATTAAAAATATTTGAATAAAATTCTATACCTCCGAATCGCAGGGTACATCCTGACATTCCTCTTTCGACAGCACTGCTCTGCTCTCATGTTAGCTTATTAATCAGCTTGTGTTTTCTGAAATGCCTCGCTTGACACTATATTGACCCCGGCACTAGCTGCCACTTTTGATAATGTGATGGCACTCCAATGCCTAATTGTGTTTTGTGTTCTGAAATTCCTCTTCTGACGCCACTGTTGCACTCAGCTCTTATCTGTATCTTCTAAAATGGCTCTTTCCCACATTGCTTTTTGCACTTGGCTGGTAGCTGCGTAATTGAGCTCTGTGTTCTGAAATGCCTCCTTTGATACTGTGTGTGATACTCAGTGGTTAGCTGTGAAAACCAGGGCTGTGTTTTATAAACGTCTCTTTCGGCCGTTGCCTTTGAGATGTGTGTTTTGAAATGCTTCCTTTGAGGTTGCAGTGACATTTGAGCATTAATTACCAAATGGAGTTGTTTCTTCCGCTGCTGCTCTTGGCCATCAGCCGTCTAATCACGGGGAATGTTCTGAAATGTTTCCTTCGACACTCTGCTGTTAGCTTAATAATCACGTTGTGTCTTCCGAAAGAACCTTTTATGACGCTGCGATGACACTCAGAAGCCTCCTTCGACCCCACTGTGATAGTCAATGGTTAGCTGTGGGATTTGTGAAATTCCTTCCTGGACACGACTGTTAGCTGCTGATTTGAGTTGCGTGCTCTGAAATGACATTTTGGTGACATCTGAGCATTAGTGGCCTGGTGGAGTTTTTGGTTCTCTTTTCTGCCACCCTTCTCATTAATGGGAATGTTCCAGAACGCCTCTTTTGACTCCTTTTGTGGTGTGTGAAATGAATAGCCTTGACACTCGAAAAAAGTTTGGGGTAGCCACCCGTATGCTTGAATCCAGGCTGCCAAAAGGCCAGTGTGAAGTACAGAAGTGTACAGAGTTGAGTCCAGAGCAGAACTGAGTAAAAGCAGGATGTGGTCTGGCTTTTATAGCTGGTTGGAACCAGAAGTGACATCTTCGGAGTTGGAACCAGAAATGACATCTTCAGGGGCGGAACTGGAAATGGCATGTTCAGGGGCGGAACCGGAAGTGATGTCATCGGAGCCGGAACCAGAAGTGACGTCATCGGGGCCAGAACCAGGCAGAATTTCCCATGTTTGTTCTGTAAGGATATCAGAGAAAGGTTTAGCGCACCCCGCCACCCCCTGGCCTGGCATGGACTTACCTTCTATCGGTCCTTTTAGCTGCCTCCCATGCGCACATGTGTGACAGATGGTATTTGGCCATCAGCCTCCCAATCAAGGCCTTTGGTTTGTTCTGAGATTCCTCTTCTGAGTGTACAGTTGTACTCTGCCGTTAGATATGATGATGTAATAATCAATAATCAATAATGATTTCTTATGTTTTAATGAGAATAGACCAGAGGTTCTTATATCTCATCCAAGTGGGACTTTCGATGCTCGTCCTTGTAGTCTTGGCCCATTGGAACTTTTTTAGTGAAGACGTCTGTTAATAACTTGAGAGTAATCATGGACGGGGATTTTAAAATGGGTGGCCCATATTAAGTCTACTTTCTTCCAGCTGGCACTCCTATCCAAGGTAAAGGCTTTATTGTGTTTTGAGGATTTTGAGAAAGTCACACATGCTTTTATTTCATCACACCCTGACTATTGTCAATGTCCTTTATTATAAGGTTAGTCAGACATCTCTCCCAGCTCCAGTTGGTTCCGAATGTCGCTTGCCCATCTTTTAACTGGGTCTAAAAAACGTGATCACATTACCCCAATACTCGAGGCATTGCATTTTGTCACACATGTGCGTCGGAGGACTCCTCTGCTAGTTTAGATCAAGTGTGCAATACCCATCTGAGACTATAGGGGGAGCTACTGCTAACATTATTTTTTTGCTCTGCTTGCCTCACAGTGCCGAGAGACCGCCCAATAAGGGCACCTAGGTCCCGCCCCTTCCTGTTCAGCCGCCATTTAACCCAGAAGTCCCAGGAGAAGGCGTCAGATGATGAGGTCCAGGGCCTACCACAGGACAGAGCGCTGCTGTGTGGATAGCGCTTTGAGTACTGAGAAAAGCGCTATATAAATGTAATGAATTAGTATTATTATTATTATTATTAAACCTTTCTTTAGTTTAATGAGGAAACCGCTGTCCAGGGTGAAGCACAGCACCGCGCATTTTCTTTTCCTTTTTCCAAAATTTAAAGTTCATCTGGCGGCGAATAAAAGGGACAACCCAAAATTTCTTTGCCTTCGAGCCTGTCTTTACACCGCCCGACCACAGTCGGCTTTTAATTAAGCACAAGATTCATTTTAAGAGTCTCACAATTACTGGCGATTTACAGTATCTGACCTGATTATCTCTGAGATCCACGTCTTGCTGGTGACACAAAGGGTCAGACTGAAACGAAGAGGCGTATGGGCGTTTTCTCTCCGGGCGAGTTACCTTAAAATATTAGGATGGCTTTGTTATTATTGAGTTTTAAATCTCGTCTTAAAGCTCATTGTTACGGTTTGGCTTTGAATTCTCCTTGAGAGTTGATTGTCCTGCCTGGTGCTGTTTTAATTTTTGTATTTGTTGCTGTCATTTGTTTGTTTTTATATTTATTGGTTATTGTCCTTGTAGAGCACTTTGGCCTCAACTCAATAAATGATTGATCGATTGGTTGATTCATTATGGTGGAATTCAGTTGTGTGTTCTAAAAAGCCCCTTTTGATATTGTGGTGGGACTCCAGGACTAAGCATGTTGTGTGTTCTGAAATGTATTTTCTGGCCCCACCATTGTAGCCCCCTGTTAGCTACCAAGCCCAGGCGTGCCTTCTGAAATGCCCCCTCTATGGTAGTCAGTTTGAAGGCTATGTTGTGAAATTCCTCTTTTGACTTGACTCTTCCACTTGGCCTTGGAGTTGTATACCCGCTTAACGGTGGCTGTGGGGCATTAGTCCACAAACACAGTTGTTTGTTCTGTTGTCGCTCTTAGCCTCCCAATCGAGGGCTGTGCCCTGAAATGCCCGATTTTACACTATGGTGACCTTCTGGCTATTAGCTGTGAGATCGAGGACCATGTGGTGACATTCCTCGTTCAACACGATCGTTCCTATCTGACACCGCCAGCTGTGAGCTGACCGACTGCAGCCCATCCGTTGCTCTGCTCGGCCCAAGCACAGCACTTCCATTGGCTGGATTTGGAGCAGATGCCAGCCCATTGTCACATGACTAGGGCTGCTAACCACCCTCATTTTCCTGGACATGTCCTCATGGACTGTCCTTCCATCCATTATCCAACCCGCTATATCCTAACTACAGGGTCACGGGGGTCAGCTGGAGCCAATCCCAGCCAACACAGGGCGCAAGGCATGGCACACACACACAAACACACACACACCAAGCACACACTAGGGACAATTTAGGATTGCCAATGCACCTAACCTGCATGTTTTTGGACTGTGGGAGGAAACCCACACAGACACGAGGAGAACATGCAAACTCCATGCAGGAAG
Organism: Erpetoichthys calabaricus; assembly: GCF_900747795.2. Lineage (NCBI taxonomy): Eukaryota > Metazoa > Chordata > Cladistia > Polypteriformes > Polypteridae > Erpetoichthys > Erpetoichthys calabaricus. The sequence continues at coordinate 294,240,725 of NC_041397.2, read as the reverse complement.
CGAACCTGGGTCTCCTAACTGCGAGGCAGCAACGCTACCCACTGCGCCAGCATGCCGTCCTCATGGACTGTCCGGGAGGAATTTATAAAATTTTGATAATGTCTGGAAGTTTGGGCTCCTAAAATTTGAAAACCTCCCTATCCTTACTGCGGTGGGTTGGCACCCTGCCTGGGATTGGTTCCTGCTTCTTTGTGCCCTGTGTTGGCTGGAATTGGCTTCAGCAGACCCATACACCCCCCCCCCCCGTGAACCTATCCTTATCATTGGTAAAAATTGAAAGGTGTACACCAATCAGCATTTGCGACAGTAGTGCGCCCCCCAGAATCTTCACTTCCATTCCGACACTAAACAGCGCAGATCTTGAACAGTCGATGTCTGTCCAACTTGGCTTTTTCACTTCATCTTTTCAATTCGGCTTTATCTTCTTGGTGAGTAGACAGTTTATTATTTTTTTAATTATTTGTAATCCTGGGTGGCACGGTGGCACAGTGGGTAGCGCTGCTGCCTCGCAGTTGGGAGACCTGGGGACCTGGGTTCGCTTCCCGGGTCCTCCCTGCGTGGAGTTTGCATGTTCTCCCCGTGTCTGCGAGGGTTTCCTCCGGGCGCTCCGGTTTCCTCCCACAGTCCAAAGACATGCAGGTTAGGTGGATTGGCGATTCTAAATTGTCCCTAATGTGTGTGCTTGGTGTTTGTGTGTGTCCTGCAGTGGGTTGGCACCCTGCCCGGGATTGGTTCCTGCCTTGTGCCCTGTGTTGGCTGGGATTGGCTCCAGCAGACCCCCGTTACCCTGTGTTCGGATTCAGCGGGTTGGAAAATGGATGGATGGATTTGTAATCCTAATTCACAGTAAATAAGCGAATTTATTCAAAATCGAAAATACAATTTCACGTTTTCTATCCATCCATCCATCCATTTTCTAACCCGCTGAATCCGAACACAGGGTCACGGGGGTCTGCTGGAGCCAATCCCAGCCAACACAGGGCACAAGGCAGGAAACAATCCTGGGCAGGGTGCCAACCCACCACAGGACACACACAAACACACCCACACACCAAGCACACATTAGGGCCAATTTAGAATCGCCAATCCACCTAACCGGCATGTCTTTGAACTGTGGGAGGAAACCAGAGCGCCCGGAGGAAACCCACGCAGACACGGGGAGAACATGCAAACTCCACGCAGGGAGGACCCGGGAAGCAAACCCAGGTCCCCAGATCACCCAACTGCGAGGCAGCAGCGCTACCCACTGCGCCACTCACGTTTTCTATGCGAGATCTTATTTTCGTTTCTTCTTGCATCTGTTCACTTAAACAAGAAGAGTCCTACATCCAGGTACAGTCCGTCGTATTTAAGCGCGAGTAAGTACTGCTTTGTGATATTTGAATGAAAAATATTATTACCACCTGGTGTTCCAAAATGGATTTATAATTGGAAATGAATGAGTCAACTAGTAAAGTTTCAGTTAATTAAAAGTCACCCATTTATTCTGTCATGTATATCTTTTAGTTATCAGTCGATCAAGTAACAAGTCACCTCTTCGAGTAATTTAATAATATTTTCATAATTCTTTCAGAAATACCCATAATGCCGAAAAGAAAGCGCACGTTCACTTGAACAGCAAACCTCCTTCTTGTTTTCGAAAGGGCAGAGCAGACTCCGTGAGGGGCTGGTGGTCCCAACATTCAGTTTCAGTAGCGTGTTATGGAAAGATTTCTATTCATATTTAGCCAAGAACCCCGATTTACTGAGAAAAATAGTGTCAGTGGAAAAATATAAAAGAACGTAGAGAAATGGCAATAAACTAAGCTGAAAAAAGTCAAATGACTTTAATTTGACTAGAAGTGAATTTACCAGACGTATCATTTTTTTTTTTTAAAGGTTTACGACAGTTAAGCTCTCCAAATAAGAATGGAAGGAATGAAGTCTGTTAATTTAAAAGGGCTGACATATTCAAAATATGTAACGGCTTATTAGTTTGCCAGTGACTGCGATTGTGGCCATCATATCATAATTATAGTGATAAACTGCTACTACTACAGTGGCTGGCACCTTGCTGGCACCCTACAGCTGGCACCCTGCCCGGGGTTTGTTTCCTGCCTTGTGCCCTGTGTTGGCTCTGATTGGCTCCAGCAGACCCCCGTGACCCCCTGTAGTTATGATATAGCGGGTTGGATTAATGGATGGATGGAACTGCTACTAGAGGTTTATATCTTTCGACAGTAGAAAGGCGCATTATGGCGTCCTAGGGAAAGGAGTCCTCATTTTTCCGACCCAGATGTCCTCCTTTTCCAGAGAGTTCCAGAGCTGGCAGCCTTCCACCTGACCTACATGCCGTGTATCCGTGAGGCTCTCCGTTGTTTGCGGGCTCTCCTCTACGATTCACCTCCCGCCAGGCTCTGCTCAAAGTCAGTCCAGCCTTCTGTGTCGCCCTTCTGGCATGAGTGAGCCGTTGCCCCCGAGCCTAGCCCTGTGTGCCCATCTGAAGCTGTAACGGGTTGAGCCGATGGTTATGTGGGATGGGCTGGCGGACCTAATTGGGCAGACTTTTTCCATTATGAATGCTGTTGATCCATTAGCATTGCATTTTGAGGTGTATGTTGTTACCATCCAGCGGTAGACCCCCTCATATCCTTTATGGTTGAAGGTGTTCTATAAAATGAAGACTGATTAAAAGGTCTTGGTGAGCCGCACACCTAACATTTGCACCCCTTAGACTTCCAGGTCGCAGATGTGGCAGTGGCTGGCATTCAAGTGTAAGTCGAGTGTGGTTCCTCAGCGCTAATTTAGATCCTTGCTGCTGCCGAATCCAGCTGTTAGTGATTAATATGTTAATGAAGTCGTGATTCTAACCGAGAGAGAAATTCGACGTGCCAGCCATTTTCTAATGAGGCTGCTTACTATTCAAGCCTTCTTTTTCTTTTCTTTCTTTCTTTCTTTATTTTTGTCAGTGCCAAACTTGAATCTGCCACTCCTTTTAGGAAGGGAGTTTGTGTTGATCGGCCCACGTGGCTAAAACGCCCTTGACGCTTCTCATTTCTTTTTTCTCATTCCTGCTGCCCGCCTCCTGTTCATTTCTTGTGAAACGGTAAGACTATCAGGTTTAATGAGGTTCACAGCTTAGTATGGTGGAAACCCTGTGGATTTCATGACAGAGGGCACCAAATTTTGTGACAAAGTCTTGACCTGGACTGTCACAAAGGGGGCCATATATTCATCCACTTTTAAAATCTGAGGAATCCAATATAAGATTATGGTGGGGTGGGGCGTATCCTGGCTGAGCAGTGTCTCCAGGTCAGCATGCAGAGATTGGGCTACTACAGTATGCAGATTTCCTCTGTTACTTTTGATTTCATGACACGTTATCATAATACACTGGCATTATACCCACCATCATGTACTTTATTTGGATATTAAATACTTGAAGTGGCGATGCTGCGTGAGATGGTGGGGGCTGACACAGAATGACGTCACCAGCAGGCAAACCACTCTGCGCAGCTGACAAGAGGAGTTCTCCATTTTGCTCACACTGAAGCTCTGAGGAGACTGAGGGTCCTGGATGAAAACCAACATCCAGGCCTTTAATGACCTCTTGGGCACGGCCATCAGCAGTGTGTCTGTCTGCGGAAAGAGTGTCGACCTTGTCAAGAGGTTTACTTACCTCGACAGTGACATTCATGTCTGTGGTGACTCTTCCTATGAAGTCAGTAGACGGATTGAGAGAGCATGGGGAGTCATGAGGTCACTGAAAAGGGGTGTGTGGCGCTCCCGATATCTGTGCAAAAGGATGAAGGTCCAAGTCTTTAGAGTCCTGGTACTTCCTGTCTTGCTATATGGTTGTGACACATGGACGCTATCCAGTGACCTGAGATGAAGACTGGACTCCTTTAGTACTGTGTCTCTCCGGAAAATCCTTGGGTACCGCCAACTTTGTGTCAAATGAATGAGGCACATTACCTACATCGTGAGGAAGCGTCAGTTACGGCACTACGGCCATGTGGCGTGATTCGCCAAGGATATTCCGGCTCACAGGAGCCTCATTGTTGGACCAGGCCAAGGGGTCTCACACCTAACACCTGGCTGTGGCAGATAGAGGGTCATTTCCAAAGGATTTGACTGGACCGCTTGTCTGCCTGGGAGGATTGCCAACGAGGATCCTGAGCTGTTTCATCGTGTGGTGGGTGCAGCAACGTGCCTTAGCAGTGCAGGCTCCCCAATCTGACCTGACCTGACCTGGCAAGCACTCGCCTCTGAACTGCAGACTGTGGGCTCGCGACTTGCTGCCAACAGTTCACCACAGAGCATACCTTTGGTAAGACTGGCACTGAAATAGCTGTAACAAAAATTACCCTTAAATGGTGAATTAGTGATTAGTGGATATGGCGTGAGTAGGATCTGTGATGGACCGGCATTCCCTATTGGCTCCTTCCTTGTACTCAATGCTGATGGGATAGGCTCTGAGCCCTGCATCTCTGAATGGACAAGAATTAAGCAACTGATTTTTATAAATAAATTATTGATTGATTGATTGATTGATTATGGTGGAATTCAGTTGTTTGTTCTAAAAAGCCCCTTTTCATACTATGGTGGTACTCCAGGACTAATCATGTTGTGTGTTCTGAAATGTCTCTTCTGGGCCCACCGTGGTCGCCCCCTGTTAGTTACTAAATCAAGGCGTCCCTTCTGAAATGCCCCCTTCAGTTTCTCTATGCTAGTCACATTGAAGGCTATGTTGTGAAATTTCTCTTTTGACTCGACTCCTCCACTTGGCCTTGGAGTTGTTTGTCCGCTTTGGACATACAGTAATGGTGGCCGTGGGGCTCTAGTCCCCTAACAGAGTTGTTTGTTCTGTTGTTGCACTTGGCCATTCGCCTCCCAATTGAGGCTTCTGCCCTGAAATGCCTGATTTTACACAAAGGTGGCCCTCTGGCTGTGGGGCACCACTGTTGTAGCCACTTTTTACTTTCTTGTATACGAAGTGTAGGGAAAGTATTTTAATCATCCAAAGATCTGATGCCGAGATTTTGACGAATCTCAACATTTTAGACCTCCCTGACTTTCTCATATACGAAGTATTGGGAAAGTATTGGAAACCTTCCCAAAATTCAATTTCAAGACTTTTGATGAATCTCGATGTTTTTGACCTCCCAGAGTCCGATTTACTTTCTCGTAGGGAAAGTATTGCAATCGTCCAAAAATTCCATTTTGAGATTTTGAGGAAACTTCGACGTTTTAGATCTCCGAGTCCGAAAATGCCATTTTTGGAATTGTGTCTGTGTGTTTGTGTGTGTATGTAAACACGATAACTCGGGTACTCTTTCAGTTTGGTCAACCAAATTGTGCATACAAGTATTAGGTAGAAAATGTAGATTTCTATCAACTTTTAGGCAATTTCCACTAACCAGAAGTGGTACTTTTTTTATTCATACAGCTGCAGAGTCCGATTTATTCAACTTTAATTTTATAATAATTGTTCACTATATTAATAATTTGATTTGATTTGTTGTTGATGGTTCTTTAACGTACATAACATAAATGTATAATCATTGTCTTGAAGTTTACTCCTCAAATATCCATCCACATATCTGAGTATATGAGAAAGTCTAGAGGAGGCATTCCCAAGTTTTACTTGTGAGATCGAGGACCATGTGGTAGAATCCCTCAATCAACACGATTGTTCCTCTCAGCGTTTTTTGAAAGTGGCTGTGAGCTAACTGACTGTAGCCCATCTGTTACTCTGCTCTCCCACCTTGGCCCAAGCATAGGACTGGATTTGGAGCAGGTGGCGGCCTGTTGTCACATGACCTACATGCTGCATATCCATGAGGCTCACTGTGGTGTATGGGAGCTTCTGTACGATTCTGTTCCTGGTAACCCATCACCTCCTATCTGACCTGAATGGACAAGACTTATGTGACTCGTCCTCGGTCTCGCCTGGTGTGGATGAGATGGTGCTGTGTGTTAAGAGAAATTCTTGAGCTCTGTATTAGTTGCCTTTTCCAGTACATTATGTCAGAGTTATATCTCACCCCGGGATTAATCTTCTTGTTTTATTGTCTTTTTTGTTCAAGTTTGAGTCACCCAGGTCCCCAGGTCTCCCAACTGCGAGGCAGCAGCGCTACCCACTGCGCCACCGTGCCGCCCCAAATCTCAAAATACCAAATACAATTTAATTTATATTGATATGCCACACAAATGACAGCTGTATTGCATGATCAGGTTTTATGGTCATTCTCACTAACTTAATAGGCAGGCAGTGTGGTGTAATGGCAAAGACTTTAGGATTCAGACCCTGTGGTTGTGGGTTCAAATCCCACCATTGACACCGTCACTTTACCTTCCTGTCCTCCGATTGGAAAGCCATAAGAAATAGAAGCAATTGTATCAGCAATGTAGTAAGGTGCCAGTGTAAAACTAATGCAGAATAATCACTCTGGGCTCTGAGCTGGACCTGCATTGATGGCACCTGCTGATGCTTTTGAATTATTCTCCTGGGGCCTTGAATTAGATTACTTTGTTTTGATGTCATCGAATGTCATCGGTCACTGTCTTGAAGTAAACCTGAAAATCCTGGGGAATTTCCCTGACATTAGCATCGCCATACATTGTTGTCAACTAATTAGATTTCACTCTTCGTTTGCATAAGCAGGCCCCGCCAGGAGTTTCGGGTGTTGGCCTCTTCCTGCTTTGCCCCCACTGCTGCCACTCCTTAAATGGATTAATTGGGAGTGATAATGGATATCTTGTCTTCTACTTATATTTTACTTTCAGGGTTAGTTCACTATTGTAGTTACTGTTTATTACCTAAATGATTAGGTTTGTAGTGTTTACTAATTTTTGACAACCATTGCACACCCAAAATACCGACGAGGGGGTCTCTCTCTGAATTGCCCTGCCCAAGATTACTTCCATTTTTTTCTTATAGGTTTTAATTTTGGAATTTTTTTTTTGTCTTCTTAGGAAACCTTGAGGTTGATCCTCCAATTAGCTGTGAACCACCCAGTCTCACTGAGATTGCACAGGTGGTGAACCAGCTGAGGGGAGGAAAGGCTGCAGGGATTAGAACATTAGAACACTCTAGACGAGAACAGGCCATTCAGCCCAACAAAGCTCGCCAGTCCTATCCACTTATTTCCTTCCAAAAAAACATCAAGTCGAGTTTTGAGTCTACCACACTACTTGGCCGCTTCAATCATGTCACCTCTTAATCTTCTTTATCTTAAACTGTAAAGGCTCAGCTGTTTTAATCTTTCCTCATAACTCATCCCCTGTAGCCCTGGACTCAGCCTAGTCGCTCTTCTCTGGACCTTCTCTAGTGCTGCTATGTCCTTTTTGTAGACTGGAGACCAAAACTACATACAGAACTTCAGATGAAGCCTCACAAGTGTGTTATAAAGGTTGAGCAGAACCTCCTGTGACTTGTACTCCACACATCAAGGCGCTATATAACCTGACATTCTGTTAGCCTTCTTAATGGCTTCTGAACACTGTCAGGAAGTCGATAGCTTGGAGTCCACTATGACTCCTAAATCCTTCTCATAAGGTGGACTCTCGATTTTCCACCCGCCCATTGTGTATTCAAACCTCACATTTTTACTTCCTATGTGTAATTCTTTACATTTACTGACATTAAATTTCATCTGCCACAAGTCTGCCCAAGCCTGTATGCTATCCAAATCCTTCTGTAATGATATAACGGATTCCAAATTATCTTCTAATCCACCTATCTTGGTATCATCTGCAAACTTAAGCAGCTTGTTACTTATATTTCTATCTAAATCATTTTTATATATTAAAAATAACAGTGGCCCCAGCACTGACCCTTGCTGGTCACCACTCTTAACATCGGCCAGTTCTGATGAGGTTCCTTGCACCATCACTCTCTGCTTCCTGTTCTGCACCCATCTACAAACTTCACCCTGAACTGCCACTTTTTTTAATTTCATGCCCAACCTCTCATGTGGCACCTTATCAAATGCTTTCTGAAAGTCAAGATAAATAATATCATATGCTCCATGGTGGTATCCAGGGTGAACTTCTCCAGACTGGTGGTAAGGCTGTCCTCCTGGCATTGCAAGCAATTTTTGCTTCCATTTGAGAGACTGGCATCATCCCAACTGACTGGGAAATGGGACTTGTCGTCCCTATCTGGAAAGGAAAGGGTGATCGCCTGGATTATGACAACTACAGGGGGATAACACTGCTCTCGGTGACGGGTAAGGTCCTTGCTAGGGTTGTCCTCAATAGGATCCGTGATCACTTGCTCACCTACCAGCGACCAGGACAGTCTTGTTTTACGCCTAAGAAAGTCTACCATTGACCGCATCCTGGCACTGAGGGTTCTCATGGAGCACAAACGTGAATATCAGCAGAGTTTCTTTGCAGCCTTTGTCGATTTTCGTAAAGCATTCGACTCCGTTGATTGGGCTGCCCTGTGGGACATCCTGAGATACTGCAGGATCCTCTCGAGGTTGCTGGATATCATGGTCGGCCTGTACACTGGTACTGTGAGTGCTGTGCAGAGTGGAGGCAGGACCTCTGCATTTTTCCCAGTTGATTCTGGGGTTCGTCAGGGGTGTGTTTTTGCTCCTACTCTGTTCAGTGTTTGTATGGACTGGGTGTTGGACAAGGTCGTGGAGTCCAGTGGCTGTGGGGCATCTGTTGGAGAAGAAAGATTCACTGATCTTGACTTTGCTGACAATGCTGTGATCTTCATAGAGTCAATGGAGGCTCTGATCCGGGCACTCAAGAGACTGAGCGAGGAGTCTGAGTGTCTGGGCTCGTGAGTGTCCTGATAAAAACCAAAGATCCAGGCCTTTCATGACCTCTTGGGCACGGCCATCAGCAGAGACTGTCGACCTCGTCGAGAGGTACACTTACCTTGGCAGTGACATTCATGTCTCTGGTGACTCTTCCTATGAAATCAGTAGACGGATTGGAAGAGCATGGGGGGTCATGAGGTCACTGGAAAAGGGCACATGGTGCTCCTGATATCTCTGAAAAAGGACGAAGGTCCAAGTCTTTAGAGTCCTGGTGCTTCCTGTCTTCCTATATGGTTGCGAGACATGGACGCTATCCAGTGACCTGAGACGTTGGCTGGACTCCTTTAGTTCTGTGTCTCTCCTTGGTACCGCTGGTTTGACTTTGTGCTGCTCATGGAGTCCTGAATGAGTCACATTACCTGTATTGTGAGGGAGCGTCAGTTACGGCACTACGACCATGTGGCGCGATTCCCCGAGGGTGATCCGGCTCGTAAGATCCTCATTATTACTACATTACATAATACCAGCCTGTGGCAGATACAAGGTCATTACCGTAGGGTGGGACTAGACCACTCTTCTGCCTGGAGGGTTGCCAACAGGAATCCTGAGTTGTTTCGTCGTGTAATGTACCAGTGCCTGCTCCCCAACTTGACTTGACTTGGAGTCAAGGCTAGGGGGCGCTGCCAAAAAAACAGGGCCTGTTGAAGCCCACTGAGGCCTTCCTTGTGTGATTTTGGGCTGTACGAGAACTTGTTACGTGCTTATCATTACCATTTCTCCTTTTGCTTTTAGTTAAAGTTACTATAATCCTTAATCTTGATGGATTACAAACAATTCCATTTTTACAGGAATGAGTTTCACTCTTGGGATTTCAACACAGTGCCGATCTCCTCCATAAATCTAATGTGTGCGTATTAATTCATAAAAAGCAATATGGCGAGACCACGACTTGCACCAGTTAGTCGGATGATGAGGTCTTTACAGCCTAGGACAGTTTATTGATAGATCAAGGGAGCCTTGTTGGCCGTCATGTCAGAGTTGAACAAATCATTTGTGATTCGCCCATCGCTAGTAAGTTAATTAAATAGAGGGGACTGTTAGGACCAGCCGGAAGCAAGCTGAGGGTCTCTGCAGGTGATGCATACCGCTGTGGAAGGAAAAACAAATGAGTCACTGTACTCTGTGAACGGACATGAAAAGGAGAGAGGCCTGCTGATCAGGGCCTTGAAACATTCATTTTTGCCCAGTTTGATTATTCAATTTGCCTGTTTCATTGATTTCATTATCGATTGGGCGAGTTTTCTAAGGACACAGCGTCACCGTCTTTAACTGATCAATTATTTCGTGCTTTCAGTCCCCTGATTCCACCTTGAATTATTTATTGCACAATACCTGAACTCGGTGTGTCACATCAGCACCTCTCTTTGTCTGCCTCCCGTATCGTCCTGCTGGTTCTCGGCCCCCTACCCTACACCCTTAGATACCCCAAGATGAAATTCTGCTATGTGACACTCCTCAAAAGAAAAAAAGGCTTTGGGAACAACTGCAGACGTGACAGGAGGAAACTGATTGGCCGTCCTCCTCACCTGAAATTCACTCTGATTGGTGCAGAAGAGGCTGAGCCAGAGGTGGGCAAAGAACAAAGTGGCCCCAGGAAAGGAGAGGGGAGTGGGAGGCTGGGTACAGGGGGGGGGGGGGTCATCGAGTCATTGTACAAACCTGATGTGACTTTCAGTGAGCAGTGGTGACGATTAACGGGCCTCTCTTGTCTTTATTTCTAGCCATCGGAGACGCCGTCAGTATAGACTGGTATAGTCCCCAAGGAGACATGATTGTCTCATCACCGCGTGTGGTGGTGCAGAATGAAGGAATCCGCTCCCGACTCACCATTTACAACGCCAACGTGGACGACGCCGGGATATATCGGTGCCAAGTCACGGATGCCAAAGGACAGACCCAGGAAGCCACCGTGGTGGTGGAGGTTTACCGTAAGTTTCTCTTTCTTTATGTATCATGGCGCCTGTCGCTCTGTAGCTGCACACATAAGGAAATGCAATGAAGCCAAGCACGCCTGTTGTCACTCAACTTAATGCTGCAGAATGATGGAATTTGTAGTCCTTTGTATTAGCTGCACTCAGGTACAGTGCCCTCCATGAAGTTGATGTAGCCCACAGTGTAAAATTACAAATCAAACATTTCAGACTTTGTGATTAAAGTGCACATCGCTGACTTTCATTTAAGGGGATTTGCAGACATTTCAGTCACACCGTGTAGAAATGACAACACTTAGTCTCCATGGTCCCCACAATTCAGGGCACCATAATGTTTGGGACACAGCAATGGCAGATCTATGAATGGGAAGGTCTACAGGACGGTAGTGAGACCAGCTATGTTATATGGGTTGGAGACGGTGGCACTGACCAACAAGCAGGAGACAGAGCTGGAGGTGGCAGATTTAAAGATGTTAAGATTTGTATTGGGTGTGACGAGGATGTACAGGTTTAGAAATGAGGACATTAAAGGGTCAAGTCAGGTTGGATGTTTGGAAGACAAAGTCAAAGAGGCGAGATTGCGTTGGTTTGGACATGTGCAGAGGAGAGATGCTGGGTATATTGGGAGAAGGATGCTAAGGATAGAGCTGCCAGGGAAGAGGAGAAGAAGAAGGCCTAAGAGAAGATTTATGGATGTGGTGAGAGAGGACATGACGGTGATGGGGGTGACAGAACAAGATGCAGAGGACAGAAAGATATGGAACAAGAGGATCTGCTGTGGCGACCCCTAAAGCCGAAAGAAGAAGAAGACAGCAATGGCAGGTCTATTAAAGCTGTCATATTTAGGTCACGTATCCTTTACATGCAATGACTGATTGAAGTTTGCGATTCATAGACATCACCAAGTGCTGAGGATCTTCTCTGGTGATGCTCTGCCAAGCTTCTAATGCCGCCATCTTCAGCTCCTGCTTGTTTTGGTGCCTTGCCCCCTTAAGTTTTCCCTTCAGCATATAGAAGGCCTGCTCAGTGGCATTGAAATCGGGTGACTAGCTTGGCCATTTTCATTTTTTAGCTTTAAAAAACCCCAGTGTTTCCTCAGCAGTCTGTTTGTGGGATGAAGCACTGTCCAATGGGTTTGGAGGCTTCTACTGGAACTTGAGCAGATCAGATGTTTCTGAACACCTCAGAATTCCTTGTGTGACGACTGTCAGCAGTTCCATCATCAGTGAAGATAAGTGTGCCAGCCCAAGCTGTAACACCCCCACTGCCATGTTTAGAAGATGAGGTGGTCTGCTTTGGATCTTGGGGAGTTCCTTTTCATTTCCACACTTTGCTCTCGTCATCACTCTGATTAGGTTCAGCTTTGTCTCATTTGTCCATAAGACCTTTTCCTAGAATTCTGCAGGCTCTTTTTTCACAAACTTTAATCTGGTTACCGTGTTTTTGTGGCTAACTAGTGGTGTTCATCTTGCAGTGTGGCCTCTGTATTTCTGTTCATGAAGTCTTCTGCTGATAGTCGTCTCTGACACACACACACATCTGCCTTCTGAAGACTATTTCTGGTCTGACGGACAGGCATTTGGGGGCTTTCTCTTTACTATGGTAGGATTCTTCTGTCATCAGCAGTGGTGGTCATCCTTGGCTTACCAGTCCCTTTGCGATTACTGAGCTCACCAGTGTGTTCTTTGTTCTTCATGATATTCCAGACAGTTGATTTTGGTCATCCTAAGGTTGTCCCGATGTCTGCAATGGTTTTCTTCTTGTTTTTCAACCTCATGATGGCTTCTTTGACTTTCTTTAGCCCAGCTCTTGTCCTCATGTTGAACAACGGGAACTGCAGACTCCAAAGGGTAGAAGCAGGCCAAGATATCTGATGAAGCCATGAAACCCACCTGAGGAAACACAAACACCTGTGACACCCAAAACATTATGGTGCCCTGAAATGGGCAGACGGTGTAGTAAAAGTGTTGTCATTTCTACACGGTGGGACCAAAATGAGTGCCAATCCCCTTCAATGAAAGCCTGCGATGTGCACTTGAATCACGATGTCTGAAGTGTTTGACTCGTCACTTTAAAGTGTGAAGCAGAGGGGGGAATCAAGGAGAAAAATGTGTCATTGTCCCAAACACTATGGAGGGCACTATGGAGGGCTAAGGTGGAAGAATTACTATGAATTTGACCATTTTTGATATCTACAGTATGTCAGAAGATTGGAAAGCTAGTCATTCATGTTGGTAATTTATGACCGTCGTCTTCAACCTAATAGGAGGTCCAGGAGAAAGTAAATACTGTATACTGTTTAGGGGGGTTCTTCCTATTTCTCTGTTTATTTTTATTTGTCTAATTTTCATTTCTTCTTTTATTTTTGGTTTTTATAAATAAATAAAAAAAAAACATTGTCAGTTCATGCTTTGCTATATGGAAAATCTCAGAGACAGACATATAGAGTCGTGTGAAAAAGTAAGTACACCCCTACATCTACCGCTACCTCAAATACCTCAACTTAGAATCAGGTGCCCCAGATGGGACCCTCGTCTTCTTCTGAACCTGACCTCTTATTGAATTCTCAGACCTTTAGTTGGGTTTGCTCTTTGCTGTTGACGTCTGTGTCATCACCATTCCCGAGACAGAAGGAGCCCCCTGAGGCCTTCAGAATGAAGGTTCTGGATGGCTGTGAGTCTCGGAAGGGGTTTAGAAAGGTCTACCAGGTGTTGTGTTGTCTTGTGTAATGCTACACTATGACATGCTGGCCCAGCTTTGACCAAAGACCACGTGTTTTAAGTTTTCATTCTGTACTGGTCGGTGGTCTCTGCCCACTCTTTACTCGTGTTGATAATTCACTTTTTAGAGCTGCCTTCCCAGACAGCCCATCAGCTCGTGTCTGCACATCTCACATGTCAGCCACAGTCAATCTGCAGCCCCCACTGTGAAATGGCTTTGCGTAAAGGGGGTACTCGCTAACAGCACGTCGGTGAAGTTCAAGTGCTCCGTGATTGATGCATCCCACATATTTCATTCTTGGAAAAGATCATCTGTCATTTGAATCACCCCTTTCCTCACAAAAGTAATGGGAGATTTTAATATTTCCTAATCTCCGGTCGTTCTCAGCCTCAGCCTCCTCCTTATAAATCAAAGGTAGAGCAAGATTACATGCCTAATGTCCATTAGCTCCATATATTAATGACTGAGCTCGGAAAGTCATCAGGTCATTGAAATGACTAGAAAAGTGACCTGAGCGGCACAGCTCCACCATCAGGAGAAAAATCTAATGAAACAAAAGATAAATTCAGCAATGTGGCCACTCTGTTAATTAACCTGAGAGTGCAACTCCTGCTGTGCTCTGCATGGAGTTTGCATGTTATCTCCGCCCCCCCCCTCCCCCAATTCTTACTGCAGTTGTCCCCCACATACCAGAGACATCTTCGCTAAGATGAGTGCCCTGAGATAGACTGGCACAGGACTCAATGCTGCCTTGTGCCTGGTGCTGCCAGAACAGGCTCCTTGCAATCCTAAAGTGGAATAAAAGTGAATAAGGGAACAAATAAATAAATTATATTATTATTATTATTATTATTATTATCCATCCATCCGTTATTCAACCTGCTATATCCTAACTACAGAGTCACGGGGATCTGCTGGAGCCAATCCCAGCCAACACAGGGCACAGGGGCAGGAAAAACCCCGGGCAGGGCGCCAGCCCACCACATATTATTAATATTATTATTATTACTAGTAGTAGTAGTAAAAGAAGTAGCATTAATAGTAATAATAGTAGTAGTAATAGTGGTAGTAGTAGTAGTAAAAGTAATAATAGTAGAAGCAGTAATAGTAATAGTAGTAGTAGTAGTAATATAAGTAGTAATAGAAGCAATAGTAGTAATGATAGTAACAGTAGTAGTAATAGTAGTAGTAGTTGTAGTAATAGAAGTAGTAGTAGTAATAGTAGTACTATTAATAGTGATAGTAGTAGTAGTAGTAGCAGTAGTAGTAATAGTAATAGTAGTACTAGTAATTGTAAAATTAGTAGAAGTAATAGTAGTAGTAGCACTGATAGTAGTAGTAATAGTAATAATATTAGTAATAGAAGTAGTAATAGTAGTAATAGAAGTAGTAGCAGTAGCAGTAGTAATAGTAAAAGTAGTAGTTGTAATAGTTTTAGTAGTAGTAATAGTAGCACTAGTAATAGTATAAGTAGTAGAAGTGATAGTAGTAGTAATATTAGTAATAGAAGTAGTAAAAGTAGTAATAGAAGTAGTAGTAGTAGCAGCAGTAGTAATAGTAAAAGTAGTAGTAGTAATAGTATTAGTAGTAGTAATAGTTGTAATAGAAGTAGTAATAGTAGTAGTAATAGTAGTAAAAGTAATAATAGTAGAAGCAGTAATAGTAATAGTAGTAGTAGTAGTAGTAGTATTAATAGTAATAGAAGCAATAGTAGTAATGATAGTAGCAGTAGTAGTAATAGTAGTAGTAGTTGTAGTAATAGAAGTAGTAGTAGTAATAGTAGTAGTATTAATAGTGATAGTAGTAGTAGTAGTAGCAGTAATAGTAATAGTAATAGTAGTACTAGTAATTGTAAAATTAGTAGAAGTAATAGTAGTAGTAGCAGCAGTGATAGTAGTAGTAATAGTAATAATATTAGTAATAGAAGTAGTAATAGTAGTAATAGAAGTAGTAGTAGTAGCAGTAGTAATAGTAAAAGTAGTAGTTGTAATAGTTTTAGTAGTAGTAATAGTAGCACTAGTAATAGTATAAGTAGTAAAAGTGATAGTAGTAGTAATAGTAGTAATATTAGTAATAGAAGTAGTAAAAGTAGTAATAGAAGTAGTAGTAGTAGTAGCAGTAGTAATAGTAAAAGTAGTAGTAGTAGTAGTAGTAGTATTAGTAGTAGTAATAGTTGTAATAGAAGTAGTAATAGTAGTAGCAGTGATAGTAGTAGTAATAGTAATAATATTAGTAACAGAAGTAGTAATAGTAGCAGTAGTAATAGTAAAAGTAGTAGTTGTAATAGTTTTAGTAGTAGTAATAGTAGCACTAGTAATAGTAAAAGTAGTAGAAGTAATAGTAGTAGTGATAGTAGTAGTAATAGTAGTAATAGAAGTAGTAGTAGTAGTAGTAGTAGCAGTAGTAATAGTAAAAGTAGTAGTAGTAATAGTATTAATAGTAGTAATAGTTGTAATAGAAGTAGTGATAGTAGTAGTAGTAATAGTAGTAGTAGTAGTAGTGATAGTAGTAGTAATAGTAGTAATATTAGTATTAGAAATAGTAATAGTAGTAATAGAAGTAGTAGTTGTAATAACAGTAAAAGTATTAGTAGTAATAGCTGTAATAGAACTAGCAATAGTAGTAGTATTAATAGTGATGATAGGAGTAGTAGTAGTAATAGTAGAAGTAGTAATAGTAATAATAATAGTTGTAGTAGTAATAGCTGTAATAGAAGTAGTAACAGAAGTAGTAGTAGTAGTAGTAGTAGTAGTAGTAGTAGTATCATGTCCAGTTTTTTGGATTTCATAGCTTTGCAGTTGGTATTAAAACAATGTCCCCTCAATACAGTACTTATCTCTTGCGAGACAGCATAGCTGGGGGTCTTGAGCAGGAGTCCATTTCAGGATTTTGGTTAATTCAGTGTTAGGGGAGACCTGTTGATGTCAGCTCATAGGAGAATGTCTGGGATTAATTACTGCTACCCATGCCAAAGACTCTGCCAACAATAAATGCCAAGCATATTCTCACTTGTTTTTGTAGAGGAGAGATTTTGATATTAGGCAGGAGCTTTTCAGGGTATTGCTTGATGGATTACCCCAGTGTAGCTGTGATGACGGGCGTTACGCCAACATCTTTTTTCCAGAGTCATTTAGCCTCATTCTGGAGCTGATGGTGCTGCTCATGTTAGAGTCCAATGGCACTGAGATACCTGCTACATCAGTTGTAGTGGTGGGCAGGTTCATCTGAGTGATGTCTGGTTGGTGGGTATTAAGCAGGATATCAGTTGGCACAGGGACCTCCCAAAGTATCTTGGATGAGGTATTTTACAGAATGATTTGCTCCTTCCAGCTCCATCTCCACCATTGCCTTGGCACTTGGAAATTGCTGTTCCTGGCTGAGGTCATTCAGGTGTATTTTACCAGGGTATTGTGACACCATAAGTACAAAGTATTGGCCAGTGCTTCACAAGTTCTGACAACGTGATGGACATTCTTATCACATTTCTATAATAGGTGACACAAACATTCTCCTCTTGGTTATTTGAGGTTGTGTTTTAAGTCATACTACAAGGTTTTGATCTTGGATGGTAAAAGCACTGCCTTCACATGACAGTGTGACGGACTGTAGTTTCACGTTTCATCAGCTAAATAATCTCTGGTCATCAATGTACACACACCATCTCTACATGGTTTTGGAACAGTCTGTGCCTTGACTTCCTCTTCCAGTTCCGGCCGTGTTGTTGATTTGGTGATCTCTTCACATGTCTATTGGGAGCTCTAGCCTCTGCTAATTCTTCACTATTCAGATGAAGTTTTGAGGAGAACGCTTGACAGCCTGTGGTCGGTGCTCTGGTTCGGCCTTGTCAAGTCATGCATTCACATCACTCAGTCAACCTCTATTGAGATATGCCTAACTCTTTGAGGGCTGTTTATTTATTTAATTCTGGCCCAGGGCTGAATATTTTTTCCAATAAAACACAGCTTTCTAAAAAGCAGCCAAAGCAATGGCTTCACACATAACTGAACATAAACTACTTATTTATGACAAATGTCACTCTGCTTTATGTTCCATGAAGTCTCTACAGCACGTACATTCACAGACTTATTCCATATCCGTGTTTGTCTCATCACTCATAAGCTGAAAGGCACTTACTGGAAAAACCATCTTGTAGGATTTGAGTGCCTGGTGATCCATAGTGTCCGCTAGCAGGTGACGTCCGGTAGCCAGCCTGCCTGCCACGGGTCAGTGTCTGGTTACTGTAGGCACATCAGCTTCATGAGCACCTGAAGCATGGGAAAGGCACTATATAAATCACATGTGTTATTATGATGATGATTATTATTATTACTTTGATTAGCGGGGGACCGATCAGCTGATTCAGGTACCTGACTTTC
Organism: Erpetoichthys calabaricus; assembly: GCF_900747795.2. Lineage (NCBI taxonomy): Eukaryota > Metazoa > Chordata > Cladistia > Polypteriformes > Polypteridae > Erpetoichthys > Erpetoichthys calabaricus. Next base: position 294,222,878 of record NC_041397.2, on the reverse strand, counting down.
GTTTCAGTCTCCAGATCACTTACATCAAACTCGGAGATCGATAAGTCAGAGTCCGATTCAGCAATAATATGCAAACAATAAATAATTAAATAACACACACAGCTGCGTGTGTTTGGTTCCTGCCTTGTGCCCTGTGTTGGCTGGGATTGGCTCCAGCAGACCCCCGTGACCCTGTGTTCGGATTCAGTGGGTTGGAAAATGGATGGATGGATAACACACAGAGAGACTATTTTTCTTTGAACATTCGCTTTGCTCTCTCGCTCGATGGCGATGTCATTTTAGACGTTGTTTACTCTTTGCTACTCACGCATGCACAGGGACTCGAGGTCAAGTCAACAGAATTGACTTTTCTTCTGACAAAGAGAGTCTACCTCTGACGTAATGGCCAGTTTTATCAGTGTTTACTACCCCTGGATGTCTCGTCAACATCCGCCTTCAACGATGAGTGTCGATATAAGTTAACAGCCGTCCTAAAAGACTTAATGATTGCTATTTGGTACAGTGCTATTATTATTATTATCATTATTATTAATTTTCTTCTTCTTCTTCTTCTTCTTCTTCTTCTTCTTCTTCTTCTTCTTCTTCTTCTTCTTATTATTATTATTATTATCTTCAATGCAATGGCACCCCTTGTAGGAATGTCTTGTCCTAAGCTCAGTGCTCCTGGGAACATATTGGACTATTTGGCTCCAGCTGCAAGCGCCCTTTACTTTGAAAGAAGAAGAAGCACAAGAAAAAGAAGCAGATAATGATGAAGAAGAAGAAGCAGAAGAAGAAGCAAAAGAAGAAGAAACAAGAAGATGAAAGAAGAAGAAACAAGAAAAAGAAGCAGAAGAAACAGAAGAAGAAACAGAAGAAGAAGCAAAAGAAGAAGAAGAAACAAGAAGAAGTAGGAAGAAGAAACAGAAGAAGAAGAAACAGAAGAAGTAGCAGAAGAAACAGAAGAAGAAGCAAAAGAAGAAACAAAAAGAAGGAAGATGAAGCAGAAGAAGAAGCAAAAGAAGAAGAAACAAGAAGATGAAAGAAGAAGAAACAAGAAAAAGAAGCAGAAGAATCAGAAGAAGAAACAGAAGAAGAAGCACAAGAAACAGTAGAAGCAAAAGAAGAAGAAGAAACAAGAAGAAGAAGAAGAAGAAGAAACAGAAGAAGAAGAAACAGAAAAAGAAGCAGAAGAAACAGAAGAAGAAGCAAAAGAAGAAGAAGAAACAAGAAGAAGTAGGAAGAAGAAACAGAAGAAGTAGCAGAAGAAACAGAAGAAGAAGCAAAAGAAGAAGAAGAAACAAGAAGTAGGAAGAAGAAACAGAAGAAGAAGAAACAGAAGAAGTAGCAGAAGAAACAGAAGAAGAAGCAGAAGAAGAAGCAAAAGAAGAAACAAAAAGAAGAAGAAGAAGAAGAAGAAGGAAGAAAAAGAAGAAAGAAGAAGAGGAAACAGGAAGAAGAAGAAGCAGAAGAAGAAGAAGAGTGTTTGTCATGAATGTATTTCTTTGTTTTCTAGATCCACTTACAGTATTTCAGTTCAGAAGTCTCTTCTGGTAGCACCAGGCACAAGGCAGGAATGAGTCGTGCCCAGCATGCCAGTCCGTCTTAGGGAAATTATTTTGACATACTGTAGGTGCCTCTAAAATGTGCAAGAAAATTGAAGTTAGTAAGGAACAGGATTTTGGACTTGGGAATAATAATAGTAACAAGAAGAAGAAGAAGAAGAAGAAGAAGAAGAAGTGGAATCTCCAGCTGAACCACAGCCCGTCCAGTATGAGTGCCTACTTTGCACCCAGTGTTTCTCAAATAAGTTCTTTCAAAATGAAATGGAGAAAATGGGTTCATAAAGTCAATTGCCGTATCACTGAACATATTCAATTTGATTCAATTCAGTTCAATTGTATACTGCGCTCTTCACCGGGTGCATGCAGACAGCACAGTGCCACGTTCTAATATATAAATTTTACAAATGACTACATACTGAATTAGCACATGTAAAGACAGATCTGTGTAAGCACACAGCAAAAACAAAGTAGTTTGAAACTGATTACTGGAAATGGAAACCAGCAATCCCTGCCTATAATTGTTGAACTACGGCCAATTGACAGTAAATCCCTAGTACTGCATGAGTACTGCATGATGATAATAATAATATGCAGATGGGGCAGGCATCGAATCCAGGATCGGTTCCTGCCATGTCCCCAGTGTTGCCTGGATAGGCTTCAGTAACTTTCAGTGGAGCAAGTGAGTGATGGAGTCAGTGAATGAGATGAATTGAAAGAAAGAAAGAAAGAAAGAAAGAAAGAAAGAAAGAAAGAAAGAAAGAAAGAAAGAAAGAAAGAAAGAAAACGAATGAACGAACATTGGTTGTGCCAGCTGTTGTGTTGCCGTGCCACCCTTTAACCCGTATAATATACGTAATGCCATTTTTGTCATCAGTCAGCAGTTATACCAGACTAGTAAGGTGTCTCCTTGCGTTGAGCCTTTGGTTACAAACAAAGTAACAGATGGCTGCCAGACTCACCAGTGCAGTGCCCACCAAGTGTGTGACCAGGAGCAGATCACCCAACCTGGAGATACTGGGAAGCGGTTTTGTCATAAGCAATATGTTACTGCACTTAGGACTGCGGTCACTCTGTAAAGGCACTATATAAACCTTACCTCACGCAGCAGGACATAAAGCTGGTTGAGGGATATTGGAGGACATTTCAAGACTTGTGTGGCATGGAGGCTAGTGCTTACTAAAGTTGCTATTTGTTGATGTTTAGTGCAGTGTTGAATGGTGGTCCAGTTTCACAGAGCTGTCACTGAAAGCTTCCTCACTTTGTCCATAACAGCCTGGTATGGCAGTGGATGTGCTCACTCCAGTGTGCTATTCAGACAGGAGTTCCGTGTACATCATACTTCAGGAAACATGCTGGAAATGTAATTAAAGACAACACTCACACCCGGGTAACTATCTCTTTCAGTTATTACCATCGAGGCAGCGTTACCAGCGACTAAAGGCGTGAACTACAAGACACTCACTCTGGTTAAGCACGCTCTTCCATTCAGCTCTTCTGCCCTGTGCTGATTTCTGCACTGCTCTATCCAATTTAAACTCGGTTCATTTTGTGTGTGTTTTTGTTTTAATTACAAATAGTAGGGGGCTTTGCCCCCACTCGCTTTGCTTGCCAGCCCCTCCCCCAATCACCCCAAGGAGACACGGCCACTCCTCTGAAACCCCCTCTTAAACGGTGATACAATGAGAAACAAATAACAGTTGTTTTCTGACCTCCTCTTTGCTCGATCAGCTGGTGGCTTGCTGCTGCTGCCGTGCCGCATGATCTGCATCTTGAAAAAAGCTGTCCTTTTGTCTCACTGCCTTGTGTCTCTTCTCCCCCAGACATCCTCAAACACTATTTGATCTCTTTTAGCTGTTCTGTTATTTCACCCAGTAGTATTTTCTGTTTGTTTGCACTAATGCGATCTTTACTCTCATTTTTTTGAAACTTTCAAATTTTCCTACTTCCATTAGCTCTAACCTGCTCTGGATGTGTATCGCGCCAACGTTTTTGAATTCTTTACAACGTTCTTCTTTGTCTTTTTCTGGCCCTGGACGTGGTTAAATCTCTTGGCGTAAAGTCTAGTCTCGCTTAAGAGATGAGAGCACAGGACGTGTGTCTGCCAAAAGCATTTCAACAACTGAGAGGTTAGATGACGGAGGTCTTGTTTCAAAATGGTTGTAAGTAGGGCGTGACTTGCAAAAGTCACCATCTCACGGGACTTGCTTCTAAAGGTTGTAAGTATGATGTCACTTGACCATCTCACGGGACATGAAACTGTCTCTCTGTCTCTCTTCAAAAGATCACATCCCGTCAGAGGAAAAAACGTCTCCTCTCGTCCCAATATTTTTTTTTCTAATAGTAAGATAGTACTGTATTGTCATACATATATTTTGTACAATATATTTTTCATCACCTTTACATCTAATGTAGTGATGGTGTCATGTATTGTATGTTGTGTTGTTTAACTCCTTTTCATGGTATCTTTATTATGCTGTCCATCAATTACATGTATATAGTGCCTTTTATGTTATCTATCTATCTATCTATCTATCTATCTATCTATCTATCTATCTATCTATCTATCTATCTATCTATCTATCTATCTATCTATCTATCTATCTATCTATCTATTGTGGAACGAGCCTCAGACACAGACAGACGGACATCATTTTATAAGTCCAACACACATTTATTATAATATTAAAGTGCACAAAACCCAGTGCCGCAGCACCAATCACCACAACAGTCCAGGGCAAAACCACAGTATGCCTTTTCTTCAGACCGCCTCCTTCTCTCTCCTTCCAGACCCCGTCCTCTTCCACCCGACTCCAGCCTTGAATGAAGGGGGGTGGCCCCTTTTATTATCCCCCGGATGTGCTCCAGGTGTGCTCTGGCAATCTTCCACTGACATGCCACAGTGTCGCGGAAGTGCCGGCTGTATTCCCGGAAGCACTCCGGGTGTCCCTGCTCCTCTTCCCCCCCAGCACTTCCTGGTGTGGCGGAAGTGTTGAGGTCCAGGGCTGCCAAGGCATCCGGGCGCCCCCTGGCGGGGGCCACGGGCCCCTAAAGGGTTGAGCTTCAAAGCTCTGCACCCGTGGCCCCCAAAGCAACCAGGGCGGTCGCCCCCACGTGGTCTGGAGCCCCCTCATGAGCCCTCCTCCAGTCCTCTTGAGCATCCCGGCTGGGTACCACCCCCAGCCGCATGCCACACTATCTATCTATCTATAATATAGTGGCTATTTTATCTATCTATCTATCTATCTATCTATCTATCTATCTATCTATCTATCTATCTATCTATCTATCTATCTATCTATCTATCTATCTATCTATCTATTATATAGTGCCTTATCTATCTATCTATCTATCTATCTATCTATCTATCTATCTATCTATCTATCTATCTATCTATCTATCTATCTATCTATCTATCTATCTATCTATTATATAGTGCCTTATCTATCTATCTATCTATCTATCTATCTATCTATCTATCTATCTATCTATCTATCTATCTATCTATCTATCTATCTATCTATCTATCTATCTATCTATCTATTATATATAGTGCCTTATCTATCTATCTATCTATCTATCTATCTATCTATCTATCTATCTATCTATCTATCTATCTATCTATCTATCTATCTATCTATCTATCGATTATATAGTGCCTTATCTATCTATCTATCTATCTATCTATCTATCTATCTATCTATCTATCTATCTATCTATCTATCTATCTATCTATCTATCTATCTATCTATCTATCTATCTATCTATCCTTTTCATGGTATCTTTATTATGCTGTCCATCAATTACATGCATATAGTGCCTTTGTCACCTGTTCTTCTTATAGTGCCTGTAATATTTATCTACCCCATCTACATAGTGTATTTCACATCTATTTATTTATTATGTAGTGCCTTCCATATGAAACTCTGTATACTTTTCATAGTGCCTTTACTGTCTATTATTTAGTGCATTTCTTATCCGATTGTCTACTTATTCCTTTTTATAGTTCCTTTCCTATCTATCTCTTTGTCTATCTGCATGTCAGTCTGTCTTTATTTCCACGTACTCCAAATTCTGCTGCCACTGGCCTCCCTTCTCGCGGCTGCTCCAGTTGTTCTCCCCCATTAAAGCATAAAGGGAGGTCGGGTGAGGCCGTACCGGGAGAGCCGTTATTGCCTTTCTATAATTGCTTCCACTGCTGGCTTGGCTCCTATTATCTTTGGAGCCCTGAAGCTCGGTCAGATGGGCTCTCTGAATTATACAACTGAGGTGCAAGTACGGGTTGACCCATTGAAAATTAATTCCCTAGATCGTGTTGCAAAGTACGAATATTTGAATGTATTTACTAAGAAGGCAACAAAAAGTTAATCAGCACCCCCAGCGCACTCCGCCCCTACATTCCCTTCAGCGCAGACTTGCAGTTTGCACCCTTTGCGTGCCGAATTCATCTCCTGCTTTTTAAACGCAATGCTGTATTTCTTATTCTTCTTCTTCTTAAAGGTGATCACCTTTGCAATTTGCGCCGCTCGTTTCGCTGGGGGTCGTGTGGTCCACCGTGAATATGCAGATGAGGGCTCTGGGGTTTGTCTGCACTCACTTGTATTCAATGCGATTATTTCCAGTGCTGTTGTCAGGCGCGGGGTGTTGCGGCTCCTCAGTTCCTTCCGCTCCCGATAACGGTGATGTCAATCACAATCGGCGGGTGCACCTCAAGTCGCACCTCGCAATGTGAAGCTGAAGGCTGCCGGCCGTTTGCTGCGTTTAGAAGGCTCAATGAAGCACAACTGAAGACACGAGCGTCTTATCGATAATTAAGGATGTGAGGTCGAGTGACCGGTCGGATTTATTTTTTTATGTGAATAATCTGCCCAGTCGAGCATTCCAAATTTAACACCAGCGCCAGAAGGGCCACTGTAATTAAGCATATGGATGGCTTAGGGCAGCTGAAGTGCTGTACTCAGAAAATGAAGTCTGACGTCCGGGGCTCGTTTAACATTTCAAATGAAAGAACGAAAAAGAAATGAGTTAAAGTTTCACGCATTTGATAAAAAAAGAACTTGAAAAGCCCTGCAGATGAATTCGTTTCTCTTGTAGCTGGCCGAGAGTGGAATTGGGTCCCTTCTCGCAGCTTCGTCTAAACGTTTTCCTTAAAGGGCTAAGTAGCGGAGCTGTGGTGCTTAATGGATAATCGGAAACCCTTATGCACATACACAGATATGCACAGAGTTTTAGATATTGTAATAACTGGCGGGGTGGCTACGAGAGATCGAGGCTTGACACTCTGTGGCAGTTAGCTCGTAAAAGGACCACCGGAACCTCCTTTTTGGCTCACCCAGGGCCTGCGCCACTCACCTGGGGACAGCTCAGTCGCAACATTATCTAATCCAGCGTTTCTCAACCTTTAAGTATTTGCGACCCGAGTTTTCATAACAGTTTTAATCGCACCCCTTTTTTTTTTTAAAAGGAGCCCACTAATACCAATTTGTTCTTTTTTAATTAATGATACACCATAGATGCATATTTTATTATACCTTCTTAACTTTTATCGACATTTATCTAACTCTATATTTATTTTTCTAGTATCAGAATGTAGTTTAAGTTAATTTGTTTTGGTTTCAATAGATGTATTTTTCATATTTTTGATTCTTGTTTTCTTTTTTTCACATCTTCACGCCCCCCTTTTTGTTACTTTGCGCTCCTATAGAGGGGGCCGCCCCACAGATTGAGGACCACTGATCTAATACACTCTCCCCGGGCACGATGAGCCGATCTCAAGCCAGTATCCCACCCAAGGTCCCGTCTAATAGGCTTTAGCAGCTGAGGTGGTCTTTTATAAGTGCTTCTCTCAAGTCTGGGGTTATACTTAACGCTTTGTGACACGTGCTTGAGGACGCTGTTGCTGTGCAGGCAGTGTACTGTCAATACTTGCCTGCATACTTTAAATAAATCTGGAGGATTCCACCAGGTGGCAGTGTGAGAAATCATCACGGTGAGAAAACAACGTCTGCTTTCTCACTGTTGTGAGTTGTAGGATGAAAGATCCATCCATTTTCCAACCCGCTGAATCTGAACACAGGGTCACAGGATGAAAGATGTTAAAGATAAAAATTCTTTTCATTCTGATGCAAAAAAAAAAAATAAAATAAAACAAGATGGCAACAGCGACACAGAAGACCTTTAAACGTGTCATTACGATGGGGAATATGCAACGCTTGTATTGCCTATGCGAGAAAGGGATGAAGCAAAGCACCATGAAGACTTTCGCATGTCGGCATTTAAGTTTGATGATTTGCTACACCGCATCGAACCATTCATCAAGCATCGATTGCCTCTTGCCGTCTCATGTCAATAGTAAACCACGATGCTGACGTCACGTACCAAAACTTGCACACACACGCCAGCGAAGTGTTTGCTGGTACTGCAAGTCACGCACACGTTGCGTTAAGTTCTGACGACGTGTCAAAAGCATGCTGGGAACTCGCGGCAGCCATGATGCGTACGAGTTCTGAGCGTGAAGTATAAAATCAGCCCTAAGCGCTCTGTCATGGCCAGTAGCAGCACCAGGATTTCATAAATGTGGGCCTAATGTTATATAACATGTTACCAATTGCTGCCAGATTTCAACAGTATAAGCCAGTTCCCTTTAAATACAGAACAGTTATATGACGTTGACAAGGGTCATGTGACTTAAGAGCCATATCTTACAGCTTTTGTTTTTTGCATTTGGACACTCCGTGGTGGAGTGCGTGTGTGTGAAGTGTGGTGATGTATTCTTTGTATTTGTTCTTGACCCTGCAAACGAGTCACTAGTTGTCATTTTAATTTGTTGTAAAGTTACGCAGAATCAATATGGTTGAGCCAATTTGACTTTACTTTAGCCGAGGTGCTTAAAGAAGGCTAATGTAAGTGAAACCAAATGGAGATACTGCCATTGCTGTCTGTAAGTGTAGCTTGGGTTTCCCTTGATGCTGTTTAACTGACATTGCCTTGTGGAATCACATACTGTACATGTGTAACAAGAGTTGTGCGTGGTCTTTGGGGCAAAAAGCAACCCGAAGACTCCCTGGTAGTTTTACTATATTGGTGAACTGTCAGAGGCCGGGACAGGGGATATCTTGCCCAAGATGGACGTGTAGTCGAGTGCAGCTGTGGCACAAACTGAGCAGGACAGTCTGGCACCCGTCTCAGGCAAACATATGGGAGCTTGTTGTGTGAACATACAAGATGCATATACAGTACCACAAAGATGATTGCGTCTGCTTGGCTTGAATGAGACAAACACACACAGGCTTTTAGTAGTGAGAAGCGAGGTGTGAGTGCAAACACTGAAAAACTTTTAAAAGTGCACGCATGCGCCATCTCACCAAGTGTACGTCACACTTGTATAAGCTTCTACATCTTCTTTACAATTCATTTTAATTGACTTGCTCTGGGTGGCACGATGGCGCAGTGGGTAGCGCTGCTGCCTCGCAGTTAGGAGACCCGGGTTCGTTTCCCGGGTCCTCCCTGTGTGGAGTTTGCATTGTTCATCACACAAAAACCAACGAGCAACAGTACCATGTAAAGCCCAGGCACACACAACAGATGATACCACAGTCCGTATTCTGTCCTTCAGGTCACTGATATCACGAACTGTCCTGCTGTACCTGCCGCACCTTCACCAGACCCCATAACCAGAAAGCAAAGGGTGTCAAATCAGGGGAGTGTGGAGGCCATGGCAATGGTCCACCACGACCTGTCCATCGAGGTGTGGTTGAGATAAAAATAATCCAATTCACTCTTTAATTTAATATTATTTTTTGTATCAGTATGCTGCTGCTGGAGTATGTGAATTTCCCCTTGGGATTAATAAAGTATCTATCTATCTATCTATCTATCTATCTATCTATCTATCTATCTATCTATCTATCTATCTATCTATCTATCTATCTATCTATCTATCTATCTATCTATCTATCTATCTATCTATCTATCTATCTATCTAATTTTGACTCACGCTATATATATATATATATATATATATATATATATATATATATATAGACGTACTGTAGATAATACTGCGTGGAGTTTGCATGTTCTCCCCGTGTCTGCGTGGATTTCCTCCCACAGTCCAAAGACATGCAGGTTAGGCGCATTGGCGGTCCTACATTGTCCCTAGTGTGTGCTGGGTGTGTGTGTGCCCTGCAGTGGACTGGCGCCCTGCCCGGGGATTTGTTCCTGCCTTGCGCCCTGTGCTGGCTGGGATTGGCTTCAGCAGACCCCCGTGCCCCTGTGTTAGGATACAGCAGGTTGGGAAATGACTTGCTCTTGAAGAATCTGACCCCTTAATTCAGGAGTCCCCAATTCCAGTCCTGGAGGGACCCCAGTGGCTGCAGGTTTTCATTCTCATCCTTTTCTTAATGAGTGACCGGCTTTTGCTCCTAATTTGAATTGATTTGCTCTTGAAGATTCAGACCCCATTATTCAGGGGTTCCCAACTCCACTCCTGGAGGACCACCATGCCTGCAGATTTTCATTCTCATCCTTTTCTTAATGAGTGACCGGTTTTTGCTCCTAATTTGAATTGACTTGCTCTTGAAGATTCAGACCCCATAATTCAGGGGTTCCCAACTCCACTCCTGGAGGACCACCATGCCTGCAGATTTTCATTCTCACCCTTTTCTTAATGAGTGACCGGTTTTTGCTGCTCATTAACTTCTTTTGAATTCATTTGAATTGACTTGCTCTTGAAGACTCAGACCCCTTAATTCAGGGTTTCCCAACTCCGGTCCTGGTGGGCCGCAGTGGCTGCAGGTTTTCATTCTCACCCTTTTCTTATGAGTGACCTGTTTTTGCTCCTAATTTGAATTGATTTTCTCTTGGAGACTCAGACCCCTTGATTCAGGAGTCCCCAACTCCAGTCCTGGAGGACCCCAGTGGCTGCAGGTTTTCATTCTCATCCTTTTCTTAATGAGTGACCGGTTTTTGCTCCTAATTTTAATTGACTTGCTCATGAAGATTCAGACCCCATAATTCAGGGGTTCCCAACTCCACTCCTGGAGGACCACCATGCCTGCAGATTTTCATTCTCACCCTTTTCTTAATGAGTGACCGGTTTTTGCTGCTCATTAACTTCTTTTGAATTCATTTGAATTGACTTGCTCTTGAAGACTCAGACCCCTTAATTCAGGGGTCCTCAACTCCGGTCCTGGAGGACCCCAGTGGCTGCAGGTTTTCATTCTCATCCTTTTCTTAATGAGTGACCGGTTTTTGCTCCTAACTTTCATTGACGTGCTCTTGAAGACTCAGACCCCTTGATTGTTTCTTTTTCCTTAATTAATAATGAGATAGAAAATGAACCAAAAGGTGACCAGTAAATTGTGACCATCATACAGTATCTGAAAATAAAGGAAGATGAAGGTGTCAGGAATATTGATCTGCACAGGTCCCCAGTACTGTTAGAAATGGGAAAATCCACAATTTTGGAAATGTGTGCTATTGCACAATGAGAGCAGCAACAAGACATGGAATTAAAGAGCGGGTTTAATTAACGACAAGAATCAGCACCTCATTAAGGAACTGGTTGGAATGAAATTAGTTGGCGTTTGAGGCCCTGACTTAGCTGGTCTTCTGTTGGCTCCCTCACTTCACATTCTTTTTCTGTTTAAGGAAAAAATGAAGCAATTCAGAGGAACAAATCTTTAAAAAAACAAGTTAATTAAAATGAATGGGAAAGAAGTTAATTAGCACCAAAAACAGGTCACTAATTAAAAAAAGGGTTGAAATGAAAACCTGCAGCCACGGTGGCCCTCCAGGACTGGAGACGGTGACCCCTGCTCTGATCCTCCTGGGCTAGGCTCTTTCACCCTGAACTGGAGGTCTAATATGGATGGATGGATGACTGTTGAATTGTATTTCTGTTGTTGAATATCCGTGAAACACACTATGTCACCCTATTGTGTAGAGACCGACATGACGATCACCGGATTTGGACTAAAATTTACACTATAAAGTCCTGGCAGCTCCACTGAGCTGGGTAGAATGTCCTGCCCGGTCACTTTCTGTTTGGATTCACCCCCTTGTCCATTTCTTGGTGAAGGCATCCCATCCAGGGTGAGAAGAGTAACAGCCCCCATACCAGGCTGCCTTTAATACAAGAAAGGTTATCCATGAGAAAAATGAAATGCCATGTAACACTCCTCATGCAACTTCATGGCACAGATTTAATTCTGGCAGCAGCACAGACCATGCCACCCACTCTCTCTCTAAATAGTCCACACAAACACAAGGAGAACAAACAAATACCATGCACAAAATGACCAGACTAGGTTGAGGAAGCAGTGTTAATCACACCACTATAAAAATACCAGAACAGAATAAAAAGCGATGCCCTCAAGAAGTCCCCATAAACACGAGGAGAACACGTGAAGGACCAGACTGGGGTCTGCCCAAGGACTCCTGGTGTTTTGCCTTTCCTCGTAATAAACTTTTTAGGTTTGCCTGAATCAGTCCTCTGGGGTACTCAGGGTCACCACTGCCAGGTCTCTTATCCAAAATCAAAAACAGCAGGCCGTCTGTTGTCTGTAATGAATTTTCTGCACATCAAAACTCGGTGAAAGTGCCCGCCATGTGAGTGCTTAGCAGTTAGCAAAATGCAGATCTCAGCAGCTGTTCCCAGCCAGCGTCTTCAATTCAAATGAAGAAATGAAATTTACGGTGGCCATATGGCGGAGAATAAAAAAGGAGGCGTTGAAATCTCAAACATTTATTTTGTCCCCTTGAAGATGAAATGAAAATTCTGGAGAGGATGGTTGTAAATCATGGAGGGAAAAAAAAAAAAAGTATCCGCATCTTAATCTACAAGGGGCGCTGATGCTGCAATCTTTCATTTTTCTCACATGGTAATGATCTATGAGGGGTCTGAGACCCCCTCATAAACCCTTAAACCCCCCTGGAAGCCTAAAGTAGAAATGGTGAGAGGTGTGTGCAGGAGAATCTGCTGCAGAAGACTGGCATCCAGCCCAGGGTGGGTTCCTGATGCAACTCAAGCTGGCTGTCAAATTTGACAAGGGGGTTCAATTTTTAGTGACTTGACCTCATAGCACCAGAGTCCTGGGCACCATCTGTTGGAGTTTTTGCACATTCTGTTTATATCAGTGTGTGTTTTCTCTGGCTGTGGCTGCCACTAACATGCATTTCACATGAGTGACAGGTTAGCTGCATGGTGTGGGTGTGGGCATCAGCATATGCTGTGGAAGACTGGCATCCAGCCCAGGGTGGGTTCCTGATGCAACTCAAGCTGGCTGTGAAATTTGACAAGGGGGTTCAATTTTTAGTAACTTTACCTCATAGCGCCAGAGTTCTGGGCACCATCTGTTGGAGTTTTTGCACATTCTGTTTATATCAGTGTGTGTTTTCTCTGGCTGTGGCTGCCACTAACATGTATATGCTGTAGAAGACTGGCATCCTGTCCAGGGTTGGTTCCTGCTTTGTGTTGGACCCAACTCAAGCTGGCTGTGACCTCCAGTTTCCCTGAAATCAGACAAGTGATATCAATAAAGAGATGGGTCCCTTTCTTTTAGCATTATTACCTCATAGCTCCAGAATCTTCTTCCACTGCATCTTCTCCCACTTCATTGTGGAGTTGACTGGTACCCCGTCCAGAGCTGGACCCCATCTATGTGGAGTTTGCACTATCTGTCTATGTCAGTGTGGATTTTTGCTGCGTGCTTCACTTTTCACCAACATGCTAGTGACATGAGTGTTGGGTTGGCTACCCAGTGGTGGGCATACATGCGAATTTGGTGCATCTGGTCCAGGGTTGGTACCTGCTGCAGCCTTGCAGCCAATGAAATAGGACAAGGGGGTTCCATTTTTAGCAATGGTGCCTTGTAGCTGTGCAATCTTGGGTTCAAATCCTAGCCTGGGCACCCTCTATATGGAATTTGGCTGGCCTCTCTATAGCAGTGAGTGTTTTTGCTGGGTACTAATGGCACGAGTGTCGTAACTAACATCTGCAAATCTGCCCATGTGTACATCCTATACAGAGCTGACTCCTGGTTCATACCCACTGCTATAAGACTGTCTAGAACTTTCTCAGAGTCTTCCTCAAAATATTTCCTTGGAAAAAGTTAGCTGAACTGCTGAACAGCATGCTGGGTGACAGAACCATTCAAGTCACCTCGTGTCTGGACTTGAGCATACATTTAAAAATGGAACCCCACAAAGGTCATCCCTTGCACCTGTCCTATTTAACATTGTCACACATGAACGTCTGAGGTTTCACCTTCCCAGTCTATTCAAGGTGAGCAATACCACCCCGGGATGAGAGGGGGTGCTGTCACTAACGGTGTCGCCTCTTTCTATTCCCACAGCACCATGAAGATGTGCACTGTGGCCCACTGACTCTGCCCCTTCTGGTCGGAGGTCTATAAATCTGAGGTGCTCCCTGACAGTTGTGTCTCATTTGGTTGTAAGCTCAGCACAGGATGGCACTCTACGACCCCCCAGACCTGACCCATCACTTCAGAAGACACTGTAGTCTTATATTGTTGTTTGAAGCACAATTTCGATATACCAAACTCCTTTATTAAATGGGGTGACCCCTATGATGCCCCAACATTTATCTTGGATCTCGTGTCATACCTCGTATTGCCACAACTTATACACCGACTGGCCACTTTAGTAGGCACAATTGGACTATTGGAAGATGGTGGCATCAAGGGGGAAAATCTATAAAAACAAAAAAAGGTTCAGGGCACACTCAGAGTTTTATAACCCACCAGGGAGACACCTCCTGGATTTGAAATGCCCCGCCACGTTTGGAAAATCGCCAACAGATTCCGTACAGGACACGGTAGATGTGACTCTTTTTATATGGGGAGTAACTCTCAGCCCAGAATGTGTCTGTTATGCTTATATCTTTATGGAGTATTTCATGTTCCTGTTCCCCTGTACCTTGTGCTCTTGCCATATAACCCATTGCTGCCTGGAGAGTGTTGACTCTTGTAAAGGAAAACTAAAGAATGGCTGGCCTCTGTGGCTACTTAGTCCTTATGTCAGGCTATAGCTTGGCATTAAAGGCTTTATCTGGCAGTTTAGGAACTGAGAAGGGCAGTGAATAAAAAACAAAAAGAAAAAGAAGCCATTAAGCTCCATAAAAATATGCAATCCTTTGAAAGAGAAGCTCTGAATTCCTCCAAGACGCCCCTCTTCCACGGAGGATCCTGTCATTTCCATAATATTTTTCCTTTCATAATGCTTCAGTGCACATTGCTCGGAGTGGAACTGAGTCATGCTGTTTCCCAATAAAAATAATAAACACAAGACACAGCTAACTCTGCTTCTAAAAATGTTTTATTATTATGATTATTATTTATTTATTTATTTTGTACTCCTGTAGAGGTAAACTCATTTTGGATTTCAGATTTCAAGATTTCTAGGATAATGAAGTCTGGGTAGGGCGCCATGGTGGTTCATCAGACTTCACATAGAATGAACTTCAAGTTTGAATCCAAGTCCCTGGAGGTGTGAGACTGCCGTGATAACCACCAGGTTCTGCTCTTATTGAATGTGGGCAGTGGTGGTAGCCAGCTTGAGTGAGCAATGCAAGAGTGCCAGGGGTGGAACATGCAAAATAGTTTTAATCCAATTGAGGGTCATGAGGGGTGGAGCGTATCCATCCATACATCAAGTACAAGGCAGGAGACAACCCTACATGAGCAAGAAAAGTTCCATTTTTTTAAAGACTGTTGACATTGTGGTGCAGGGGTTAGTGCTGCTTCGGGAAGAATCCAGCCTGTTGTGTTTGAACCCCGCGTCTGTTCAGTGTCCATGTGGAGTTTATATGCTCTCGCTGTGCATTTTTGGGGTTTCCTCCCATATTAACACAAAATAAACGTGTAAACCAGGTTAGCCTGCTTCTGTGTGTGACCCTCAAAAGATGAGCAACCTATCTAGGCTGTTAACTGCGTCGTGCCTATTGTTGTCTTCCGGGACCCTGAACTGGATTAAGGCAAGAATGGGAATTTAAATCTTTTTATGTGTAATCAATCAGATGGAGTGATTAAGAAAAGACGATAAGATCCATAATAGGAAAGAAAAAGGGCCTCCCTCTCTAAGGGTCTTGTATAATATCCTTCATTATATGTTACTTTACATTTATGATTATAATCTACTGCCTTTCATTATCTATCTATCTATCTATCTATCTATCTATCTATCTATCTATCTATCTATCTATCTATCTATCTATCTATCTATCTATCTATCTATCTATCTATCTATCTATCTATCTATCTATCTATCTATCTATCTATCTATTATATAGTGCCTTTCATTATCTATCTATCTATCTATCTATCTATCTATCTATCTATCTATCTATCTATCTATCTATCTATCTATCTATCTATCTATCTATCTATTATATAGGACCTTTCACATCTATCTATCTATCTATCTATCTATCTATCTATCTATCTATCTATCTATCTATCTATCTATCTATCTATCTATCTATCTATCTATCTATCTATCTATCTATTATATAGCACCTTTTCTATCTATCTGTCTATCTATCTATCTAAATTGCATTTTGTAAAATTTAAAAGCAGCATACAATTGAAGAAATAAATTGGTAATATAATAAAGAAAGTAATCTTGTCCTCACCGAGGACCTCTTTGAGTCAGGGACCAGGTAGGATGGAGCTTGTCCAATTCATCTTAAATTTCTCCTCATCCTGTAATGGCAGTCTACTAAGTGACAGTGTCCTGAGCGAGCTCATATAACAGTTAAGAAGGCGTCTGTCATACTTCCTATGAATGTTGGTTACATCCAGACGGTATACAGAAGCTGTTAAGAAGGCTAATAGGACTTTAGCTCATATAGTACCCTTGGTATGGCCAAGCAGGTCTGCCCTGACTTCCCAGTCACCAGCTACAGACTGCAGCTCTTCCTAGGGAATTCTCAGACTTTCCCAAGCTACCTGAGATATATCTTCCCTCCAGTACACCCATTAGGAAATCCCTAGGGAGCTGCCCGGGGCATCCTTATGACGTGCCCAAGCAACCACAGCTGGCACATATTGATCCAGAAGAGCAGCCACTTTACACCGAGACTCTCCTGAATTCCTTGGCTTCTTAGCCTTTCCCAGAGTGTCAACCCAGTGGCCCTGCTTGTACTCCCAATGTCACTCTTTCAGTTCTTGCCCACACCTCATGAGCATACTTGAGGACAGCGATGTAAATTGACCGGTGACAAGAGAGTTTTGTTTTTAGATTCAACTCCCGCTTCACCACCATGAACCAGTGAGGTACCATCAAAACAGCTTCCACCACTCCAGTCTGCTTGTCAGCCTCACATTCTCCTTTTCTATGACTTGTGACCAAGATGGTGTGATACGTGAACTCTTCCTCTAAAGGCAGTTGTTCCCTCCTCATCTGGAGAGAGCAATCCACGCCTCTCTGAGAGTGAGATAACTATGATATCAGACTTGAAGGTGCTGATCCTCATCCCATCTGCTTCATATGTGTCAGATAATCAGACAAGACAACATCACCTGCATAAAGCAGCGATGACACCCCAAGCCTCCCCAACTTGACAACCTCTCGTCCTTGGCTGCACCTTGATATCCTGTCCATGAAAGGCACAACCTTAACAGAGCTGAACACCCACAGTGAGCAAATCTGTATTCAGCCACAGCTGTCACCATATTCGTGTAGAGAATGAGTAGTGCCAGTTTAATGGCCGGCATAAGTGGAAAGACAACTCAAGGAGTTTTATACTTAAACTATAATATAGACTGGCGAGGCTTCATCTGGAGCTTGCCTTGAGATTCCATTTTACTGAAGATATAACAGTGCTAGGAAAAGTCCAGAGAGGAGCGAATCAGCTGATTCAGAACTGCGGACAGTGATCAATGCTGACAGACAGACTGATTCAGGGGCCTGGATAGCAATCCACAAGGTACAGTCATATGAAAAAGTTTGGGAACCCCTCTTAATTCTTTGGATTTTTGTTTCTCATTGGCTGAGCTTTCAAAGTAATAACTTCCTTTTAATATCTGACATGCCTTATGGTAACAGTAGTATTTCAGCAGTGACATTAAGTTTATTGGATTAACAGAAAATATGCAACATGCATCATAACAAAATTAGACAGGTGCATACATTTGGGCCCCCCAACAGAGATATGACATCAATACTTAGTTGAGCCTCCTTTTGTAAATCTAACAGCCTCTAGACGCTGTCCTCCTGTAGCCTTTGATGAGTGTCTGGATTCTGGATGGAGGTATTGTTGACCATTCTTCATACAAAATCTCTCCAGTTCAGTTCAATTTGATGGCTGCTGAGCATGGACAGCCTGCTTCAAATCATCCCATAGATTGTCGATGATATTCAAGTCAGGGGACTGTGACGGCCATTCCAGAACATTGTACTTCTCCCTCTGCATGAATGCCTTTGTGGATTTCAAACTGTGTTTTGGGTCATTGTCTTGTTGGAATATCCAACCCCTGCGTAACTTCAACTTTGTGACTGATGCTTGAACATTATCCTGAAGAATTTGTTGATATTGGGTTGAATTCATCTGACCCTTGACTTTAACAAGGGCCCCAGTCCCTGAACTAGCCCCACAGCCCCACAGCATGATGGAACCTCCACCAAATTTGACAGTAGACAGCAGGTGTTTTTCTTGGAATGCGGTGTTCTTCTTCCGACCATGCAAAGCGCTTTTTGTTCTAACCAAAGAACTCCATTTTTGTCTAACCAGTCCAAAGCACTTTGTTCCAAAATGAATCTGGCTTGTCTAAATGAGCATTGGCATACAATAAGCGACTCTGTTTGTGATGTGAGTGCAGAAAGGGCTTCTTTCTCATCACCCTGCCATACAGATGTTCTTTGTGCAAATTGTGCTGAATTGTAGAACGATGTACAGATACACCATCTGCAGCAAGATGTTCTTGCAGGTCTGTGGAGGTGATCTGTGGGTTGTCTGTAACCATTCTCATAATCCTGCTCATATGCCGCTCTTGTATGTTTCTTGGCCTGCCAGACCTGTTGGTTTAACAGCAACTGTGCCTGTGGCCTTCCATTTCCTGATTCCATTCCTTACAGTTGAAACTGACAGTTTAAACCTCTGAGATCGCTTTTTGTAGCCTTCCACTAAACCAGGAGACTGAACAATCTTTGTTTTCAGATCTTTGGAGAGTTGCTTTGAGGATCCCATGCTGTCACTCTTCAGAGGAGAGTCAAAGGGAAGCACAACTTGTAATTGACCACCTTAAATACCTTTGTATCTCATGATTAGACACACCGGTCTATGAAGTTTAAGGATTAATGAGCTCATCCAACCAATTTGGTGTTGTAAGTAATCAGCATTGAGCAGTGACAGGCATTCAAATCAGCACAATGACAAGGGGACCCACATTTGTGCACAGCCAGTTTTTCACATTTGATTTAATTTCATACAACTAAATACTGCGTCACTAAAAATCTTTGTTCGGAAAACACCCCAGTACTCCTAGGAAATGAAAGACATACCACTGGTATCTTTATTGTTGAAAGGAGAGTCAATTATTATGCAGGCTGAGAGGGGTTCCCAAACTTTTTCATATGACTCTACATCCATCCATTATCCAACCCACTATATCCTAACCTGCCAGCACAGAGCGCAAGGCAGGAAACAAACCCCGGGCTGGGTGCCAGCCCAGCACAGGGCACACACACCCACACACCCAACACACACTAGGGACAATGTAGGATCGCCAATGCGCCTAACCTGCATGTCTTTGGACTGTGGGAGGAAATCCACGCAGACACAGGGAGAACATGCAAACTCCACGCAGGGAGGACCCAGGAAGTAAGCCCAGTGTCTTCTTACTGCGAGGCAGCAGCACCACCCACAGTGCCATTGTGCCACCTCCATAAGGAATGACTGTCACTAATTCAACACCATGGAGTGACCACTGAGGAGTGACTGAAACAGAGATGAGGCATTTCTGCTAAACAACACAAACACAGATTAGGAGGTGCCAGTAATGGGTTGTTTAGAATTATGAATTTCTTCACTCAGAGAACAACAGACAAATAGAATAAACTAGACAGTCAGAATTTGGGGGACATTCAGATATTACATTGATGTTATAATGTGTGAATGTAACTGGCACATCTGAAGGCCTCAATGGCCTGCTGTCATCAACTTTATTCTAATGCTCTAATACTCAGGTGTATAGGGGATGGAAACATGGCTGGCACCACCCACCCCAGGAGTAGATTATAGAAGGAAAAGTGCAGTATTATCTACAGTACGTCTATATATATATATATATATATATATATATATATATATATAGCGTGAGTCAAAATTAGATAGATAGATAGATAGATAGATAGATAGATAGATAGATAGATAGATAGATAGATAGATAGATAGATAGATAGATAGATAGAGCGTGAGTCAAAATTAGATAAATTATATATATATATATATATATATATATATATATATATATATATATATATATATATATATATATATATATAGTGTGAGTCAAAGTTAGGTTAACATTAATGGATTATTTTTATCTCAACCACACCTCGATGGACAGGTCATGGTGGACCATTGCCATGGCCTCCACACTCTCCTGATTTGACACCCTGTGCTTAATGGTTATGGGGTCTGGTGAGGTGCGGCAGGTACAGCAGGACAGTTTGTGATAACAGTGACCTGAAGGACAGAATACGGACTGTGGTATCATCTATTGTGTGGGCATCATCTGGGCTTTACATGGTACTGATGAACATGATGGTGAACAGGTTGAGACATTCCTACAAATCACCTTGCGCATGTGAAGTGTGTTTTGTGAATAAATTGTTTCCATCATTCAAATGTTAACAAAATTTTGACTCACCCTGGTATATACATATAAAAATCCAAATGTCTGTCTGTCTGTCTGTCTGTCCGCTCTTCACGAGAAAACTACTTAATGGATTTAGATCGGGTTTTTTTCCTATAATTTGCTTGAACATTCTGGTTCATCACACTAAGTATCATAGTTCGCTTGCGATAGTGATTTATTTCCACTTATCTAAGAGAGTGGAAGCAGGCTGAGGGGTGTGGCCCTCCTCATTCACATGCCAGCCACCGTTCATGTCAGTCTACCTCTTGCCATGTGTTGGCGCACACCTTCCCTCTACTTACCTAGCAATACCTGTTTGTTCAGCAGACATGATCATCTAGAGATTGTTAAGGAGTAACATTTGATGTTTTTGAGAGAGAGATCAGAGCTACGTGTGTTTTAGAGGGTACCTGCTGATTGCCAGAGATATTACAGGCACATGGTTTTCTCCCCATGCAGGGGATGCTTTCCCGTCAGAGCTGAACACGATCAGATACAGTGCCAACGTTTGATAATGGAGCGTACCTAACCTTCTGCTTGGCCGGTATTACATTTTTTTTAATTGATTTTTAAAGTTTGTCCTGTTTCACTATTATGTGGGCAGAGCTAGCCGCTAGTAAAATAACATCATGTTGCCAACAGAAAAAAGCCTTAATATTTCTATGCTTTCTGCCAATTTATGGTAACTCTAAGGTGACTCATCAATATTCATGAGTGGGGTGGAGCCTCCAACAGAAAACACAATGGCAAATGAAAAGACATAAAAGGTAGCTTTAGAGCACATTGTACCATTGTTCGAATCGAGTGATAATGATGACGAGGCAAATTGGTCATCAGATGTGTTGACAAGGATAGTGATAGGGTATGACCAAACCGCCATGATACGCTTGGTGAATTTGGTCATGTGAAGCTTCACCATGGTGTGACAATAGCTGCTTGACAAAAAAAAAATCTTAATACATAATTCGCCAGTCTCCTCACTCACTCATGTCTGTCCGAAGCTGAATGCGCAGTCGCCTTCTGCGCAGCTGGCCGAAAAACCTTACGAGACCGACATCGCTGCAGGCGGCGGATTTACGGCAGCGAAAATTCAAAGAGAAAGGCGACTTCGATTAAAGCTCTAGAGGCCTGAAAGGCGATTTCGACTACAGCTTGAGGCCTAATTACGCATTCATTCAATACACCTATATCAGGTTTGTGGTGCTTATACTTATTATATATTATACTATTCCACTCGTGCCGTTTCATCTTACGTTGTCGAACCGGGCTCTTTGTCTAGTTCTAAATAATTATCATCAAGTGCAAGAACAAGCAAGATGTTAGTCCCCTGAACACAATGGGGCAACTGTCAATATTCGTGTCGAGGAAATGTGGAAGTCGCTAAGCCTTGCTCTTTGGTAGCCTACAGTAATACAAGGGGCACGGCAATCCTGTGGATCAGACACTGACATTCTACCCACTCATGTGCAAGCAAAAGAGAAAAAATGGGATATGAAAATTGTGTAAAACTTTACTGTCCTGATTGAGACGCCAGGCTCTGCGTTGGTGACGTAAAACATATCACCCAGAGGATTCACACTGAATCTGCATCAGTACAGCAGTGGGCACACAACATACCTCTTCTACTGTATATATGTGGACATTTTGGTATTGACATGTGTGTCTGCATGGGTTTTCTCCCACAATCCAAAGACGTGCAGGTTAGGTGCATTGGTGATCCTAAATTGTCCCTAGTGTGTGCTTGGTGTGTGTGTGCCCTGCAGTGGGCTGGCACCCTGCCCTGGATTTGTTCCTACCTTGCACCCTGTGTTGGCTGGGATTGGCTCCAGCAGACCCCCGTGACCTGTGTTAGGATGTACCGGGTTGGAAAATGGATGGATGGATGGATGGATGTTTCAGTTATACACAATAACATATTTTCTTGTTGAAAAAAGTTTTGTTCTGGTTGTGCTCTGTCTCTCTTGGCATGTCAGAGAACCGGGACTTCGTAAAGTGTGGTCTGCCTCACTCAGGGAGTCAAAAATTGGGAGGGAGAGAGAGAGAGATCTGTGCTATTTCTTATTTATCCATTCTACCCCAATAACTGTTAATGCCAACACAGCAATAGGCTCCATAGCCGTAACACGTGGCAATAATATGAAATCAAGGTCAAAGCTATCATATGTAACTGTATCGGACTAAAAATCCCAGCTAAGATTCACACGACCTTTGACGGTGATTTATTTATTTTTTTCAGTGGGGATCCCAGGAACGCACCCAGCCTTAGCCCGACTCACACACACTCCTTCACAGAGACAAAAAAGCAACCAGTAATAAAACAGAAATCAAAGAATTTATCTTTATATATAATCTTCATTTGGATCTTGATCTTTGTTTGTCCGCAAATTCCACGCATGCGTAGATCACCTTCCAGTTTAGTACGTTGTTGTTACTCACGGATGTCAACAATGTGCCGGAATAATGAAAGGGGTGGTGGACAGTGTTACGCTGGTTAGCTCCTGAGGCCTGATTAGAGAATGAGATTGCCGAAGATAAAAGGTACGTGCCTACGTAACATATGAATGAAAGAAAGACAGTGGGTAAAATAAATGACAACGTAACAGCACATTCTGGAAATTATTATTGTTACGTTGTAGCTGGCAAGTGCTGCGCATCTCACAGTTGTACCGTGGCTTGCTCACATGTCAGTGAATTGATCCCTATTTATGCTTTAAAGAGCCTGGATACCTATGTGTCCCCCTTTAATAACTATTGCTCCGTGTATAATGCCTTACTCTTTGGATTGCCACAAATCATCCTGCGAGATTGGAGAAAGGTTGAGAAGAGATCGTGAGAGGAAACGACAGAGTCATGAAAACGAGACGGACTTTGAACAGAGAGAAGCAGAAATGCTGCTACACCACCACATAATTACTATTCGGATAGTGATTCCGAGTAGGCCGTTCCTATCGAATCAATGTCCAAGGGTTTTGTTTTGTAATTTTGTTTCCCTCATAAAAAAATCATAATGCTGTGCGACGAAGGGCCCAGTTCACGACTGGCAACCGCGTTTAAACAGGGAGCCCTTCACAGACAACTTTAACACGTGCAAAGTAGTTGGGCACACATGGCTAGTTAAACAATAATAAATGAAATATACGCAAACCACAACAATCCCACCCCAGTTCTTGGCGATTATACAATAAATACCATATACCAATAAATACCATATACCAATAAATACAAATTAAGCAACCACAAATTACTAACAAAAACCACACGCGATGAAGTCCATGATAAAGTCCATAGAAAATGGCAACCAGTGCAGTGAAATGATGGGGATTTGAAAAGTCCAGAGATCAGCTCGCTGTAAATATATGTAAAGATCAGCCCTACTGGTATTTCCTGATGATGACGTGAGATGATGTGGAGCGCTGCTTTCTTCACAGGTCAACAACAAATCCTCATACAGTCCTCATGCAACAGGAAGACACCAGACAGTCCATACACCAAAACAGGAGATGATCCGGGACAAAACAAGAATCCACAGGCAGTAAAAGGTGAAGGCAAACAGAAAGGCAACTCAAGACACAAAACAACAACTTCCACTCTCTCTGTATAACTGGCCTCCTTTTAAATCGCGCGCTGGCCTCCTTGTCCCCACCAGCCCCTGCACCTTCAGTAGATGACCAATCAGGGCCAATTCAGGGACTGCTGGGAGTTGAAGTTCTCACTCCCCAGTAGCGCCACTACAGTACTATCTTAACCTAAGAGTAAAAAATGTCAACAAAAGTTCAGAAGCAATGTTTTTATGACCATACAGTGAGCTGGAATGTCAAAGGTCTCAATCATGAAATAAAGAGAAAGAAAGTGTTCTCTCCCCTAACAGATCAAAATGCCAAGATTGTATTTTTACAGGAGACTCACATAATAAGTAAGGACCGGTTTTGGTTGCACAGGTACTGGATTGGCCACATCTTTCATTCCAGCTATTCAAAAAAAAACTAGAGGTGTGGGAATCTTAATACACAGAACTATCCCATTTGTAGTGTCAGACGTAATATCTGATCTTGAAGGATGATATGTCATATGGCGATGGGAAATTTATTTAATACTAAAGTAATTCTGATAAATATTTCTGCGCCCAGTGTGGATGATAGAAATTTCACCCAAAATGTAGTTTGCACCTATTCCTAATGTGAACACTCATAAAATTAAAATGGCCGGAGACTTTAATTGTGTTTTCAGCTACAAAATATCTTCTTTCAAATATTTTTATAAATTGTAGAGATGCTGCCTGAGTCTTCAAGACTGATCAATAATTCTTCTGGAATAGAACAAGGTGGAAAGTGTGGAAAATTGGGCAGATTCTGTTTAGCAAAGTTTCTAACTTGAAAGTAGTGGGGGAGAAGTTGTAATTGAAGCGTAATTGTTTGTAGGATACAAATACATTATCTATGTACAAGTCTCTAAGTGTTTTAATCCCGGACATTTTCTAGACATTGAATAGTGTATATGTTTGAGAAGGTGGAAAAAGGTGGTTGTTATGTAGAGGTAGAACAGATAAAAGCTTTTCTACATAAAATCTTCCATCGAGCACATTTGTCTCAATTACAACTATTCAAAATGTTGCCACAGAACGTTGCAATCGAGCTTTAGCCTCACATATTCTGGGCCTGCACCAAATTAGAATCGTTTTGGACAAAAATCTTTGCATGCCTATCAGCCAGCTTGGTTTCACAATAACTCCTAACCCATTAACAGCTGTGTTTGGTGGGCTGCAAGGTGGGCTTAAAGTGGAGAAGGACAAACAAACAGTAATGGCCTTGACCTCGCTACTAGCACGCAGACTTCTCTTGCTCAACTTTAAGTCAGTGGGTAACCGATGTGCTGCACTATCTGAAATTGAAAAAAATCAATTTCTCCCTTAGAGGATCTGTTCACAACTTTTTTTAAAATATGGCAGGATCTATTATAGAATGATCTTCTATATCAGGGTAAAGGATATCCTTCCTTCCTTGCGCCTTGAAAGATTTGCTATGTTGGCTGGCTCTCCTCTCTTTCTCTTGGGTGGAGCTTGAAGTTTGGTTTTGTTAAGTTTGATTTGATTGTTTGAATTGTTATCTGCTTTTAATTAAAATTAATAAAATACAAAAAAAAAAATTCCACATTTTTGGATTTGTTCTTTCCGGGGTAAACATACTGAGGAGGTTAAATCTGTGAGAGACTTTTAATGTTTTGTGGGTCACAGGGTCCTCCATTCCTCCACTGACTGTGTTTTCTTGCAGGCTTGATCAGTGGTGAGCTCTGAACCTCTTCTTACTCTGCTGTGAAGTCCCCGTCACGGTTCCCCTTAGTGATGTTACGCTGCTAGAGTCACTCCATTGATCCGTACCTGAAAATGAATTTTGTGCTGATTGCTTTTCTCTCTTTCTCTCTTATCTCACAGAGAAGCTCACATTTCAGAATGTCAAGTCACCCCAGGAGTTCCGCCAGGGAGACAATGCAGAGGTCGTCTGCAACGTGACAAGTTCCCCGGTGCCCATCGTCACCTGGTTGTACAACAGCATGGATATCAACATGATGGGAGAAAGTAAGTGAAGTGGGAAGTGACCTGAGACGGCCTGGGAGATTCTCTCTTTCCATGCATGCAGTTGACTCCATCACCAGTGCATTTGAAGGTCGAAATTCATTTTGAAATTTCAGGTTGGGAACTGAACGTGTCAAAGGGATTATCTGAATAAGTATTCTCCAAAGACTCGATGTCAGTAAAATCAGTAACTAACCAGCCATGCTAGCCTTGGTTATTATATGTTTATATATTAAGCATATGGAGAGCAGGCACACCTCGGGTCATGCGGACAATCCTCTTGTTGACTCCCACTGAACCCCCTTTTTCACTGTTCTAAGACGCTTGTCCTGTCAGGAATGCCAGGGCATTAGTTTGGGGGACAGACTTGGAACCAGGACGATATCTGGGTTTACTGATCTCTTGTTTATTCTTACACTCTGGGGAAAAGAACTGACATCCATGTTAGTCTCCTGTTTGGAACTTCTGCCCTTGAATTTATAAACTGTAATTGGAAACCTGTGAGAACATCCAACCATTCAGACCTGCTGGGGACTGTCCTCAGCAACACTGGGAGCAAGTAAGGAAATACATGCTGGGTCGGGTACCAGCCTATTGAAGGGGGGGTACATTCACACACATTAACCCTTAAACCGCCTCTTGCTTGGGTGTGTGTGAGGGGGGGGGGGGAGAGGGTTGGGGGGGGGGGGGGATAAATGCACCCCTGGACGCCAAATACTCTTTTGCTGCACTTTTTAAGTAAACGTCAAAATTCACCAAGAAGAAGTGAAATTTTAAGGGATCACATATTTGTTTTCATGCAAAGAGCATCACAATTACTGCAACATGGATCATTTTACACCCTGCCAATGAACTATAAAAACTGTGAAAAAAATACTGCAACAATCTATTATTATATGTACAAGGTGCAAGTGACACCATCGATGAAATTCAGTAAATCAACTGTACTTGAACTGGCTGCACACAAACACACAAAGGCCCACGCTGATGCTGGCAGGTCAGTCTACTGTAGTGCAGCAGCTCAATCCCAGCGACAGTGATGCTGATTCACTAGGGGGCACCAGTGGTCATGGGGGGGCTGCTCAACGAATGGATGGCACGGACTGAACAGCTCCGGCGTGCTGGCAAATTACATCGACTAGAGCCGACTGCGGAGGTTTAAGGGTTAAGACAGAAAGATACTATTACTATTATTAGGCTGCACCTTTGTCCAACATCTGAGATATCATTAGTTACATTTCTTTATTTCAAATTAGAGCACAGGCGGGTAAAGACACTGACTCATGCTCACACAATGTCAGCAGCAGGATTTGAGCCAACAGTCCAAAAGCCTGAACCGCTACTCCATATTGCCAGCCTAGATACATTGTCCATAATATGATATGAGAAATACTAGGAACTAGATAGAAAGATGGAGAGAGAGCAAGAGAGAAACAAAGAAAAATGAATGGCAGTGTATAATAGATACATACATAGAAAAGGCAATTCAAGATAGATAAATACACAAAGGACAAGACAGTGTGAGAGGGAGAGAGAGAAGGAGCTGTGAAAGGCACTATATAATAGATATATAACAAGAGAAGGCACCCCATAATAGATATAAACTAACACTATATGATAGGCAGGAAGTTATGGAAGGCACTACATGATAGATAGATAGATAGATAGATAGATAGATAGATAGATAGATAGATAGATAGATAGATAGATAGATAGATAGATAGATAGATAGATAGATAGATAGATAGATAGATAGATAGATAGATAGATATGAAAGGCACTGTATATTAGATATATAACAAGAGAAGGCACCCCATAATAGATATAAACTAACACTATATGATAAGCAGGAAGTTATGGAAGGCACTACATGATAGATAGATAGATAGATAGATAGATAGATAGATAGATAGATAGATAGATAGATAGATAGATAGATAGATAGATAGATAGATAGATAGATAGATAGATAGATAGATAGATAGATAGATAGATAGATAGATAGATAGATAGATAGATAGATAGATAGATAGATAGAACCCAAAAACCAGCAAACAAACAAATCTTATTTGTCCACAAGGGAATATTTGGCGTTTTATAGAAGCTCTTTAAGTAGATGCATAAATAAATAAATAAATAAACACACTCTTTGGTCTGAACACACACCAGAATCGCTATAATGCAACAGTCTGCCCTGGCAGTCCCAGTCCCAGTAAGGCATTACACAGACATGTTGCTGTTGGTTTAGTGGACCCCCAGTTGTGTTTCTTGACACACTTCTGCTGAATGACTTGTTGGCTACAAGTCCTCACTGTTGGACAGTGTTGGTGTTGTTCATAATGACTCTCAGTTTTGTTTTAATTCTCTCCTTCACTACGACCTCCAGGGGGTCCAGAGTGTGCCCCATAACTGAAGCAGCCTTTTTAATTAGCCTTTTGATTTGGTGGGTGTCTCCCAAAGTGATGTTACCAGCCCAACACACCACAGAGTAGATAATCCAACCAGCCATCACAGAGTTATAGAAGATGTGAAGGACATCACTTTTGCACAGTCTCCTAAGGAAGTAGAGCCTGCTCTGGCATTTCTTCTACAGTTCCTCTGTGTTCCAAAACCAGTCCATCCTGTCATTAATGTGGACCCCCAAGTACCTGTAGCAGTGGACCACCTCCACATCCACTCCTTGAATAGTGATCAGACATGGAGGACATAATGTGACGGTAACCCTTCTCAATTAATCTATTCCATGTGGACAGTAGGGGGCGCTCCAGCTCCCCAAACCCAACACAAACAGACACAGGTTAAAAGACAAAAAGTCTTTCATTTTGGGAAAACGCTTCTTTTAAAAGAATTTCCCCCCACCTCAGCCACTACTACAGCAACCACAGTACAGCACACTCTTGGTCTTTACCTCTCTCTGTCTCTTTCTACCTCCTCCGCTCCTAACTCAGGCTCCCTGATGTGAGGCAGGCAGCTCCTTTTAGTTAAGCCGCCCCGGATATGCTTCCACTTTTCCACCCACGTGGTCGGCAAGCACTTCTGGGTGAGGTGGAAATCCCATGGTGTCAGGATTCTCCAATCCCAGCGCTTCCCCTGAGGGAACCAACAAGGCTGTCCTCTGGGACTACAATACCCAGCATGCCCTGCGGGTACCCATGTGGGAATCTGAGCCTGGGCTCGCTGCCATCTAACATCCTTGGGGACATTAAGCTCTGTATAAGCCGTCTCCTTCCATCTGAAGGGCGTCCCAGCCTAAATTCATAGAAGATATTCCAAAAGACACAACCATCACCTCACAACCCACAAAATGGTAAAAGGAAATGAGGTCAATGCAAAATGCTTCTTTGAAAATGCTTGAAAAGTGCTGGTAAACACTTGAAAAGCACCTGAAAAACGCTTCAGAATTGCCTGCAAAACTCCATTAGAAACCTTGAAAAACACCAAATGGCTGGATATTTGCAGTACTGAAGTGCAAATGGACCCACAGGATTTGTAAGTGAAGTGTGTGCCCCCCTTTAGGAGGTTATGAGGCAGCATACCAGGCGGGTCAAACCTGATTGGCTAATCGAGCAAGAGAGGACAGGAAGTAGCGGCCTCGTGTGCTGTGTTTGCTTGGCGGATATAGCAGCAGTCAGGGGGAACAGCTTCGCAGGTAAAAATATTGACTAGGTGGGCTGCGCTTTTTGGGCTATTTAGAAATTGTGACACCCAGGGCACGTACAGCCACCCTATCCCCGACACAGACAGGCTGGACACGACTTTGCCACGCAGCACACTCTTTATTTGTTCAAAACAGCACAAGCCCATGCCACAGTCCTTTTGCCGCCAGTCCTTCCTCCTTAACTCCTCTTCAAGGGCTTTGTCCACTTCCTCTCGACTCAGGACATTGAGTGGTGGTGACTGGACCCCTTTTATAGGGCACCCAGAAGGAGTCCAGATGCCCAACGAGCTTCTTCCGGCAGCACTTCTGGGTGTGGAAGAAGTGCTGCCAAATAGGGCCCTGTAAAACTCCAGGCGCCCCCTGGCGGTGGGCACGGGCCCCAGCAGGGTTGAGATTTCATAACCCGTGGCTCCACTGCTAGCCAAGGGGGCTGCCCTCTGTCAGCCCAGGGGAGAAACGGTCTTGGAAATACTCTCTCACCTGGTCCTTTCATACTCGGGACGTCCCGGCTGGGCAAGGGCTCTGGTCATCCACCGCAAAATATACAGTATATTACAACATAAAAGTCCATGTCAGTGTGAGTTTGGAGAGCAGAGCCAAGGCTGGTGGGGTAAGGGTGATGCTGCTTCTGCCCAACAGAATAAACGTTGTGGAAGTAAAAGGGTCCGAGAGAATTCCGAACCCCCTGTAAAAAGCACATCTGTGTTAAAAACTTTAATCAACACATTAACAAGCAGAGACTCATAAGAGAGCACGACTGCAGCTCGCAGGGTTTCTCTTTATTTGGATCTGTCTGCGCCTTTTCTTACTGGACACATTGAGGTGGCACAGCTGTTACTGTTGAGCTCAGGGCAAAGGTTTGAGAGACACCTTGAAAGACGCTATATGACCCCTTCTAGGCACCACTGGTTAATCCTCGCAGCCCAATGATCATCAGCCCTGCAGCTCCCCTTGTCCTACAATCCCATCTTGTAAGCCTACCCACCACACCAGTGCATTTTCTTTTTATTTGATTTTCTTGTCTCCATTTTCACTGAGGTGCATATGATAATGTGGTCTTTGACACCCTTGGGACAGCAGAGCTCACAGTTCAGGAGGTCACCTCTCACCCACATGTACACATCTCGGGGCGAGCCAAGTGTTACCACCTGGGCAGACGCCAGCCCTGGAGCACACTCTTCTTAAAAATCAGAAACATCTGTCTGCCATGGCCCACCCTCCCCAGGCATCTGTCCTGTCACAATGTGTACATGTCTCTCCATGGCCGCTCTCACAGCATTTGACATGTCAGCCTTCCCTGCCTCGGAGTGTTTATCTGACTGGAGCCTGTTTGTTCAGCGCCGCGCTGCCCAGGAGCTCACCAGCGAAGGTTAATTAGGATGCAGAAACTTCGACTTAGTAAATCGTCCTCATCTGTAAAATGAAAGTGATGGGGCCGTCTGGGCGGCTTGGAGAAGATGCTGTGGGCCAGCGTGGGGGGACTGACGAGAGGGCTTGGGACTGGCCCAATGTATCTCTCTGTGGGTCCCCATGAGTCAGTCATAAACAGATAGATATGAAAGGCACTATATAATAGACAAGCGAAGGTGAAAGGCATCTGTCTATCATTCTATTATATACTGCCTTAAATATCATTAATCATTATTGTATAGTCTTTTACATCTATCATATATTGTAGTGTCTCTCATATCATCTATCTGTTATATAGTGCTTTTAATATGTATTATATAGTGTCTTTCATTATATAGTGCCATTCATATCTATCTATCTATCTATCTATCTATCTATCTATCTATCTATCTATCTATCTATCTATCTATCTATCTATCTATCTATGTATTATATAGTGCCTTTCAAATCTATCTATCTATCTATCTATCTATCTATCTATCTATCTATCTATCTATCTATCTATCTATCTATCTATCTATCATATAGTGCCTTTCATTTCTATCTATCTATCTATCTATCTATCTATCTATCTATCTATCTGTCTGTCTGTCTGTCTGTCTGTCTGTCTGTCTGTCTGTCTGTCTATCTATCTATCTGTCTGTCTGTCTGTCTGTCTGTCTATCTATCTATCTATCTATCTATCTATCTATCTATCTATCTATCTATGTATTATTTACTGATTTTGCATATCTGTCTGTTTATACAGTACAAAATGCCTTTCATGTCAGTGTTACAGCACCCTTAACATCCATCTGTCAAATTGCTTTTAATATTCATCTTTTTAATATTCACCTTTTTTTTGTCTGTATCTACTATATAATGCCTTTCATGTACATCTGTCTGACTGACCTGGATAAACACAGAAAATGTCAATGAAACTTGGAATGATGATGAGGATGATGGTGATGGTACTGTGCCATTTAAAACTAGAAAAAATGATCAGAAAAGGAACTCCCAGGTGCAAACCCATTTGCGTGGGGTGACATTTTGATTGCTAAAGAGGGGCTCCTGCGCCCACAAATAGTCATTAGTGCATGTGTGGCTTGTTTAAGAAGTCTGAACTGTATGTATATATATATATATATGTTGGGATCTCTATCTGAATTTTGAATTCAACCCAACATGGATGTTTGCCCGTCCTGCCCACTCCGATGTCCTAGTCAGGTCTGTCCACCTTAATGGCTGACATGTGGACAGCGCTGCTTGTAGACTTGTTGTTTAAGACTGTGCAGCACGGGTGCCCTTTTATTTACATGGGTTTGTTCCTGTTCATTTGTATTGTGGGTATTGCTTCTCCACACATTTTTTTTTTGTGCTATATATACCTCATAAATATGTTATTATAAATCATATTTATCTTTCTAGTAGATAATGTGACCCCCCAAATGGAGATTACATGTTGAGCGCGTCTGTGATTGGGTGCCTTTGTCACTTTGTACTCTTGTCTGTCTGAGCGCTGCAGCTCTGCTCTGAACATTGCCCTCTGAATGCCGAGTTCCTCTAAAGTGCCCCCCATGGGCCCCCGTGCACATCAGCTGACAGCCTTGAACTGAAGTCTTCTCGGTAGCACAGCTACAGGTTTATCCCAATAATAAGGCCTGTCTATTGAACAACAATGTGCCTCCAAAACTTATGTGAACTGGAAACGAGATGCCACTTTCTTAAGCTGTTCCCAACCTGAATATTGCAGGTTACCGCAGGAGCAGCAATCGGCTTTACATTCTTCATCATCACTGAGATGACTCCCTGAGCTGGGTCCCAGTTTCTGCCCTCTTTCTCAAACCTGATTTTTCAAGGATGTCCTCTACTTCCTTTGATGTTTCGCTGCTGGCATTCAAGCATCTAGCTTTGCCCAGCCTGGTGCCATGCACTTCTTTAGCCCTGCCTGGCTTGTTACCATTCAAATGCCTAGTTCAGCCCAGGGTGCTGCCACATAATAATTGTCTAGTATCATCCAGCCAGATTCCATACACTCTTCTAGCCCAGACTGCTGCCATGCACTTGTCTAGCTTTGTCTAGCCTATCACCAGGCAATTGCTTAGCTCTGCCCACACACTTATCTGGCCCCACCCAGTCTGCTGCCAAGCACTCATCTAATCCCACCCAGCCTGTTTCCAGACACTTTTCTAACCCTGCCCAGCCCACTGCCATACACTCATTTAGCTCAGCCCAGCCATCAGCTACTCAAATATCAAGCCCCATCCATCCTGTGACAATGCACTTGTCTATCAAAACCACCATCATGCACTTGTCTAGAAGAGTGTCCCTGCCCTACCTGCTACCACACACTCCTCTAGCCTCGCCCACTCTGCTGCTACACACTCTTTTAGCCCGGCCCACTCTGCTGCACACACTCCTCTAGCCCCGCCCACTCAGTCAGCACACACCTCTCTAGCCCTGCCCACTGCGATGCAGACACTCCTTTAGCCCCACCCACTCTGTCACCACACTCTCCTTTAGCCCCACTCACTGTGCTGCTACATGCCCCTCTAACACCATTCACTGTGTTATCACACACTCCTCTAGCCCCGCCCACTCAGTCAGCACACACCTCTCTAGCTTTGACCACTGTGATGCAGACACTCCTTTAGCCCCGCCCACTCTGTCACCACACTCTCCTTTAGCCCCACTCACTGTGCTGCTACATGCCCCTCTAACACCATTCACTGTGTTATCACACACTCCTCTAGCCCCGTCCACTCAGCCAGCACACAAATCTCTAGCCCCGTCCAGGGTGCTGCAGACACTCCTTTAGCCCCGCCCACTCTGTCACCACACTCTCCTTTAGCCCCGCCCACTGTGCTGTCACACACTCCTCCAGCCCCGCCCAGTTTACTGCTACACATTTATCTGTGCCCGCCCAGCCAGTGGCTACACCCTGTTCTAGCCCCTCCCAGTCTGTAGCCATTTAAACACTTATCTCTGCCCGGTCTGCCGCCATGCCCTTGCCTATCCCCACTTAGCCTGTTAAGTGCTCGCAGACCACCGTCTTTCACCGTCCTGCCTGTAAAGCTTTCAACACTCTGCAGCAATATTGTCCTCACAGACTCTGTAATGGACGCTAAGTAAATAAGAACACTCTACTGACGTTTTAACATTTTCTTCCAGGGACCTCTTACCATTTTCATTTTCAGGGATTGTTGGGGTCTATAGGGTTTGGCCCCTGAGACCTCATACTTTGCACCAGTCACCAGTAAAGCAATAAATTTCCCCACAATTTTCCCATTTCTTTAAAAAAGTGAGTCTAGCGTGGACCCACAGTGGAGTTCAGTTTCCTCTTGTAAGACGTGCTGAGTGGAGTGCTCTGCACATCTTTACAGCTACTGTCGATCCCACTAACAGTAAATACAAACTGTAGAGAAAAGAATCTTACCGATTACCATAAATACATCAGAAATGTTTAATGTTCCATTCATTTATACAGTTAGGTCCATAAATATTTGGACAGAGACAACTTTTTTCTAATTTTGGTTCTGTACATTACCACAATGAATATTAAATGAAACAACTCAGATGCAGTTGAAGTGCAGACTTTCAGCTTTAATTCAGTGGGGTGAACAAAATGATTGCATAAAAATGTGAGGCAACTAAAGCAGTTTTTGAACACAATCCCTTCATTTCAGGAGCTCAAAAGTAATTGGACAATTGACTCAAAGGCTATTTCATGGGAAGGTGTGGACAAGTACGTCGTTATGTCATTATCAATTAAGCAGATAAAAGGCCTGAAGTTGATTTGAGGTGTGGTGCTTGCATGTGGAAGATTTTGCTGTGAACAGACAACATGCGGTCAAAGGAGCTCTCCATGCAGGTGAAAGAAGCCATCCTTAAGCTGCGAAAACAGAAAAAATCCATCTGAGAAATTGCTACAATATTACGAGTGGCAAAATCTACAGTTTGGTCCATCCTGAGAAAGAAAGCAAGCACTGGTGAACTCAGCAACACAAAAAGACCTGGACGTCCATGGAAGACAACAGTGGTGGATGATTGCAGAATCATTTCCATGGTGAAGAGAAACCCCTTCACAACAGCCAACCAAGTGAACAACACTCTCCAGGGGTAGGCATATGAATATCCAAGTCTACCATAAAGAGAAGACTGCATGAAAGTAAATACAGAGGGTGCACTGCAAGGTGCAAGCCACTCATAAGCCTCAAGAATAGAAAGGCTAGATTGGACTTTGCTAAAGAACATCTAAAAAAGCCAGCACAGTTCTGGAAAAACATTCTTTGGACAGATGAAACCAAGATCAACCTCTACCAGAATGATGGCAAGAAAAAAGTATGGAGAAGGCATGGAACAGCTCATTATCCAAAGCATACCACATCATCTGTAAAACACGGTGGAGGGAGGCAGTGTGATGGCTTGGGCATGCATGGCTGCCAGTGGCACTGGGACACTCGTGTTTATTGATGATGTGACACAGGACAGAAGCAGCCGAATGAATTCTGAGGTGTTCAGAGACATACTGTCTGCTCAAATCCAGCTAAATACAGCAGTCAAATTGATTCATGATGCAGATGGACAATGACCCAAAACATACAGCCAAAGCAACCCAGGAGTTTATTAAAGCAAAGAAGTGGAAAATTCTTGAATGGCCAAGTCAGTCACCTGATCTTAACCCAACTGAGCAGGCATTTCACTTGTTGAAGACTAAACTTTGGACAGAAAGGCCCACAAACAAACAGCAACAGAAAGCCACTGCAGTAAAGGCCTGGCAGATCATTAAAAAGGAGGAAACCCAGCATCTGGTGATGTCCATGAGTTCAAGACTTCAGGCTGTCATTACCAGCAAAGGGTTTTCAACCAAGTATTAGAAATGAACATTTTATTTCCAGTTATTTAAATTGTCCAATTACTTTTGAGCCCCTGAAATGAAGGGATTGTGTTCAAAAAATGCTTTAGTTGCCTCACAGTTTTATGTAATTGTTTTGTTCTCCCCACTGAATTAAAGCTGAAAGTCTGCACTTCAACTGCATCTGAGTTGTTTCATTTAAAATTCATTGTGGTAATGTGCAGAACCAAAATTAGAAAAAAGTTGTCTCTGTCCAAATATTTATGGACCTAACTGTAACTGAGATGTGGTCAGTTGTCAACGCGAGATCAGAAACCTAAAATTCCAGCCATCATCAGGATTCCTGGGGGTCTGTGGTCCTGAAGCTTTACCTCCACCTGTGTTTTCTTGTTGGTTGCTATCCATGGTCCTGAGTTAGTCTGCTGGCTCTCCTCTGTACTTTCTCTAGTGCTGCTATCTCTGTATTGCCAAAAGTATTGGGACGCCTGCCTTTACACACACATGAACTTTAATGACATCCCCTTCTTAATACACAGGCTTTAATATGGAGTCGGCATACCCTTTACAGCTATAACAGCTTCAACTCTTCTGGGAAGGCTTTCCACAAGGTGTAGCAGTGTGTGTATGGGAATTTGTGACCGGGAGAGCATTTGTGAGGCCAGGCACTGATGTTGGACGAGAAGTCCTGGCTCACTCGCTGTCTCCACTCTAATTCATCACAAAGGTGTTCGTTCTATCAGGTTGAGGTCAGGGCTCTGTGCAGGCCAGTCAAGTTCCTCCACACCAAACTCTTTATAGACCTTGCTTTGTGCACTGGTGCCTGCACAGTCATGTTGCCATCCCCAAACTGTTCCCACAAAGTCGGGAGCATGAAATTGTCCAAAATGGCTTTGTATGCTGAAGCATCAAGAGTTGCTTTCATTGGAACTAAGGGGCCAAGCCTAGCCCCTGAAAAACAACTCCACACCATAATCCCCCCCCCTCCACCAAAATTTACACTCGGCACAATGCAGTCAGGCGAGTACCGTTCTCCTGGCCAGACTCGTCCATCGGATTGTGTGAATCGTCACTCCAGAGGACACGTCTGCACTGCTCTAGAGTCCAGTGGTGGGCGGTGGGCTTTACACCACTGCATTGCACTTGGTGATGTCAGGCTTGGCTTCAGATGCTCGGCCATGGAAACCTGTTCCATGAAGCTCTCTTTGTTTACGCTGCACTGTTCTTGAGCTTTTGGAGGTCTGTAGCTATGAACTCTGCGGAAAGTTGGTGACTTCTGCACACCTCAGCATGCGCCATCCCCGTCCTGTGATTTTACGTGTCCTTCCACTTCGTGGCTGAGTTGCTGTTGATCCCAATTGCTTCCACTTTGTTATAATACCACTAACAGTTGACCGTGGAATATTTAGTAGCGAGGAAATTTCACGCATGGACTTATTGCACAGTGTTTTGTCTTGGTAGAGTATTATATTGCTCTACTTTCCCCTTTGTATTATTAAGAGGTAGCCTCTGTCAGAACACCTTAAATCTCACAGACTTACCACTGTTTATAAGGTATTATAATATACTAGACATTAAGCCTGTTACAATAACGGGCGCTAGACCAGTAGTCCATAAACATTAGTAGGAACAGTCTATATTAAATGGCAAGGGACCTTTTACCTCATTAAATTTTTTCCGTAAAATGCCTGTAATTTTCTCTGACAGTAATACTGGCTTTGCTGTCTGTAATATGCGTTTAATTTTCTGTCACAACAGTGGGCAATCAGCAGAGTCTCCCCAGCAACTGATTTAATGTGCGCGAAAATAAATCTACTTTTAAAAGTCATTGTATTGTAATATCATGAAAATTCGTATATTTAGGAAAACCCCTTCAACGACTGACACTTTACACTTTACCGGGCCAAGCTTCTTAATCACAAATCTGACATCCTCAGAGTGAGCACTTGAACAACAACAAACACTAATCCCACCTCTTTGGGGAAGCTGGTCTCCGCGTCTCAGTAACCGATTGGATTTTTCGTGTTTTATGTTTTAGGTCTTACCTCATTTATTGAAATCCGATTGGATCGGCCGCGCGATATTTTATAGGTCCCGCCCTCTCTGTCTTGTGTGACGCGTCAGGCGGCCTTTGAAGCATCTGCTTTGAAGCATCGCACCGTGCCCCGCGCATGCGCACTTCACCAGAAGACAAACACACACGAACACTGGACGCACAAAGAGGATAACTTCTCCCCACCTTCCCTTCTATATCTATAACCTCAGGCAATTAGGTGTAGTAAAAGACAAGCAGAAGTTAAATTACAATTTAAACAATGTATTATTGGTAATATTCATAAATAATAACAATATGCAAAGTACATTTGAATATTGGCAACCATACAACCTGATTAAATGGTGATGTGTAGTTCAGGCGGCACACAGACTTATTTAAAATGTCTCTAGTTAAGGCATCATTGGTGCTCAGCTTTCTGCAGAACAGGCCGCATGCCTGTCTCAATATGGCTGCCGAGCTGTGCTCTTCATTGTGTTGTCCTTTCTGTTCATCAGTTTGGTAAGAGAGAGAGAGAGTGAAGGAGTGAGCACATTTATAGATTTTCTGTCCAACCCCTACAGCCAATAGGGCATCATGGTACTTAAAGGCTTCTGATACAAGCCAATTCCAAACAGCCATACTTCAGACCAATGGGGTGATAGAACATCTTCACACCTCCCCCAAACCATATGTTAAGGTAAAGCTTGGCAGTTAGGCTGCCTGGCTTTCCTATGGGGGTTGACTGAGAGAGACTTTAGCAGAGAAACACTTACCAAACTGGTTTGAATTCGCTTCCCCCAAATCCTGCCATCAAATTCAAAGAGACTCAGTCCTGGTTGCTTGTAAACACGAATGCTTCTCATTAATGTAACATTGCTTTGCCTAAATTACAAATAAAGACATACAAAATATTTATCAACTTATATGCAAAATCTCACATCACAACACACGGGTGGCATCCTATCATGGTACCAGAGGCTTGAATTCACTGAGCTCCTGAGAGTGACCTATTCTTTCACAAATGTTTGTAGAAGCAGCCTGCATGCCAAGGGGCTTGAGTTTATATACCTATGGCCATCCATGGAAGTGACTGGAACACCTGAATTTGTTTGATTTGGTGGAGGGTCCCAATACTTTTGGCAATATAGTTATGTCTATTCTGTAATAGGAAGGCCAAAACTGAACATGGAGCTTCAGGTGGGTCAGTCCATTCTGCTATAAAGTTTAAGCACGACTTCTCTTGCCTTGTTCTTCTCACATTTGGGAGGGCTATATACAGTAACAAAGTATCCTACCAGCTTCCTTAACCACTTCTGCCCATGTAGAAAGTGAAGAGTTCACTAGTTTGAGACTTTCCGTTGTGTATTACATCTAATATTTGTATTAGTCCCATGTGTAATAGTTATAACTATTTACATTTTATCTCTGCCCAAGCCCATATTCTCTTAACGTCCTTCTGTAATGGCTAAGCTCATACTACTTTATCTACAACTCCTACTATCTTGATGTCCTCTTCATACTTACCCAGCTTGTTACTTGTGTCCTTATCTTTGTCATAATGATATCTTGTAGAACTACTGTTGTATGGAGAATGACAATCGTCCTCACAGGTGGCGCAGTGGTAGTGCTGCTGCTTTGCAGTAAGGAGACTGTGGAAGATTGTGGGTTCGCTTCCCGGTTCCTCCCTGTGTGGATAGCACTTTGAGTACTGAGAAAAGCGCCGTATAAATGTAATGAATTATTATTAATCTCATGTCTTTATACTGGTCAATGTACAGCTTGTTAAGTGAGTTTTCTGCTGTGTCTTTTTCTGAACAGGTCGCTATGCAGTCCTTGCAAATAATAATCTGCAGATACTAAATGTGGGCAAAACTGATGAAGGAGTTTATCGATGTGAGGCCAGAGTGGAAGCCAGAGGGGAGATCGACTTCAGAGACATCGCTGTGATTGTCAATGGTAAGCTTGACATGCTCTTCACTTTCCAAATCATAATTTTGTTTATAATCTCTTAAGATTTTTGCATGGGAAAGCAGGGCATTCATTCACGGTCTTGGTGAAGGCTTGAAATGAGAATGGCACCTGTCAGTGGTGTAACTAGAATTT
This sequence comes from Erpetoichthys calabaricus, assembly GCF_900747795.2. Lineage (NCBI taxonomy): Eukaryota > Metazoa > Chordata > Cladistia > Polypteriformes > Polypteridae > Erpetoichthys > Erpetoichthys calabaricus. The sequence continues at coordinate 294,182,850 of NC_041397.2, read as the reverse complement.
AATCCCGAGTGTTACATAAAAAAAGGATAAATCTGCATAATGGCGCCACAGATTAAAATAAATGTAAAAAATTAAGATTCCTCCAATCTTACTTTTCTAATACAAACCTCTATTCTGAACACACAACTTGAAATAAATAAGGATACAGCTGTCAGGTAAGGATCTGCCAAGCACTCTGAGAAGACACCTGTTAGTCATTAAGGGGAAAAACAGAATGGCCCTGATTAGACTCGGGACCCCCAAGTCCTCCATGACCCTAGCAAGAGTGCAGACCGTGGCGCCGAGCCCAGCGGCCCTTCTGCTTCAAAGTTACAAGGGGCACTCTTCGAATCACAGTAATGGGGAGCCCTGTCGACAGATCTATTAACTGTTATTTCTCGATCTCATAGCTATATTGTATCTTGGCTTCTTTTATGGAAAATGAGAGTCACTTTGCAGCAGCAAATTAGCTGGAATTCACACCGCAATATTGGATATCTTTACTAGGACTTGACTTGCATTTGTCACCTTTGAAAAAATCAAGTTGGCCTCTTTTGTGACTGAAAAACTAAAAACATGAACTTTGGCTGACATCAGGGAGAATGCTTCATCTGAAAGGATCAAACCCTGTTTGGGGAAGTGTGAAACGTAGAATCAATTTAAACAGCTCCCACTCGAGAACCAGACTGGAGCGCTGACACTGTAGTGTGCAAAATGAAGAGGACTGACTGACTGACCTCCAATTCAACCTATCTATCTATCTATCTATCTATCTATCTATCTATCTATCTATCTATCTATCTATCTATCTATCTATCTATCTATCTATCTATCTATCTATCGTGGACGCTAGAGGTGCTCTTGCCCCATGAAACCCACCAGACAGACGTCCAGGACACACGTTTAAAAGCACCAAGAAGAATTCTTTAATAATTTCTTCAAATAAAGTGCACAAAGCACCGCACACACCACAATTCACTAATCAATAATCAATAATACAATAAACAATAATCACAATCCTCCTCTCCAGCCAGCAGCTCTGTCACTCCACCACCCAACTTCGGCTCCCCTTGCTGGGTCTTCAGAAGTCCTTTATATAGTCCATGACCCGGAAGTATTCCTCCTGGGTTAAACGCCACATCATCCTTCCTCAAGTAGCCTGGAAGTACTCTATGACTCCGAAGTACTTCTGGGTTGTAGTAACAGTAGGAGTCCCCAGGTTTTGTGTGAGCTCCCCCTGGTGGCACCCACGGCACCCAACAGGTCTGAGGAAACGGACTCCATGTCCCAGGATGCCCTGTGTGAATCCCGGTAACCGTTGCAGTCCAGGGGAGCTGCCACCTAGCGTCCCGGGTGAGGCAGTGTCCTCAAAAGGCTGCCTTCTTCCTTTTTTTTCTTTCAGGGACGTCCCGGCCAGACTGAACCGCTGGCTGTCTATCTCTCTATCTCTCTATCTATCTATCGCCTTTAACATCTATCTAATCTATTTTTTATATAGCACCTTTCACATCTATCTATCTATCTATCTATCTATCTATCTATCTATCTATCTATCTATCTATCTATCTATCTATCTATCTATCTATCATATAGCATCTTTCACATCTATCTATCTATCATATAGCGCCTTTCACTTCTATCTATCTATCTATCTATCTATCTATCTATCTTTCTATCTATCTATCTATCTATCTATCTATCTATTTATCTCTCTATCTTTCTATCTATCTTACAGTTCCTTGTGAATGTGTCTCTCTGAAGTCTTGGGCCTTTCATATCTATAATCTGTCTCATATAGCGCCTTTCATATCTATCCATAACATGCCTTCATTGTTTTGTTTTACTCTAACTAAAGCTCAAGTGTGTGTGTGTTGTGCTATGTAGAAGCAATCCACAATTACAGAAATGTGTTTATATCTGGATATTTTCAATTCATCTTTTTCCTCTTTCAAAACTGAGCCATGTGTTCTCGTTTCTTTCTTTTCTTTTTTCCGTGTCTTACTAATTTGCATTTTTTTCCTAAAGGAATTTACAAACATAAATCTTACCGAACATGTAGCTAACAAGTGAAGTGCATGCTGATTGCCTTAAAGCACACTCTGCTTCTGAAGTAAAGAAAAAATAAAAATAAAAAAAGGCCGCCCCTCCCCCAGTGGTCTTCTCCTCCACGGTCTTGTATTCATTTCAAATACACACATGGGGCAATGAGGCAAACTTTTTAACAGATGTTGAGAATTCTTGCACCGCCTTGGCTCTGTTTGTGCTCATGTTTCCACTCCATGTTGTCAGATTTGGAATAGTGATGTGAAGAGATTATGAATGCTAAACAGTGGACCAGCGCAGTTCTCAGTATCTGAATATTGTGCCACCTAGTGGGTGCTCCTTCCTGTATATAGAAAGTAATGAACTGCATTGAAAATATTCCATCAGTCTATCGGCCCAATCCGGTACACACGAGAACACACACGGTGCCCAGCCGGACTGCCCAGGTGTGCCCCCAGGCGGCAGCAGGCTTTGCGGCTCCTGACTAAATGAGACAAGTCTCCTCCACAAGAATCTGTATAAATTGAAAAATGATCAAAGAAAAACAAAAGGAAGCACAAAATAAGAAAAGCCAGACAAAAAGAAATCACCTAAAAAAGCAGTCCAGAACAGGTCCCAATATGGCCTCCCAAATTATTAATTCCAAGAACAGAAGCAGTAATGAAATAAAAGATCACGCAAAGCTCACAAGGACACTCCAGCACACCTCAGTGAAGTGCTGCCGGGACTCTGACTCCACAATCAATATCAAGACAGAGGGAGGGCCCAGTGGCTGTGATGTCAGGGTGACCCCGCCCCCAAGGCTCCACCCACAAAACACAAGCAGTGGCAGAACACTTAACAAAACGGTACATTAACCATAAGTAAAAATTAACCTGGAAACGTCTGAAATATTTAAAAAAAGAACAATAAAGAGGAACTTTAACACAAACCTTGGCATTAAATACAAATCTCAAATGGTATTTTAATACTTATGAATGCCAGTACTAGTCCCCTTAAATGGGCATCTTCTGGCTGGATTGTCTACTGTTTTACAGCTGTTGTTACTGTTAGAATTTATTATTTTTGTATTGTACTACTGAAAAAGGCTCTCTATTTATAACTTGAATAGTGGAATTACTTTAAATTAAGAAGCCGGTGAAAGCATGTTCTGTTTCGAGTATCAATTGAGTTTTGTGAAATTTCACTGGCATTGGTATTGAATGCAAAAATTCTACTATCGGGATGTCCTTACCTATCAATAGTAGTTGTTTGTGAATTCTTACACAGTTACATAATTTTGTCTTATAATATGTTTACTGAGGTTCTGAAACAGAGAATGTACTTGTATGTTTGGTTTTGGACTTGTTATCTCATTTCATTGTTGTATGTGAAATTTCCACAACACCATCTTGCTGTTTCAGTGGGCAGTGATGGGGACCAGTTCTCTTTGTTTATTATTAAATAAAGGAAAGTTGTGAAAGTTAGTTACAGTAAACGTCTTATGTTTCTTTAATCCTGTCTGCTGGGCCCTGGTGATACTAGACGTGGTGTATCAGTAGGGCTGCGTGCTCATTTACCTTCATCCTTCTGGGCTTTGTGGTTTGGACGAGTGATGGCTGATTCCTTGTTTCCTGAATGCTTGTTTTGGCCTCGTCTCACATCATTTCCTGGTATTTCAATGCTCATGGTAATTCTTGGGTGCACTGGTGTGTCAAACTGTGATCTTCGGGTCCTCAGGTGGCACTGTATTAAAAGCAGGCCTTGCACATTTCAATGCTAAATCGCATACTGCATCGATTACAACAGCATGGCTTCATATTTGAAGAATCCGGGTGCTGAAATGGTCTGCCTACCTGCCGTCCAGACCTTTCACCAACTGAAAATATGAAAGGAAATATATGACAAAAAGAAGACCCAGCTAGAATCCTATACCAGACAAGAGTGGGACAGCATTCCTCTCCCAAAAGTCCCGCAGCTGGTCTCCTCAGTTCCCAGATGTTGTTAAAAGAAGAGGGGATGCTACACAGTGGTCAACACGGCCCTGTCCCAACATTTTTGAGACGTGTTGCTGCCGTCAATTTAAAAATAACCCGATTATTTTCTTAAAATGGTACATTTTCTCTATTTAAACATCTGATATGTTTTCTATGTTCTATTGTGAATATAATACGGGATTATGAGATTTTCAAATCCTTGTGTTCTGTTTTTATTTGCATTTGACACAGCGTCCCAAGTTTTTTGTAATTGTGGTTTTGTATATATATATTGTGGGGAACAGCCCGGACACAGACAGGCAGACATCGTTTTATGCACCACACACGTTTATTTACAATATTTACAATAGAGTGAACACGCACACCCCAATCACCCCAAAGTCCAGGCCTCACAATGCCTCTCTCTCTCTTCAGGTCCTCCTCCACTCCTCTCCTCCATCCTCTTCCACCCAACTCTAGCCATCGAATGCAGGGAGGCAGCCCCTTTAAAGCTCACCAGTGCCTCCTGATAACCTTCCACCGGCACTCCCAGGTGTGGCGGAAGTGCCAGCTGTGCACCCAGAAGCACTCCGGGTGTTCCTGGTCTTCTTCCCCCCAGCACTTCTGGGTGTGGTGGAAGTGCTGAGGACCAGGGCTCCACAGGCATCAGGGCACACCCTGGTGGTGACCACGGGCCCCTATAGGGTTGAGCTTCTAAGCTCTGTTCCCATGGTCCCCAAAGCCACCAGGGCGGTCTGGTCTGGAGGAGGCGTAAGGGTTAGGGTTAGGGTTATATACACAGTATATACAGTATATATATATATATATATATATATATATATTAATATATATATATATATACTGTATATATATATATATATATATATATATATATATCTATCTATCTATATATATATATATATATATATATATATATATATATATATATATATATATATATATATACACACAGTACAGTATATATATATAGTGACCATTAGGAGTTGAAACAACGCCCCAGACACTACAACTACAAAAGCACAAGTCTGTCTGTGCAGAGAGTGTCAACCTTGTCGAGAGGTTTACTTACCTCAGTAGTGACATTCATGTGTCTGGTGACTCTTCCTATGAAGAGTCGCTTGCCAACCATACAGGGCCTGTGCTATGTGCCAGCCACTTCTCATCTCTGCCACTCGTGTATGTGGATTTCACTTTCACCAAACAACAAATCTTTTCATTCTCGCGGATACGCCTCTTCTTTTGGAAGAAACACTACTTTTCCCCAATGGCAACATGAATTAGACGATCGACAAGTCACACACTTTCACCAAAGTCCCACGTTTGAAATATTTCCACAAGTATCTTACAAAGGCTTCATGAATGGTTTCACAAACCCAAGTATTCTCCCTTCTCTCTCGCTTTTCCCCTCTCTGTCCACTTCTCCAGGTGGTCTTTGCAGCACCTTCAGAAACCCAAATGACTATAAAATATGACGGTAAGATTAAAACGACTTCAAAATTCACAAACGACACTTAAACCACAAAATCATAACAAAAAGGATATCTGGAATGTCGCCGGTTCAAATGCTGTCACTGCCAGAAGGGATCCTACTCTGTTGGGTGTTTGAGCTTGCAAGGCCCTTAACCTGCAAATCACTCCAGGGGTTGGCTGACCCCATACTCTGACCACCAAACGTCATGCGATAAGACAATTTCCTGTCGAAGATTAACTAAGTACAGTAAAACGTCAATTATCCGTCAGGGGTCCGGACCGAGGCTGTGATGGATAAGAGAAAAGACGGATAGCAGAATAGCTTCATTAAAAATATATACGGTAGATTAGCGAATAGTCAAATTTATTTACAAAACAAAATATAATATAGTATTAGCAAAATTAATGAATTCATATAATACCTGTAACAACCAACGTAATAAGGAAACATATCTCAGAGGTACGGGAGTTTTCTATGTTTTACTTGGCGTCTTCCCTCCGTAACAAATGTTATTTGAGTTGCAGAACACACCTCTAACTTAATAAAAGAAAGCTCTCCCTACCAGTCAGTTTATCTCCTGCCACTCATCTTCTGTCTTTCTCTGTATCTCACACACTCCTGCTTATTGCCTCCTGACCAGGGCCATCTTAAGAGCATTATAGGCCCCCAGGCAAAGCAGTGCTTTGGGACTCCTACCTACACAACCACTCAGCAAGTCACAACAGACATAGATTAGCATGGGACCCCTATGCTCGTGTGTTGTGACGGCCCTGCTCCTGACTTCTTGCTCCAAACTTCCATGTGCCGCACCTTCCTTTCAACTCCAAACTCCTCCTGTCACTCATCTCCTGAGAGGCGTGTCGTCTCCGCCCCTCACAGAACAGAAGCCCCTCCCCCTGTTCCATCACTTATAGAGTTCATTCCGTACTTTCTGTTCCCGCACAGCACATCACAAGCTGCCTGCATGTCACAAAAAATGAGCAAATCATAATATATCACAATTTAAAAAGAAAATTATAATACAGAAGAACATTAGCATTAACACTGAATAACTTTGCCGTCAGTGGTTTCCATTTTCAGCACGTTTTACAATTTTGTCAGCATCCTGCTTTATATCGGTCCCTGTTGTTCTTCCTACTGCGTAAATTGAAGTAATATTTGAACCTCTATTGCCAATTTGTAATTATTTCAGTTTTTTGTGACAATTCCAGCACCACATGTATACGTTTATCAGCCATAACAATGTAAAGCAGATTAACTATAATAAAAGAGTAAAGCTACAAAATGCTATTAAATCTGAAGGTACGTAACTGACACTGTGATTTCAAAATGCGGCCGGACACGCGGTGCTGGGGGAGAACACTATGCGCTGGCACAACGGAGAGCTGATCCAAAGTGCAGAGCTCACAGCGTACCGCATGGCAGTAATGGTGCAGTAATGGGCTAACATGCACAATTACAGTTAATCGAGTAACGGATAGTCGAGGTTGTACTGTATATCAAATCAAATATATGCATACTAGAAAAGACAAAATGTTAGGAAGTAATGTGCTCTGATTTTAATCAGCTTGATATTTTGATATTTAATCACACTGAAGTGTCCATGCATAGTGACACACCAGTTATGAATGAATTATGAATGAATACTGTCCTGTGCTATGTAAAGGGTTGGTATGTTCTGTAAAAGGCACTATATTGATTAAAAATGTATCATTCATTTGATATCCATACAGAGCACTCTATGTACAAAAACAAAAATGATGGAACACTTTGCGAGCAGCTCTCTGATTGGTTGATCTGGGCAGAGCGCTACACGACGATTGGTTATTTGGTGTTTTATCACTCAGAGAGTTATGACACAGAGGCTTGGAAATCCCAAACTTGGCTTTGTAAAGTGCCGAGCAGATCACAAAATTACATAAAGATTGATTGATGGATGAAGCGACGGAGTGAATTCAGGATTCACCTGAAGAAGCGGTGTGTGTGTGCGGCCAGCAATGGGTGGGATGTCTCAGGGATTAACATATTGTGTCGGGGTCAACGAGGATGTAATCTGCCAGTTTACACATAGGAATATTTCTTTGAAAAACAAAGCACAAATCTTCTTATTTTTTTAATTTGTTTTATTTTAGGGCGCCCTGTAGCCCACGGTGCCCCGGTCAGAAGTCTGTCCAGAGATCCAGCTGCCTGTGCCACTTTTGATCCTCTTGCTTCTTTCCCGTCTTCCTGCTGCTGTCACCCTCATTTATTATTTTATCCTTCAGTTTCAATGAGCTGAGCTCTTTGGGCTGTTACCTTGACTTGAGATGACCGTTCTGGGGAAGTAATAGCCTTATCAAACCGCTGGTGTCTCAGTAGCCATTTGTCTCTGCTGTCTAAGAGATAGGAACGTGTGTCCTTTTCTTTTTTTTTCCTGTCTTTTATTTTATTCTTCGTCTTTGTCTGTCACCTTCAAGAGCACTGCGTGAAATACCTCAGTCCTTGAGTCTGCTCCCCTAACAAATCTTCGTAAGTCTCACTACACTGTGGATCCCTGACATCTTCTGTTTAATGTGCAGGACAACTTTGAAGTGGCACAGGCTGTGACATCAGCAACTTTCACAGGCCTGTGCATCTGATAGAAAACTATTGGATTTGCATCCTCAAAAAAGAGGACCGGCCAGCCTGAAAATGGGACTGAACATAAGAAATCTGACAAACGAGAGAACACCATTCAGTCCATCGAGCCTGTTTATTTAGCTAATAGCTACCCATCCTGACACTTCTTAAAGGGTCTAAGAAGAATAAATGGAATCTACTTACTATTGGAATGCAGTCGGACCCCTGCTCTAGTGCTAGAATATTCTGCTGCTTTTTTATTTGTTTAATGTTTACTAATCACATAGAACCCCAGGCAGGGGTACATAGACAGTAACAATACAAGTAAAATGTTCAGAATATATTACAATTGGGCCGAAAATTAAAAAGTAAACAAGCTATCCTTAATAGATGAAAATGAGACTTGTGGAGAGAAGATTCTACAAACATCAACTATTTGCATTGGTCTGTGGACCATCCTAACCAATAAAAAGATAAGTGTGGGTGTGTCTGTCTGTGAGTCCGCCCAGTGGCTATGTCTGTGTCATTCCAAAAGATGACGCATCACAAACATGTTTAGAAATAAAATGCACTGTATTTGTCACTCCAACAGAAGGTGCATCACAAACCTTAGAACTGCTTTTATGAACCTCGTACCCAATAGCATATAACAGAGACGTACACACTACACGGTACACTGTGTTAACAATGTCTGTCATTCCAAAAGATGGCGCATCGCAAGCATGTTTTGAAATAAAATGCATTGTATTTCTCACTCCAACAGATGGCGCATCACAAACATTAGAACTGCTTTTATGAATCTCATACCCAATAGCATATAACAGAGACATACACACTGTATGGCACACTGTGTTAACGCTGAAGTCTACATTTGATTATTTAGATTTCAACCCATCTTAGATGCATAGTACAATTGATATATAATATATATATACATATATATATATATATATATATATATATATATATATATATATATATATATATATATTATATATTAAATGTTGTATGCTGTATAGTGGTGTGAAAAAGCAACATATAATAAATGCCTACCAGAATGAAGAAGGTGTCACACAAAGCTCAATATTTAAGCCAACTTAAAAATCATGTGACCAGGGGCCTCATGCATAACGCCGTGCGTAGAATTCACACTAAAACATGGCGAATGGAAAATCTGTGCGTACGCCAACTTCCACGTTCTTCCTCTCCATAAATCCCGGTCAGCATGAAAAGTAACGCACGTGCACGCGCCTGCTGCCACTTCCCAAACTCCTCCCAGAATTACGCCTCTTTGAACATGCAAATCAATTTAAATAGCCCTTGAGCTCAGTGTTCTGTGAAAAGGCAATGGCAAAAACACAGGGAACATAGAAGAATTTCAGCGAATACCAATTGGAGGCAAAGAAAAACGTACTATCTGTTGGTTTAAACAGTGATATATACAACAAAAGGAAGTTGATTGAGTGACATAGCGTGTTGGAGAAACTCGAAAGCTCAAGTTCACAAAGTCGCACAGTGCCTGAAATAAAAAAGAAGTTGTCAGATATCAAAGTCACCGTGAAAAGGCGAGTCGTAGCCCACCGTCTGAGTGTCATATGAAAACTTATTAGGGTACAGAGAAAAGAAAAAAAAATAGGCACACAGTGAGAAAAAAGCACAAAATGTCAATTTTAATATCTAAATTTCCACTTTAATCACATAGTTTATTTTGTCATTAAAGTAGAACATCATAAACTTCATCTTTAAATAATTTAATTTACTAGTTTCTCAAGTACCATCATAATTAAAGTATCACGTTAAATGCTTTGTTTTGTATTTGATCTTTTATGTTCTGTATGTGTGTGAATCACTACATGCTTCTTAAACGGGCTTTCTCTTCCTCCGACAGAACACAGAACACAGAATCCATTACATTCGTAATATTACAGCTCTCTGAATAATTTAAATACTGAAATGTATACTTGATATCATTTTCATGATGATATGAGTTAAAGCATGTTATTAAACATGGGAACACGGTGGTGCAGTGATTGTTCCTGCCCCTCCCGCAAGATGCTTGCTGTGCCGTGCGCGACCTTCGATGAAATAATTTATTGCAGCAGTACTGTCTCTTTCAAACGTACTAATCCACAATTCATGTCCTTCCTTTTCTTTCTCCAAATACCCAATCGCCACACAATCAGCTCTGTAATAGACGTTAAGCCATCTGTAAGCTTAGAACGCCGATTCTTCAACACTTTTAAGGAACATTGAAATATCTTCGTAGTACATGTTTAATTATTCTATCCATCTATTCTTCTAGTGTCGCGCCAGCCAAGGCAATAATACAACGCAATGCAGGAACAATCCCTGAACTAGCTAGTGCTGCGACACCGTGTCCTCACATGTTTAATTGTTAACAATATAGATTACTTAAATGAAATTAAAATTTTATCTGTATAATATAATAAACATATTTTGCTGCATGTCATCTTAAAAATGATATTGTCATCATATGTAAATACGCGCTTTATAAAGTGGCTCAGGTTGTGCAATATTATAACTGTATCGCAGGTTTACAGTAAGATGATTGTATTTATATGTACAAACAGTTCTACAAGGAGCACTTGATGGACTGATTGAGTGCGTTTAGAGTTCCTGGGATGAAACTGTTTCTGAACCGTGAGGTCTGTACAGGAAAGGCTCTGAAGTGTTTGCCGTATGGGAGCAGTTCAAATAGACAGCATGGCTGAGGCAGTGTGTGCTTGATGCTGTATCCAGATAATTCTCTTTCCAATCAGCTGCTGTAGAGATGTGATTCCACACTCAGATATAGTGGGATAAATACCTGAGAGTAACAACGCTAAAGCAGCTAAGGTATTTGGAATAGTTTGACCATTCTGTGGACCATTATATTGTTACAGGTTAATTACAATCAGATGCATTAAACTAATAAACAATATGTGGTTAATTTCAATGTATTTATAAAACCGCGTCAGGGATGTGAATCTGAAAAAGAAAGGGAAACCACACTGGAACAAAAGCACTGCTTTGACGCTGGGTGGCGCCAGTTTGCAAAACCGAGTGGAGAACTTGCGTACGCCAAGCATTTAGCTGGCGTGAAAATGTGCATGGCTTTATGCCAAGTTTAGGATTTATACATTGCGATGTGAGCATGGAAACGGGAGTATGAAACATTTTTGTGTGTATGCACCATTTATACATGAGGCCCCAGATGTCCAATGACCTTCTTCCAGCAGCATTTCCGGTTGTGTCCCAGCTGGGCGCCTACCCTGCTCCTAGCTATGCCCATTTCCTCCCACATCTCGGGGACATGTTTGATAGACTAACCGGCACATCCAATTTGGCCCAACGCGGTCGACCATGGGCATGTGTCAGTCATATCCCATTGCGGGTTGGATCCTGCCTGCTCCCTAAAATCGTGAATCCATCCCACATCCCAGGTACACGTTTCATAGGTTGTATGAGGAAGCTAAACTGACCTGACATGAACCACCACAGGTGTGTGAGTCTCATCTGGTGTTAGGTCCTGCGTTGTCCTCATTTTGGGTTGGGTCCTACCGTGTCCTCTTCTACTTCAATTTCCTTCCACATTTCAAGGATGCATTTGTCAGTTTAAAAGAGGAGTCTAAATTTACCCAGCATCAGTGGCTGACATATATTATGCCTTTTAATAGACCGGTGGCCCATCTGTGGTTGGGTTCACCATGTACCTTCATTTCTTCCCACATCCCTGGGATGTGTTTGACACTTGTGCCCATCAGGGGGTGCACCAGCTCCCCAAACCCGACACAAACTGACAAGAGGCACAAGTCCAGCACTACACACAGGCTTTATATTGTGGGAAACTCTTCTCCACAGTTTCCCACTTGCACAGCCAACACAGTACAATAACAAAGCATAGTGACTAGAAGCACAAGTAAAGTGTACAGCACTTTGTCTTCTCTGTCCCCTTCCTTGTCTCTCTCTCTCTTACTTTCCACCTTCACTCTTCCTTAAGCAAGCTTTGTCACCTTCCTCCCAACTCTGGCTCCTGGAGCAGTGGCAGCTGGCTCCCTTTATCCTGTACCTGGGAATACTTCAATCCCTGCAGCATCCCCTGGCAGCACCCATGGACACCCAATAGGGTTGTGCCGAACTCCAACTCCCATGAAGCCCTGTGGGAATCCAAGGTACTGCTGTAACCCGGGGGGGTTGGTGTCGGGGTATGGGCTGCCTTCTAGCAATCCGGGAGAGATAATGCTGCATGCCTGCTCTCTCCCCCAGTCTGTCCAGTCCATTGGTGTCCCGGGACAGGTAAGTGCCCTGGTCATCTGCCACACAGTTTAATGTCAAAGTCAAAACTGGCCCGAAATTCATTCTAGAGGTAGGTTAATTTGTTTGAATTCGAGTGACTAAGAGTGGGGTCTCATCTTGGGTTGGGTCCTTTTATACTTCAATTTCCTCCCACGTCTCATGAATGTGTTTGATAGTTTAAAGGAGGAGACTAAATTCACCCAACATTAGAAGGGGAGGATGTGTGTCCTGTCCTGCGGTGGGTTGGCACCCTGCCCAGGATTGGTTCCCTGCCTTGTGCCCTGTGTTGGCTGGGATTGGCTCCAGCAGACCCCCGTGACCCTGTTTTCAGATTCAGCGGGTTGGAAAATGGATGGATGGATGGATGTGTGTCCTGGGATGGACTCACGTCTACTCCTGGATTGGGTTTTTCTTAAGATACGGAAACTCCCACTCACATTCCAGGAGCATGTTTAATGGGCTAATTGTCAAATCCAAACTAGCCGAACGTGAATGACCATAGTGTGTGAGAGTGGTACCCCATTGTGTGTGGGCCCCTATGTTGTTCCTAGCTGTGCTCATTTCCTCCCACATCTCAGGCACATGTTTAAAACATAGAAATCTGACTTGAGTGACCGTGGAAGTGTGAGTGTGAACTGTGGTTTGGGACCTTATAAATAAAGTGTCACAGAACATTTTATAAGAAACAAAAGTCACATCGTGGAAGTATCTGAAAGTCCCTGCCATGAAGGACAGCAAAACAGCAGGCAAAATGAAAACAGACAAGGGTGACGCCACCCCAAGTGGCTTTTAGATATACCCGGACTACCTGGTGACCTGTTAAATGGCTTCAGCGTCCTAAGCTGCGGCCTCAAGTCCATTACATGGCACCCCGCGTGTCCTCAGGTCCTCTCAGGCCTCCTCACCATTCGAATTAAGAAGTGGCCAGCCTGTGAAATTCTTCATGCAGTGTATAATTTCAGCTTATAAGTAAGAAAACTAAAATCACATTAGGCCGACATATTTACATGCTTAAAATTGCCAATTCTGCAGCGCTAATGCTGGGAAATATTTTAATTGCTGTTTTCACATCACAAGTCAAATAATCAGCTGTCCTTGACATTATTATTATTATCATTATTATCATTACCACTGCATCTGCCAGGCCGACAGGAATGTCGTCATTTTTTTATCTTTATTTAAACAAAATTCAATGTTGCTGTAGGCAATAAAAAATATCTTTAAAAAGGTGTTTGCATGGAGAACATTTTCACGATTCATTTCTCCATGGAGGCCGGGCCCCAGTTACTAGTGTAGGGGACGCTCCCTTGAGTAATGGGGAAGGGGGCTTCAGACCCAAAGGGCCTCCTCAGTTTGGTATATAGAAAGCCAGTCACAAAAATATATGTTAGTTTTTGAGAACAGAAATAAATATAGTAAGCTAAAGAAAGCAGTGAGGAACTGGTGTGTGGCATCGCTTGTGACTTTATAAATTTCAGAGTACAGAGAGCTCTTTACAGGACACAAAGATGGCCGTCTGTGAGGCCTTCACAGTCTGGACAGAGCGAGATGAGCAAATAGGAGCAGGCTGGATGGGGCTAAACTTTTGAGTGGCAGCATTCCTAAACCCTTTAAATCAGAGGGCGGGGACTTTGTCAGAGAACGAACAAATCAGAACCCAACGCTGTACAGTTAGTTGTTGAATAATCAAGCCTGTCATTGGGATGCTGTATTGGCAGTGCTGCCGAGGGCACTTCAGGTGCCAGCAGTCAGCTAGCGTGACCATGAGAGATTGGCGCCTGCTTTAAAAACTTGGCATCCAGGTGAAGCTGCAGAGGACTTGAACAGATGGCACAATCCAAACAGATAAAATATTGAATTTAGCATTACACACAATAGAAGAACTTACTGGGTTATCTGCTTTTTGTGTCGTGCAAAATGTAATAAAAGAATCCCGGACACAGTATGTCATAAGGCGTACCTTAGATATTTGGGTTCTCCTTGTTCTCAGTGTCGACTGCCTGTTATATGTTTGATGGGAAGTTCAAGAGCAGTGCTTTATTTGAACTCTTCCAAGCTTTCTGCAAAGGTAGCATCATAAACTGAGTTGGACGTATTCCCAGACAAAAGCAGGAAGAGAAGATGGCTGAGCTTTTAACAATGGAACAGGAAAAGCAAAGAAAGTCTGAAAGGCTGAAAGTCGGGGGGGGGGGGCTGGCCAGAAATAACAAGGCAGTTAATGGACACGTGGTGTTACGATCACCTCTCGAAAGTTGGAGAATATCTACTTTTTATTTATTTACTTTATTAAAGAGACAGATTTGCTTTATATTTTTAATTATAAGGTGATATGAAGTGCAATTTATCCATAGGTAGTGCATGTACTTCATGAAATTTTTATTAATTTGGACGAATTAAACTAATAACATGAAATGATCCAATGGATTGAACATGCAGTACTTAAATTCTTTATAATACTCAGAATAGTCCTCATTGCATTTTAAAATTATTTTATTTCAATTTATGACCTCTATATGAAATCGATTCACATGTAAATTGTCTTACTTACAATTTTTGATCCAGTTTAATCCAGTTTGGGATTGTTTGGGATTGGTGCTATTGTGACTCCAATCTCCTAATAATAACTAAAAAGGGGTACAGGCCTCAATAGACATGGTGGGGGGGGCCAACCCAGGCAGCCTAACCCCAACTCAAAAGGCCTGCACAGGCCCGAAAATGGGACTCAGGCTTGTAAAGTTTACCAAAATGTCCACAGTAAAGATGAGAGGGAAACTGAAAAAGCTCTGCCTTCCGCAGGGCAACAAGAACAAAGATGATTGAGTTAAATATTTATTAAAGAGTTCCAAAAATTGATCACAAACAAAGAAATCCAAACACAGAGCCGAAAAACAGGGCCCTAACATGATGAAACGTGGTGGTGTATTTTTTGGGGAGAGGGTTTGGTGGATGGAGCTAGTAAATCCAAATAACAAAAGAATTCCGATCAAAACACAGGAATACTAAAACTGGACACAATGCTGAAGCTGTTAATCCATCCCTGGCTTCGGCTTTAGTACTACTGGGACCGGCCCAGCAGGAGCCTATTTGGATGGTCCCATCTTGTTAGGCTCCGCATACCAGAATCAGGGCAGATAACAAGAAACCTTAAATGTACTCTTAACTTAAAACATAACAGCATATCACCCTGACAATAAAATCATACCATTAGATAAGTACAAAGACAAAACAGAAATCAAAATAGGATTAACTTAATAGGAAAAAGTATTAAAATTAAAACAAAAATAAATAAATAAAAAGCTGCTTAATTAGGTGGTCCCACCTCCACAGGCTCCACATTCTGGAGGCAGGGTAGATAACAAAAAATGCTAAATGTATACTTAAAACATAACAACAAAAGGAATAAACACCATCATATCAATAAAATCAAAGAATTACAAACACAACTAAAAACAGAATATTATATGAAACATTATATTTAAATTAAAAAGCTCAAATAACAACTAAATTGCTGCCTAGTTAGGTGGACCCACTATATAATAAACACCACCACATCAAAATAATCATAATATTTGATAAATACAAAGACTAAACAGACTTAATGTAATATAAAAAATAAAAAATAACCAGTAAGTAGCTGCTCCTTAACACTAAATATATATACAGATAACAGTGTACATCAAAACAGCAAATTTAAACTCCGCATCTTTACAATTAACAACAATACATTAATACAATAAAACAAATCTAAACACAGAGTTAACGTTACATGAAACATTCTATTTAAATAAAATTTAAAAAAAAATAGCTGCCTAATTAGGTGCCCTTCCCCAGGCTTCATATACAGAAGCCACGGCACATAAGCAAAAGCACTAAATATATGCTATACAACATAAAATATAAAAGCAAAATTAAACACCATACCAATAAAAAACATAATGTTAACATGAATACAATGACACAACAAATATCAGAATTAACATTATATTAAAGAAGATACTCAAAAAATAGATGATTAAATAACCAGTAAATGAATGCCTTATTTGGTGGTCCTACCTCCTTAACCATAAAATTAAATACCCCATCAATAAAAATCATCATATTAGATACTCGGAAAAAAAACAAAACTAAAAGCAGAATTAACATAATACGAAGAATTCTATTTAAATAACAAAAAGTTTAAGTTACCTTGTAAATAGCTTCTTAATTAGGTGGGCCCGCCTCCCTAGGCTGCTCATATGGGAGGCCGGGGAGATCAAAAATAACCTCTAAAACATGCAGTATACTGAACTTAATACATAAGTCAACTCAAGTCAATTTGGGGAGCCTGCACTGGTACAGTGTGTTGCCGCACCCACCACATGACGAAACAACTCGGGATACCAGTTTGCAACCCCCCATTCAGACACAAGGTCCAATCCCACCCTCCGGAAATGACCCTCTGCCTGCCACAGCCTGGTGTTACGTGGGCCAGTCACTTGGGTCCTCAACAATGAGCCGGATCACCCTCGGGTAATCTTGCCACATGGCCGTCGTTCTGTAACTGCCGCTCCCTCTCAATGCAGGTAATGTGCCTCATTCGGGACTCCATGAGCAACACAAAGTCAAACCAGTGGTACCCAAGGATTTTCCAGAGAGACACAGTACTGAAGGAGTCCAGTCTTCATCTCAGGTCACTGGATAGCGTCCATGTCTCACGACCATATAGCAAGACAGGAACCAGCCGGACTCTAAAGACTTGGACCTTTGTCCTTTTGCATAGATATCAGGAGCACCACACACCCCTTCCCAGTGACCTCATGAAATATTTGCAAGATAATTTCCACAATTTCCAAACGTTGCTCTTTTTTTTTTCTTTCCTCCAAATCAGTGGGGTTTTATGATTTATCCAAATAAGACGGGCGATTTCACAAGGTCCTTCTAATTGGCTCTCCCAATCCATCTCCTGACTTCATAGGAAGAGTCACTAGAGACATGAATGTCACTGCCAAGGTAAGTAAAATATAACAACAAAATTAAATACCATATCAGTAAAAATCTCATTACATGAATTAAAAATTAACATATTATGAAAAATTAAATGTCCAGTAAATAGCGGCCTAATTTGGTGGCCCTGCCTCCTTAGGCTCCACATACAGACATACCAAAATCACTAAATGCATACTTAACAAAAAATGTAACATTAAAATTGAACACTGGGTTAATATTACTTAAACACAACAAATATATAACAAAATCAGGAGCAGATTTAATAAGATAAAAAGAAAAATAATATCTGGAAATAAAGGGAAAGACACTGCATGAGCCATCAGAGGAGTTGGCTGGCAGACAGAGTGCCTCGTTCATTTTCTAAAACAACCTTGACAATGTGTGTCACACATCATAAATAAAAATCCAAGTAAAAAGGCACACTTCCATTAGCTATCCCGGACTATATTCTTGTCGAAAATGAACAGATACATCACACCAACGTAACACATTCAGGTTTTCAAAGAAAGTGCAGGTGGCCGCCATAAATGATCTCAGCTAATCCGTGTTCCGGTTATTAAAGTGAAATATTTGCAAGATAATTTCCACAATTTCCAAACGTTGCTCTTTTTTTTTTTTCTTTCCTGCAAATCAGTGGAGTTTTATGATTTATCCAAATAAGACGGACGATTTCACAAGGTCCTTCTAATTGGCTGGCAGCCAGTGAGCCATGTAATAGGCGTTTAGTGTTGTCGATGATAGGAAAAGCGGGAATGTTAACATGACACGGTAAGAAAAGAAGGCTTTTGTGGGACTCTTACCTGCTTATTTCTTTTTTTTTCTCAAATCAAAATTTAACAAGTTCAAACAACAGAATGAAGTGCCCGGCGACAATAAGACTAAGCCACTCCATTGTTCTGCACATTACAGCACGTTCTTTATTTCTGGCAGCCGGTGCAGAGATAGCACACAAATAAATTCAGAATGAATTATGTAGTTACAACTGTCAAATCAAGGCTAAAAGAATTTAACAAGGAAATACTATTGAGTTAAATCCACGCCAAAAGAAAATTGATTGCCTTTATTTTCTGTGGAAATCAATTCCGAAATGTTTAAGGAAAGAATTAGATTTCCATTTGACGTTGTTTATTGCAGGAGCACAATGGCTTTGCTTTATGAATTACACAACAGCCGGTTCAAGCGGATTGGCAGCTCGTACACACTGGCATAACAGCACCTTGACGCTCAGTTATGCAGAATCGCTTTACTGCTAACATCCGCTCACATTCTAATGCGTCTTTTTCCATCACACGGGTCGTGAGAATCCACATTTTAACCTGGCAGCGCAGGAATTGAGACGGGAGCCATCTGCGCATGGGAAGCCTTCACAGGAGACTCTCTCACACACACTCACACTTTGAGTGCAGAACAGAAACACAAATATGTCTGTAGGCTCTTGAGATGCCCCCAAATTAATAAGGAATTCCAGAGCATCTTGAATCAAGAGTACTCCTGTAATAAAGATGCTGTGAGTCCTCTAAAAGACCACCAAGACAGGCCAAGGCCTTCTCTAGCTTTCTATCTCCTGGTTTACAAATCTTTTGTTTGTCTTCTTGACTTTTCAAATAAACATACCGACAGTACGTTTTGATGCTTCCCTGCCTTTCAACTGTGTCTCTTCTCCGAATCCGTTATTTACTCACTGCTAGTTTTTAAATCCAAGCAGAATATCAGACCCCAAATGCAACAGAAAGGCTTTGGCGTACCTGCACAGGCTCAAAATGGGGGCTCAAGCATTGAAAGATCAAACATGTCACAAAACTGTCCTTCAGAGGAGAGGATTACATAGATAGATAGATAGATAGATAGATAGATAGATAGATAGATAGATAGATAGATAGATAGATAGATAGATAGATAGATAGATAGATAGATAGATAGATAGATAGATAGATAGATAGATAGATGAAAGGCACTATGTAATAGATAGATAGATAGATAGATAGATAGATAGATAGATAGATAGATAGATAGATAGATAGATAGATAGATAGATAGATAGATAGATAGATAGATAGATAGATAGATAGATAGATGAAAGGCACTATATAATAGATAGATAGATAGATAGATAGATAGATAGATAGATAGATAGATAGATAGATAGATAGATAGATAGATAGATGAAAGGCACTATATAATAGATAGATAGATAGATAGATAGATAGATAGATAGATAGATAGATAGATAGATAGATAGATAGATAGATAGATAGATAGATAGATAGATAGATAGATGAAAGGCACTATATAATAGATAGATAGATAGATAGATAGATAGATAGATAGATAGATAGATAGATAGATAGATAGATAGATAGATAGATAGATAGATAGATAGATAGATAGATAGATAGATGAAAGGCACTATATAATAGATAGATAGATAGATAGATAGATAGATAGATAGATAGATAGATAGATAGATAGATAGATAGATAGATAGATAGATGGATAGATAGATATGAAAGACACTATATAATAGATAGATAGATAGATAGATAGATAGATAGATAGATAGATAGATAGATAGATAGATAGATAGATAGATAGATAGATAGATAGATAGATAGATATTTATTACATGAATAGTAATACCAGTAGAGAAAAGCATAAAAGAAAATGTGTATAGCACAGGGGAGAAATGCCCGAAGCACGGGTCTACCCTGAAACCGTTTCAGCCACACTTCCACGCCCCTCGCTACACTGTGAATGCGATGATTATTTATTTAAAAATGGGCTTTTGAAGGGGAGCTGTGGACCCGCTATACCACAGGATCACCTGTGACATTGCCTTCACATTGTTTTCCTTTTATTTATAATCCTGTTGAGCAGATCAGACACCCAGGCAAACAACACTGAATAATCAATAGCTGCAACTACTTTGCCCGCCCCAACTCCTCACCTGAGTCGGTTTCGTCTGTGTTCAGCAGTGTTTGCCAAACTTGGTCCTGGTGAACCCCTGTGGCTGCAGGGTTTTGTTCCAACCAGATTCCTAATCATTAATGCCGGTGAAACTCATCCGGGATAAGTCAGTTTTTCAAACGCAGCCGTGTAGCAGATTAGTCTAGCAGGATGTAATAATCCGAGTGAAAAGCCAATATATATTGAGTCTACAAAACATAATCAGCAAATCTTTGATAGGCTGCAACAAAATGATGAAAGAACGGGCGCATTTTTTTCACACAAGCTGAGTGGGTGGGTGTTAGTTAGTTAATTAGCAACTCAAAGGATTTCAAGATATAATATACACAAGAGGTAACACTGCAAAAGCAGCCCAAACCAGAAAAGACGGCTGGCAAAAAGTGGCTGACAAATTAAACGCATGTGCATTGTACTTACTGAAAGCAGCGTTACGGATTTTGCAAATGTTCATTTTTTTCCCTCTGCTTAAAAAACATTGAAAAAGTGGCGCGGATTGGTTTGCAGCGTGTAAAACAGTTTGTTTGTCGCGGATAATTTGCTATCCACACAGGGAGGAACCGGGAAGCGAACCCACAATCTTCCACTGTCTCCTTACTGCAAAGCAGCCATACTACTACAGCGCCACAAGGCAGTTAAAGAATGCACTGGGCCACATGTTCATTTTTTCCCCTGTGCTTAAAAGACATTAAAAAACTGTTTCTCAACTGTGACTCCCGAACAACTCAGTACGCGAAAAGCGGCCAGAATTGCAAACAACAACGAAAACTCTACGTGACTCACAGGTAATGATGGGCCGCTCGATACTCAGGTTTCGACACTGTGTCGAGCTTTCGAAGCACTGCAGATTTTAATACTTGATCGAATAATGACATCTGTGATTTAAGGATTTCACATTTTCTTTCTCAAATGTGCTTACCTATATCATGGCAAAGTACAGGGATAAACCTTTATTTTCTGTCTACTCCGTTTTAATTATGACAGAGCAAAGAAAACATTTAAGGCTATTAAATGTGATCTCAAGAAAAGATCAGGGTTAATTATAATACTAATAACAGGAGCGATTATAATGATACAGTGCAAAAGTAAATACTAATTGAAAGAGCCGGGAATGCATGAGGTGAGGCGTCTTATTTTGTTTAACTCTTGCTATCGTATAGTGCATTCTGCCTGTCGGCGTTAGTTATATTTATATTTTTTAGACATCACACACTACAAGCTGCTGACGAACCCTTCTCTTCGTTGTCAGTCTGTAGCTACGAAAAAATAAAAGCAATACAACTTTTAACAGACGTCATTGAAGTGTATCATAAGTTTCTGTAACGTTAATGAAAATGTTCAGGAGGTGTCACGAGAGAGGTGAGTGTCAAATGCTTCGAAGCTTCGATACGATTTCCGACACAATTGCTTCAAACGTGTTGATGCTTCGTGAGGCTTCACCCTGCCCATCACTACTCACAGGTTACTGAACAAGAAATCAGCAGACTAGCATGACGGATGGGGCGTAATGGGCATCCTTCCCCTCTCCTCCGGATTTTTCAAATGTTAATTTTTTCCCTGTGCTTAAAAATCATTAAAAAAGCAGCCTGATTATGCGGCGTATGGTACACCGTGGGTTGGCTAGTACAATATAATGCGTCCTGCCTTGTGCCCTGTATTGGCTGGGATTGCCTCCAGCAGACCCCCATGATCATGTAGTTAGGATATAATAATTTAATAATAATATAATTTCCCATTGGGATTAATAAAGTATCTATCTATCTATCTATCTATCTATCTATCTATCTATCTATCTATCTATCTATCTATCTATCTATCTATCTATCTATCTATCTATCTATCTATCTATCTATCTATCTATCTACAGTGCATCCAGAAAGTATTCACAGCGCATCACTTTTTCCACATTTTGTTATGTCACAGCCTTATTCCAAAATGGATTAAATTCATTTTTTTCCTCAGAATTCTACACACAACACCCCATAATGACAACATGAAAAAAGTTTACTTGAGGTTTTTGTAAGTTTATTAAAAATAAAAAAACTGAGAAATCCCATGTACATAAGTATTCACAGCCTTTGCTCAATACTTTGTCGATGCACCTTTGGCAGCAATTCCAGCCTCAAGTCTTGTTGAATATCATGCCACAAGCCTGGCATACCTATCCTTGGCCAGTTTCGCCCATTCCTCTTTGCAGCACCTCTCAAGCTCCATCAGGCTGGATGGGAAGCGTCGGTGCACAGCCATTTTAAGATCTCTCCAGAGATGTTCAATCGGATTCAAGTCTGGGCTCTTGCGGGGCCACTCAAGGACATCCACAGAGTTGTCCTGAAGCCACTCCTTTGATATCTTGGCTGTGTGCTTAGGGTCATTGTCCTGCTGAAAGATGAACTGTCGCCCCAGTCTCAGGTTTTCATCCACGATGTCTCTGTACATTGCTGCAGTCATCTTTCCCTTTATCCTGACTAGTCTCCCAGTTCCTGCTGCTGAAAAACATCCCCACAGCATGATGCTGCCACCACCATGCTTCACTGCAGGGATGGTATTGGCCTGGTGATGAGCGGTGCCTGGTTTCCTCCAAACGTGACGCCTGGCATTCACACCAAAGAGTTCAATCTTTGTCTCATCAGACCAGAGAATTTTCTTTCTCATGGTCTGAGAGTCCTTCAGGTGCCTTTTAGCAAACTCCAGGCGGGCTGCCATGTGCCTTTTGCTAAGGAGTGGCTTCCGTCTGGCCACTCTACCATACAAGCCTGATTGGTGGATTGCTGCAGAGATGGTTGTCCTTCTGGAAGGTTCTCCTCTCTCCACAGAGGACCTCTGGAGCTCTGACAGAGTGACCATTGTGTTCTTGGTCACCTCCCTGACTAAGGCCCTTCTCCCCTGATCGCTCAGTTTAGATGGCCGGCCAGCTCTAGGAAGAATCCTGGTGGTTTTGAACTTCTTCCACTTATGGATGATGGAGGCCACTGTGCTCATTGGGACCTTCAAAGCAGCAGAAATGTTTCTGTAACCTTCCCCAGATTTGTGCCTCGAGACAATCCTGTCTCGGAGGTCTACAGACAATTCCTTTGACTTCATGCTTGGTTTGTGCTCTGACATGAACTGTCAACTTTGGGACCTTATATAGACAGGTGTGTGCCTTTCCAAATCATGTCCAATCAACTGAATTTACCACAGGTGGACTCCAATGAAGCTGCAGAAACATCTCAAGGATGATCAGGGGAAACAGGATGCACCTGAGCTCAATTTTGAGCTTCATGGCAAAGGCTGTGAATACTTATGTACATGTGCTTTCTCAATTTTTTTATTTTTAATAAATTTGCAAAAATCTCAAGTAAACTTTTTTCACGTTGTCATTATGTGGTGTTGTGTGTAGAATTCTGAGGAAAAAAAATGAATTTAATCCATTTTGGAATAAGGCTGTAACATAACAAAATGTGCAAATAGTGATGCGCTGTCAATACTTTCCGGATGCACTGTAGGTACAGTATATAACTATGAAAGCGGGAGGAGTAGAAATTGGGCATTAAAAAGCTAGGACGCTTGGAAAAATTGCATCACAAAGGAAGGTGACTATGTAGAAGAGTGATGCAATTTGTTTTTTAAATTCTTAATAGAGTTAGAAAAAAGTGCGGAAAGTTTTTGAACATCCCGTATATATGTATGTATATATATATATACAGTATATACTGGGTCACTAGAGACCCAAGGTATGTCATAGTGTTTCCTGAAAGTCCCATGGAGAGCACGGTTAACATCTACTTGCAAAATGAAAGATGCTGACAACATCATGCATGTACTAAAGTTGAGCGCCGCTGTATCAGTTACTTCATGCTCACGAATCAAAAATCATTTACAAACTGCATGTTGCCTAATGAGGGTTGTTATGAACTTTTAAAGTTAAATTACTAAGGGAAGCCCATAACACCTGTGATGGTCGACACACAAGGACATCCTGGCCAAGTTGGAGCACAGTTCCTTAAGCGGATGGGAGGCCAGCCCTATGCCAGGCCAAAAAATAAGGCAAAGATGCCAATGCCAAATTGGGTACACTGACATCCTGGCTGGGATTATGCAGGCAGAAGGGCAGCATAATGGAAAGACAGGGGGGAGACAACCCGGCAGGACCACAGGCTCCCCCAACACAATTGAAGGCAGCTTCCTTGGGTGGTTGTACCTCTGCAGATATCCGCAAGGCACACTGGATATTGGAGTCCTCAAGAGCAGCCATGTCAGGTTCACTGGGGACTGCTACAGGGATTCCTCATGCCCGCTTTATGGGACTTCAGTTTGTCCTGTTAGTGATTCCATCGGGCGATGCTCTAGCACCAGAAGTACTCTTTGGGTCTGGGATAAAAGAAGCCGCTCAACATGATCTAGGTGAGTCAGAGTCGGGTGGAAGTGGACAAAGCTTGCCTGGGAGGTGGAGAGGAGGAGAAAGAAACAAGTCAGGGTGGAAGGATTAGGGTTTATTGCATTTCTGGAACCTTTGTGGAAGGTATAATAAAACATCTTTATATTAACTAGACCGATGTCTGTTAGGTCATGTCTGGGGTTGGGTGATCTCAGCCCCCCTCTAGTCTCCACGCACCCTTAATGCAGGAATGTCACTGGAATCTTCCTGTTAAGACAGGTACTGCCCACTCTCTTTAACCAGCTGGTCAAATACTGAGACACAATGACAAGAGGCAGTGTACCCCGTGGTGACCCTAATCGGCCTGCTTACCTGGGGCCTCGTTTTTTGTTGTTTTTTTTTGTTTTTTTTGTAAATGTAATGCTTTAATATAAATAATCAGGCCTAAAAAAAGAGTGGAGTCTCAGACAAGATCCAACTTAGCAGTGTGCCACATAGCAAGGAGCAGACAGTGGGTTAATATGGCTGCCATGATCACTGGAGAAGGCCCACTAATTAAGGAGACGCTTGTCTCCCTCTGGAACGCACCACCTGATCCTTTGACCTAACTATCAGACGATCCCATGTTTCTCAGCTCCTTTTTTATCTCAATGGTAGCCATGGCCGCTTTGCTTGTGGTTCTCGTTCAGACACTCGTGAAGGAGCACTGGCGTTCGAGACTCAGACACGACATACGGGTGCGCGGTCTAGTCCTTCGTGGGACAGAGAGAGGGACCCGACCAGAGCTGAAATACGCTTTGCTTTCTCATTCTAATATTATAAATTAATTGGGCTTCAGCCAGTCCTTTGAGCAAATATAAAGTGGGCTACTTTGCATTTTTGTTACTCATTAGCTCAGATTAAAATAACCTTGAAAGAGGCCTGCAACACAATCAGAATTTTTTGGCTTATTATAGAAGCGTCTTTCATAGTTGTATAAAAATACTATATAAAGTGAAATGATAAAAAAGAAAATAATTGTAGGGAATAAAGGCATTGGGTATTTACGGAAGTCGAGAGAGGATGTGCAATATCGTTAATTTTTTTAAATTGTTTCCTCGAGATAATGGACTACTTTTATCGAGATCTTGAGAAAATGAACTTTGTTTTCTCGACATAACAGGAATAATTTTATTGAGATCTCGGTAAAACAAAAGATCTTGTTTTCTCGAAATGATGAAATAATTGTATCTGACGTTTAATGTTTAGCTTATTGAAGCCACGTCCTGTTTGAAATGGCAGAAGAGCAGAACTATACTGAGCAGCGCGTCACATTTTTGTTCAATTGAGGGCTGACACAGGCTGAAATATCTTTATGCCTAACAACGTTAGTGTGCGTCATTTAAGAAGACGGTTAGCAAGGCTTCAGCTGTATAGGCGTCGCAATCTAAGCGAGCCATGCCAGGTGCAAACGTTAAGTTTTGTTATCTCAAGATCGAGATAAAATGAGTTCATTATCTCGAGTAAATAAAGTTCATTTTCTCTAGATCTTGATAAAATTAGTCTGTTATCTCGAGGAGACAATTTTAAAAAATTACGATATTGTACATCCTCTCTCGGCTTCTGTAGGTATTTCTGAGGGAGATCAATATTTCAGCAGATGTTATTCTTTATCTTTCTTATTTATCTAATGATCTTTCCTGTCTGTTTATTGCAAGTATTAATTCCTGCTGACCTTACGTGGGTTAATTAACCAATTAGTTAATCATTGTGCCCATTAATGTAATCAATCAGTTAATGCTTTAGTTAGTTAGTTAGTTAGTTAGTTAGTTAGTTAGTTAGTTAGTTAGTTAGTTAGTTAGTTAGTTAGTTAGATTGCTAAATTTTATTATGAATTGTACACCTGGACAAACTGGTGAGGAAGGCAGGCTCTATTGTTGGCATGGAGCTGGACAGCTTGACATCTGTGGCAGAGTGACGGGCGCTGAGCAGACTCCTGTCAATCATGGATAATCCACTGCTTCCACTGAACAGGATCATCTCCAGACAGAGGAGCAGCTTCAGCGACAGACTGCTGTCACCGTCCTGCTCCACTGACAGACTGAGGAGATCGTTCCTCCCCCAAACTATGCGACTCTTCAATTCCACCCGGGGGGGTAAACGTTAACATTATACAAAGTTATTGTCTGTTATACCTGCCTTGCACTCTCCACCTTGCATTTTTTAACTTGCACTGCATTTTTATCACTCTTTTATTAATATTGTTTTTATCAGTATGCTGCTGCTGGAGTATGTGAATTTCCCCTTGGGGATTAATAAAGTATCTATCTATCTATCTATCTATCTATCTATCTATCTATCTATCTATCTATCTATCTATCTATCTATCTATCTATCTATCTATCTATCTATCTATCTGTCTATCTGTCTATCTATCTATCTATCTATCTATCTATCTATCTATCTATCTATCTATCTATCTATCTATCTATCTATCTATCTACAGTGCATCCGGAAAGTATTCACAGCGCATCACTTTTTCCACATTTTGTTATGTTACAGCCTTATTCCAAAATGGATTCAATTCATTTTTTTCCTCAGAATTCTGCACACAACACCCCATAATGACAACGTGAAAAAAGTTTACTTGAGGTTTTTGCAAATTTATTAAAAATAAAAAAACTGAGAAATCCCATGTACATAAGTATTCACAGCCTTTGCTCAATACTTTGTCGATGCCCCTTTGACAGCAATTCCAGCCTCAAGTCTTGTTGAATATGATGCCACAAGCTTGGCACACCTATCCTTGGCCAGTTTCACCCATTCCTCTTTGCAGCACCTCTCAAGCTCCATCAGGTTGGATGGGAAGCGTCGGTGCACAGCCATTTTAAGATCTCTCCAGAGATGTTCAATCGGATTCAAGTCTGGGCTCTGGCTGGGCCACTCAAGGGCATTCACAGAGTTGTCCTGAAGCCGAATGGCAGACCAACCACAAGCATTACCTGGTAGATAACCACCCACACACTTCAGGTCGGGACTCAGACTATGAATGCAATGAATATATATGTATATAAATAGTCACAATAGGTAGACAAAAAGTCAAAAAAAGTTTTGGGGCAGCCACCCATATATTATTCCCTGGCTGCAAAAGGGTATAAGTTATGCCATTGATGTGCATAGATTGGAATTCAAAATGGAACTGATGGTATAGAGGCAAGATGGCAGCTTTAAAGGCCAGTAAAGGAAGTGATGTAATTGGAAACTGGAACCAGAAGTGATGTCATCGGGGACTGGAAGTGCCTTCATCAATAGAGCTGGACCTAGAAATGGCATCTTCAGGACCTGAAGTGACGTCTTCAATGGCAGCGGTACCTAATGGGACTTCCTGTGGATGGTCTGCAGAGGACTGAGAGAGAGAGAATTAGTGCAGCTCGCCACCCTTGGTCTGGTGTGGTACTTCTATTATTCAGACCCTCTTGTGTGACTATATATATATATATATATATATATATATATATATATATATATATATATATATATAAAATACAGGTGCTGGTCATAAAATTAGAATATCATGACAAAGTTGATTTATTTCAGTAATTCCATTCAAAAACTGAAACTTCATTCATTACACACAGACTGATGTATTTCAAATGTTTATTTCTTTTAATGTTGATGATTACAACTGACAGCTAATGAAAGTCCCAAATTCAGTATCTCGCAAAATTAGAATATCAATTAAGACCAATGCAAAAAAAGGATTTTTAGAAATGTTGGCCAACTGAAAGGTATAAACATGAAAAGTAAGAGCATGTACAGCACTCAATATTTAGTTGGGGCTCCTTTGGCCTGGATTACTGCAGCAATGCGGCGTGGCATGGAGTCGATCAGTCTGTGGCACTGCTCAGGTGGTATGAGAGCCCATGTTGCTCTGATAGTGGCCTTCAGCTCTTCTGAATTGTTGGGTCTGGTGTATTGCATCTTCCTCTTCACAATACCCCATAGATTTTCTAGTCAAGTAAGTGAACTAGATAGATAGATAGATAGATAGATAGATAGATAGATAGATAGATAGATAGATAGATAGATAGATAGATAGATAGATAGATAGATAAGAAAGGCACTATATGATAGATAGATAGATAGATAGATAGATAGATAGATAGATAGATAGATAGATAGATGTGAAAGGTGCTATATAATAGATAGATGTGAAAGGCGCTATATAACAGATAGATAGATAGATAGATAGATAGATAGATAGATAGATAGATAGATAGATAGATAGATAGATAGATAGATAGATGTGAAAGGTGCTATATAATAGATAGATATGAAAGGTGATATGTAATAGATACATGTGAAAGGCGCTATATAATAGATAGATAGATAGATAGATAGATAGATAGATAGATAGATAGATAGATAGATGTGAAAGGTGCTATATAATAGATAGATGTGAAAGGCGCTATATAATAGATAGATAGATAGATAGATAGATAGATAGATAGATAGATAGATAGATAGATAGATAGATAGATAGATAGATAGATAGATAGATAGATAGATAGATAGATAGATGTGAAAGGTGCTATGTAATAGATAGATGTGAAAGGTGCTATATAATAGATGGATATGAAAGGTGATATGTAATAGATAGATAGATAGATAGATAGATAGATAGATAGATAGATAGATAGATAGATAGATAGATAGATAGATAGATAGATAGATAGATAGATATTCTTAGTTCAATGGAGCTCCTTAACTCCTGAATGTGTTACCTTCAGCCCATCAGTAAACTTTTTCTGCTGTAGATCAGTTCTTCCTTTTCCTACCAATTGGTTTTGGCTTTTGTTTTATCGTTATTGTAAAACACAATTTGACATGAAACTGTATTGTTTTGAATTGAAACAGGTAATTAGTAGGAATAATAAGAGTTGTGGTTATAAATATAATTTCACCCTGTAGCAGATATTGTAAAAGTGGTAGCTTCAGTCAGATGTGAAGGTAACGCGTTGCTGTAATCGTGCACCATTACAAAGTTTTGGAGGGATTAGACCAAGACCAAGAGGAGTACACACTGAATGGTGGTCTACTTTAGCTTATCACATACTGTACAACGTTTGTGCGCATTTATGTGGCACATGGAATGAATCAAATGTTTTAAGCGTTGTAGAGAAAAGAACAGGAGTAAAGAAATGGTATA
The DNA here is from genome assembly GCF_900747795.2 of Erpetoichthys calabaricus. Lineage (NCBI taxonomy): Eukaryota > Metazoa > Chordata > Cladistia > Polypteriformes > Polypteridae > Erpetoichthys > Erpetoichthys calabaricus. The sequence goes on along the minus strand of NC_041397.2, from coordinate 294,152,995 downwards.
GTGAACTGTGTACAATGTCCCACTCCCCTGTGTTATGTCTGTGGGGAGCCCCTTTACTGAATTTCGCATGCTTTTAAACTGACCGGCGCGTGTCCGTCGCTCCTGGTTTGTGTAGTACGCGGGTCTTGAAGTGGGCTGTTACACCGTATTGGCAGTTCCCTGTTTGTTCTTTGTGTGCCAGGACACAGCGGCACATTGTGGTCTGACCTCCAAGCAGACACATCAGTTCTCCACTGAATTGCATTACCTTTCCCACCAACCTGCCCCCATGTCTGTTTATGCTTACCCAAGATGAGTCAGGAGGGTGATCCATAGACACTGTACAGCGCCCCTGAGCAATTTTCCAGTTAAGGGCCCAATTTCATTCTAGCAGTAACGAGATCATGAACCGGCAACTTCCCAGATCCCAGTGCAGCTCTTTAGCCTCCACTCCGCTTATTGTATGTTACTCTCTCATCCACATTCACGTCTCATTACTTTCAGAGCTGGCAATCATCGGTGATCCACAAGTAACCATTAAACTGTGTCTTTTCCAACAAAAAGGTCAGGCTTGTTAAAATAATGATATCCTAAATGTTCCTTCTGGGCCCAAAGGCTGAACTCTCCTCCTTCATTCCGATGCCAGGCTCTCCTCACTCCGTTTATTTAGGCATTGATCAAGCCTCACACTTTATGTGTTTAACTTTTGAGGGGAGATCTTTGGAGAAACACCGAAAGAAGAAACTGCTGTATGTACAGCTTTTCTTATCGATCTGAAAAGCAGACTGAGAGGAATAATCAAGCGCTTCTACTCACCCAGGGTGCTTCAGCACATACATACGGTGCCGCCGACCGCCAGGCCTTTCCAGTGACTCCATATTTCTTATTTTTTATCTTCTTATGTTTCAGTGCCTCCAATTCTGTCCGTGGCTCAGAGGTCCTTCAATGCGACAGCAGAGCGGCAGGAGACGGTGACGTTCGTTTGCAGGGCCACAGGTTACCCTGAACCTGCCATCACCTGGTACAGGTAAGGCTCCACCATTAACCCTTTAGGGGAGTTCAGACTGATGATAATTGTATCGACTCACTGCAGCTTCACGTCTCCAGTCCATCAGCAGATTAGGAGTGTGGGCCATTGATTTGACTCTAATTTGTCCCATTAGTCTACAATTACAGGGTAAATCATTTGAATCGGAGCTAGCGTGACTTCTTCCATGGCGACCTCCCATGTTTTTCCAAATTTCTGCTCAGCACCCCACTATAATAGATCTATATATTCTCAGTGCCAATAAGAAATATTCACAAGTTTTCAGAGTTTATTATCATGCAACATTGAATCCCAGTGGATTTCACTTGACTCTGGTATCAATACAAAGAGACTCTTTAATGGCAAAGTGTAAACAGGTCCAAATTCATTACAAATAAGTCCTAAGTATTCACCACCTTCATATCACTATTTACTAAGTGCAGGGCTGGCAGCCATGGCAGTCTCGAAGTCTGTCTGCTCAGGTTTCTTATCAGCGTTGCACATCTGGACGCTGCGGGGCATGCAGTCCCAGTGACAGGGGTGGCACCCAGCATGGTGGTCTGCTTCTGTGGTCCATCCACTTCAAAGTCGTTGTGTGTCCAGCAGGGGGCACTAGTTTCTAGATAGACTCACCTTAACATCATATTTATAACAAGATGTGGGTTCATTTTCAAAAATCCTCTTGTCGAGAGTGGACTAGTAAATGAACCAGCAGATTCTGGACAGCTTCTCTTCACAGTTTTAAGGTTGCTGATTAAGCCAATCAAATATTGTGATATAACAAAGAGTATGCACCTATGTATTGTAAAGGAGACAAGTTAAAGGTCATCTCCATGATGACAAATAAAGAAGGAAAAAGACACAGTGTTTTGGCCGTATAGCTTGATGCAGATGCGCACTGCTGCAGCCCAACACGAACTGTACAGGTGCTGGTCATAAAATTAGAATATCATGACAAAGTTGATTTATTTCAGTAATTCCATTCAAAAAGTGAAACTTGTATATTAGATTCATTCATTACACACAGACTGATGTATTTCAAATGTTTATTTCTTTTCATGTTGATGATTATAACTGACAACTAATGAAAGTCCCAAATTCAGTATCTCGGAAAATTAGAATATCAATTAAGACCAATGCAAAAAAAGGATTTTTAGAAATGTTGGCCAACTCAAAGGTATGAACATGAAAAGTATGAGCATGTACAGCACTCAATATTTAGTTGGGGCTCCTTTGGCCTGGATTACTGCAGCAATGCGGCGTGGCATGGAGTCGATCAGTCTGTGGCACTGCTCAGGTGTTATGAGAGCCCATGTTGCTCTGATAGTGGCCTTCAGCTCTTCTGAATTGTTGGGTCTGGCGTATTGCATCTTCCTCTTCACAATACCCCATAGATTTTCTATGGGGTTAAGGTCAGGTGAGTTTGCTGGCCAATCAAGAACAGGGATACCATGGTCCTTAAACCAGGTACTGGTAGCTTTGACACTGTGTGCAGGTGCCAGGTCCTGTTGGAAAATGAAATCTGCATCTCCATAAAGTTCGTCAGCAGCAAGAAGCATGAAGTGCTCTAAAACGTCCTGCTAGACGGCTGTGTTGACCTTGGACCTCAGAAAACACAATGGACCAACACCAGCAGATGACATGGCACCCCAAACCATCACTGACTGTGGAAACTTTACACTGGACCTCACGCAACGTGGATTCTGTGCCTCTGCTCTCTTCCTCCAGACTCTAAGACTTTGATTTCCAAAGGAAATGCAAAATTTACTTTCATCAGAGAACATAACTTTGGACCACTCAGCAGCAGTCCAAAGGCGAGACGCTTCTGACGCTGTCTCTTGTTCAAGAGTGGCTTGACACAAGGAATGCGACAGCTGAAACCCATGTCTTGCATACGTCTGTGCGTGGCGGTTCTTGAAGCACTGACTTCAGCTGCAGTCCACTCTTTGTGAATGGGTTTTGTTTCACAATCCTCTCCAGGGTGCGGTTATCCCTATTGCTTGTACACTTTTTTCTACCACATCTTGTCCTTCCCTTTGCCTCTCTGTTAATGTGCTTGGACACAGAGCTCTGTGAACAGCCAGCCTCTTTAGCAATGACCTTTTGTGTCTTGCCGTCCTCCTTGTGCAAGGTGTCAATGGTCGTCTTTTGGGCAACTGTCCAGTCAGCAGTCTTCCCCATGATTGTGTAGCCTACAGAACTAGACTGAGAGACCATTTAAAGGCTTTTGCAGGTGTTTTGAGTTAATTAGCTGATTAGAGTGTGACACCAGGTGTCTTCAATATTGAACCTTTTCACAATATTCTAATTTTCCGAGATACTGAATTTGGGATTTTCATTAGTTGTCAGTTATAATCATCAACATTAAAAGAAATAAACATTTGAAATACATCAGTCTGTGTGTAATGTTTCACTTTTTGAATGGAATTACTGAAATAAATCAACTTTGTCATGATATTCTAATTTTATGACCAGCACCTGTATATTGTAAATGAACACAAAGGACAAGACGATGACGGATAGGATTAGGCTTATTGGAGGATGCTTAGTCTATCTATCTATCTATCTATCTATCTATCTATCTATCTATCTATCTATCTATCTATCTATCTATCTATCTATCTATCTATCTATCTATCTATCTATCTATCTATCTATCTATCTGTCTATCTATCTATCTATCTATGTATCTAGTCCCACAGGATACCCTGTCTAATTGCAGTGTCCAGGTCGTTTAAAGATTGTAGCTCCTCAGAGAATTGTCTGTGAATGAACGGCAACTTCTGCTGGAACTCTGGGTTATATATTACTAGGCCCGGTTGGGATCAAATCGGAAGTGACCTCAGTGGTCCTCTGGGATTCTCTCCTTCTCCTATCTAAGGAAGCCGACGGAACAAACATTGACGGCAGTATCACGCTTCATTCCTTCCCCACGTTTGTCCAGCACAAACACAGCAAATGCTCCCTACTCCCACCTATTTAACTCTACCACAGAGTCATGGCCTGAAGTTTTGAAAATGACACCAGTGTTGGTTTTCACAAAGTTTGCTGCTTCAGTGTTTTTAGATCTTTTTGTAAGATGTTTCTATGGCATACTGAAGTTGAATTACAAGCATTTCATAAGTTTCAAAGGCTTTGATTGACAATTACATTACATTTATGCAAAGAGTCAATATTTCTTTTTCAAGACAATTCACCCTGCCGTGCTGTCTGTCCATCAACTTCTGGGCCCAATCCTGACTGATGGCAGCCCATTCTTGCATCATCAATGCTTGGAGTTGTTCATTATTGGTGGGTTTTTGTTTGTCCACCCGCCTCTTGAGGATTGACAACAAGTTCTCAATGGGATTAAGGGCTGGGGAGTTGATGTTTTGTTCCCCCAGCCACTTAGTTCTCACTTTTGCCTTATGGCCCAGTGCTCCATCATGCTGGATTGTTCATTGTTGGTCACCAAACTGTTCTTGGATGGCTGGGAGAAGTTGCTCTCGGAGGATGTTTTGGTCCCTTTCTTTATTCATGTCTGTGTTCTTTGGCAAACTTGTGAGTGAGCCCTGCACTCCTTTGGCTGAGAAGCAACCCTACACATGAATGGTCTCAGGATGCTTTACTGTTGGCATGACACAGGACTGATGGTAGTGCCGCTCACCTTTTCTTCTCTGGACGCCCCAAAGGGGACTCATCAGAGTAAATGTCTTGACCCTAGCAGTCCTCGGCAGTCCAGTCCCTGTACCTTTTGCAGAATATCAGTCTGTCTCTGATGTTTTTCTTGGCTGCTTTGCTGCTCTTTTTGACGTCCACCAGGCCATCCTCCTAAAGTCTTCGCCTCACTCACACCTGCCCGCTGCCATTCCTGAGCAAACTCTGCACTGGTGGTGCCCGCAGCTGAACCAACTTTAGGAGACGGTCCTGGTGCTTTCTGGACTTTCTTGGGCACCCTGAAGCCTTCTTCACAACAGCAATGGAAATGGGTTTGTTGGGATTAAGTTCATTTTCATGGCAAAGAGGGACTTTGCAAGGAATTGCAGTTCAGCTGATCACTCTTCAGAACATTCTGGAGTCGATGCAAATTGCCATCATAAAAACTGAGGCAGCAAACTTTGTGAAAATTAATATTTGTGCCATTCTCAAAACCTTTGGCCATGACTGTATATACAGTCATAACTCAGTTAATCATGTCCCAGCTAGCGACGTCGCATTTTAACAATGGGCCTTCCATACAGATACAATAAATGATATTGAATAGCATCAAAATGCCATTAAAAGCAGTCATATTACAGTATTATTATTGTATTTCAATAATTATTGTAATTTTATGTGACTTATGTATTATGCAGATGTTAGGTTAGGTTACGTGAGCTTAGGTTAGTTTAGATTAGGTTATGTCAGATCATGTGTACACTTGAAATGTAATCATGGCAATCATGTTCTGCTAGCGAGAAGCCTGGTTTTTCTGTGTGCTGCGCGTGGACTGCACTGTGGTAGACACGGCGCCTTAAATCCAAAATGACATTAGACACAGAGGCACAGCCCAACCCCTTAATGTACATCAGCTTGATCTCGTTGAAACCATATGCCGTCATTAAGCGAGACATGACTATCATGACTATGTGTATATATATATGAATATGTATATGTATATATATATATATATATATATATATATAGTCCTGCGGTGGGTTGGCACCCTGCCCGGGATTGGTTCCTGCCTTGTGCCCTGTATATATATATTGTGAGACTTTCCCGGACACCACCAGTCGGAAACCACTTCTTTATAAAAAGCACACGTTTATTAAACATTAAATAAACACAGTTCCACACAGCACACAATGCACAAAGCAATAATCACCCCAAAATAAACTCTTTCTTAGTCCTTGGCCGCCTTTCCTCTCCTCCTGGGAACTTTGTCCTCCCACTCCCGACTCTGGCTCACTAACTGTAAGGAGGCGGCCCCTTTTATTCCTGCCCAGATGTGCTCCAGGTGGCTGATGACGTTCATCCGGCAGCACTTCCTGGTGTGGCGGAAGTGCTGCCCTTTGAACCGGAAGCACTCCGGGCGTCCCTGGCCGATCCCTCCGCCATCTTGCCAAGTGTGGCGGAAGTAATCACATCCGGGTCTCCTGAGGCTTAAAGCACCCCCTGGCGGTGGCCACGGTACCCAATATGTCAAATCCTCTTTGTCCCTTTCCTGTGGCCCTCTTTTTATCCAGGGCGGCTGCCCCCTTGTACCCCGGAAGCTATTAATGTCCCTTTCCGGTCCCTCCAGGCATCCCGGACAGGTAATGACCGCAGTCATCTGTGACAATATATATATATATATATATATATTCTATATATTATAATATGGATTCTTGAGTTGTTCTGCCGGGAGAGAGGAAAAAGAGTTAGTGGGCAGCGCCAAGCCCTGGTAAGGTGGGTAACGGCATCTATTTGAGCCTGTAAACTATCTACGAAACGCACATGTGTGGCAATATATATACGAGGTGAGACACAAAAATAACCAGGTTGGTAAAAAAAAAAAATATTTATTGATGAATTACAGCATCCTAAACATTGTCACCTTCTATATCCTTCCCCTCCCTCCCGATCTCTACACCGCTCCATTCATATCTTCCATTGATTGAGACTGTGCTGGAAGTCTTCTTGCTTGAGGCTCTTCAACAGGCTTGCCGTTTCTCTCGTCACTTCATCCATTGAAGAAAAAATGTGTTCCCTTCAGGTCACTTTTGATTTTCTGGAACAAGCAAAAATCGCACGGAGCTAATACGGGCGAATAGGGAGGATGGTCGAGGACAGGAATGTTTCTGTCAGTCAAAAACTGCTTTACGGAATGTTGTCTCCGTGAAGCACCCACTTCCCTCCCTTGACCTGGGCGTTGAACGTCTTCCACATTTTCTTGTCCTTCCTTGAACGTTTGTGCCACTCAAAAACTTGTGTGTGAGTCAAACTGGTATCACCGTACACTGTTTTTATCACATCATAAGTTTCTGTGGCCGTTTCGTTCAATTTTCGAGAGAAATCTGATGTTGATTAGCTGTTCGATTTTTTCACCCGACATTATAAGCAGCAACTCGTGTACCGATTGTTGTGCAAATACTGACTGGGCTATTCACAGCCGGTCAGCGGTTTGAGAGGGTCTGTATGAGGGGATATAGATCTATGATTCATGTCTGGCCGACCTCCAAATGGTTTTCCAGGAAAGCCTCAAGCCCAGTCTAGTTATTTTTGTGTCTCACCTCGTATATATAGTAAGAGATAATAAAGAAGCAGAAAAAGGTTTGCGATAGCCACCCCATATGCTTGGAATAAATACAAAAAAGAAACAATCAAAGAAAAGCCTTTACAGACTGAGTTCAAGACAGAACTGCCTTAATGGTAACACAATGGCATTTTTATAGACAAGTCAGAGGAATTGATGTCACTGGGGCTGGAACCAGAAGTGATGTTGACAGGCCCAAGCAGGATTTCCCTCGGATGGTCTACTCATCAGATGTACACACCTTTGCTTCCACTTTTGGGGATCAGAATTCTCAGATGTTGCACCACAGCAGCTGGTTCACTTACTCAGGAGGGTGTAGATCATAGTATTACATCCATAGGTCTGAATCGCCATCTGATTATTTGGGTGGTCACCTAGCAGGTAATACTTGTGATTGGTCGGCCAGTCGCCTGATGAGCCGCAATTAGGGCAAAACACGTGTCGTGTACTCTTTGTATTATTTGGCAGGCACTGTGAAACATCTCTAAGAGCTGCTTCTCACATCTGAGAGGGCATGGCGGATGTTTGCCGACCTGATATAATACTGTCATTTAAGTGAACCAGCCGCCGTGATGCAATGTCAGAGGTTTCGCCTCACGCGCTGATGTCCCATAAAGGGAAGCCAAGGTGAGTACATCTCAAGTGCCCCAACTAGGGTGAAACACGTGTCATGTACTCTTTGTATTATTTGACAGGTACTCTATAACATATATATAGAGGGGTGGACAAAAGTAGGTTTACAGTTGTGCAAATACAAAACACCAGAGTTTATTCTCGTATTATTTATTTGTATTATTTGTCTTCTTATTTGTCAAGTCCTTATCATCACTATTATTAAAGTGTCCTTGAGTGTAGCGATCATAACCTGCATGTCATTTTCCATACGAACAACTGTAAACCTACTCTGGCCCACCCATGTATACAGTACTGTAATGGCAACGCTAGCCAGAAAAGTTTGTGGTCACCTGACCCAGAGAGAGCTTGCCTGACAATTGTCAGTCAGCCCGTCTCCTGATACTTCAAGTCTGCATTTTCCATCCAGGCCTGTAAAAATGATAAACACGATTAAGAAAGCTGGAGGCATCCAAATGCTGTTATTTTACTTTTTGGTTTGCTTTATATTGTGGTCCTTTGCTGCCTGTCACAAATAACCCTTCATTAACTTGGAATTTCAGCCACTTTAGTGTTATTTTGGGTGTGGAGAAGACCTGAGAGCGCCCCCTATCTGCGAGAGTAGACATCAACACATTTAGCTTTTTGATGTGCATGCTTTCTTGTTTTGTTCTCTGGTAAGATGGCAGCCCAAAATCAAATTCTAGACCATACATACTGGCAAAAGTTGAATAATCAGGTTAACATCTTCATTTGGTGAACATTTTTGTCTTGTAGGAATGGCAGACTTATTGAAGAGTCAGACCAGTATCTGATGAGAGAGAGGAGTACCGAGCTCACTGTCCGAAATATCAAGAAAGATGATGGAGGCTCCTATTTCTGCAAGGCCACAAATAAAGCTGGAGTGGACCAAAGCGAGCTGCTTCTGAAGGTGTTTGGTGAGTGTGCTGACGTTTCTGTTGCCTCTTTCATACATAACTCTAGGGCCTTTACAGTATGGCTGTGCTACAGTCAGGTCCATAAGTAGTTAGACTGTGACACAATTTTCATCCTTTTGGCTCTGTACGCCTCCACAATGGATTTGAAATAAAGCAATCAAGAGGTGATTGAAGTGTAGACTTTCAGCTTTAATTTAAGGGCTTTGCCAAAAATATCGTATGAGCCGTTTAGGAGTGACAGCCATTTTTAGACAAGGTCCCTCTATTGGCTGTCATTCCTAAAATTGGGAGGCCTTCACACAGAGCCACAAGGCAGGCTAAGACATTTCACCAGTGTGCCCCTAAGAAGCTCACCCCAATCCTGCAAGTCTTACAACTCCTACCTTCTGGCTTCGGCCTTCATAGGTCTATAAAGGGGAGCTGGCTTTAAAACGTCAAAAATATAAAGAAAAATCCTGAACTGTACATAAAATATCTTACAATGGAGTAAACAGTAAAACTCAGGCTTGTAGTGACAAGTCACAACTAGAAACTTTACAAATTGAGAATTTATTTCAGGAATTACCCTGTTTACCACCATGAACTCTAAAGCTGCTAAACTTGCCTTGGGACCCTTTTTTGCCTTACGACAACAACATCTGGCATCGTGTGGAAAAGTCCATGCTTGGCAGCCATCGAATTGAACTGAACTGGAGAGATTTTGTATGGAAGTATGGTCAATAATACCTCCATCCAGAATCCAGACATTCATCAAAGGCTATAGGAGGACAGCGTCTAGAGGATGTTAGATTTGCAAAAGGAGGCTCAACTAAGTATTGATGTCATATCTCTGTTGGGGTGCCCACATTTATGCACCTGTCTAATTTTGTTATGATGCATATTGAATATTTTCTGTTAATCCAATAAACTTAATGTCACTGCTGAAATACTACTGTTTCCATAAGGCGTGTCATATATTAAAAGGAAGTTGCTACTTTGAAAGCGCAGCCAATGAGAAACAAAAATCAAAAGAATTAAGAGGGGTTCCCAAACTTTTTCATATGACTGTAATTATGCAGGAGTCAGACAACATGTTGGAGAACCAGTGGGTCCCCATTTCAATAAAACAACATGCAGAGCTCTGCGTATTCTGACTCCATTGCTGACGAGTCCAAGACTGACTGGCTCCTTCAGAAGGGGCGGGGCTTACTAGCAGGAAGCAGGAAGTGAGTTAATTCGTCCTCCAGCTGACATCCCTTAGAGTTGTGGGGAAGAAAACGATGTTGTGTCAGCAATGGCGCCCCCTCTTGTCCCAGTGGTGGTATTGCTTACCTGTCCAGAGCCTTGAGCAGGTCTCCATTACAAACACACACATTATAGGATTTACAAGTCTTTTGTTTCTTTGGCTCCTTTTTTCAACTTTGATTATGTAAGTCCTTTTTCTTTATGATTTCTGGATCTGATTTTCGGCTCTGTTTAAAGGATATTGTTTTCTGGATTTGGTATCATTTGATTGGCTTTGCCTTTTAGGCATGTCTCATTTTAATTCAGTTTTTTTTTTTTCCATTTTGCGCTTGTTTTTGAATTTTGTTAATAAAATCGTTAACGTTGTTTTTTGGGACAGGGGATTTTTATGATTTCTCTTCATCCCTACTTTATCGTTTCTTCAGTTTTGGACTACAGAGGGCGAGAAGTCTGCTTTTTAAGTTTGAGGCCAGGTTGATGTTTAATTTTTTTAGTCTGTATTTAGAGCCTTGTGGCCTTGTTTTGGGCTTAGCCTGGGCCTTGAGTTTGATGAAGCCCAGCATAGATGTATCCACATTCTGGACACCCAGTATGCACCAACTTTGTTCATGTTTAACTGTTCATGAAGAATGAATTTAACCAAACAGTGATTACATCTTGCCTGAAGAAGGGGCCTGAGTTGCCTCAAAGGCATGCCTACTGTGAACTTTCCAGTTAGCCAAGAAGTCATTTTTCTTGACTTTTCTATATATTCATAATGGCTAACACGGTACAACACCCTAGTTCTACAAACATTTCTTTGAAATCTGCCCTAAACAAGTTTCCATGTTTGTCCTTGCATTCCTGCTCAGGCATTTATTTTAAAGTAACAGATAAGATCCACTTCATACTTTTATTAAGAGAAACTTCAGTCTTGTCTCTTAATCTCTATTTGCTTAAAATGAAACAGTTAATCAGCTTTGGTTTTTCCTCAGTGATCACTGACCATGGTCCTGAATCAGCCAAGTCGCTCCTCTCTGGACTGTCTCCAGTGCTGCTGTGTCTTTTATTTGTAATATGGAAATCAAAACTATATAATTAAGCATAACCTCTCTTGACTTGTACTCCATGCACTATACAGTCACATGAAAAAGTTTGGGAACCCCACTTAATTCTTTAGCTCATTGGCTGAACATTCAAAGTAGCAACTTCCTTTTAATATCTGACATGCCTTATGGAAACAGTAGTATTTCAGCAGTGACATTAAGTTTATTGGATTAACAGAAAATATGCAATATGCATCATAACAAAATTAGACAGGTGCATAAATGTGGGCCCCCCAACAGAGACATGACATCAATACTTAGTTGAGCCTCCTTTTGTAAATCTAACAGCCTCTAGACGCTGTCCTCCTATAGCCTTTGATGAGTGTCTGGATTCTGGATGGAGGTATTGTTGACCATTCTTCCATACAAAATCTCTCCAGTTCAGTTCAATTTGATGGCTGCCAACAGGCCCGGTCTTAGGTGTTATGGGGCCCTAGGAGAAAGGGGGGTCCAGGGGCCCCCTGAGGGGGGCAGAGGCCCCCTGGAAGCTCTGTGAAATGCGTGAAAATTAGACCAAGGAGTTGATCCGGGGCCCCCCAGATGCTGGGGCCCTAGGCGGTCGCCTACTTCGCCCTACGCCTAAGGCCGGGCCTGATTGGGACAAATAATGCTGTAGTATATTTAAGTATATATGACAATTGCTCACTCGGACAATTTGTTTTGGGGGCCCCCAAGAAGGCGGGGGCCCTAAGCTATAGCTTGTGTAGCTTATACGTAAATCCTGCACTGGCTGCTAAGCATGGACAGCCTGCTTCAAATCATCCCATAGATTGTCGATGATATTCAAGTCAGGGGACTGTGACGGCCATTCCAGAACATTGTACTTCTCCCTCTGCATGAATGCTTTTGTAGATTTCAAACTGTGTTTTGGGTCATTGTCTTGTTGGAATATTCAACTCCTGCGTGACTTCAACTTTGTGACTGATGCTTGAACATTATCCTGAAGAATTTGTTGATATTGGGTTGAAGTCATCTGACCCTCGACTTTAACAAGGGCCCCAGTCCCTGAACTAGCCATACAGCCCCACAGCATGATGGAACCTCCACCAAATCTGACAGTAGGTAGCAGGTGTTTCTCTTGGAATGCGTTGTTCTTCTTCCGCCATGCAAAGCGCTTTTTGTTATGACCAAATAACTCAATTTTTGTCTCATCAGTCCAAAGCACTTTGTTCCAAAATGAATCTGGCTTATCATATATGAGCATTGGCATACAACAAGCGACTCTGTTTGTGGCGCGAGTGCAGAAAGGGCTTCTTTCTCATCACCCTGCCATACAGATGTTCTTTGTGCAAATTGAATTGTAGAACGATGTACAGATACACCATCTGCAACAAGATGTTCTAGCAGGTCTTTGGAGGTGATCTGTGGGTTGTCTGTAACCATTCTCACAATCCTGCTCATATGCTGCTGTTGTATTTTTCTTGGCCTGCCAGACCTGTTGGTTTAACAGCAACTGTGCCTGTGGCCTTCCATTTCCTGATTCCATTCCTTACAGTTGAAACTGACAGTTTAAATCTCTGAGATCGCTTTTTGTAGCCTTCCCCTAAACCAGGAGACTGAACAATCTTTGTTTTCAGATCTTTGGAGAGTTGCTTTGATGATCCCATGCTGTCACTCTTCAGAGGAGAGTCAAAGGGAAGCACAACTTGCAATTGACCACCTTAAATACCTTTATATCTCATGATGGGACACACCTGTCTATGAAGTTCAAGGATTAATGAGCTCATCCAACCAATTTGGTGTTGTAAGTAATCAGCATTGAGCAGTGACAGGCATTCAAATCAGCACAATGACAAGGGGACCCACATTTGTGCACAGCCAGTTTTTCACATTTGATTTAATTTCCTACAACTAAATACTGCGTCACTAAAAATCTTTGTTTGGAAAAGACCCCAGTACTTAGATGTTCCTAGGAAATGAAAGACACACCACTGTTATCTTTATTGTTGAAAGGAGATTCAATTATTATGCAGGCTGAGAGGGGTTCCCAAACATTTTCATATGACTGTATCTATTATATAATAAAATGATAAGGTCTGTGTGTCCAGGCCCTCACAGTAATCAGATTGCTCAGTTTGATGCAATGAAAGAGGAAGCGCAAGTGAGATTCATGAGGAATAGTAAAGGCGCATGCTAAGAGAGTCATCTTAAAAGTACAGAAAGTATAAAACTGGTACCTTCAAAATAATAACCGAGTCTGAGAAGCAGGCTTTATGGGAATGGCCTTGAGAGGGGGAGCAGCAGGTAAGAGAAGTTCAGACACACACGAATACGCAGGAAAGACGCTGGAGGCACAAGTAAGCCAAGAGAGTGAAAATATTCTTGTTATTCCATTAACCTTATTATTTATTAATAAACTTAATTTATTTTAGATTTTATTAACTTAATTATTTTAAATTTTTATTATTTATTAGTCTTCGACTGGTGCCCTCATAATAGCTTTATTGATTGCATCTATTCACTCTCTCAGTGTAGAGAACCCACTACAAAACCCCCAGGTCCTTCTCATAAGCTGTACATTCAAGTTTTAGACCTCCCACTGCGAAGTCAACTCTAACATTTCTACTTCCAACATTTTAGATTTTATATTTCTTTTAATGAATGTCTAATGAGCTAAAGTGTTCCCAAGTATAAAAGTCACAAAAATGCCCACTAGAGGGGGAAATACCATGAAACCCCAGCTTGTTATACTTAAAGGCAATGAAGAATCTTCATAAATAAAAAAATATATATTTATTTTAACCCTTAAGGTACCAGAACTGGATATAGTTGGTTCCCAATGCAATTTCCTCAGCATGTCGGAGCCAAGTATATTTGGTGACGTACATTCATTGAACTCTGCAATTGGCTCTAGTCTCTTCTCAGTGCAATTTGCCAGCACGCTGGAGCTGATCAGTCCGTGCCATATATTTGTTGGGCAGCCAGCTCATGACCACTGGCACCCCCTTGTGAATTAGCATCACTGTCCCTGAGATTCAGCCGCTGCACTAGACTGGCCTGCAAGCGTCAGTGTGTCAAGCCAGTTCAAGCGCAGCTGGTGCAGTCGGTGATTTACTGAATTGCATTAATGGCGTCACTTGCACCTTGTACGTATAATAAGAGATTGTTGCAGTAGTTTTTTTTTTAAATAGTTTTTACAGTTCATTGGCAGGGTTTAAAATGATCCGTGTTGCAGTAATTATGATGCTCTTTGCATGAAAAAAATATGTGATCCATTAAAATTTCACTTCTTCTTGGAGAATTGTGACATTTACTTACAAAGTGCAGCAAAAAAGTATTTGGCGTCTGGGGATGCATTAACCCCCCAAGTATGTGGTTTAAGGGTTAACGAAAAGCTCTGTTAAAGAATAATAAGCTCCAAGAAGCACAAAGGTACAGAAGGCAATGCCCTCAAAATAGAAAAACCAGAGGTAAACAATGTTGAAAATCACAATCCAGAATCATCTTCTTCTTCCTTCAGCTGGTCCCGTTAGGGGTTGCCACAGTGGATCATCTTTGTCTGCATATTGATCTGGTCCAAGTTTACGCCGGATGCCCTTCCTGACGTAACCCTCAGAATGAAAAGTCAAAAAACAGAGGAAGGGTTCAAAATATTCATAAATCTCAAAAAGCACAGAATAAACTCCAGAGTACTCACCTCCCACCCCACAAGAGCTTTCACAATGAACCGCAGGGGACTGTGGGCAGCTGATGGACGGGTTGCTCCGACCTCTCACCGTCAAATTACATGGCACACAATGTTAACAACGTTAATAAGCACAAGGTGACATTTGAAGTATGAACTACTTGAATTTGAAATAAAACAGAAAGGCAGGCGTCGATATCTAGGGAATCCACTCACAAGATTCAAACTGGAAAGCCAAAGTAGAAGACATGAACAGAATGTCAAAGCAAGAGTTTCACGTTAAATAGCACTGAGTGCTACAGCATCAAGTGGCCCCGCCCTCCCCGGCTCCACAGAAAGAACATAACTTACAGAACTTTTAAACGTTCAACAACATAAAGTGATACAAAATAAATAAACAAAACAATATTCTTAACAACCTACATCAATCTAAAATACATCAGAAGGAGGAAATAAAGAGAAAAAAGACATCCAGAGCCAAGATGGAGCCCTGGTTAAACCAAAGCAGGCAGGCAGACAGACAGACAGACAGACAGACAGACAGACAGACAGACAGACAGACAGACAGACAGACAGAAAGAAAGAAAGAAAGAAAGAAAGAAAGAAAGAAAGAAAGAAAGAAAGAAAGAAAGAAAGAAAGAAGTGGTAGCGCTGAATGTTACATTGCGTTCCAGTCTATAGCAGGCTTTGTTGGTGATTTCACACTGTCTACCCAACAAATCATGAGACGCGACAGGTCATACGAGCCGAGTGAGTCACCCTCATTACTGCCGCTGTCCTCTGCCCTTCCCAGCTGTCGAAAGTAAAATCCCACCATCTTCTGAAGGGATCTCATTAGGTGTGTACCGTATCTGTCTCAAGCCCCGCTGGCCGGAGCCGTTAATCCCCTGCAGTCTCCTATCAAAGCTCTCTGCTCACGATTTTTATAAATAGACTTCAGAGCCGTTGAGATAAAGCCCCCGAGTCAGACAGATATATTTTGCCCTGAAAGATAAATGGCCGGTCTTCTTCTAAGCACCATCCGTGACAGCACTGCAAGTTTACAAAAGCGTGTCAAACATCATGGAAGCCTAATGGAAAACAAAGCTGCATGATAAATGCTGATTGAGCACAATTTACTCCTGTAGAGGTGCCAGGGTTCTAGCAGGATGACGGATTACGCAGGTCTTTATACGGAATAAAGACGGGAAAGTCGTTTAAAAGTACATTTTGCATGATTGTGTCTAGATGGATGTACATTATAAATGTGGAAAGTCTGATAGAATAATATAGAATGAGAGATTTTCATCTAAGCAATGGCAAGTGCCTTCTTTACAAATGAGTCACATATTAGAGAGAGAAGTTTCCAGAAGTGAAGGGTGGGTGGGGCTGAGCTACTAAATATGAATAAGGGAGTGGCAAACAGACAAGGGACAGAGACGCTGATACAGTGATGGCAGCGGCACGGCAAACTGACCCCGGGGGGTTTGGGGGTATCTGTATTTGTCGTGAAATTGTAGCAATGCACTCCATGATTTGAACTTCTGTGCAGGCTTCTTGGAGACAAAAGATTATTATTGTCACTTGAACGCTGTTAGAAATGGATTAAAGATTAAAATTGTGATGATACAGAGAACAGCAACAACATACAACAATGGAGCTCAAAGTGTTTTACAATATAACAAAAAAAAAAGTTATAAGAAATAAAAAAAGATTAGGCAATACATATTAAAGAATAAGTAACAACAAGATAAGGGAAGGTCAGATGGCCAGGAGGACAGGAGAAAAACAAACCAAAAATTCCAAATAGGTTGGAGAAAAAAAAAATCTGCAATGGGGGTCCAAGGCCAAAAGACCACCCAGCCACCACTGGCCATTCTAACTAACATAAATGTTCCTAACTCAAAGCTCTTAGTCTTTCATTTGTTGGTTTCGTGGAAAGCTGAGACTCCCGCCCTCCTTCCATCATCTCAGGGGGGCTTCATGGTGCCTTGATCAGGTGGTGGAGGTAGTGCAGATCGCCACCACAGAAGAACCGGAAAGAAACAGCAGAGAAAAGTGGGGATCCGTGAAGAATATGAAGAAGAAGGAGAAAAGTATGACTCCTGTTGCAAAATTCATGGTAGAGTTCTACTCATATTTTTGAGGGGGTCTTGCATGGTATGGTAGTTATCCCTTAAACCGCCGGAACTGGCTATAGTCGGTCGCCAATGCAATTTACCAGCACGCCAGAGCTGATCAGTCCGTGCCGTCCATTCGTTGAGCAGCCCCCCCATGACCACTGGCGCCCCCTTGTGAATCAGCATAACTGCCCCAGGTATTCAGCCTCTGCACTAGACTGGCCTGCCAGCATCAGTGTTGGCCTCAGTGTGCTCAAACGCAGCTGGCACAATCGGTGATTGACTGAATTTCATCAATGGCGTCACTTGCACCTTGTACATATAATAATAGATTGTTCCAGTAGTGTTTTTTTGTAGTTTTTACAGTTCATTGGCAGGGTGTAAAATGATCCGTGTGGCAGTAATTGTGATGCTCTTTGCATGAAAATTAATATGTGATCTATTAAAATTTCACTTTTTCTTGGTGAATTGTGACATTTACTTAAAAAGTGCAGCAAAAGAGTATTTGGCGTCTGGGGGTACATTAACCCCCCAAGTATGTGGCAGTTTAAGGGTTAAGATTCTTGATTTGGATTCTCACTATTTGAAGTAAGTTCACTTTCTTCAAAGCCATTAACAAGTCGTCCACCTTACTAAACAAGCTGAGTAGTTTTATAACTGGTTGTTTTGCACTGTTATTTTATTAGCATTATTTTGAGGGGGGTGTTGTTATTCTTTTCACATTCTTTTTCTTCTTTTTGGGATTGCTGAACCCAGTCCTGACATTTACATTTTGATATTTCTTGGAAATATGTTACGTCTTCCCATGCTGCCACTTTGTTTTCTGCAGGAGTCACCATTTTGTGCCAATTTGTTTAGCGTTTGCTTATATGGTTGTTAGGGATGATGTTGGGGGTCACGGATGGCATGCCATCATTGCTCAAGGGCCTTCCTGATTGTTAAAGTTTGTGGATACTCAAGAGAATTTCAAGGCTTGTGTGCATTTAAAGTTCTTGAAGATGTTAGGATCACATCTTGGGCTTTGTCACTAGGGTTTAGGATTAGGATTAGTGGAGGAAGACCCATATAGGGTACACTGATCCAAATGTTTATCAAATTTATTTCTTTTAACCATCCGTTTTATTTTACACTATACAATTAAATAAATAATAAATATTGGTTACGTTGTATAAAAATTAATTCTAAAATGTTAAAATACTTTTTAAATGTATTTAAATAAAGTATAAATAATCATACAAAATGTATTTAAAATTATATGAGGGTTAAAAACAGTGCCCCCTATTGACCATTTAAATAAAAGCTAAATTTATAACTGTAATAAAATGGATAAATCCTAACAGCTCCTTACTATTTTAATCTAAAGCTTCATTACAAGTATCTAAATGAATCTAAAAATAAGGGAAACTAAAAGGTCCATCATTTGACCCCAGAGCTATTTTTAAATTTAAAGCACCCAAGGGAAAAAAATTAACATCAGGGCCCCAAGGAGTGTTTTAATCTCAGGGCTCTGAGAGGTATATTTAACTTCAGGGCTATAAAAAATATTATTTTTAAGATAAGGGTTGGGAGTGGGGAAAGGACATATTATAACTATTTTTAAATTTAAAGCCCCCAGTGGGTAAAATATAACATCAGGGCCCCAAGGAGTGTTTTAAACCTCAGGGCTCTAAGAGGTATATTTAACCTCAGGATCTCCATGAGGAATCTTTTAACATCAGGGCAGTAAAAATGATTGTTTTTAAGATAAATGATGGAGGTGCGGAAAGGCCGTATTATAACTAGGTTTAAATTTAAAGCCCCCAATGGGGTAAAATTGAACATAAGGGACCCAAGGAGTGTTTTTTTAACCTCAGGCCCTCAGGGAAATTTTGAGGATCAAATTTTTGGCTTTGCCACTAGGTTTAGGGTTAGGCTTAGCATTTGTTTCCGTCTCTTGTTTACCTCTCGCTCGTGTTTTCTATTGTACTCCTCCCAGCAGCCAACAAATGCACTCAATGGTTTCCTCTTGTGATTCAAACTTCAGTTCTCTGTGGTGTCTTTACATTAGACCTGACAGATCAAAGTCATGGCAGTGCTGTTGTAGGGGTTTCTTTGGTACTGCCAGCATCCACCATCATGGCAATTCATGAACACCTGGCCATACGCATTTCAGGTCATGTAGGGTCTCCCCGTGGGTGGTCCCTTTTCACCTCAAAGCCATTTGACTCTAAATTTGAGGTGTCGCTGTTTTAGTCGAGGCACTTCATAGCCAAGAGATTTTCCTGAGTAGCAGGTGACTGTCAGGCTCTCAGTTGACTTATCGTCAAATCTCTATGGCTGCATTTTGTCATATGATGATGAAGATGTCACATCACAATGATCAGGTGCCAAACGAGACACACCAGGCATCATCAGCCCATTGTTTTAGTGATTTTTCATGACATGTAATCTTGTATGCTTTCCTAGTTAGTAGCAAAAGAGGGGTAAACACTTTCAGCTAGGGGCGAAAATCTTAACGAGGGAGAAATCCACACACATACAGGGAAATGCTGGGATGGCCCCTAAAATGGCACTACTCACTAAGTCCAGCCAACAACATTGTTGTTTCAGAATGCCAAAGAACTCATCATAATTTACTGGTGGTAGTTGAGGTTCACCGCTAGGAATATAAATGTGAGGATGTGAGGCAGGTCTACCGTTCAAATACTCAAGCACATCATTTTCTCTTACAATGGCCTTTTCCAGAGGTGGTCAGTTTAACAATAGATTTTGAGACAATGTAAGCAAACGACTGGACAACTTGACTTGTGTGGGTTATGTCACCATTGACCCCAGTTATATCAGTTATACCCGCTGCTATCTCCGTTCTGCATTAAAACATGTGGTTAGAACTCATCTAAGACAACTAAATGGCTGCCACAAGATAGTTGTGGTCCAAAAACAACCGCAAAGCAATCCAGGACCTTAACTGGCTGGCCCAGAAGAGTCTCAGGCCAAACTGCCAGCTAGAAGCTTGCAGCCGAACAGACAGACCCCAAAATGGAGAAAGTGGCATTTCAAGATGCTTTTGAAATAATTGCAAATGATTATTTTTAACAAGAAACAGTAAACACTACTTAAAATATGATAAAGTCCAACATAAGAAACATTACAGTGTTGTCCTATTGCATATTAAAAGAGTAGGCCAAACCTGTTCAGTTTATATTTACTTTTGAAGGCACATCAAATTTATTTCCTGTCATTTTATCAAGTTTTATATTTTATCTGGTCACTTTTCATTTGGAAAACACCTTTTAGAAGCCACTTCACTTTGTAACCCTAACCCTTGCCTGATTAAGCAAGAAAAAGGGGGGCAGACTCCTCCATTCTGAGGGGACACCCTGAAGTGAAATGCTCGGCTTTCTGTGATCGGTCACTCTCGTCTGCATCACTTTAACATTTACTTTATAATGAAAAAAATAAAAATCTGACACTCATAATAAAACAGTCAGTTAGTCATTTACCAACCCGCTATATCCTAACACAGGGTCACAGGGGTCCACTGGAGCCAATCCCAGCCTACAAAGGGCATAAGGCAGGAACAAATCACGGGCAGGGCACCAGCCCACCGCAGGGAACACACTAGAGACAATGTAGGATCGCCAATGCACCTAACATGCATGTCTTTGGACTGTGGAAGGAAACCCACGCAGACACGGGGAGAACATGCAAACTCCAGGGAGGACCCGGGAAGCGAACCCTGGTCTCCTTACTGCGAGGCAGCAGTGCTACCACTGTGCCACTGTGCTGCCAACAAAAATGAAACAGTCGTTGATAAATGAACAAATCCGACAGCAGGATGCGTCTATAGAATACAGTTAAAGTTTTTTTTTTGTCATTACCGTGTTTAATCATCTAATGTGTGGAATTCACTGCTAACAAATTACTGAAACAACTGTCAATGCACAAATATGGCGTTTAAACGAAGACATGCTGAAAATGTAACAATTAGGTGAGATAAAGTACAGTAGCTGAAAGCCAAATCATCTTTATTTATATGTCATCCAATCTGTTCAGTAACACATATTGTTTATTTAACATAATGTATTATTAACGACAATTCTCGTATTAATGAACTAATTTGTAGAAAAACAATTAAATGGGCAACTCAGGCTTCACACACACACTCGGCTCTCAAACTGGTGAAGGTTGATTCGTGCCTCATCTCCGGTATTTCTAGAATGGCCTCGACACTACAGCTGCTGCTATCTATTGGAGTAAGCAGACTACGTGAATGAATGAATTGTTGATATATATACAGTATATAGATAGATAGATAGATAGATAGATAGATAGATAGATAGATAGATAGATAGATAGATAGATAGATAGATAGATAGATAGATAGATAGATAGATAGATAGATGATAAGGCACTATATAACATAGATAGATAGATAGATAGATAGATAGATAGATAGATAGATAGATAGATAGATAGATAGATAGATAGATAGATAGATAGATAGATAGATAGATAGATAGATAGATAGATAGATAGATAGATAGATAGATAGATAGATAGATACTTTATTAATCCCAAGGGGAAATTCACATACTCCAGCAGCATCTTACTGGTACAAAAAACAATATTAAAAATAGAAAAATAAAAATAAAAGTAGAAAAGTACACATACACATACACATACATACACGAAGCTTGGAGGAGAGGAGTGGAGGCGGACCAGAGACTAAAAGGCATTGTGCGTGTGGCCAGGACTTAAGGGGTGATTGGTGCTGAGGCACTGGGTATGTGCACTGTTACTGTAAATATTATGGCTAATAAACACGTGTGTGGTAAAACCATCATGTATGTCCAGGCTGTTCCCCACAATATATAGTATATATATGTGTGTGTGTGTACACTCACCAGCCACTTTATTAGGTACACCTTGCTAGTACCGGATTGGACCCCCTTTTGCCTTCAGAACCGCCATTTTTCTTCGTGGCACATATTTAACAAGATCCTGGAAACATTCCCCTGGGATTGTGGTCCATATTGACATGACAGCATCACGCATTTGCTGCAGATTTGTTGGCTGCACATCCATGATGTGACTCTTCCGTTCCACCACATCACTAAAGGTGCTCTACTGGATTGAGATCTGGTGACTGTGGATGCCATTTGAGTCCAGGGAACTCATTGTCATGTTCAAGAAAATCCAGTTTGAGATGAAGTGAGCTTTGTGACATGGCACATTAACCTTCTGGAAGTAGCTATCAGAAGATCGGGTCATAAAGGGATGGAGATGGTCAGCAACAAGACTCAGGTAGGCTGTGGCATTTAAGAAATGCTCAGTTGGCACTAAGGGGCCCATAGTGTGCCAAGAAAATAATCCCCCACACCATTACACCACCAGCACCAGTCTGAACCTTTGATACGAGGCAGAATGGATCCATACTATCATGTTGTTGACACTAAATTCTCACTCTGCCATCTGAATGTCACAGCAGAAATTGAGACTCATCACACCAGGCAATGTTTTTCCAATCTTCTATTGTTCAATTTTGGTGAGCCCATGTGAATTGTCACCTCAAGGTTTGATGTGTTGTGTGTTCAGAGATGCTCTTCTGTATACCTCGGTTGTAACGAGTGCTTATTTGAGTTCCTGTTGTGTGTTTATCAGCTCAGACCAGTCTGGCCATTCTCTTCTGACCTCTGCCATCAACAAGGCCCAGAGATCTGCCACTCACTGATATTTTCCCTTTTTTGGACCATTCTCTATAATCCCCAGAGGTGGTTGTGCATAAAAATCCCAGCAGATCATCAGTTTCTGAAATACTCAGACCAGCATGTTACAGAATAAGAGGTCACATTAAAAATACTAAATGGATAAACATGGTGACTTTCAAGGGAATTGAATATTTTTGCACAGCACTGTATAATTTTCAGCACCTTCATCTCCTCCTCCTCTTCTATGAGTGTTGTCCACTGCCTAACAACTCGCTGATGTAGAGGAGGCGGCTTCTTTAATGCCTGACCCAGGAGTACTTCTGGTGCCACAGCACTGCACGTCACAAGCACATCCATGCCAGGCCAGAAACCCCCCCAAACTAGCAGTACTGTTTCCCAGAAGCTCCCCGGCAGCACCCAAATAGCACAACAGGGCTGTTTTTCAGGACTAAAGCTCCCAATATGCTCTGCGGGTGTACAAATGGGAATTCCACCAGAGAGATTTGACCTCCCTGAGTGTAGGGTGAATACACAGTGTGACCCCGGGAAGAAGTCTCCATTTGTCCTTCCATTACAGCCCTCCAGTTGGGAAAGGTAACTCCAACCAACCTGCCTGGGTGCCTCTCCATCCATATCCTTCCATTATGGACTCTTGTCCAGGCAAAGAATCGCCACCAATCTCCATCGGAATGCCAGTCTCTCTGTTTCGATATTCATTTTATATATATATATACACATATCAACAATTTGTTTATTCAAGTAGTCTGCTCTAATATTTAAAAGAATAGTTTTCATGAGAACAGACCATTCACCCCAACAAGCCGATTCTCTTAGATTGTCCATGAACACCATTCAAGTTTTCCATGATAGACTGGTGCCCTGCCCAGGGTTTGCTCCTGCTTTGTGTCCTATGCTAAATTGGATAAGCTCCGGCACCCCATTTGACCCTCTTCAGGACAAAGCAGGTTGGAAAATGACTGACGTTCAAGTTTTGAATGTCCCTAAAGTCCTACTGTCCATCACACTATTTGGTCATTTATTCTACATGCCTATGGCTGTCTTTGTATTGAACAGCTT
This sequence comes from Erpetoichthys calabaricus, assembly GCF_900747795.2. Taxonomy (NCBI): domain Eukaryota; kingdom Metazoa; phylum Chordata; class Cladistia; order Polypteriformes; family Polypteridae; genus Erpetoichthys; species Erpetoichthys calabaricus. Next base: position 294,129,383 of record NC_041397.2, on the reverse strand, counting down.
TCTTTGTGTGAAATTTACTCTTAGCAAGTTTCCAACTTTGTCCTCATGCTCTTGTTGAAATGTTTATTTTAAAGCAAAAGCCATTGTGCTAATTCCTTTCATGATTTTTAAACACTCCAGTCATGTCCCCTCTTAATCTTTGTTTGTTTAAACTGAAAAAGCTCAACTCCGTCAATCCCTTTTCATAGCGCATACCTCAAAGTCCTGGAATCAGCTCTTCTGCAGACCCTCTCTGGCACTGCTATGTCTTTTTCTTTTATAATATGCAGACCAGAACTGTACAGAGTACTCCTGGTGAGGCCTCACCATTTTGGTATATAACTTAAGTATAACCTCCCCTGACTTGTACTCTACACATCGGGATGCAAAACCTAACATCCCATTAGCTTTCCTGATCACTTCTGTTTACTGGGTGTAGATATTGTCGAGTCCACTATGACTACAGGTCTTTCTCATGAGGGTATTTACAAGTTTTGGACCTATGGCAGCAGCCCATTCTTGCATCAGCAATACTTGGAGTTTTTCAGAATTGGTGGGTTTTTGGTTTTCCACCCACCTCTTGAGGACTGAGCACAAGTTCTCAATGGGATTAAGGTCTGGGGAGTTTCCTGGCCATGAACAAAAAATTTTGATGTTTTGTTCCCAGAGCCACTTAGTTTTCACTTTTTCCTTATGGCCCAGTGTTCCATCATGCTGGATTTTTCATTGTTGGTCACCAAACTGTTCTTGGATGGCTGGGAGAAGTTGCTCTCGGAGGATGTTTTGGTCCCATTCTCTATTCATGGCTGTGTTCTTCGGCAAACTTGTGAGTGAGCCCTGCACTCCTTTGGCTGAGAAGCAACCCTACACATGAATGGTTTCAGGATGCTTTACTGTTGGCATGACACAGAACTGATGGTAGTGCCGCTCACCTTCTCTTCTCTAGATAGATAGATAGATAGATAGATAGATAGATAGATAGATAGATAGATAGATAGATAGATAGATAGATAGATAGATAGATAGATAGATAGATAGATAGATAGATAGATAGATAGATAGATAGATAGATAGATAGATAGATAGATAGATAGATAGATAGATAGATAGATACTTTATTAATCTGAAGGGGAAATTCACATACTCCAGCAGCAGCATACTGATAAAGACAATATTAAATTAAAGAGTGATAACAATGCAGGTATACAGACAGTCAATAACTTTGTATAATGTTAACGTTTACCCCCCCGGGTGGAATTGAAGAGTCGCATAGTTTGGGGGAGGAACGATCTCCTCAGTCTGTCAGTGGGGCAGGACATTGACAGCAGTCTGTCGCTGAAGCTGCTCCTCTGTCTGGAGATGACACTGTTTAGTGGACGCAGTGGATTCTCCATGATTGACAGGAGCCTGCTCAGCGCCCGTCACTCTGCCACAGATGTCAAACTGTCCAGCTCCATGCCAACAATAGAGCCTGCCTTCCTCGTCAGATTGTCCAGGCGTGAGGCGTCCCTCTTCTTTATGCTGCCTCTCCAGCACACCATCGCGTAGAAGAGGGCGCTCGCGACAACCGTCTGGTAGAACATCTGTAGCATCTTATTGCAGATGTTGAAGGACGCCAGCCTTCTAAGGAAGTATAGTCGGCTCTGTCCTTTCTTGCACAGAGCATCAGTATTGGTAGTCCAGTCCAATTTATCATCCAGCTGCACTCTCAGGTATTTATAGGTCTGCACCATCTGCACACAGTCACCTCTGATGATCACAGGGTCCATGAGGGGTCTGGGCCTCCTAAAATCCACCACCAGCTCCTTGGTTTTGTTGGTGTTCAGGTGTAGGTGGTTTGAGTCGCACCATTTAACAAAGTCCTTGATGAGGTTCCTATACTCCTCCTCCTGCCCACTCCTGATGCAGCCCATGATAGCAGTGTCGTCAGCGAACTTTTGCACGTGGCAGGACTCCGAGTTGTATTGGAAGTCTGATGTATATAGGCTGAACAGGACCGGAGAAAGTACAGTCCCCTGCAGCGCTCCTGTGTTGCTGACCACAATGTCAGACCTGCAGTTCCCGAGACGCACATACTGAGGTCTGTCTGTAAGATAGTCCATGATCCATGCCACTAGGTATGAATCTACTCCCATCTCTGTCAGCTTGTCCGTAAGGAGCAGAGGTTGGATGGTGCTGAAGGCGCTAGAGAAGTCCAGAAACATAATTCCTACTGCACCATTGCCTCTGTCCAAGTGGGAGAAGGATCAGTGTAGCATATAGATGATGGCATCCTCCGCTGCCACCTTCTCCTGGTATGCGAACTGCAGAGGGTCGAGGGCATGGCAGACCTGTGGCCTCAGGTGATGAAGCAGCAGCCGTTCCATGGTCTTCATCACATGTGACGTCAGATGGCAGCACCGCTCACCTTTTCTTCTCCAGATGCCCCAATCAATCAGAAAGGGGACTAATCAGAGTAAATGACTTGGATGTTTTGGTCCCATTCCTTATTCTTGGCTCGGGATCGGGGGGCACCACCAGTGCAGAGCTTGCTCAGGAATGGCAGCAGGCAAGTGTGAGTGAGGCGAAGACTTTTGGAGGATGGCCTGATGGGTGTCAAGAAGGGCAGCAAAGAAAAACATCAGGGACAGGCTGATATCCTGCAAAAGGTACAGGGATTGGACTGCTGAGGACTGCTGGGGTCAAATCATTTATTCTGATGCATCCCCTTTCTGATTGATTGGGGCATCTGGAGAAGAAAAGGTGAGCAGTGCTGCCATCAGTCCTGTGTCATGCCAACAGTAAAGCATCCTGAGACCACTCATCTGTTGTGTTGCTTGTCAGCCAAGGGAGTGCAGGGCTCACTCACAATTTTGCCCAAGAACACAACCATGAATAAAGAATGGGACCAAAACATTTTCCGAGATCAACTTCTCCCAACCATCCAAGAACAGTTTGGTGACCAACAATGAACAATCCAACATGATGGAGCGCCGGTCATGAGGTGAAAGTGAGAATTAAGTGGCTGTGGGAACAAAACATTGAAATTTGGGGTGAATGGCCAAGAAACTCCCCAGACCTTAATCCCATTGAGAACTTGTGGTCAATCCTCAAGAGGTTGGTGGACAAACAAAAACCCACCAATTCTGAACAACTCCAAGCATTGATGATGCAAGAATGGGCTGCCATCAGTCAGGATTTGACCCAAAAGTAGATGGACAGACAGCATGGCAGGGTGAATTGCAGAGGTCTTGAAAAAGAAAGAAGGACCAACACTGTAAATATTGAATCTGTGCATAAACTTAATGGAGTTGTCAATAAAAGCTTTTGAAACTTAGGAAATGCTTGTAATTCTACTTCAGTATACCACAGAAACATGAGGTCACTGGAAAGGAGTGTGTAGCTCTCCCGATATCTATGCAAAAGGACAAAGTCTTTAGAGTCCTGGTGCTTCCTGTCTTGCTATATGGTTGTGAGACATGGACGCTATCCAGTGACCTGAGATGAAGACTGGACTCCATCAGTTCTGTGTCTCTCCAGAAAATCCTTGGGTACCGTTGATTTGACTTTGTGTTGCTCATGGAGTCTCAAATGAGGCACATTACCTGCATTGTGATGAAGCGTAAGTTACGGCACTACGGTCATATGGTGTGATTACCCGAGGGTGATCCGGCTCATTTTTGAGGACTCGAGTGGTTGGACCAGGCCAAGGGGACGCCCACATAACACCTGGCTGTGGCAGATAGAGGGTCATTTCCGGAGGGTGGTGACTGGTGTCTGCCTGGGGGGCTGCCAACCAAGATCCCGAGCTGTTTCGTCGTGTGGTGGGTACTGTACTGTTGATGCTCCCCAACCTGACCTGACGTGACTACAAACTACAAGCGGTAAATAGTGTAAAAAATATCATTTTTGGGGGGAGTATTCCAATTCACATGTCAATTATCAGTAGATCACATTGGCTCCATTCCATGTATTTGACTTTTTTGTGAAGAAAACCCAGTAAAGTGCATGATGGTGTTGTTTGATGTGTGGCATATGAAGAGCCTTTGTTACGCTGTGTGGCACACAAATGCCCAACACAGTAGACAGTTGAGTGGGAATGCTCTTTTCCCTCACTCCCCACGGCAGCACAGTCCATAGATGCACCAGTAAACCCCAAACACGCAGTCCATTTCTTCTCCTTGTCTCTTCTACCTCCACTCTTCCCTCAAGCTTAGTCCTCCACCTCCCTGAATGGAGTGAGGCGGCCCCCTTTATAGACCTCCAGGTGTTCCACGATCTCCTTCCGGCTGCACTTCTGAGTGTGGCGCCAGCCCTTCAGAAGAGGTCTCAGCCGTTCTCCATTCAACCCAAAGGCAGTGGCCATGGGCCCTAGCAGGGTTGAGCTTCCAAGCTCCAATGCCATCTGTCGTCCAGGGGGAGGTACTGCCTTCCCCTGGTCCTTCCATTATGGGTAAGAATCCCAGCTGTCTATCACGACTGGTAAAATGAACTCTAAATATGAAGCGTTCACAGGTCTTATATTGCTGTATTTCAAGAGGAGTCTGTCTCACTTAAGGCACCTTTGACCTTTATAAGAGGAAGTTAGTTCAGTAGGCCACATTGCAGTGATGAATGTCCACTTTACTGCTGCTTTCTAAGTGCCATTAAGACTAACAGAAGCCCCTTTAAGGTCTTGTTACAGAGCATCATGTGAGTAATGCATGCCTTTTCACAGGACCTGAAGTTATTACTGAAACAGGTGGAGTTAACAAATGTAAGAGGCACCTGAGGACATGTGGTGTTGTTGTCATGTATGCTGTATTCAGGAAAGCCTCATTTCTTTTTCAGTTCAACCTCATATAACCGTTTTGAACAATGAGACGGCAGTGGAAGGAAGCCAGGCCAAAATCTCCTGCATGGCAGAAGGGGACCCCATTCCAGAGATATCGTGGAGGAGAGCGAGTGACGGACAGACGTTTTCAGTGGGTGAAAAGGTAACACGCACGTCTCTTTGACTTGGCTTTGGTTTTCAGGCAATGCCTTGGCTTAATTTGTTGGATGGAGTTTGCTTGGAGTATGTGAGGTAACTGGCTTCAGCTTATGGACAAATCTGCTTTAGCGGCAATGTGACAGTGTGAAGATATGGCATGGGAAGTATGGCTTCATGTGGGGATCAAACGTGTGTGGGTTTAACTTTATATAAGGAGAAGGTGCTGATGGCCACTTTTACATTACGGCAGGACCATCTGAAACATTTCTACAAGTCTTCAGCTTTTCAAGGTGGGTGTTGAAAAAAAGTCGACACAAAGGCTAGAAGGCAAAAGAAAAGTCATCTAGAAAATGACTGCCTGGTGTAACAGTCCAGTGTGCTTTTATTTATTACGTATTGTTATTTGTAAAATTGCAAAAAGCAGCTATTTTTAAAAAAAGAATTAAATCAAGAATCAGTTCTTAAAAGAAGTGTATAAACTCAGATAAGCGCCGAGATCATCTGAAATTCATCAGTCGAGCTTATGATCATTAGATGACAAAATATTACAATAAATCTCATACAAAATGCCAAAAAGTGGACACTTCTTCAAAAATCATTGCCTGGGTGGAGTTTGCATGTTCTCCCTATGTCAAGGTGTGTACTCCATGATAGGTTTGTTACCCCAGGCTGTGTTCCTGTGGTGCTGTCGTTTAGTCTGAGGTCCCATCTGGGGTCTTCTCTGCATTGCACCTGATCAACCTGGAATAACAGATGGTTCTCAGTGACCCTGAAAAGAAAGTATACAATTAAGATAGATAGATAGATAGATAGATAGATAGATAGATAGATAGATAGATAGATAGATAGATAGATAGATAGATAGATAGATAGATAGATAGATAGATAGATAGATAGATATGAAAGGCACTGTATATTAGATATATAACAAGAGAAGGCACCCCATAATAGATATAAACTAACACTATATGATAAGCAGGAAGTTACGGAAGGCACTACATAATAGATAGATAGATAGATAGATAGATAGATAGATAGATAGATAGATAGATAGATAGATAGATAGATAGATAGATAGATAGATAGATAGATAGATAGATAGATAGATAGATAGATATGAAAGGCACTGTATATTAGATATATAACAAGAGAAGGCACCCCATAATAGATATAAACTAACACTATATGATAAGCAGGAAGTTATGGAAGGCACTACATAATAGATAGATAGATAGATAGATAGATAGATAGATAGATAGATAGATAGATAGATAGATAGATAGATAGATAGATAGATAGATAGATAGATAGATAGATAGATAGATAGATAGATAGATAGATAGATATGAAAGGCACTGTATATTAGATATATAACAAGAGAAGGCACCCCATAATAGATATAAACTAACACTATATGATAAGCAGGAAGTTATGGAAGGCACTACATAATAGATAGATAGATAGATAGATAGATAGATAGATAGATAGATAGATAGATAGATAGATAGATAGATAGATAGATAGATAGATAGATAGATAGATAGATAGATAGATAGATAGATAGATAGATAGATAGATAGATAGATAGATAGATAGATAGGAGTATATGGCCAAAGGTATAATATCTTTTGGAAGGACACAAACATAGCAACCAGACAGACAGACATATATACTTTATTATTGTGATCTATGGTTAAAGACAAAATCTGTCTGTCTGTCTGTCTGTCTGTCTGTCTGTTGTGAGATATGGCTGGCCATTCATCCTGGCCAATACCCCCAGGCCGCTAAATGGAGCCCTCCCTGTAGCATGGGAGTGCCCCAAAGACCAGCAGGGAATCATGGACAATGGAGTTTTTATTCCCCACCCTGCTGGACACCGTGGGGCCCACCAGGGTACGCTGCAGGGAGGCCAAAGGACTTGTATGTGCCCTATAACCCTGAAGTGCGTCATGATCATTTGACCGGAGGGAACGACGTGCTTCTGGGTTGAAGAAAAGGACTTTTAATCTGACCCGGAAGTGATAGGGACTCATGGACTGCTGGGGCTGGAGCCACTTCCGGGTCGGGGAGTATAAAAGGACGATGGGAAAGCCTAGACATTGAGCTGAGCTGGGAGGAAGGGTGACAACGTGTCTGGGAGGAGGATTGGTTTGATTATTGATTATTGGAGTGTTTATAGTATTGTATGTGTAGTGTGGAGTGGAGGGTGCTTAGTGCACATTATTATTACAAAATAAATAATAATTGGAATTTTACCCGGCGTTTGGAGTGGTACCTGAGGGTTCAAGGGAGCTCTAGCGCCCCCCTACTGCTACACTATCTATCTATCTATCTATCTATCTATCTATCTATCTATCTATCTATCTATCTATCTATCTATCTATCTATCTATCTATCTGTTTTTCTGTCTGTCTGTCTGTCTGACTATTTGAAGGAGTAAATTTATAGCTAGATGAATACATTTCCTTGACTGTTTCTTGTAAGAAAACCCTCAAATCCAGTTTGTATGTTATCTTATTCAATATAAAATATGATTTTATTGTGTTTTTATTTAAATATGCTGGCATTATAAATATATGGGTTATCCACTCTGAGTGCTCAAAAAATGGAGAGACTCACACATTCGTCATGAAAAGGCTAAAGCGCTGTGAGGCCCATTCGGCCCTCTTCACGTCCCTCTTATTATTCACTCGGCTCTCTTTGATGGCTGTTAAGCTGGTTTGTTCTTATCGACTTGAACACACAGCCTCAGTGTCCTAGAATGTAAGGCCCTTTCTTCTTCTCGACATGAATGTGCGTCTCACACCATAGCCAGTAGTGCCCCACTGTTACCTTCTCCATTAGCAGGATCTTCAGGCGGTGTCATTTCTAAATGGGCTTCTTCTTATCAGATGTATGCACATGACACGCCGCCATTCTTATCTTCTCTCTGGATGCTTTCTGCATTTCCAGACATTTTTAGGGCATTTTTGATTTGGTGTTTAAGCGTCACTTTAAGCTTCAGGCCTGGAGCGCGTGGCCCAGCTCAAGCCGATTAGCTTCATCTCATCTGAGCTCCACTAAATCCACTCTCAGTTATTTTGTCAATTTTCACAAATAAGTCTTTTTTTATTTTCCTGATTACAGAATTTTACATCATAAACATTGAAACAAAACCTGTGCCCCCCCCCCCCCCCCCTTTTGCAGTCAAGACTTGTATTAGGTATATTAGGATTTGCTATTTTTTTCTTCAGTAAGAGGTAACTGTCAGTTTCAAAAACTGCATATATATATATATATATATATATATATTTATGAGGGTATGGTGGCTCAGTGATAGTGCTGCTGCCTTGACTTGCAGTCAAAAGACCCCAGATCACATCCCAGGTCCTGCCTGTAAAGTGTTTTATGTTCTCTCTGTGTCTTTGTGGGTTTCCTCCGGGTGCTTCAGTTTCCTCCCACTTTCCATAGACATGCAGGTTCGTTAGACTGGCCCAAGTGTGTGTAGTGTGTGTGGGTGTGTGAATGGATTCCCCTGTCATGGATTGGTGCCCTGTCAAGGGGCTTGCTTCCTTGCACCCAATGCTTGCTGGGTCAGGCATCAGACCCCTGCAATCCTGGGTAAAACATACATATGTAGACCAATGCAAAGAGTTGTTTGTAGAATCGTTTCTCCAGTTTTGTCCATTATGGATAGCTTGCTTACCTGTGACATTTCATCATGATTATGAAACATTCAGAGGCTACTGCATTCTTAATTATAATTTGTATTATCCATATTACTAACCGAGAATAAACCGGATATGGACGCAGGTACATGGCGATGGGACCATGAGACGTACTGCGCAGGCGCGCGTCTCATAAACCGCAAGCGAAGTCTTATCCACCGCGAACGAAGGAGTCATGGCCCAAGAACGAAAGAGCTCAACTAACATGAATGAGAAATGAAGCAACAACGCGGCCATAGCTAACGACTAACGACACAGCCACACACAAAAGAGGATTCTGCGCTGCACCCCAGAGTCAAACGTGAGAGGCTACGGAGGCCCCACAGGTCCACAAAGATAGTACGGAAGGCGCAGGCGTCACCGCCATATTGTCAGTGGCACTACTGCGGAGTGAAGGCGCAGGCATCACCGCCATATTGTGAGTAGCACTACTGCGGAGTGAAGTTAGGAATAATGTGCTGCTTGGGATTGTACAAACCGCTGAACGCTTTACACCAAATTCAGACACAATATAGCTCAATGATACAAACACGAGCCCACCTGGATAAGATCAATGAATGCAGGCGCCTACAACGCGTGTCTGAAACTGCAGAAGCAAAGCAGGTACGGGTTCAAAATGAATGAGCTCGACTGACGGATATACAAACACGAGCCCGCCTGGATAAAATCAACGAATGCAGGCACCTACAACGCGTGTCTGAAATGCCGCGGGCAAAGCGGGCACGGCTCCAAAACGAACGAGCTCGACTAATGTATTTCAGGATACCCAACGCCGGGGGTAGGCGAGCGAAGCCAGCAGGGGGCGGAGCCCCCTTGTTACTACTAATGTACTCTTATGTGGGGTTCTTAACTTTTATGGTCCCTACATATGATACCAACACCATCTGGCTTAGACACAAGTTCAGCAAGCAGAAAGTGTTTTATTGTGGGAAATTCTTCACAGCAAGCTTTTCTCACCCCATAATAAAAATTCCACTTCCAAAACACAATCTCTGAGTCTTCTCTCACTCTCTCTCTCGGCCTTCAGTGTTCCTCCAGCAAGCTTTCTCCACTTCCTATAGACTCTGGCTCCTAGATTGAAGTGAGGCTGCTCCATTCTTAATATGTTATTTGTATTATTACTACGAATGTACCCTTCTGTGGGGTTCTTAACTTGTATGGTCCCTACATATGGTCCTAATAACATCAGGCTTGGGCAAAAGTTCAGCAAACACAAAGGGTTTTATTGTGGGAAACTCTTCACAGCAAGCTTTTCTCACCCCATAATAAACATTCCACTTCCACAGCACAGTCGCTGAGTCTTCTCTCTCTCGGCCTCCAGTGCTCCTCCAGCAAGCTTCATCTACCTCCTCCCGACTCTGGCTCCTAGACTGAAGTGAGGAAACTCCATTCTTAATGTGTTATTTATATTATTACTACGAATGTAACCTTATGTGAGGTTCTTAACTTGTATGGTCCCTACACCATCAGGCTTAGACACAAGTTCAGCAAACACAATTGGTTTTATTGTGGGAAACTGTTCACAGCAAGCTTTTCTCACCCCATAATAAACGTTCCACTTCCAATGCACCATTGCTGAGTCTTCTCTCTCTCTCTCGGCCTCCAATGCTCCTCCAGCAAGTGTCGTCCACCTCCTCCCGACTCTGGCTCCAAGATTGAAGTGGGGCTGCTGAATTCTTAATGGCTTATTTGTATTATTACTACAAATGTGCCCTTATGTAGGGTTCTTAACTTGTACAGTCCCAACATCATCAGGCTTAGACACAAGTTCAGCAAACGCAAAGGGTTTTATTGTAGGAAACTCTTCACAGCAAGCTTTTCTCACCCCATAATAAACATTCCACTTCCAAAGCACAATCGCTGAGTCTTCTCTCTCTCTCTCTCTCTCTCTCTCTCTCTGTCTCTCTCTCGGCCTCCAACGCTCCTCCAGCAAGCTTCGTCCACTTCCTCCCAACTCCATGTCCTAGACTGAAGTGTGGCTGCTCCTTTGATCCTACCCCACTGGAATGAAGCTGTTTCTCCAAATCTCTTCCGGGTGAGGCTGAAGCCCCACGGAGTAAGGAGTAATTCCCAATTCTCAATGGGCTGTTCCCTGGGACTACAATGCCCAGCATGCCCTGTGGTTATCCGTGCAGGGATTTCAGCCTGGGTTGGCTGGTTTCCAATGTTTTAGAAAAGGAAGTAACACAAATAAGCTGCTATCCTGCTGTCCTGCCATTAGAATGGCCTCCCAGGTGGATTAGGATTCCTGTTCAGCCCCCCCCCCCCCCCCCCCCCCCCCTCCACACGGGCCATTACTAAGTGATTAGTAAACAATAAAAAAAACAAAAAAACAACATTCTCGTACTAAGGTGGATTTCTCAAAACGTTCTTCTAGTAGTAAGTAGGAGTTTTTTGTTTCATTTTTAGTTTATTTGCGGTCTACACAGAGATTTTTAGACTGTTCCCTGTGTAATTTGTTGAAAACTCCGCAGCTGATAAGTCGCTACACATTCAATGATTTGCAACATAAAGACGCATGCATTAGAACCAAACAGGCTGTAGGGAGCTGAAATGGTCTAGACTGCGTGTCGTTACCGCGTCATGGAAGTAGGTAGTGCCGTCAAACATCTTGTCGTGTTTATTCAGTTAAACAGTGCTGTGCTGTTCAAATGATTATAGATGGAGGGGCCATCAAGATGCATATGCTGAGGCTACTGATGACCTGTTTGAGGACCCTGAGATGTGCAAACTGCAATGTGAAGTGCTTGACCACTTACTGCACCATATGCCCAGCAGCCAAAGGATCAGGGCCTTCTTAACGCATGGGCACACTGGGCATAGGGGGCATAGGGGCCCCATGCTAATCTATGTATGTTATGACTTGCTGTCAATAAATAAATGCTATACTAAACTATAAATATTTGTTATTGTGTTACAAGTGGACATTGGCATTCGCCTCTGATTTAGTATCACAGTCACCTCTGCAACCTCATGTGAATGTACGTATTGTGGCAAGCGGCTGGGGGTGGTACCCAGTTGGGTTGCCCGGAAGGACTGGAGGAGGGATTACGCCTCCTCTAGACCACGAGGGCGCGACCGCCCTGGTGGCTTTGGGAGCCATGGGAACTGAGCTTGGAAGCTCAACCCTATAGGGGCCCATGGTCACCGCCAGGGGGCGCCCCAATGCCTGGAGAGTCCTGGTACTCAGGCCACACCCGGAAGTGCTGGGGGGAAGACGACCAGGGACACCCGCAGTGCTTCCGGGTGCGCAGCCACACTGGGGATTGCCGGTGGAGGATTATTGGGAGACACCAGGAGCACATCAGGGTGATTATAAAAGGGGCCGCCTCCCTCCGTTTCGTTGGCTTGAGTCAGGAGCGGAGAAGGAGCGCGGGAGGAGAGGAAACAAGGCGGCCTGAAGACAGGGAGGTATTTTGGATAGGCCTGGATTTTGGGGGAGTTTTGGGGTTGTGTTCTGCACTGTATATAGTATTTATAAATAAAGTGTGTGTTGGGTGACTTATAATGATGTCTGCCTGTCTGGGTCCAGGCTGCTTTCCACAGTATGCATAAGGATCTCACGCACTACATCACATAAAAGCGTACATGTTAGCGTCACTTCAACTCAATTCTCTGCAAAGAAATTTTGCAAATGTTTGCCTTGATTAACAATAAGTAATTTCATACTGTGCCATCTCCGTTTCTATGATTTACCAATGGAGTATCATTTATATTTTGAAATTCCTTGTGTAAGGCTCATGTTATATTGTTCAAATGTTTGTGTTGATTAATCTTTGCTGTACAGCATGTTTTTTAATGTTTAAACACAATTTTGCTGGAAGTACCAATACTGTAGACATATGTTTCATTTTATCGAGCATTTCCATTTTTATTCCTGTGAGTGGTTGTGTAGGTAGGGGCCCCAGTGCACTGCTTTGCCCGGGGGGCCTATAATGCTGTTAAGACGGCCCTGCAAAGGACGATTACGTATCAGGAGTTTCGATGTTTGCCTCTTTGTTTCTTGGTGCACGCAAAGGCAGTGAGTCATTTTAAGCTGCAGGCCCGACACATCCCGCCAGGGGGATGAGTTGTTGAAAATGTTCTTTTTTCTAAGGCTCAGTTTGGGATGACTGCACGTGAGTCCGAGATTATTACAGATTTGTCAGTCATGTTTATGTAGAGAGAGTGGAGTGAAACTCCATTTGCAATCTGAGCTCCTCTCCTTTATCAGTTCTTAGGACTTAACCAAGCCAGGCTGTTGCCAGTAAGGCATAGGCAGCCTTTTCAAGGTACCTCTGAACATTTGAGAGGCTTTTAACTCTTTCTGATGGCAGAGTGTCAGCAGAAGCAAATGAAGAGATGGTGCAGAGCAAGCAGCGGCCTTCATTACCAGATATACCTCGATGTCTTAGGCTGACAAATTAATCTGAAGAGCTGGAGGTGGTGGATCTGGTAACAGAAAGAACAATATCCTCCTTTGATGGGAAAAGGCAAAGAAAGGTCTGCAGAACAGTGGACAGATGGTCCCATCTTTAAAGAATTTTGTGAAATGGCAGCACATGTGACAGTAGTGAGTGACACAGCTGAAACAGGAATACGTCTCATTGAAAAGTACAACGAGATACCGACAGAGGACAACGAACAAAAGCACTGTCCACAAAATATCACAGGGATCTTCTAACTTCATCTAAGATAGTGTTAATGATGTAGACTGTGGAACAGCTGTCTGCTCTTCAGTTCAGACAACAGAAACGTGGAGTGACCACTGAATATTCTGTATTTTCATAAAAATGTTTGTTTGTTATAAATATGATAAAGAATACAAATAGCCTTGTTTAGAACAGGAATCTGTTAGTTTGTTTTTTTTTTTGTAATCACCCTATATGTATTCTCTTTCATTTGATTTGTGAACTGAATCATTACCCGAGAACGAGTTTCACAATTCTCATTCACCTATGATTCTCTGCTAAAGTAAATTAATTGTTAAATTTTTTATAAGGTTCAGTTTATGTGTGGCTAATGTACAAATGACCATAAGCATATTGGTTTCATTACTTTTTTTATATATTTAGTTCAAAACAATTTCATAAAAAGAATTGTACAAAACCTGCGGTGGGTTGGCACCCTGCCCGGGATTGGTTCCTGCCTTGTGCCCTGTGTTGGTTGGGATTGGCTCCAGCAGACCCCTGTGACCCTGTGTTCAGCGGGTTGGAAAATGGATGGATGTATGAATTGTACAAAACAAAACATTTAATACATTCTAATATACCGTGTATACTCACATTTAAGTTCTCCTGCGGATAAGTCGGGATCTGATTTTACTGTATAATTTCTGGTATCTTATCGGTCATATAAATCGAATGTGGAAATCTCACCCTATTGGTCCAAGAGATTACGATATGCTAACGCCGACCTGAGAGAGTCACCACGGAGCACATGGCCTTTATTTTTCTATGTATTGTGCCTACGTGACCACACAGTAATACCTAATCTATTCCGAACCGACGTTTGAACTGATTTGTGTTTTTTGTATCTCACACCCTCATACACCTTTATCGTGAGAGCATCTCTTATCTACGATGGAGCATTCGATCAGAAGAAAATATGAAGCTGGTTTTAAATTAAAAGTCGTTGAAGTGGCGAAAGAAATTGGTAACTGCACTGCTGCAACAAAATTCAATGTGTCTGAGAAACTGATGTGAGATTAGAGGAAACAAAAAGATGTAAAATAAATAAACAAGTTTAAGTGTCGTATTTCTGAACGGGTGTATAAGTTGGGGTCTGATTTTATGATCAATTTTTCGGGTTTCAAGACCCGACTGTATACATAGAGTAAATGTGCTGTCGTTGTACAGTACTTGTACGATGAATGTGAGAGAATGATCAGTGACAGAGTTGTTGTTGGCCGATATTGATGGAGTTTGAACTCAGAAGAGTCATAAGTGAAGTGAACAAGAGGAGGCTCGTGATTCAGGCGGATCTTGAGAAACGAAACACACACTGACCATGTCACGCAGGACATGCATGTGCCTTAGTACTCCAGCAAATTGATTCATGCCTAGCAATTCATTTGTATGATTCACTGAAAAGAGTCATCCAAAACAAACAAATCATTTGAGAATTGCCCATCACTACCTTTCACTCCAACAGATGGCGCATTACAGTGCTGTTGAGAATCTTACAGCAAACACCATGTGACTGAGGCAACATACAATACAAACTGAGACTATAACTTAATAACATCCATCCATCCATCCATTTTCCAACCCGCTGAATCCGAACACAGGGTCACGGGGGTCTGCTGGAGCCAATCCCAGCCAACACAGGGCACAAGGCAGGAAATAATCCTGGGCAGGGTGCCAACCCATCGCAGGACACACACAAACACACCCACACACCAAGCACACACACTAGGGCCAATTTAGAATCACCAATCCACCTAACCTGCATGTCTTTGGACTGTGGGAGGAAACCGGAGCGCCCGGAGGAAACCCACACAGACACGGGGAGAACATGCAAACTCCACGCAGGGAGGACCCGGGAAGCGAACCCAGGTCCCCAGATCCCCCAAATGCGAGGCAGCAGCGCTACCCACTGCGCCACCGTGCCGCCTAACTTAATAACAGCAAATCTAAATAGAGAAGAATATAGGAATTGAAAGAGGGAGTGCTAATATCATTCGAGTTAATTTAATGTTCTGGTTACTTGTCCTCATTAATTTGCAAACTAACGATAGGAATAAATTGTGTAAATAAATAAATAAATTCTATTTACAGCCTCCCAGGGCCCAAGCTTCAGACCCCTGTGGTCAGATCATCAGCTGACAGTAAATGGGTTCCAGTAAGATTAGGATTTCCTCTGTCAGACTTTATTTTCTACAGTTTCTTTTCTATTCATTACCATTTTTTCACTCATTTACAGTATAGTGTGCCATCTGTTGGAATGAAAAACACAATGCAAATAAAGCCCTAGAATGAGCTTGGGCCAGCTAGTCTGTGTATATAAAGGCACATGTCACTGATTGGCTCACTGGATGAGTGACAAGTAATACTTGGCTCTTTGCAGACAGCCTAAGGAAAACAGTTTGCATTAATGAATCAATGCCATGGTCTTAAGGCCCTCAAAAATCCAAGCAAATCGAAACATTTCTGTAATCTTGAAGACATTTGAGAAATGGTGTTTCATCTCTATATATACTGCTCAAAAAAATTAAAGGCACACTTTTGAATGAGAGTATGGCATCAAGTCAAGGAAATGTCTGGGCTATTGATCTGGTCAGTTAAGTAGCAGAGGGGCTTGTTAATCAGTTTGAGCTGCTTTGGTGTTAATGAAATGAAAGAAGGGCAACAATGAGATGACCCCCTAAAACAGGAATGAATGGTTTAACAGGTGGAGGGAGGCCACTGGCATTTTCCCTCCTCATCTGTTTTGTCACTCGTTTTGCATTTGGCTACGGTCAGTGTCACTACTGGTAGCATGAAGTGATACCTGGACCCTACAAGAGGTGGCACAGGTAGGATGGCACATCAATATGTGCCTGTCATTGCCAGAAGGCTTGCTGTATCTCCCAGCACAGTCTGAATGGCATGGAGGAGATTCCAGGAGACAGGCAGTTACTCTAGGAGAGCTGGACAGGGCCCCTCGTAGAAGGTCCTTAACCCATCAACAGGACTGACTGGTATCTGCTGCTTTGGGCAAGGAGAAACAGGATGAGCACCACCAGAGCCTATAAGCAGGCCACTGGTTTGAAGGTCTTTGACCAAACAATCAGAAACAAACTTCATGAGGGTGGCCAGAGGGCCAGATGTTCTCTAGTGGGCCCTGTGCTCACTGCTTGGCACCGTGGAGCTTGATTTGCCATAGTATACCAGAATTGGCAGATCCACCACTGGTGCCCTGTGCTTTTCACAGATGACAGCAGGTTCACCCTGAGCACACGTGACAGATGTGAAAGGGTCTGGAGAAGCCGTGGAGAACGTTATGCTGCCTGTAACATCGTTCACCCTGACCAGTTTGGTGGTGGGTCAGTGATGGTATATCTGGGCAGGCATATCCATGGAGGGACGCACAGACCTCTACAGGCTAGACAACAGCACCTTGACTGCCATTAGGTATTGGGATGAAATCCTTGAACCCATTGCTGGTGCAGTGGGCCCTGGGTTCCTCCTGGTGCACAACAATGCCCGGCCTCATGTGGCGAGAGTATGCAGGCAGTTCCTGGAGGAATTGATACCATTGACTGGCCCCCACACTCACTCGCCTGAACTAAATCTAATAGAATTTGTGAATTTCCCCTTGAGATTAATAAAGTATCTATCTATCTATCTATCTATCTATCTATCTATCTATCTATCTATCTATCTATCTATCTATCTATCTATCTATCTATCTATCTATCTATCTATCTATCTATCTATCTATCTATCTATCTATCTATCTATCTATCTATCTATCTATCTATCTATCTATCTATCTATCTATCTATCTATCTATCTATCTATCTATCTATAACACCTCTGGGAGGGACATTATGTTTCAGTCCATCCAACGCCATCAGGTTGCACCTCAGCCTGTCCAGGAGCTCCGTGATGCCCTGGTCCAGATTTGGGAGGAGATCCCCCAGGACATCATTCATCGTCTCATTAGGAGCATGCCCCCCCTACCCCCGACGTCAGGCATGCATTCAAGCACGTGGTGGGGGAGCGGCATACAAACTTCTGAGTATGATTTGGAGTTGCTGCAATGATATTTTGGCATAACGGACCATCCTACCTGCCACATCATTGTTTCCCTTTGATTTTCGGGGTGTCTTTGAATTCAGCCCTCTGTAGGTTGATCATTTTCATTTCCGTTAAATGATGTGCCATCCTTTCATTCCTGACACATTACCAGTCCATAGCAGTAGGGATAGCCAGCAGGATTTTTTTTTCCCCCATTGAGATCTGATGTGTTTTCAAAGTGTTCCTTTAATGTTTTTGAGCAGTTCATATAAAATCCAACGTCTGCCTGTTTGTCTGTCCATTCTTCACGAGAGAACTACTTAACGCATTTTGATGGGGTTTTTCCTACAATTTTCTTGAATATTCCGTTTGATTTTTCAACTTCTCTTATCATGATTTATTTGCATGAATCTGAGAGGGAGGGGGAGGCGGGACCTCAGGAGTAGGGAGCCAGGCTGAAGGTCCTTCTCAGTTATGCTTCAGCTTCCGTATGAGTCACTGTACCATCTTGCCACGTGTTGGAGCACACCTTGCCTCCGCTTAGCTAGTGTGAACACTGAAGTCGAAAAAACAACGGAAGACTAAAACCAATTTAAAATAAAAAGCAGTTTCTTTATTCTTTGGTGAGTTAAAAAAGACTGAGCTCAGTCAACTGATTTGGGTTCAGACAGACTGCCCTAAAAGAAAAAAAATGTTTTCTTTTTTATCACCTAGCTTGTTCATTAGACAAAAAGAGAAAAAACATAGCAGTTCATTTTGAGGTCTTACCTAGATTCCTTTAAGTTACGGTTACATCCTGATTTATTACATACAGGAGTAAACCAAAATAAAGAGTTATCAGGAACTCGCATTCCTAAGGAATACGCCCTTCTCAGTATACACACACAAGACCAATTTAAGCAGTTTCTTATAGTTCATTAAATTAGTTATAAAGAGATTACATTCTAATAGCTTTAATATCTTCATTAGATTATATTTGTTTGGTTAGATTAATAATCCTTATTTATTAATTCATAAGTGACATGTTTTCTTATAGTTTTTAAACAAGAGTATAAAGAAACGATCACATTGATTTAAAATATCACAGGGTGTTCTGTTAGTATCAAGAGGTCAGCATTTTCACATAAAAGAATATGTAAGTTAATCATATACTGTAATTCTGTGCACAAGCTTAATTCTTTTTCTACCTAAATGAAGAACAAATTCATCTTAATACATTATTTGCCAGTCTCCTCACTCACTCACTCACTCACTCACTCACTCACTCACTCACTCACTCACTCACTCACTCACTCACTCACTCACTCACTCACTCACGTCCGTCCGAAGCCGAATGCGCAGTCGCCTTCTGCGCACGTCGCCTTCTGCGCATGTCCGAAGCCGAATGCGCAGTCACTTTCTGTGCAGCTGCCCGAAAAACCTTACGAGACCGACGTCGCGGCAGGTGGCGGATTTACGGCCACGAAAATTCAAAGAGAAAGGCGACTTCGACTGACATCCAACCCCAACATCGCGGGAGGCAGCGGATTTACGGCCGCAAAAATTCAAAGAGAAAGGCGACTTCGATTAAAGCTCTAGAGGCCTGAAAGGCGATTTCGACTACAGCTCGAGGCCTAATTACGCATTCATTCAATACACCTATATCAGGTTTGTGGTGCGGAATGTGCAGTCGACTTCTGTGCACGTCGCATTCTGCGCATGTCTGAAGCCGAATGTGCAGTCGCCTTCTGCGCAGCTGCCTGAAAAACCTTACGAGACCGACATCGCAGCAAGCGGTGGATTTATGGCCGCGAAAATTTAAAGAGAAAGGCGATTACGGCTGCGAAAATTCAAAGAGAAAGGCGACTTCGATTAAAGCTCTAGAGCAGGGCTATTCAATTGGCGGCCCGCGAGCCACATGCGGCCCAGAATCAACCTTCAAGTGGCCCAGCCCGTGGTTCCGCCCATAGATAATAAATTAATATATATTATTCATAAATTGTTATTTAATATAATTTAATATAAATATATATATATATAGTATATTAATATAAATATAAAGTATTTATTATGTCTATGGTCCTGCCAAAAACGCGCATTCCTACGTAAATTACGTAGCCTGCAACACGCAAACAATGCAGAGCGTACCGGTAGTAGCTTAGATTACTATCAATATGTCTTTCTCAACACTGAAACGTAAAATTGCCAATGAAAACCGTAAGTTTAACCCTGCCTGGACTGACAAATACTTGTTTATTTTACCTCCACATCCAAACGCCAAACCGATGTGTTTAATTTGTAATGAGTGCGTTGGAGTATTTAAAGATTACAATGTGCGGAGGCATCATGTTTAGAAACACCACACTTTTCGCACCAATTTTCCAGAGGGATCTCAAGAGAGGGCTGCAAAAGTGCAGAGTTTGATTGCATCTTACAACCGGAGCAGTACTACCATGGTGCGGTCATTCACAGCCCAAGAGAGAGCTACTGCAGCATCCCTTCGTGTTTCCTGGATACTGGCAAAAAAGAAAAGGCCATTCACAGACTCTGAAACCGTGAAGGACTGTATGCTGGCCGTCGTGGATGAGGTGATAAATGACGATAAAATTAAAATGAGCGTGGTATCTGCTATAAAAAACGTACCCCTGTCAAATACTTCAAACATTCGTAGGGTTGAAATTCTTGCTGCAGATGTGTATGAAACGCTGTTAGGAGACCTGATGAAAGCTGATACTAGGTCTATAGCAGTAGATGAGTCCACAGACAAAACTGATACTGCTCAGTTGTGCATATATGTCCGTTTTTTTGATGGCAAATGCTTCTGAGAGGAGCTGCTCAGCCTACTGCCGTTAGAAGGACACACAACTGGCGATATAGTCTTTGGGAAAATTTCCGCCTTTTTTAAAGACAGCGGTCTGGATATGAAGCGTGTGTGCATGCTTGTGACAGATGGGGCTCCATCCATGACAGGGAAAGTGAATGGTTTGGCAGCACGTTGGTCCGCTGTTGCACCTCAGTTGATCTCCTTACACTGCATTGTGCATCAGGCGGTGTTGTGCGCAAAACTAAGCGGGGCGCTCAAAACGACAATGGACAGCGTTATGGCTATAATTAATTTTATTCGCTCCACATCAAGCCTCCAACACCGCTTATTTCGCATGCTGCTGTCAGAAATGTCTGCTGAGCACCACGACCTTCTTTTGCATAATGACGTGAGGTGGCTGTCCAAAGGCAAAGCACTGGAGCGTTTCTGCGGTCTCAGAGAAGAGATCATAACTTTCCTCCGTGGCAGCAAGCAAAAAAAGGTAGAAACGCACTTGAGTCGCATACTGGACGACAACTTCATGGCCGATGCCTGCTTTCTGAGCGACATATTCAAACACCTGAACGATCTCAATTTGGGACTACAAGGCAGAGACAAAACTGTCATCGACCTTGTGGAACAGATGCGCGCATTCCAAGTTAAACTGGACCTTTTCGCAAATGATTTGAGCACAGGCCGAATGCTGCATTTTCCGACACTCCGCAAATGCATCTCATCCCCCCGCACAAATCACGGATGTGATGACAGATTTCATTGCGATGTTGAAAAATAACTTTGCTGGTCGATTGGATGGACTTGATCTGCCCACAGAGTTGGCCGTTTTTGTCAGAGACCCGTTCACTGTTGCAATAGAAGGGGACTTATCCGCCAGAGCTAAGAAACTGGTCCCTTCCATTGACGAGGGGAAATTCACACTCGAACTTGTTGACATGCAGTCATCTGTAACCATGGCACAGGAGCTTTCCACTAACGGGCCTGCAATGTTTTGGACTGATGTCAACGCACATCAGTTCCCTAACATTAAGAAAGTAGCGATCGTCATGCTCAGTATGTTTGGACCAACATATACATGTGAGTCAAGTTTTTCACACATGAACTCCATAAAAAGCAACTCTCGTTGCTCCCTGACTGACCATACTCTCCACCAATGCCTTCGAATTGCATTGACAACTTACGAGCCTAAAGTCACTGCTCTCGTTCAAAACAAAAAATGTCACTTCTCCCACTAAGTCAGCAGGGTAACTGTAGCCTACAATACATCAATATAATGTGGGATGCGTAACAGAGGCATGCCTAATCACACATGGTGATTTAAAAGATGTTCCCTCAGTGTTGTTATAGTTGTGAATACTGTGCACTTTTTATTTTATGCACTTTGAGATGTTCCTGGGTCAAATGTGTGCAAGTTGTTTATTTCGTTTCAAAAGGAAACAATGTTATTTCTAATAGCCTACTACTGTGCACTATTTTGTTTTATGCACTTTGTGATCAGATAGGTCAGATATGTAGCCTAGGTCAGTTTTTTTTCTTTTGTAAGTGGAAAAAATAGGGGCTACCTCAGATTCTGTTAATTCAGCTCTTTTTGTATGCACCTTTTGCTCTGCAAACTGACCAAAGTTAAAAGGGAAACAACGAATAAACCTTATGTTTTTCAATAAATTTGTTTGTGTTGGTTTTAAAATTTGTCATTACGAGCTGCTTTGCCGCTAAAATGACTGGCCCAGCTAACCTTCTTGGTTTGACAATCTGGCCCAACTGAATTTGTAATTGAATAGCCCTGCTCTAGAGGCCTGAAAGGCGATTTCAACTACAGCTCGAAGCCTAATTACGCATTCATTCGATACACCTATATCAGGTTTGTGGTGCTTATACTTATTACTGTTACACTCGTACCTGTTTCATCTTACGTTGTCGAAACGGGCTCTTTGTCTAGTATAGAAATAATAAATCATATAGCTCTCTGCAGCATGATTAATACAAAATACTGTCCTTGGTATGTATGAGGTAATTAAATATAATCATTACAGTTAATAATGTTTTTCTTCTTTCTCACTAGCGATACGTGTTTGTTCGGCAGACATGATCATCTAGAGATTGTTAAGGAGTAACGTTTGACGTTTCTGAGAGAGAGATCAGAGCTACGTGTGTTTTAGAGGGCAGCTGCTGATTGCCAGAGATATCACGACAATGCGGGGGACGCTCTCCCGTCAGAGCTGAACATGATCAGATACAGTGGTAATGTTTGACGATGGAGTGTACCTAACCTTCAACTTGGCCAGGATACCTTATCAACTTGTTACATTTTTGCCAAAGAGATCACAGCTACATTCTCACCGCTGATAGCAAAACCTAAACTATCGTATATCAAATGGCCCTCAGATACGAAAGCTACCAATAGAAATTCTTCTCAATACAAATGATTACATTTTTTGTACATTTTTTTATTGATTTTTAAAGTTTGTCCTGTTTCACTACTACGCGGTCAGAGCCAGCTAGTATTTCATAGCTGGAAGGGGTTGTAGAACAGTGCCAATGGTGGTAGGTGTGCCATTTGGTTCAAGTCCATTGTTTTTTTAATCGTGTGCTTTTTTAAGCAAAGAAAAAAAACAAACAAGAAGAAGAAGAATTAGCAACACTTTTTTTAGCATGGAAAATTAAAAAATAATTGTGTTTGTTTGGCCTTCTTTGATGTTGTTTATCCATTTTGCACATTAAGGACCTCATTTCAATCCTCAGAACATACCTTGTCTGTTAGTTTGTCTGTTTGTTCATCAATCATACAACAATGGCCGACCCAACTTACTCAAAATTTTGCATCTAGGTCGCTGTTGGTCCATCTTTATGATTTCATGAGGTTGTCATGAGGAGTAACACAAAAACCAGACATTATTCCAGAACAGCTGAGATGATTTGAATGACATTTTGCATTTATAATACATCTGGACTGACATAAACTCCAGGCTATACAGCATTTCAAAACTGTCATAAGGAAGGGTGGTTATAAAATTTTAAAATGCATCGCTCTCCAAAACAGCCGAGTCAAAGTTCATGAATTATTTCATGCATATAATTACCGTTGATACAACAGCCTTCCAAAAGTTCCACCAAAAACACAGGGCTGTAATGGCCAGTGTGTAAAACCAAACGAAATGATGCTGACCTATTTGTTTCGGTTTGGCCCTCCACGCAGTGACGGCTCCATTCCAGGTCCGCGACTCAATGTACCTGCAGTGGAATTAAAAAATACAAAGAAAATAACGCCCTGCAATGGGGCCTGTAGAGAATGAGTTGTGAGTGGTGTCATACGAACCAACACAAAAATGCACGTAGCTCAAGAACAGCTATGTCTACTTCAATGAAATTTGTATTTTTTCATTGTTATGCAATTTAAATATATTGGCCTCACTGAGTTTCATGTTTCTAATGGGGGGTGTCGTAATTAAGAGGGCCAACACTACATACACCGTGAATGAGCTGAGTGGATGGTCATGAAATCTGGCAGGTACCCCCTTACAGTATGTACTGAAGTGAGTTCTCACCCAGATGAATATTCTAGGGGAAAAAAAACAAAAAAACCTCCGCTTTATTTTCTGAATACTCCGTACGTCACACACACACACACACACACACACAAAACAAGAACAGAAGTCCAGAGAAAAGCCACCAGGAATTACACGTGAAAGCAAACAGCGCCATCCACTGGCATGACCCAAAGAAGTGTTTGTGAAGGTCTATGCGCCTTAAGCGTACATTTTTACATTTTTTACCTAAAGTGTTACCGTTCTTATTTTTCTATAACTATTATAAATATTAATAAAAAAAAGCCGTCAGCGAGGAGCCGATGGATTAGGTGTACAAGAGTCGAGTTGATCTTTACAGTTCAGAATGCCAGTCGAGCTCTGTGGGCAGGAGCAGCTGCCCACTGGATATCCTGCGGGATAAATGAACACAGTTTCTCATTTATTTTTCCCCCCTGTTTAAAGTTACAGTAAAAATATAATAACATGTGACCTTAATATTTATTTTTCCTTACGCCTAACTGTTTTATGCATTGTGTGTCATGTCAGGCTACAGAAGACGGAGACAGTGTTCAAAGCTACTGCTGCTGCCTAAGCCTGAGGTGAATTAAATGAGTATTCAGAGAAATGGCAGTTATACTGCATTGTCTTTAATGACAAAGAAAGGCAGCTTTTGCTGGCTGTGATGGATGCTTACAGTTCTATCACATTGCAGCAGTTGGTCAGACATCTCAGAAGCCTGGCTGTTGTACTCACAATATTTGCTAACCAGTAAGTCTTGACATCTTTTTTTTTAAATCATTCCCGCTTTCTGTCGCTGGCTTTTTCAAAGTTGGCTAAATGTTTCTCACTGGTGGTGCAGCCGATTCTTTTCTTTTCTTTTCTTTTCTTCTCTCTCTCACTTTCTTATTATTGTCTCTCTTGAGCTCTAACTTCTTTGTTCTGGTGTTGATTCCTACTTTGTGCCTGATGCTGTCTGGTTAGGCCCATGCAATTAGGAACAAATGGGTGAGCAGAAAACATTTGTGTAACTAATATATATATATATAAAAATACTTTTTAAAAACCACGCTTACATTAAGTTAAAAAGTTTACTAAAAAGTAAAAAATAAGTCTCTCATACATCACTCATAAAATAAAAGGTGGGCGCTTTTGCTAAGATTTTAAGAAGTGTTTTTTGAATGTTGATTGATGAAAAGCGCCCACGCTTTTATTTTCCGAGTGATGTATGAGAGACATATTTTTTACTTTTTAGTACACTTTTTAACTTAATATAAGCGTGGTTTTTAAACATTATTTATATATTGTGTCAGATAGGGGCGCTGTCGTCCCGTTGAACCCTCAGATCAGACGCCAGACACCAGATAAAAGTCCAATAAATGGTTTTATTATAATTATACAGTGCACAAAGCACCACCACCTACATTATTCCAATAAACAATTCAATAAATACAATAATCAATCATAACAATCCTCCACTCCCAGCAACTCAGTCACCGTTCCTCCCATCTCGGCTCAATCTGCTGGGATCTCCCATTAATCCTTTTATAGTCCTTGACCCGGAAGTGTTCCTGATCCCTCAGTCCATGTGATTCTTTACACTTCCGGGTCAGGTGAAAAACTCCTTTTCTTCATCCCGGAAGTACGTCATTTCTTCTGTCCCTGTGACAAAGGACGTACAGTATATCTGGGTTATAGTGCAAATAAAAATCCCTATACCTCCCTGCAGCATCCTCTGGCGGCCCCCCATGGTATCCAGCAGGGCTGTGAAGGAAAATTCCAATGTCCAGGATGCCCTGCTGGAATTCGGGGCACCTCCATGATGCCGGGAGGGCTCCATCTAACAGCATTGGCTGGGATGAACGGCCACAATATATATATATATATATATATATATATATATATATATATATTCTTATATATCGATATATTCTTATATGTATATATATTCATTGCATTCGTAGTCTGAGTCCCGACCTGATTTGTATGGGTGGTTACCTACCAGGTAACGCATGTGGTTGGTCTGCCATTTGGCAAACATCTGCCACGGGGCCCTTTTCAATCCCCGTGAGGGGTTCAGTGAGTGTGTACACCTGATGAGCCCCAATAAGGGTGAAACAAGTGTCGCGTACTCTTTGCATTATTTGACAGTAAACTATGCAACATTCTATGATCTGCTTCTCGCTACTGAAGAGGGCACCATGGCAGATGTTTGCCGAATGGCAGACCAACCACATCCGTTACCTGGTAGGTAACCACCCATACAATCAGGTCGGGACTCAAACTGTGAATGCAATGAATGTAATTACTCCAATCCACAGGCTGTCAAATAAACGAACCACACGCCGTGGCACAGCGTAAAGGGACTTTGTCTCTGACACTGACGTCCGAGGTTCGATCCCCGCAAGGGGAGAAGTAGAGTGTGTATGCCTGATGAGCCCAAATTAGGGCGAAACACATGTCGCGTACTCTTTTCATTATTTGACAGTAAACTATGCAATATATATATATAAATATATATATATAATATATATATATATATATATATATATATATATATATATATATATATATTATCGCAGTAGACGTCTTTGTCCACTTCTTGAACCCTCTGGTACCACTCTGAACACCAGGTGAAAGTACAATAACTATTTATTTTACTATTGTACAGTGCACAAAGCACCCTCCACTCTGCACTCATAAATCACAATAATAAAGCACAATAAATCTCTCCTCCTCGCCCAGACACTTCGCCCTCCTACCTCCCAGCTCAGCTCAGTGTCTGGGCTTTCCCACAGTCCTTTTATACACCCTGACCCGGAGGTGTTCCTGTCCAACAGTCCACAGTTGCTTATTCCTTCCGGGTCAGGGTAAACAGTCCTTTTCTTCACCCCGGGAGCACGTCGTTCCTTCCTGTCACATGACCGTGACGTACTCCCGGGTTATAGGGCGCATAAGAGCCCACGAGCCCCCCTACAGCGACGCCTGGTGGCCCCCAAGGTATCCCGCAGGGCTGTGTATACAAACTACATAGTCCATGAGGCCCTGCTGGAATTCGGGGCACGTCTACGCTGTTGGGAGAGCTCCTCCTGGCGGCCTGGGGGTGAGGGCCGGAATGGGAAACTGGCAATCCACCACAATATATATATATATATATATATATATATATATATATATATATATATATATATATATATATATATATATATAATATTATTTTCAACTTTTTAGTCTTGAGTTTGTTTTAGTATAATTTTGTAATCAATATTTTAACATTTCCTTTAATATTTATATCCGTTACTTGCGCCATCTATTGGTGAAATCTTGAACTATTCTTCATATGAAAATTTCATTTCTTAATTAACATGGATTAATTAATCAATTAGTGAAACTGATTAGCGATTCATTTATTGTCATCGGAAATGAGTAAGTGTGCAAAATTTCAAGTCATTTGGACAATAGGAAGTGGGTTAAATATCGATTACAAGATTTGTACCAGACAACAAACAGGTGAAGTTAAAATAAGCGCGGTAATAAAAAGAAAGATTCTGATCACGGGTCGTTTTTGCAAGTCCAGAATGTGATGAGACAGGTGACTCTGCTTTTCGACTACCGAGTTGTGATTTGTAGCAATATTCTAAACCAACTTTGAATGACTTTTTAATAGCAAGTAAAATAAAATGTATGAAAGAAAGGCGTAACATTCAGGTGTGTCTGCAGGCTTGGTGGCATTTTCAGATTTTCTAGTCTTTTCATCAATGACCGTTTTGTTTATATTTTGTAACAGTGAGTGATATTTAAAAATGAAAGCAATCATAGAATTTAATTTATGTGTATTATTAATAGACTTACAATACATTCATTTTAATATCATTTTTCAATATAATGCGTCTGAAGATGCTGACATAGATAGACAGTCGTGGCCAAAAGTTTTGAGAATGACCCCAGTGTTGGTTCTCACAAAGTTTGCTGCTTTTAAGATCTTTTTGTCAGATGTTTCTGTGGTATACTGAAGTAGAATTACAAGCATTTCATGAGTTTCAAAGTCTTCTATTGACAATTCCATTAAGTTTATGCACAGAGTCAATATTTGACTTCTTACTTTGAAAAGCTCCATGAAACTCGAACAGTACAGTATCTGCACACAACACAACTGCCCACGCGGGCCATCAGTGGAGCACTGACTCAGAATTCGGCTATACCTGTATGATGTCTTGTCTACTACACACTCACTGAGACTGCCTGAGACCAGCACAACAGACTGTCACCTTTTTTTTGGTCTAACAAGAAAGAGACCTCCTGTTACAGAGTTCCCAAGACTCGGCGAAAAGTGTAGGAGCAGCATTAAGTAGTTTGGTCTTTGGTGGCCATTGTTGTTCAATAAAATATTTGTTATACTGAAATTTACATTTCATGAAATTGAAATCCGTTAAACTTGATGTTGTATGAATGTTTGTCCACACCCACAAAAGGTATTTGTTATTGTGAAATTTTCCTTACTTCGCTATTCACTATAACAGGATTTGACCCGTGTAGATCATTGTAGTGCTCTGCCAAAACATTACAGTGTCAAAGGAATACTAAATCGTTAAAATCTTTAGATAATGCAGCCATGAGGTTGTTTTTAGTGTAACAGAGATACTGAGTACATGTTTAGTCAATGTAGCATAATCTGTCTCTGAGCCATCATTCATGCATTTCTACACAGGTTCAGCCATTTTTATTTGTCACTTTTACGAACATGAATGTCCTGTCACTTACCTGATTCAGTGTCACAGGAGAAGTGAGCTGCTGTGCCTGAGGTTCTTGAAAGACACCATGTAACCACAGAGGCAAGTACAAAATGTGGCAGAGACTGAAGCCACACTCTCAACTTATATATATAAGTCGATTCCTCTTAATTGGGACACATTAGAACTTGGACATTTTGTCCCAATTAAGCAGCTGTCCCAATTAAGCAAATTCCACATAAAATTAAACAATAAATAATTTTTTAAAATATTTTAATAAAATTATTGAACCCAAATATAAATTATAAAAAAATAATATAAGCTGTGAAGAAAAAATAATAATAAATTCTAAAGTAAAATAATTAGGTATGTACATACAATTTAATGCTGCAAAAATGCATCAAGTGTAGTCTGTCTTTTGTTTTTGTATGTTTGTACTTTTTCCTTTGCAGTTCATCTTTTCTGTAATGCCCATTCCTCACGCAGTTAATTTTCTTGTTGTAAAAGACGCACTATGGTATATTTTGGTACACCAGTTATCTCAGCAAGCCTACGATGGCTTGTATTAAATGGCTGGCTTTTAATTTTATCCAGCAAAGCAATTTTACTTGAAAGTGTAAAATAATTTCTTGGCATCTTGGCAAGGGTTATAATTTTAAAAATAAAATTGACAAAAAAAAGTTTACTTATACGTTATACATACACGCGAGGTGGTGTAGGGGTAACTGAATACGGTTCAGTAGTGGTGACGGTAGACTATTAAGCAGACATGTGCTACTCCACTCTAAGATTGTACTATCTAAACTTACGAGTGCTTCTTCGACGGGCAACGATAGATGACTGACTTGCAGCACGCGTCTGTTACTGTCTCAATTAAGCGGAATGTTGTCCCAATTAAGCGTTTAAATTATGTATTAGTTTATTATTTTGCTTTTCATTCCTTGAGATTTGGCCCAAATAAGCGGCTGCCCCAATTAACCGGTGGCCCAATTAAGCGGAATCAACTGTATATATATATATATATATATATATATATATATAAATATATATATACATAGATATATACAGTGGTGTGAAAAACTATTTGCCCCCTTCCTGATTTCTTATTCTTTTGCATGTTTGTCACACAAAAATGTTTCTGATCATCAAACACATTTAACCATTAGTCAAATATAACACAAGTAAACACAAAATGCAGTTTTTAAATGATGGTGTTTATTATTTAGGGAGAAAAAAAATCCAAACCTACATGGCCCTGTGTGAAAAAGTAATTGCCCCCTTGTTAAAAAATAACCTAACTGTGGTGTATCACACCTGAGTTCAATTTCCGTAGCCACCCCCCAGGCCTGATTACTGCCACACCTGTTTCAATCAAGAAATCACTTAAATAGGAGCTGCCTGACACAGAGAAGTAGACCAAAAGCACCTCAAAAGCTAGACATCATGCCAAGATCCAAAGAAATTCAGGAACAAATGAGAACAGAAGTAATTGAGATCTATCAGTCTGGTAAAGGTTATAAAGCCATTTCTAAAGCTTTGGGACTCCAGCGAACCACAGTGAGAGCCATTATCCACAAATGGCAAAAACATGGAACAGTGGTGAACCTTCCCAGGAGTGGCCGGCCGACCAAAATTACCCCAAGAGCGCAGAGACGACTCATCCGAGAGGTCACAAAAGACCCCAGGACAACGTCTAAAGAACTGCAGGCCTCACTTGCCTCAATTAAGGTCAGTGTTCACGACTCCACCATAAGAAAGAGACTGGGCAAAAACGGCCTGCATGGCAGATTTCCAAGACGCAAACCACTGTTAAGCAAATAGAACATTAGGGCTTGTCTCAATTTTGCTAAGAAACATCTCAATGATTGCCAAGACTTTTGGGAAAATACCTTGTGGACTGATGAGTCAAAAGTTGAACTTTTTGGAAGGCAAATGTCCCGTTACATCTGGCGTAAAAGGAACACAGCATTTCAGAAAAAGAACATCATACCAACAGTAAAATATGGTGGTGGTAGTGTGATGGTCTGGGGTTGTTTTGCTGCTTCAGGACCTGGAAGGCTTGCTGTGATAGATGGAACCATGAATTCTACTGTCTACCAAAAAATCCTGAAGGAGAATGTCCGGCCATCTGTTCGTCAACTCAAGCTGAAGCGATCTTGGGTGCTGCAACAGGACAATGACCCAAAACACACCAGCAAATCCACCTCTGAATGGCTGAAGAAAAACAAAATGAAGACTTTGGAGTGGCCTAGTCAAAGTCCTGACCTGAATCCAATTGAGATGCTATGGCATGACCTTAAAAAGGCGGTTCATGCTAGAAAACCCTCAAATAAAGCTGAATTACAACAATTTTGCAAAGATGAGTGGGCCAAAATTCCTCCAGAGCGCTGTAAAAGACTCATTGCAAGTTATCGCAAACGCTTGATTGCAGTTATTGCTGCTAAGGGTGACCCAACCAGTTATTAGGTTCAGGGGGCAATTACTTTTTCACACAGGGCCATGTAGGTTTGGATTTTTTTTTCTCCCTAAATAATAAAAACCACCATTTACAAACTGCATTTTGTGTTTACTTGTGTTATATTTGACTAATGGTTAAATGTGTTTGATGATCAGAAACATTTTGTGTGACAAACATGCAAAAGAATAAGAAATCAGGAAGGGGGCAAATAGTTTTTCACACCACTGTATATATATATATATATATATATATATATATATATATATATATATATATATATATATATATACACATATATTGTAACAGATTGAGGCTTTGTCCACCTCTTGAACCCTCAGGTACCACTCTAAACACCAGGTAAAAGTGTAAACACTATTTATTTTATAATTACACTGTGCACAAAGCACCCTCCACTCCACAGTCATAAATCACTATTCTCTCAATACAAACACCAATCCTCCACTCCCAGACACTTCGCCCTCCTACCTCCCAGCTCAGCTCAGTGTCTGGGCTTTCCCACAGTCCTTTTATATCCCCTGACCCGGAAGTGGTTCCTGGCCAAACCCACAAGTCCTTATTCCCTCCGGGTCAGGGTAAACAGTCCTTTCTTCAGCCCGGGAGCACGTCGTTCCTTCCTGTCACGTGATCATGACGCACTCCCGGGTTATAGGGCACATAAGAGCCCACTAGCCCCCCTACAGTGACTCCCGGTAGCCCCCAAGGTATCCAGCAGGGCTGTGTATAAACACTACATAGTCCATGAGGCCCTGCTGGAACTCGGGGCACGATCATGCTGTCGGGAGAGCTCCTACTGGCGGCCTGGGGGTGAGAGCCGGAGTAAAATGCCGGCAATCCACCACAATATATATATATATATACTAGTCATTTAGCCCGTTACAATAATGGGCGCTAGAACAGTAGTGCATAAACATTAGTAGGAACAGTCTGTATTAAATGGCAAGGGACTTTGACTTCATTCTTTTTGTTGGTCGTATTTTTCTTTCTTTCAGCCTTTCTTTTGTTGATGTTTACTTGCTGAGCTGACCGTTCTTTGTGGGCTGCCGCTGTGTATTGTGTGTCTTTAATTTTCTGTGACAGTAATATTGTCTTGTACGTCCGCTGGCTTGTACGTCCGTAATATACCTTTAATTTTCTCTGGCGGTAATACAGGTGTGCGCGTCGGTAATATGCCTTTAATCCCCTCTGACAGTAATACTGGCTTGTATGTGGCTGTAATATGAGTCACTGTATTATGTACCTTTAATTTCCTCTCGCAGTAATACTGGTTTGTATTTCCGTAAAACGCCTCCAACTTTCTCTGACAGTAATATTGCGCACTGCACCGTGCCCCGCGCATGCGCACTTCACCAGAAGACACCCACACGTAGACACCTGGACGCACAGAGGGATTTTATTAAAGAGGATATATATATATATATATATATATATATATATATATATATATATATATATATATATATATATATATATATATATATATACAGTACTGTGCAAAGGTTTTAGGCAGGTGTGAAAAAATGCTGTAAACAAAGAATGCTTTGAGAAATATAAATAATGATTGTTTATTGTTATCAATTTCCAAAATGCAAAGTGAGCGAACAAAAGATACATCTAAATCAAATCAATATTTGGTGTTACTACCTTTTGCCTTCAAACCAGCATCAGTTCTTATAGGTACACTTGCACAAAGTCAGGGATTTTGTAGGATTACAGTCCGGTGTCTGATCAACCAATTCTACCAAACAGGTGCTAATGATCATCAATGTCACACGTAGGTTGAAACACAGTCATTAACTGAAACAGAAACAGCTGTGTAGGAGGCTTAAAACTGGGTGAGGAACAGCCAAACTCTGCTACCAAGGTGAGGTTGTGGAAGACAGTTTCATGTCACGGTAAGACTGAGCACAGCAACAAGACACAAGGTAGTTATACTGCATCAGCAAGGTCTCTCCCAGACAAAGATTTCAAAGCAGACTGGGGTTTCAAGATGTGATGTTCAAGCTCTTTTGAAGAAGCAGAAAGAAACGGGCAACGTTGAGGATCGTAGACGCAGTGGTCAGCCAAGGAAACTTAGTGCAGCAGATGAAAGACACATCAAGCTTATTACCCCCCTCGAAATTGGAAGATGTCCAGCAGTGCCATCAGCTCAGAACTGGCAGAAACTAGTGGGACCCAGGTACACCCATCTATTGTCTGGAGAAGTCTGGCCAGAAGTGGTCTTCATGGAAGAGTTGCAGCCAAAAAGCCATACCTCCGACGTGGAAACAAGGCCAAGCGACTCAAGTATGCACGAAAACATAGGAACTGGGGTGCAGAAAAATGGCAGCAGGTGCTCTGGACTGATGAGTCAAAATTTGAAATATTTGGCTGTAGCAGAAGGCAGTTTGTTCATCGAAGGGCTGGACAGCGGTACAATAATGAGTGTCTGTGTCCATAAAGTGAAAAAATGGTGATGAATTAATAAAAATCATTATGGAATGTTCCATCCAATACTTTCATGTAAATTTCCCTTAAATGATACTACCAAAAATCACTCAACAGATGATTTTATACTATAATACAATTGATTGTACAGTATGATAATATAGGATCAAGTACATTAACCTATATACCCTCCCTGGCCACTTTATTAGGTACAATCACATGGCAGCACCTCAATGCACTTCGGCCTGTCAAGACGACCTCCTGAAGTTCAAACTGACCGTCAGATCTGGGAAGAAAGGGGATTGACGTGACTCTGAACGTGTCCTGGTTGTTGGTGTCAGACAGGCTGCTCTGAGTATTTCAGAAACTGCTGATCTTCTGGGATTTTCATGCACAACCATCTCTAGGGTTCACAGAGAATGGTCTGAAAAATGGAAAAATATCCAGTGAGTGGCAGATGTCTGGGCCTTGTTGATGCTAGAGGTCAGAGTAGAATGGCCAGACTGGTGATGACTTTCTAAGGTGAATCCACACCCCTGCCCTGAAGGGTGCCTTGGTGGAACATGGGGAGTGAAGAGAAGTGCACAGCTAGTCACCTCGTAAAATGGCCGAATCTTACAAACATGTTTTGCTTTTTTGATTTGTTATTTTCTTAAAATCACATTAATGCACTGTTTTGCAATATGTGTATAATATCAAGATATGTATTAGCAGTCTATAACAACATAACATAACAGGGCAGTCTCTTTATGTTTTAAAATATTTAAAATATGTTTCATGATGATTGTTCAAGTCTCTCCATTTTGAGCACTCAGAATGGATAACCCATATATTTATAATACCAGCACATTTAAATAAAAATGCAAACCATTTTTTTTATATTGAATAAGATAACAAACGTATTCAAATAGACAGACAGACAAACAGACAAGCAGATAGATAGATAGATAGATAGATAGATAGATAGATAGATAGATAGATAGATAGATAGATAGATAGATAGATAGATAGATAGATAGATAGATAGATAGATAGATAATCTATCTATCTATCTATCTATCTATCTATCTATCTATCTATCTATCTATCTATCTATCTATCTATCTATCTATCATATAGCACGTTTCATACCTATCTGTTGTATAGTGCCTTTCATATCTATCTATCTATCTATCTATCTATCTATCTATCTATCTATCTATCTATCTATCTATCTATCTATCTATCTATCTATCTATCTATCTATCTATCTATCTATCTATCTATCTATCTATCTAAAAATATAATATTTTATCATAGTGCCAGGGCGTGTGGTGTATTCTGGTCAGACATGCAAGTAAGAATTTTGCTGTACTCTATACATGAGACCCTCTTCATCCTTCTCCCACTACTACTATGGAGTCACCCACACCATGGGGTTGTCATTTTCTTCTACTTCCTATTCCTCTTTTCCCACTTCTATGTGGAATCGATGTCCATGATCCATCTTCTCCACATAGCTCGGTCCTGCACCTCTTCGCCAGTCAGACCTTACCCTTCAGATCTTCTTTTACTTTATCCATCCATCTCCACTTTGGCCTCCCTCGCTTTCTCTTCCCCTGTACTTCCATTCCCATCACTCTGGCCCACATATTCATTGTCTCTCCTCATCACATCTCCATTACACTTCAACTTACTTTCCAGCACTTTCTTAGATGTCTCCCATACTTTTGTTGTACCTCTGATTGTCTCATTTCTTACTCTGTCCTTTCTTCTAACTCCACACATCCATCTCAACATTCTCATTCCTGCCACATCTCACTTGTTCTCCTACCTGTGTCTCAGCTCCATACATCATTGCTGCTCTTACACTGTCTTAAAAAGCTTTGCTTTAATTCTTCGATCACATGATACTCCTGATACTTACTTCCAGTTGTCCCTTCCACGCTGCACTCTGTGGGTTATCTCTGCATATAATTCTCCATCTCGGCCCACCACTGATCTTAGATGTTTAAATGTATTCACTCTTTTCAACAGCTCTCCCTGCAGGCTAACATCTGAATCTTGATCATCATTATCCCTCCCATATTCTGTCCTCTTCCTATGTTTATTCAGTCCTTTATCTTCCAAAGCCCTTCACCAGTCTTCCAATGTCCTCTCCAGTTCCTCTTTTCTGGTGCTACACAACACAGTGTCATCAGCACAATGACTGCACCGGGGGGACTGGTGTTTTATCCCTTAACCAGATCAGAAGATCTGATGCAGACCTACTCTAACTGGGGCCTTGACTGTTGCCCCAGTCCTGCTTTTAACCCGAGTCCTCACTCTCTCCTGGATTATCCTTCCATCCTTCTCTGGTCCTCCTTTCTCTCTCATTCACCCCCATACTTCTGGACATGTCACTCTATCATAAGCCTTCTCCACATCAGTAAACACCATATGCAGTCTTTCTGTTTTTCTCCCTCATACATACCGTATCTTGGACATTCCTTACATACTCACATATAGCCCAGATCTCTCTAGAAAGCAGTGGACCAGGCAGGATGCTTCTAGAGAGTTCTTTGTGGATCTTATAGCTGTGAACATTTCAGGCAGCTGACTCCACCAGATTTTTAGTGCATTCATCTGCTGGCCACATAAATAACGTAACTCTGAAACCTTCTGATTCCAATGAAGAGTCTCAGCAGGCTGAAGCCTGTGACGGTGCAGGAACCTCACTTCATATTTAATCAGGACGAGGGGATCAGCAATGCAGCAGAGTCGACGTGTTGTCTGTGCAGATTGAAAGGAGTCAGTTGAGGTGTGTTTAGACGTGCAGATATAATGACAGTCCTCTGCAAAGTGTGCAGCCCACCGAGCGAAGACCCAGGATGCATTGCAGGGTTTACATCTTTTACAGGAGGCTTGTGTGAATTCCCCAAGAAGTGTTAGAAGGTGGAGGGGGAAGATGTCCTGATCTAACCTGACCTGAGCCAACTCACACCAGGAAACGTGCAGCATGAAGGAATGAATAAATAAAGGAAAGCGTCTAAGCAATGAAATACTCCACCAAACTGTGACACAAAGTCAGAAACAGTTTGAAGAAATTAAATATGAAGAAGCAGCTCAAACTCCGGAAGGCAAGTCCAACTTGCTTTTAACTTTTAAACAGAGCAGCCTCCTTAAGTGCCAGAATTATCTTTAGAGCGTATGCAATGAAACAGTAATTGCTTATTATGATAAATTGGAACTCACACTAAGCACTTTAAAATATTTACTCTCATGTCGGAAACTATCCACAATGATTTGATTTATTCCGTTGCATTTAGTCTGCTGGAGAAGATTAAAAAATGAAATAGAAGTCACTCTGCATTTTACACGGGCAGACAGACTGGGCAACTAATCATCTTCATGTGTGCAAAACAGCAAAGCCACGAAAGTGGGGTCTGCAATTTTCCAGCATGACAGCCAACTAAGTCTGAGGATGCTTCCAAAATGAAAAATAAAATAAATAAAAACAAACCTGTTAAAAAGTCTACATGTTTTAAAAGAATCAGTCTCAACACACAGCAAAGGTTTGGGGCAGCCACCTGTATATTGTCACTGGCTGCAAAAAAGGGATTTGAATTAAGCACTGATGTGCACGGAGGGAATGCCAGACTAAACTGATCTGGTGGTGGAGAAGATGGCGGTTTTAAAGGGTGAGGCCGGAAGTGATGTCACCTGAGGCTGGGAACCAGAAGTGACATCATGCTTGGTGCCGAAAGTGATGACATGCTTGGCACCAGAAATGATGTCATGCTTGGCACTGGAAGTGATGTCATGCTTGGCGCTGGAACCAGAAATAACATCTTTTTGAACTGATTTGGTGGTATAGAAGATGGCAGTTTTAAAGGGTGAGGGTGGAAGTCATGTCATCTGAGGCTGGAAACCAGAAGTGACATCATGCTTGGTGCCGGAAGTGATGACATGCTTTGTGCCGGAACTGGAAGTAACATCATGCTTGGTGCCAAAAGTGATGACATGCTTGGCAACAGAAATGATGTCATGCTTGGCACCGGAAGTGATGTCATGCTTGGCACTGGAACTGGAAGCAACATCATGCTTGGTGCCAAAAGTGATGTCATGCTTGGCACCAGAAGTGATGTCATGTTTGGCGCCAGAACCGGAAATAACATCTTTTTGAACTGATTTGGTGGTGGAGAAGATGGCAGTTTTAAAGTGTGAGGCCGAAAGAGATGTCATCTGAGGCTGGAAACCGGAAGTGACATCATGCTTGGTGCCGAAAGTGATGACATGCTTGGCACCAGAAATGATGTCATGCTTGGCACCGGAAGTGATGTCATGTTTGGCACGGAACTGGAAGCAACATCATGCTTGGTGCCAAAAGTGATGTCATGCTTGGCACCAGAAGTGATGTCATGCTTGGTGCTGGAACTGGAAGTAACATCATGTTTGGTGCCAAAAGTGATGTCATGTTTGGCATCAGAACCGGAAATAACATCTTTTTGAACTGATTTGGTGGTGGAGAAGATGGCAGTTTTAAAGGGTGAGGCTGGAAGTGATGTCATCTGAGGCTGGAAACCAGAAGTGACGTCATGCTTGGTGCCGAAAGTGATGACATGCTTTGTGCCGGAACTGGAAGTAACATCATGCTTGGTGCCAAAAGTGATGACATGCTTGGCAACAGAAATGATGTCATGCTTGGCACCGGAAGTGGTGTCATGCTTGGCACCAGAAGACATGCTATGTTTGGCGCCAGAACTGGAAATAACATCTTTTTGAACTGATTTGGTGGTGGAGAAGATGGCAGTTTTAAAGGGTGAGGCCGGAAGAGATGTCATCTGAGACCGGAAACCGGAAGGGACATCTTTCTTGGCGCTGGAACTGGAAGTAACATCATGCTTGGTGCCAAAAGTGATGTCATACTTGGCGCTGGAACCAGCAGTAACATCTTTCTTGGCACCAGAACCGGATGTCATGCTTGGTGCTGGAAATGATGTCATGCTTGCCACCAGAACCGGAAGTAACATCTTTTTGAACTGATTTGGTGGTGGAGAAGACGGCAGTTTTAAAGGGTGAGTCCGAAAGTGATGTCATCTAAGGCTGGAAATTGGAAGTGATGTCATGCTAGGCACCGGAAGTGACGTCGTGCTTGGTGCCAGAAACCGGAAATGACATTGTTGTTGTTGTTAAATCAAGCAGATTTTCCCACACTTGGCCTGCAGAGACAACAGAAGAAGGTTTAGCGCACCCCACCACCCCCCTGTCCTGGAGGATAATTACCTCCACTCAGTCCATTCAGATTCCTCCTAATTGCACGTGTGTGGCAATGTCTAATTTACAAAGAGACTGCGTAAATGAGAGAGCGCATGAAGCAAAATAATAGGGACACCACCCAAAGCTGTCAATGCCACGTTCAAAATTCATCATACAAAGTCAATTATGGAAAATCCAGAAAGACCCCATTGAATGCTGCAGGGCCTCAGTTTTGAAATTTGTTAGCTGGGCAAAGCCTAACGGTAACGTAACATACAGTAACCTAACGTTTTCAGACCTCCTTAATCCATTCCATGGTCATATTTGGGGGATGAGGGGCGAAGCCCATCCTGCTAGCATCACAGAGTCCACTCACAAGTTTTGAATCATTAGACCACAACATCTTTGAGGAATCGGGAGGATAACTCGAGTACCTAGAGAAGAACCAGAGGAATAAAGAAATGCCTCTTCAATATGGACGACTGTGCCTATAATTAAAATCCACATTGTCGGTTCCCTGTGGCAGCAGCACCAATAGCCACAGCTTCATGTGTGAACGTGTAATTTTAAATTTTATTGCTTTTGTATCTGCATGTGTTTGCTTTTCTTATATCATTTTATGTATGTCTCTTGTTTTGTCTACCCAGAGTCCCGATAGTCGAATCGAGGTACAAGGACACAGCGGGAAATCCACGCTGATCATCTCGAGGGTGATGCTTGCTGACTGGGGGCGATACGACTGCGAGGCTGTCAGCAGTATTGGCGGACACCAGAAGAGCATATTTCTGGAAGTTGAATGTACGTACTTTCAAATAATTCATTCCAAATGTTTGCTCTGAAACTTTCATTAGGGAATTAGGGACAATCAGTGATGATTTGTGATGAAATTCTGCATGGTTTCAAAAATTGCAAATAGGCATTAAGAATGAAAGGCCTCCACACTCATAAGCTCCGTTTCTTGTATTTCTAGTTGCTAAACTGA
The DNA here is from genome assembly GCF_900747795.2 of Erpetoichthys calabaricus. Classification (NCBI taxonomy): domain Eukaryota; kingdom Metazoa; phylum Chordata; class Cladistia; order Polypteriformes; family Polypteridae; genus Erpetoichthys; species Erpetoichthys calabaricus. Next base: position 294,089,891 of record NC_041397.2, on the reverse strand, counting down.
ACATTAGTGATGGGTACAGGCGATTCAGCTCCTGTTCGCCAAGTTGAGTCGTGAACGTCCCTAAAGTCCTACCGTCTGTAATAAGTGTATATGTTTAATATGTCACTGTGCTCTGTACAAATATTTTATAAATCTACTTTTCTTTCTACTCACATGCACAGCTAATACAAAGCCAGATTTAGCACAGGGGCTCATCCTTTCGAACTGCTAGGCAAGCATTAGAAGACAAGACAGGGACAACTGCGAAATGGGCATTTCTGTGTGTCAAAGTCAGCATGAAACTGTATCCTCTGTGCCTTGTTTGGGAATGGCGTGATTCACCAAAGTGGGGACCTGAACATGAAGAAAGAGTATAAAGCCTTGGAACACTGCCCGGCACACCTTTGGATGGGAGATAACGTCTGATCTGGAAAATCCTTCCAACACAGCAACAAAAATGGCAGACTCTACACATCAGGCCCCCACTCCCAAACTGGATTTTTGTTATGGCTTCCTTCATCTGTTATGCAGCATAAACCATCATTAAAGATAGCTAAGTTATTTCTCCTATGTAATTTCTTACCGCCGTATCACTAAGGGAGGGTTATCGCCTTTTAGTATCTTATCTATATAGTTTCGGGTTATTTAACACGCTGCAATTACAAAAGAACTCATTCCAACAAGGGAGCTAGCGCCCCCTGCTGGATACAAATGGCGACGCCGTCTGACTCCATTTGTTTGTGGCACTCTGTGTAAAAATATACTTTACAACGTTCACTAGAAATGTATTGTTAAGTTTACATCTGTATCCTCAGGTTCAAGAAAGACCTCCTATGAAAATACTGCTGGTCTCCACTGTATTAATGTTAGTTGGTTAAAGGCCATCAGTTTGGTCCTGAACCATAGCGACTTGATGGATAAATGATCTGTAGGTTGATTAAGTTCCATCAAAGTCCTCCTTGTTCTTGCTGTAATGGTGTCAAGCCTTCCTCGTCGTCTTGTTCCCTCTGTTCTGCCAATCATGCAAAATCGTAAAGTTTATTGGCAATCCTTGTAGGTGTATTAAAATCACTCGGTTGCTGACCACACTGTACTTCAGAACAGTGCTGGATAGCCATCAGTTGAGAATGAATGCCACACCATTTCTTCGGTGGGTGTTAATGGTGGAGAAGTAAACTCAGTGATCACCGGTTTGAAAGTGCCCTGACTGTGTCCATTTGAGCTCACTGATTCCCAGTAAGTCATGTTCGATTCTGTCCATTTTGGCTTTGATAATGTTGAGTTTGCCTTTATTCATTGTTCTGACATTCCATGTTCCGAGTATGATAATGTCTCTGCAATCTCCGATCCTCCCTTTCGTACAAGTAGCTTCGGTTCCAGGATGTCCTTGCAGCTTTGATCCTGGTGCGTCGCAGTTCCTATTCATACTCGGCTCGGCCATTGGTTCATCCCCAGTAGCTCGTTGAGTGCCTTCGAACCCAGGGCCGTCTCTTCCAGCAGTATATCGAAATCCTTTACTTGTACTATCTGTCATGTTTTTTTTTGGCAAGTACATACGGAAGTAGATTGCCAGTCCTCTCTTCCATGAAGTGATGTAGCATTCGGGGATTGCTGAAAATCGACGTTATTGCCATTGTCCATCAATTGATTGATCATCCACCTCCAACGATGTAACGCCCTGCGGCCAACGTTGTGCTGTACACTTAGTCTGGCACCTCAGTTGAGTCCTGGCCGCTTTGGTTCAACCTTCTGGCAATTTGCGCTGCCGACGGTACAGCTCTCCACATCATTGGTGAACGTCAAGCTGGTACAGCAGTGGCGGTGACTCTATTAACTCTTTTAGGGCTAAATATTTTTACTTCCTTTTGTCCCAGGGCTGAATATTTTTCCAAAAAACTCAAGTTTTCTAAAAAGTACACAAAGCAAAGGTTTCACGCATAAATCAACATAAAATACTTATTTATGACAAATGTCACTCTGTTTTATGTTCCTGGAGCCCTTGCAGTAGGCATATTCACATACTTATTACATCCGTGTTTGTCCCATCACTCGTAAGGCACTTTTTTAAAAAATGGTTTAAGGTAGTCGAGTGGCTGCTAATCCATTGTGTCCACCAGCAGGCCGCGTCAAGTCCAGGTGCCAGCTTGTCTCTCACAGATCGATGCCTGTATAGTCCTCCCAGGGAGGATGTTTTCATAGGCGCGTCAGCTGCACGAGCGTGTCCAGCACTACGATCACCCGGGGACCGGTCAGCTGATGCAAGTACCTGACTTTCGTTTTCAATCTCCAGATCACTTGTATCAAATATCAGAGTTCGATAAGTCAGAGTCCGATTCTGCTATAATACATAAAAAAATCAAATAAATAAATAAATAATACACACAGAGTATTTTGCTCTGTGCATTTGCTTCACTCTCTCATCCCATTTGTCGATGCCGTTCTAGACGTTGCTTACTCTACGCTACTCATGCTCACGCAGGGTTTCAATGTCAAGTCAACGAGTCTAACAGTCCTCCGAGCAAAGAGGGTCGCCCTCTGCCTCTGATATCCATTCTCAACACCTTGTGTTGACAAAAGTCGACATCTGCCCTAAAAGAGTTAACACCCTTCATAATTTTTTATTTCCATCATGTTTGCCTCTTAATTTCCTTTTGCTTAATCTGTAAATGTCCAGGAGCCTCATGCATATAACTTGCTTACACTGTCAGCCATTTGTAATGTAAAGTCGGATTTATAGCCTGGAAATTGGCTTAAAATTAAGGCAAGTGTTGACCCTCCGTAAGACCTACGCAGACTTTTTGGTGTGGGCTTTTCAGCCATTCCAGGTTGCAGGATTATAAAGTGAACAGAAAATCTCATTTGATTGAGTATTTCAATGACATGTCAGTTCCATTTTGATGTTTTTGAACTACTCACAGTGTATCACCATTAATGTTCTCTCAATACAGCTCTATACAGCTGTATTAATCTTAATGGTGATTGTTTTTAGTCTGTAGCCTATCTATTGTGTCTGTGTACAATACAATACAATACAATACAATACACTTTATTTTTGTATAGCCCAAAATCACACAAGAAGTGCCGCAATGGACTTTAACAGGCCCTGCATTTTGACAGCCCCTCAGCCTTGACTCTCTACAAAGACAACGGAAAAACTCCCAAAAAAACCCTTATAGGGAAAAAAATGGAAGAAACCTTGGGAAAGGCAATTCAAAGAGAGACCCCTTTCCAGGTAGGTTGGGCGTGCAGTGGATGTCAAAAAGTAGGGGATTACAATACAATACACAGAACAGAACAAATCCTCAATACATTATAAAAATAAAAATATTACAAATATGGACCAGCATTTAACAGTAGATGATATCACATAATATGATTTGGATTTGTTTAGAGTCCTGGAGACCACATCCATCAAGCTGCCTCCCCCATTTGGCCATTCCACAGCCAATCCGATGAAAGGACCCCTCTACCTGATGATTCCTGCGATCCTCCATCAGTGATGACTTTACCTTAGGCAGGCAAAACAACTTGGCAGGTGGGCCGTGGCACCAAGTGTCACATTTGAGTACCGAGAAGAGAAACAGAATAGGTGAGGGTTAGTATCCAATTCTAATTATCATGTTACTTATGTTTTAGTGCTAATGACTAACAACAGAGATGTAGTCTGTACAGTTCATAGTCAGGGTGTGCTAAACTAAAGTAGTGAGTCTTCAGCTGAGATTTAAAAGCTGAGACCGAAGGGGCATCTCTTATAGTAGCAGGCAGACCATTCCACAGTTTAGGGGCCCTGTGACTAAAAGCTCGACCTCCCACTGTTATTTTATTAATCTTTAGAATCATAAGCAGACCAGCATCTTGAGATCTTAATGTGCGCTCAGGTGTGTAAGTCATGATAAGTTCAGACAAGTAAGCCGGACCTTGGCTATTTAATGCTTTATATGTTAAAAGAAGGATTTTGAAATCTACCCTCAACTTAACAGGGAGCCAGTGACAGGATTTAAGAACTGGAGTTATGTGTTCGTATTTTCTTATTCTTGTAATAATTCTTGCAGCAGCATTTTGGATTAACTGGAGGCTGTATAAAGAACAATTTGAACATCCAGTGAACACCACATTGCAGTAATCAATCCTACTAGAAATAAATGCATGAATTAATTTCTCAGAATCCTGTTTATTTAGAAAGCACCTTAATTTCCCAACATTTTTAAGATGGAAGAAGTATGATTTGGACAACTTTGTAATATGCGCTTTAAATGACAAGCTAGAGTCAAAGATAACTCCGAGATTGTGGGCTGATTCAGTAAAATTAATTGGGATTCCAACTGAATTAAATGATGACAAAATATTGTTGTGATCAGCATCATTCGCTCCAATAATTAACATCTGTTTTTTCTGTATTTAAAGACAAGTAGTCCTCATCCATCCACTCCTTTAATTCACTAACACAACTAATTAAAGACAACATTGGAGAAACTTCATTTGATCTAAAGGAAAGATATAACTGGGTGTCATCTGCATACGAGTGAAAATGAACATGATGTTTCCTAATGATAGATCCCAGTGGAAGCATGTAAAGTGAAAACAGTAAAGGTCCCAGTACTGAGCCCTGCGGGACACCATATTGAACTTCTGTGTATAATGATGGAGTACTGTCAGCACATTTCTGTACATATTGGAATCGATTTGATAAATAAGAACTAAACCAAGCAAGCACAGTGCCTGTAAGCCCAACATCATTTCCTAGCCTGTGCAGTAAAATAGAATGGTCGATGGTGTCAAATGCTGCACTTAAGTCCAACAACATAATTACAGTGGAGTTTCCTTCATCAGAGGATGTCAGAATGTTGTTTACAACCCGTGTTAGTGCTGTTTCTGTACTATGACCAGTGTGGAAACCAGACTGGAATTTCTCAGATATATTGTAATGCATAAGGTGCGACTGAAGCTGACTGGCGACTACTTTTTCTAGTATTTTAGAGAGAAAGGGTACATTTGAAATAGGCCTATAATTATTAATAATGTATTGGTCTAGGTCTGACTTTTTAAGTAATGGTTTAATGACTGACACTTTTAGTGTATCAGGTACTGTGCCATGCAATAATGAACTACTGGTAATGTTTCGAATGGGCGCTGCAAGAACATCCATTACACTTTTTACTAGTTTCGTTGGCACTGGATCTAGGGAACAAGTAGTGGGCTTCATTTTAGAAATTAAACTTAAGACTTCCTGCTCAGTTACAGGATTAAAATGTCTAAAGTGCTGAATGCAATGTGAGACAGGGTCTGCTAAGCTAGTATGCGGTTTGTACTGTGATGCTGAGATCTGGGATCTTATATTTTTAATTTTCTCATTAACTCTTTTAGGGCTAATATTTTTTTGGTTTCTTTCTCCCAGGGCTGAATATTTTTCCAAAAACTAACTTTTTTAAAAAAAAGAACACAAAGCAATTGTTTAACATATCAATCTGCAAAAAATATGTATTTTTGACAAATGTTACTGTCTTGTGTGGACGCTGAAGTCGGAAACAACGGGAGACAAACACCAATTTAAAGTAAAAAGCAATTTTGTTATTCTTGGTGAGTCAAAGAGACTGCAGCCCCCCAGCTCAGTGCCATTGACTGGTCAGATTAGACAGCCTGCACCCTAACGTGGGGCTTCCCTCTTTATAACTTGTTTTTTTATTAAACAAAAAAATATATATATGGTAGTTCATTTTGAGGTTATACATAAATTACCATAGCTTGCAACTCCCTGAATTGGAATGTGCCCATTGCTTCTTTCAGATAAAGAGGTCATCAGGGCACTCACAGTTTTAAGCAAGAATTCAGAAACGGTCACAAGTGATTTATAATATCACAGGGTGTTCTGTTAGTATCAAGAGGTAAAAGAATGCAAGTTAGTCCCTTATTCTGTGCACAAGCTTATTTCTTTTTCTACATAAATGAAGAACAAATCATATAGAAATAATAAATCATATAACTCTCTGCAGCATGATTAATACAAAATACAGTCCTTGGTATTATGAAGTAACAACTTATAATCATTACAGTTAATAATGTTTTTTTCTTTTTCACTTGCATGTTGTATGAGCCTGCATACTCTATGATTTCACATACATATCACATACATGTTACACAGCAAAGTCCTGCCAAGTCTGATCTTGCTCAAAGCAGCCCATTGCAGTCATTGCCACGTTGCACTGCTTACAATTTGTGTTGCACTGGTGCCTCCTTTTCAATTGTCTGTTGCTGCACTTTCTAACATATACTGTTAGTGTGTACTGTAGAGAGACAAGTCACCCGTTTGACATCGTGCCATGCCAATGCCACCAAGTTTTCCACCTGCATGAAAACCGTGTTGTCACCTCTTCTCCTCTTCAGCCTGTCTTGCTTCAACTGTGAAGGCCTGTGTCTCCTGTTCACCCTCACTGTGCCACAAGCTCCAGTTCCCCTGCTCTGTAGTTCCATGAACAATTCTGGTGATATATAAAAATTGTCCACATACACAACATGACCCAAATGTTCATAGCCCTGAAGCAGCTCCAGCACAACCTGACTTGTCAAGGGACAGTTCTCTCTTTAAAAGAAATACTTTCCTGTATATGAAAATTACTTTAAGGCAGAAACCAGTGTTTGCTTCTGCCAGTACAAAATCCTTTATGCCATACTTTGTGGGCTTGTCTGGCATAAATTGTCGGAAAAAAAGGCATCCCTTTCATTTTATCACAGATTCATGCACAGACAAATCACAGCCAGGCTGATAAAATGGTTTATATGTTGGTTCCACAATGTCAAGCAGGGCCTGAACTTTATACATGGGGTTATAGCCTGGCTCACCCCTTGGGATTTGCTTCTGGTTATCACAGAAGTGAATAAAACTTTGCAGCAACACGTACCTATCATCACGCGGAATAACCTGTCCAAAGCCACCAGGGGACAAAGCAAGTCTGGACCAATGCTCCCTGAAGTTATATCGCCAGTCTAGCCCCATCACTATTTGTAATGCCACAAAGCCCTTCATCTCATCTTTTGTTGTGGGTTTCCACTTTGAAATACGAGAATGCGGTGCAAGCGCAGCCCACAATTCAAAAAATTGCTCTGCCTAGCCTACCTGTTTGTCTCGTCTGACAGTAGTTGAAAAGGAGCATCAGGAGAGAGCAGCCTGAAGTAGTCCAACGGCTGGAAATCTGTCATGTCCAACAGCAAGCCATGTTGTCTTCTGAAGTCCAGTAGCCAGTTTGGCTCCCATGGATCAATGTCTGGGTATTCCTCTCACACGAACCTTGCGGTAGGTACGTCGGCTGCACGAATGCACTAAGCTGGTAGCCGATCAGCTGGGGCGGCATCAGCTGGTGTCCGATCAGCTGATGCCAGTTCCTCACTCTCTTGCTCGATCTCCTGATCACTGTCAACAAAATCAGATTCTGAAAAATCAGAGTGCGACTCAGCAATAATGCGCAAAATATCATCTGCTAAGTATTTTCTGTTCTGCACTCGCTTCGCTCCCTCGTGAGAAGTCGATGTCATCTTGCCTTTGTTTACATTTCATAACTCACACACACGCAAGGATTAAATGCCGAGTCAATGAGTCTAACATTCCTCCGAGTAGAGAGGGAATGCCTAAGACGTAACGATGAGTTTTGCCACTATTAACAGCTGATTGTCGCCCTCTACCCCTGGATGTCGACTTTTGTTAACATGCACCCTCAACCCCTCCTGTCGATAAAAGTCGACACCCACCCTAAAAGAGTTAAAGAAGTTCATAAAGGCTGTACTGCTAATGTCTGTTGGTATTTTGCACTGTAGATCTGAATTCCCATTTGTTAATTTAACAACTGTTCTAAACAGTACCCGAGGATTTTTATTATTGCCATCTATTATTGTAGAATAGTATTCTGAGCGAGGTTTAAAGAGAGCTTTTTTATATGTTTTAACACTCTCTGTCAATGCAGTTTAAAAGACATGTAGCTTTGTTGTTCTCCATCTGCGCCCCAGTTTTCAATACTCTAATTTAAGAGCTCGAGTGTTCTTGTTAAACCAGAGAGAGTTTCTATGTGCTTTGATCACTTTTATTTTAAGAGGAGCCACTATGCCCAGAGCATCTCTCAAGGTCACATTATAATGTGACGTTAGCTGATCAAAATAGTTTTCCACGTTTACATTTGATGTTAGCTGATCTAAATAGTTTTCCACATTTACACTCGATTTACTCAAAGTATCTATAAATTTTGAAGCAGAATTACAATCTAGATGTCGCACTGTCTTTGTTTTAATTTGTGAGTGCGTTGACAAAGGGCAGGACTAAATCAAATGTAATTCAGTAGTGATCGGAAATAACTTCATTTAATGGAGTGATATTTAAATTTTGAATTTCAACTTTGTAAGTTATAATTAAGTCTAATGTGTGGTTATGATTATGAGTTGGACCTTTGATAATCTGACAAAATCCTACTGAATTTAACAAATAAGTAAAACATTTGCTGAAAGTGTCAGTTTCCACATCAATGTGTACATTAAAATCCCTCATCAGTACTACGTGTATAAAGGGTGGGCTGTATGTTGTAGGACATAACTGGCAATGGCAGTGTTAGCTCTTTTGGAGGACATCACCAATGACAGGCTAAAGCTCGTTTTCAGGGATAGCAATGTCTTTTTGGCTCATGGTGATGCCAGTTTAGACTTCCTAGATCCGTCCTCTTAGAGCCTGCATTAACAGAGACCATCACTGTGATCCCGGTTCCATTACAGGTTTGGAAATGGGCGTGAACTGACAAATCGGTCAGGGACCGCATAGTCATCCCTGAACCAGGCCATGCCAACTGTATAGAATGGTATATTTAAGATGCCACCCAGATACATGCAGTACCCTCTCTGCCAGGCTGAGATCGAAAGGCGATTTGCAGCGTTTGCTGATTTTCCTAATGTCACTGGTGCAACTGACTGCACATGTGTTGTGATAAGGGCACCGTCACAGAAAGAATTGGATTTTGTATTTTCATTCAATTCATATGCAAGTAATATGTGATGCTCAAATGTGTCTGACTAATGTTGGTGGGCAGATCGGCCTCCAATTTCTTTATTTTATCATGACCTAAGGATAATGCTGGGTGTGATGGCTGTCGTCTTGGTATGTAAGCCTAAGTTGTGGATGAGTGAAAAACTGCAAGTCCCAGTCAAGGAAATGTTGTGGTGCCACCTGTCAACCTTGTTTACTTCAGTATTGCTTAACAAAAAATACTGGTGCCCAATGGTGAAAAAGTAACAGATTGTAATGAACAAAATAGTCCCAGTCTGGCTCGGATCAACTCCAGGTATTTCACGGGAGCTCTGTCTGTGCCTCCATCCAACGACCTTGTGATATACAGCTGGGAAACCGGAAGAGTAGAGTCAGGTGTCCTCAGGGGGCATCTTCTCAGTGCTGTTGGAAGAATAGAAGAAGACGTGATTAGCGACAGCGCCATCCTTCGAACCGGGGTGGTACCACATACCTTAGAGGAGCCCAGAGGATGATGCACAGATGTGTGTGCATGACAAATTGCACTTAGGGTTAGTACATTATAAACAGCTTATTTAATCTTTCTTTCTGGTCATAGTGGGTACACCACAAATGACGAGACCTAATGAAAGACACTCGGCTAGAGATACAGTAGAACAGCTTAGGTTTATTGAAGGCTAGATGCTGGTGTTTGAACTCAGAGCATTGAAACGTGGACAGCCTCAGAGCACAATGCAATTTAAAGACATATGGATGTTAAATGTAAAGACCCTTGTATGTATCACATCCCTGACATGTAAGTAGGGGAATGATTTTAATCTTTTTTACAAGTTCAATAAGGATGTTCTTAATATCTAGTAGTTCTTCACATACGGCCGGTGCCAATTCAGTCTGGGCACTGCATGATGGCACAATGCTATTGCTCTCTCGACTCCGCTGCTCCCACTCTTGTTTTTTTCTTTTATTTTTTCTTCCACTGAGTGATCAGCACAAATAAAGGTTTTGTAACACCTCTAGTCACCTTCACATTCATTTTCACTAACAAAGCTAAGTGAGGGATGCTGAGAGAGAAAGCTCAACTGGCGTCTCCAGCAAGCACTCTTCTTAGCAGTGGCTGGGATATGACGTGCTGCTATTTATACCATTGCTCTCTCTGTAAGGAAACTGCTTGTGAAGCCCTTTGTAATCCAGAAGTCAGGAGTTCAGGGCTGATCAGTCACAATCAGCAATGGAACACCATTGGTTCATTCAAAGGTAGATGGTGGCATTTAGACTCTTCACGTGGCACGACGCTGTACAGCATCACAGAGGTCTGTGGTATTGTGATGGCTCACACAGTCCTGCACAGCATAGCACAGAAGCCTGGACAGCAATGCGATGGCAACTCAAAGGTTTGGAATGTTTATTGTACATTGAATTTAACAAGTCCTGTGTGTAATGCAACGTTGACATTTACTTGGAGGAAGGATTTTAGTTTTTAGAGAAACCGCAGTAAAGGCTGATTTCCAAATGTGCGACCTGTGATGGATTGTTATGGGACTCCACCACAAAACAGCACACATAGACCACTGGAGTACTTTGATGAGATAAGAACCAGTTTGAACCAGTTGATTAAACTGAACTGCTTGATCCGCTCAGGTAGGCACAGCTACCTACTTACAAAAGCGGCAAACATGGTAATCAAATGGGGAACGATTTTATATGTTAGAGGCACAGTTTGTAAGCTGGTTGGCAATCAAATAATCAGTCTAAAATTACAAATAAAAGAACAAAAAAAAAACACAAAAATATGAGCATTCAGTAATCATGTGTTATACGAAAAAAAGAACGTCTCAGTGCTTACACTTAGAAAATTCACAATGTCTTTTTTTCCATATAGAATTAGTGATAAACATTTGAGACTTTTTGAAAAAGAAAAGAAAAGGCATACCCTCAACTCCTTCTCCTTTGAATGCCCTATCTATCTATCTATCTATCTATCTATCTATCTATCTATCTATCTATCTATCTATCTATCTATCTATCTATCTATCTATCTATCTATCTATCTATCTATCTATCTGTCTATCTATCTATCTGTCTGTCTGTCTGTCTGTCTGTCTGTCTGTCTGTCTGTCTGTCTGTCTGTCTGTCTGTCTGTCTGTCTGTCTGTCTTCTTGCCTGGCTGAGAGATATGAGACCTGCTGTCATCTAATAACAGGTGTATAGGTGGGCAGACGAGGGGTCTGACTGTGATTAGATCTGCTCAGTGTTGTTGCAGGTTTACATGGTATGGCGGTCCAGCATGCTGTGCCCATGCCAATGAACTGATGGAGGTTTGTCGTTCTTCCTTCCAATGTCATATATGACTGAGGTGCCCACATAAAGTGTTATAATCCTCTACCATCATGGTCAATGCTTTTCCAGTTACAGAGCTGAACCGGTGGCTGTCAGATGATTGAGACGTTTATTTGCAATAAGTAAAGTCTCTTCAGCCAGGTAGTCACCCAGGTATCCCTTGAGCCTGTTAACTTGTTGACTATTTTTCTTGCTGTTGTTGTTTCTTCACATTTTGGCTGAGAATGTCTTTAGCTTTAGGCTGGATGATGAGCGACCGTCCTTGCTGTGATTTGCTGCCGCACGCTCACATTCCTAAAAATATCCTTGAATTGCTTTTAGCTGTATTTCAATCTTGCTTACTTAGTTTGTTTCATATTTATGCATTAGATGCATCTTTAAATCTGCCATACCCGACTTCTTCATTTATTTATTACGTCAATATGGTACGCGCAGTGAGACTCATAATAAAGTAAATCAGTGAGCCGCCACAAAGCCTGATTTAACGTATTATTGGTCATTTAGATGTTTTTACAGTCCGGCCATTAAATGAATGGGGATAGATTATCTCCTGTGAGAAATTACAGAAATCCGACTGGGCGCCTGATGACTCAATCAATGTGTAAAATCACGGAGCACCGAAACAGTTACAGGAAAGAGTGTGCCAGTCTCTCCTGATGGATAATCAACAGATGCTTCCTTTGAAGCTGAAAATAAAGACTGATGTCAGCAGCAATTAGAAAATCCAAATTACAGGGTGAAGTGGCTCCTTTGGCTTGTATCCTGCAGAACTTTTTCAGGCTCGAAGATCAACAACTGGCGTGAACTCACTGACAATAGCAGGGTGCGCATCTTGTTGTCAGTGAAGGCTGAAGAGCTAAAGTGATGGGCCTGACATGTTTTGCTTGGAAATAAAAATATTTGTCGTACCTAAATGTCTGACTTGAAAATGACAAACAGCTGGAATGAGGTGCCTTCGTGTTGTTGAGATTCATGTCATGCTTAAAGGTTTCAAAAGCACTGCAGAGCTTCAAGGAAAGAGAATTTGGGAAAAGAGAGACTCACTCTGTCACTTTCAAGGTCCATTTATTCCAATAGGAGGTGACTTGGAATCTGTTATATAGCACCTTTCATTTCTATCTATCTATCTATCTATCTATCTATCTATCTATCTATCTATCTATCTATCTATCTATCTATCTATCTATCTATCTATCTATCTATCTATCTATCTATCTATCTATCTATCTATCTATCTATCTATCTATCTATCTATCTATCTATCTAACTATCAATCTATCTATCTAAATAACATCAAGTCAAGAACTGAAGCCCCCTAGAGTCCTCCTCCTCATCATACCACCATACTACATTGTCATTTGTTTCATGTGTCTGTGGTTCTTTCTGTGAATATTCTATCTGTGCAAATTGTACCTTCTTTGATGATCGAATGTCGGGTGGGGGCTCGACCTCTTTCATATTACGTTATACTGTACCTCAAAGTCAAGAAACAATAGCTCAGAGACTATTTGCTGCTGTGCACTGGCCTGGTGGTCCTTTAGCCCCTGTCTATCCCCCTCTCGATTTCTCCTAAGGTATTTCTCCCCAGTTGCCAGTTCCTTGAGTACATTTTCCCTTCCTCTAGTGCCCCCCCCAAATATTCCAATGCTTTCATGCCTTTTGCTGTTCCCCCTCGACATTTTGAAAAGCAGGCGAGCACGTGGGCTTTTGTCTTATAACTGCACTGTGAAGATACAAGTTCTCTCTCTCTCTCTTTATTCCCCAATTGACCTAAGATGAGCCCGCTCAGTATGTCAACATTGAGAAATCTCTTAGGACCCCTACCCCCTTCCCATTTCACATCCTCACACAGAGAGAGGCTTTCTATGAACACAAGAAATCTCTGTAGCCTGCCCAGTGTCACACTTTCCTAGCTGCTTGCATTTGAAGGGTTCCTGGAGAGTAGCAGTGTGCCCTCGTGACTGTGAGTCGTGTATTGTGACATACAATACAATTTATTTTAGAATAGCCCAAAATCACACAAGAGATGCCGCAATGGGCTTTAACAGGCCCTGCCTCTTGACAGCCCCCCAGCCTTGACTCTCTATAAAGACAACGGAAAAACTCCCAAACAAACCTTGTAGGGAAAAATGGAAGAAACCTTGGGAAAGGCAGTTCAAAGAGAGACCCCTTTCCAGGTAGGCTGGGTGTGCAGTGGGTGTCAAAAGAAGGGGGTCAATACAATACAATACACAGACATCCCCAGTGTCTCCGTCAAAGCCCAGATAGACACAGCAGTCCTGGATTAAGAGATGAAGCCTGCAATGGATCCAACCTGCTCAATCAGAAAATCTGGAAGTCCCAAAGAACAAAAGTATTTTGTCCATGGTAGAGATTGCAAGGGTCACAGGCAGAACAATAGTCAAGAACATTAGCAATATTGGAGCACTGAAATTGCTATGCTAAGAAGCTTTTTCACATTACGTCATACAGTACCTCAAAGTCAGGAAACAACGGCTCAGAAACAACGTGCTGCCATTGTTGTGGTGTGAAATTTTGCATATAAGTTGATAAATATTTTGTATGTCTTTATTTGTAACTTAGACAAAGCAGTGTAATATTAGTGTTACATTATTGATAATAACAGCAATGGTTTGATGGTTAAGCCCCCCCCCCCCCCCTGCCCCCCCATCCTTAGGACTGAGTCTTTTTCATTTTATGACAGGGATGGGGGATGTACCTCAAACCAGTCTGGCCAGTGCGGGACTCTCTCAGTCAACTCCCGTATGGAGGCCAACTACCTACCTGGCAAGCTTCGCCCTAACAAATGGTGTTGGGAGCCGGTGTGAAGCCATTGTGTCATAGCAGAATTCTATTGGTCTAAAGTTGCCTGCTAGGTTTTAAATCAGAAGCCATTAAGTGCCATGACGCCCTAGTGGCTGTTGGGTTTGCACCACAGAGAGAGTCTATACATTTGCTTGCTTTACCCCTCCCTTTCTCTCTCTTACACCATCATCATGAAGGAGCATCTCACACACGATTTCCATTGAAAGGACAACACAATGAAGAGCCCAGCTCGGCAGCCATATTGAGACAGGCATGCGGCCTGTGCTAAGACCACCAATGATGCCTTAACTAGAGACATTTTAAGTAACTAACAACTCTGTGTGCCGCCTGAAACTACACATCAGCATTTATCAGGTTGTATGGTTGCCACTATTGACTTGTACTTTGCTTATTGTTATTATTTATGAATGTTATCAATGATACATTATTTAAAGGTAACTTAACTCCTGCTTGTCTTTTACTACACCTAATTGCCTGAAGTTGTAGATGTAGAAGGGAAGGTGTGGAGTTGTTATAAAATACAATACCTTATAAACATTGCTAAGTCTGTGAGATTTGAGGCATTCTGACAAAGGCTACACATTAATAATACAAAAAGGGAAAGTAGAGTAATAGAGAAGTCTACCAAGACTAAACAGGGAGTGCACCGGCCTGGTGGTCCTTTAGCCCCTGTCCATCCCTCTCTCAATTTCTCCTAAGATATTTCTCCCCAGTTGCCAGTACCATGAACACATTTTCCCTTCCTCTAGTGGCCCCCCCATATTCCAACATCGTCAAACCTTTTGCTTTTCTTCTCGACTTTCTAGTCTCTAAAGCCAGTATCGTGCTGCCTGACTTTTCCAGCAAATTTCAGTTTGAAGTGTTCATTGAGCGAGTTATGGATTTAGCAATCGTGTAATGTGACCTCTGCCCGACTCAGTCATGGTAGCCTGCGACTTGCTTGCCACAATGAAATTTTACGTTTTTGGGACTGCACAACTGAGTATGTGTGCGCCTGATGTCTCATGTCTGTCATATGATAAAGAAATGGTCGAGATGGCTCACAATACCTGGAAGACATTCAAACAGCTGCCGATGTGGTCGGGTAGCATGTTACTTTGCGGGCAAAATGTGACGAACTCGCCAAATTTTGGAAATATGAAACCGTGCCTAGAAATCATCCATCATCCCCTGTGATATCCAGCTGTCATCCCCTGCAAGTTGTTGTAGAGTCCTCCAGCAGTGACTGTCCTTAATGGTGACTCAAAGTCATGTAGTGTGGCGCAGGCCTTAACTCAGCTTAACTGCGACGGGTCTGCGCAAGTGAGCCTGTGACTTCTACCTGTGCCCCGGCCCGCCACAGCCTCAGTTGCCAAAAGTGCAATGGGGGCAAATTCGCCTCTCAGGTTTCTGGCTGCCCTCCTTTTTTAAGGTGAATACTTTGGAGACGTCACTCATTCCTAATGGGGCCTGAATTGTTGGCATCGTGGACCTCTCAGATCTTGAGGCATGCTGTGTAGATGGTGTATCTGTTTATTTTAACATTCCGGAGGTTTTCAATTCTGGATGAAAATGGATAGGAGCGCAGTGGTAAGGCTTGCTGTTGTAAGGGTCTCCTTCATGCCGATTGCAGACTGGGAGCATTCCAAGTGTATTTTGCAGTTTGGTGGGCAAAGCCGACATCAAAGAGTTAACTTTAGGAGAAGAAAAGTGTGACAGGCGTAGATGCAGAAATGATTTGAAAAGCCTCCATATTTTGTTTTGTTTTTTGCCCTGCAGATTCGAATACTTGATAAGCAGGCGGTGGTCTATGATGGAGGTGTCTCAAGGTGGAACATTAATGAACTTTGCGATGGCCGCCTGCCTTATTTTTTTTATTACTCTCATCACTTACCCCTTAGGGACAAACAGGATTCACATTGCATAACAGTATGGAAAATAGTGAATGATCAAAAATATTGGATTCTAAAAACTCCTGCAGCTGCAAAAGCAACGCTTGTTTCCTTTTTCTCACAACTGAAATACATTTATGGCCTCAAACTGAAAAGATGAAGTAAGTCATTATGGAGCAACTCAATGAATCAGATTATTATCATAACATTGGAACTTATCTCCTCGAACAACGCTTTCTATTGACCAGTAAAGTTATAGTAGACCCCTCCACAAGCTGTAGGCGACCGCTTCGCACTGATCAGGAGTTGGAGGTCGGCTCAGCCCAGGTCAAGGGTGAGATCCACCAGATTCTGGTAAAATGGACCTGATTACATCAGCAGAGCATCCAAGAAGAAGCTGTTTATCAAAATGAAAACTAAATAAGACAAGTGCCAAGATGGCAGACGCCTGGGGCAGTATGAGACCCTCTGCAGGGCCTCCAGCCTGCTCATAAAATCAATGAGACTCTGACCACCTTCATCCACTGGGCAAACAGAAAAACACTGCGTCTCAGCCAGTGTTGCCCACCAGAGAGAAAAAAAAAAAGATTTTCTTAACAGTTTCTGGGGGTTAGCCCCCCTGCCTGGACATGAGATAGCTTGTGTAAGGTGTTTCCACTGCTTTAATAAGGCTTGAACCTTGTCAACCCATCGTTTAATAATAACTTAGTAACTAAATCTATATACTGTATATAAATATAAATATAAATATACTAGCTGTGTAAGCCTGTGCTATAAAAAGTCCGGGGTCCTGAAAACTATTGAAAAGTGGTACAGAAAGTGGTGATTTGAGCGGATTTCAATGGGCATGTTGGTGAAGGGAACAGAGGAGATGAGGAGGTGATGGGTATGTATGGTGTCAAGGAGAGGAATGAAGAAGGTCAGAGGATAGTGGATTTTGCCAAAAGGATGAACATGGCTGTGGTGAATATGTATTTTAAGAAGAGTGAGGAACATAGGGTTACGTACAAGAGTGGAGGAAGATGCACACAGGTAGATTACATCCTATGCAGAAGAGCTGATCTGAAGGAGATTGAAGACTGCAAAGTGGTGGCAGGGAAGAGTGTTGTTAACTAGCATAGGATTGTGGTCTGCAGGATGATGTTGGAGATCAAGAAGAGGAAGAGAGTGAGGGCAGAGCCAAGGATCAGATGGTGAAAGTTGAAAAAGGAAGACTGCAAGGTTGAGTTTAGGGAGGTGGTGAGACAGGCACTAGGTGGCAGTGAAGAGTTACCAGACACCTGGGAAACTACAGCAGATGTAGTAAGGGTGACAGCAAGAAGGGTGCTTGGCATGACATCTGGACAGAGGAAGGAGGAAAAGGAAACCTGGTGGTGGAATGGGGGAGTACAGGAGAGTATACAGAGGAAGAGGATGGCAAAGAAGAATCCCACGATAGTCAGAGAGATGCAGAAAGTAGACAAGAGTAAAAGGAGATTAGGCACAAGGTGAAGAGAGAGGTGGTGAAGGCTAAAGAAAAGGCGTATCATGAGTTGTTCGAGAGGTTGGACACTAAGGAGGGAGAAAAGGACTGGTGGGCTAGACAGATAGACCAAGCTGGGAAAGATGTGCAGCAGGTTAGGGTGATAAAGGATAAGGATGGAAACATACTCACAAGCGAGGAGAATGTGTTGAGCTGATGGAAGAGAATGAATGTGAATGTGAGAGATGAATGAAGAGAACGAGAGAGAGAAGAGGTTGGATGATGTGGAGACTGTGAATCAGGAAGTGCAACGGATTCGCAAGGAGGAAGTAAGGACAGCTATGAAGAGGATGAAAAATGGAAAGGCCGTTGGTCCAGATGACATACCTACGGAAGCATGGAGGTGTTTAGGAGAGATGGCAGTGGAGTTTTTAACCAGATTGTTTAATGGAATCTTGGAAAGTGAGAGGATGCCTGAGGAGTGGAGAAGAAGTATACTGGTGCAGATATCTTAGAATAAAGGGGATGTGCAGGACTGTAGTAACTACAGGGGAATAAAATTGATGAGCCACAGCATGAAGTTATGGGAAAGAGTAGTGGAAGCTAGGTTAAGAAGTAAGGTGATGATTAGTGAGCAACAGTAAGGTTTCATACCAAGAAAGAGCACCACAGATGAGATGTTTGCTCTGAGGATGTTGATGGAGAAGTTTAGAGAAGGTAGAAGGAGTTGCATTGCGTCTTTGTGGACCTGGAGAAAGCATATGACAGGGTGCCTCGAGAGGAGCTGTGGTGTTGTATGAGGAAGTCGGGAGTGGCAGAGAAGTACGTAAGAGTTGTACAGGATATGTATTAGGGAAGTGTGACTGTGGTGAGGTCTGCGGTAGGAGCGACGGATATATTCAAGTTGGAGGTAGGATTACATCAGGGTTCAGCTCTGAGCCCTTTCTTATTTGCAATGGTGATGGACAGGTTGACAGATGAGATTAGACAAGAGTCCCCGTGGAATATGATGTTTGCTGATGACATTGTGATCTATAGCAATAGTAGGGAGCAGGTCGAGGAGACCCTGGAGAGGTGAAGATCTGCTCTAGAGAGGAGAGGAATGAAGGTCAGTAGGAACAAGATAGAATACATGTCAGAGGTCAGTAGAATGGTGAGGATGCAGGGAGTAGAGTTGGTGAAGGTGGATGAGTTGAAATACTTGGGATCAAAAGTACAGAGTAGCGGGGATTGTGGATGAGAGGTGAAAAAGAGAGTGCAGGCAGGGTGGAATGGGTGGAGAACTGTGTCAGAAGTGATTGGTGATAGACGGATATCAGCAAGAGTGAAAGGGAAGGTCTACAGGACAGTAGTGAGACCATCTATGCTATATGGTTTGGAGACGGTGGCACTGACCAGAAAGCAGGAGACAGAGCTGGAGGTAGCAGAGTTAAAGATGTTAAGATTTGCACTTGGTGTGATGAGGATGGACAGGATTAGAAATGAGGACATTAGAGGGTTGGGAGACAAAGTCAGAGAGGCGAGATTGCGTTGGTTTGGACATGTGCAGAGGAGAGATGCTGAGTATATTGGGAGAAGGATGCTAAGGATAGAGCTGCCAGGGAAGAGGAAAAGAGGAAGGCCTAAGAGAAGTTTTATGGATGTGGTAAGAGAGGACATGCAGGTGACGGGTGTGACAGAGCAAGATGAAGAGAATAGGAAGATATGGAAGAAAATGATCTGCTGTGTCGACCCCTAACGGGAGCTGACGAAAGAAGAAAAAGAGTCCTGTTTCACTACTACGTAGACGGAGACTCAGGGGACAGCTAGTATAGTATATAGTTACTTATTATAGAATGTAATGGGTTACAAACAGTGCATCACTTTGGCGTTACTTTTTCTTCTTTTGTTTGACAAATTGCACATTTTACTGGCCAGCATGTGTTACTAAATCCAGTGCTTGAAGCAGGCATATGTCATTCCAGCTTATTCTAGCAGCCATGACACATGCACTTCAGTAGTGGTCATCCACCTGAAGCTAAACATGTTGGGGCCACTTGGATGAGAGACCATCTAGGGAAAGCTTGGGTTGCTGCTGGACGAGGTGTTGGTGACCCTGTGATCTCTCTGTGTGCATTGACAAGGATGCTGTGCTGGTCCTGGTTCTCTGTGGTCATAAAAAATCCCTGGGCATCCATCGTAAAGAATAGGGTGTATCCATGCACCCTAATCGTTCCTTGTCTCCTATTGGCTCGCTCTCTCTCACCACTTCACCACCTGACAGCTCATGTGCGGTGCGCGTAGTGGTCCGAAATGGCTGCCATCACACCATCCAGGCAGGTGCGACACATTAGTGGTGCTTGAAGTGGCTCCCCACTCACTATGAGCAGTGAGAAAAGAGCTATATAAATGTAACAAGTTAATTATTATTATTTTTTATTAATTTTTCTTCTCTGTGTACCAGCAGTAAATTGTTGTGTGCTGGCATATCGCACTCTAACCTTCAAGTGGAGCAACATCTATCATCCCGAATATACATACCCCTGCTCTCATTTCTAATTTATGAAACACATCCCAATCAACACTCCCAAGAGGGAATCCCCTCACCACCACCCCACCCTCCAATCTAATGTATGTATGACACTGCAAAACTCTGAGGGGTCAAAGCTCCCACTTAATTAAGAAATCTTGTAAAATTTGCAATGCATCATGGGGAGCACCAAAGACAATAAAGTCAACTAAAACAGAAATCTTTCCACTTTAGGCACTGAGTAAATCCTTGGCCCAGGTATGAAGCTCCTTGCGTTTGATGAAATCGGTTTAGTCCTTCAGTTGCTGTGATGTCAGTCACATTCATCCCCTTTTTTCCATTCCTATCACAATACCCCATAGTTTTGCTGCACTGCACCACCTGATTACACTAATCTGTGTGTTCCTTGAGTAAGACCCTTAACCTGAAAATTGCTCCAGGGGTATTGTGTACAATGGCTGACCCTCTGCTCTGACCCCCAAAGTCATGTGAAAAGACAGTTTTCCGTTTGGGATTAATACAGCATATCCAAAAATATATATATAGTTGAATTAAAGCTAAAGCGACCATTGATTTCCTGGTTTATTTATGTTGCCCAATCGCACACAACAATCTCTCTTTTTTATTGCTTAGCTGTGCGATTGTGTTCTGTAAAGGACCAGCCCACCCTCTGCCACACCTTGCTGTTTTAATGATCACTGGCTCCTTGGGATGCTAAACTGAGTGGGATAAATTAACCCCCCAGCACATGCAGGAGTAAATGACACTGGCTTGAGCTGCTCCTGTTCACTACTTTGTTCCTGAATGAGGACCTCCTCCCGCTCACTCACGCCATCGGTTGTGTTCTCAAGCTAGCTGAGACTCCTGTCTGTGAGAGGTTGTGCTCTTTTCAGAAGCAGCAGCGCTTTTATCATTCATCTGGTGAGAAGATGCAGCAGCAGCTCTTTTCAAACTTTTTCTCTCAGCTGTCACCTCCATTCCACCTTTCGGCACATCTTTCTGATTTTCTCTGTACATGGCTGGCGTATCCGCTTTTAGGTTAATAATCTAGACTGATTTATCTGCAAGTTCAGTTCCCACCATAGCAAATCTCCAAACGTTTTTAAAGGAGGCCTGTATGTTACTATTTTTCCCTGATCTTTAGTCAGTACGTTAGAATCTGACTCCAGCTTTTCCTCCATGTTCAGAATCACTAGCCACACCCTCGCCTTCATCCTCTGATACTCGTATAAGGAGCACCCAATCCTTGAGAGATACACCCAGGGCATATCTCACCTTACTTACATTTACTTCCAGAACACATTCAGAATATTTCATTGATTCAGAAGAGACAAAGACTAAATAATCACCCTCTGTCTGCCTTGACTTTTAGGGTAACATCTACCTCTTCATGTATGTCATTCAAAAACATGTAAACTCCTGAAGAAAATGATGTGCAACCTTCATATCAGGAGACCTGCAGCCTAAAGGAGTCATCGTCATTTTAGACATCACTTCTCCATAACGCTGAAGTTTTGTAATAAAATGTCTTTTTTTAGAAATGGAAATGGAAATTGAAATGATTACTTCTTTAGTTAGTCTGCAGCTGCCTGCCCCAATGTGGACTGTCAGCAGGGGTTTGCAGGGGCAGAAGTAGGAGAACAGGACATGGTGAGCAGGTAGCACAAGTGGCATATCCCTCTCAGCACACCTTTTATACTATCGGTCCTTTCTGGTTTATCCATCTCCTCACAAGTACAATATATAGTGCCTTTCACAGATCTATCTATCTATCTGTCTATCTGCCTGATAGATAGATAGATAGATAGATAGATAGATAGATAGATAGATAGATAGATAGATAGATAGATAGATAGAAAAGGCACTATCAGACAGACAGACAGACAGACAGACAGACAGACAGACAGACAGACAGACAGACAGACAGACAGACAGACAGATAGATAGATAGATAGATAGATAGATAGATAGATAGATAGATAGATAGATAGATAGATAGATAGATAGATATGAAAGGCACTATATCATAGATAGATAGATAGATTTGAAAGGCACTATATAATAGATAGATAGATAGATAGGAAAGGCACTATCAGACAGACAGATAGAAAAGGCACTATCTATCTATCTATATGTAATTACTGCACATACAGTAAATCCATACAGCCAATCCACCTAACCTGCATGTCTTTGGACTGTGGGAGGAAACCGGAGCGCCCGGAGGAAACCCACGCAGACAACATGCAAACTCCATGCAGGGAGGACCCGGGAAGCGAACCCAGGTCCCCAGATCTCCAAACTGCGAGGCAGCAGCGCTACCCACTGCGCCACCATGCCGCCCATACAGTAAATCCTGAAAGTGAATTGTTTTAACTGGTATCATTTGGTATGAGTGCACTCATTCATTATAAATGCCAAGTATTGCAAATGGGTGTGAAGATCCCAGTTGTCTCTGCATGCCACTTGCTCACACTAAAAGAAAGTCGCACATTTACTGCACTTGTGGTAAAAAAAAAAATCCATTTGCCAAAACAGGGTTATGGTACAGTCGAGTTTCTGGGAATGAATGGGCTTGTAATCGTCGCTTGTGAGATGAAACTAATTTGCACCGTTCTCAATTATTGGCGAGGCAGGCATCAGTAAAATGTCAAAGCCAAGCACCATTCCTTAAAATGGCATTCTGAAAGCCAGCGTGCACCACTCGTCACTGTAATAAAGCCCCCCACTCTGATTCAGATGTAATTATTGTCAGCAAAGCCCTGAATAGTCAAATAATGACCCTCGTGGAGTGCTTAGCTAGGAATCATTTCAGTCCACTTGTCTGCCTTTACTGTTTTATTTTTTATGTATTCATTTTCTAAAGGACTTTGCCACTTGACAAATACAGAATGCCTTTTTTCACTAATAAACAGAGCGGCTAAATGCTGTTATTCCCCAAAGTGCTCTGATATGATTTGTTCCCTTTTAATCAGTCAAATGCTTGGATTCAGACTCACAGTAAGCTGTGCTTTTGTAAACTTTTCACTTGTTTTTTTTTTTGTTTTTTTTTCTGTTTAGCCGTGGAGATCCGAGACTATAAGGGGGCACTGGGTGTCCTGTGTCGTGAAGTATGCATTGTGTATTTTGGCAGTTGTTGTATCTTTGTGGTGTGGCGTGAGTCACCAGTTATACAGGGACCGAACAGCCCTTATCAGGACCCAACCAGTCTACACATGTAGACTGGTTGGGCAAACTCCCATGCACCCTCTAGGACTCTGCTAAGGATGTAGAGCTGGTCCACTGTTCTGCGACCAGGACAAAAACCACACTGTTCCTCCTGAATCCGAAGTTCGACTATCTGACGGACCCTCCTCTCCAGAACCCCCGAATAGACTTTTCCAGGGAGGCTGAGGAGTGTGATCCCTCTGTAGTTGGAACACACCCTCCGGTCCCCTTTCTTAAAGAGGGGGACCACCACCCCAGTCTGCCAATCCAGATGCACTGTCCCTGATGTCCATGCGATGTTGCAGAGACGTGTCAACCAAGACAGCCCTACAACATCCAGAGCCTTGAGGAACTCTGGGTGGATCTCATCCACCCCCGGGGCCCTGCCACCAAGAAGTTTTTTGACCACCTCGGTGACCTCAGTCCCAGAGATGGGGGAGCCCACCTCCGAGTCCCCAGGCCCTGCTTCCTCATTGGAAGGCATGTTATTGGTATTGAGGAGGTCTTCGAAGCACTCCCCCCACCGACCCACAACGTCCTGAGTCAAGGTCAGCAGCGCACCATCCCCACCATATACAGTGTTGACACTGCACTGCTTCCCCCTCCTGAGACGCCTGACGATGGACCAGAATCTCCTCGAAGCCGTCCGAAAGTCGTTCTCCATGGCCTCCGCAAACTCCTCCCATGCCCGAGTTTTTGCCTCAGCAACCACCGAAGCCACATTCCGCTTGGCCTGCCGGTACCTATCAGCTGCCTCCAGAGTCCCACAGGACAAAAGGGACCGGTTCGGGGATTGCCGCCACGACAGGCACTGACCACCTTACGGCCACAGCTCCGGTCAGCTGCCTCAACAATAGAGGCACGGAACATGGCCCATTCGGACTCAATGTCCCCCACCTCCCTTGGGACATGGTCGAAGTTCTGCCGGAGGTGGGAGTTGAAGCTACTTCTGACAGGGGGCTCTGCCAGACGTTCCCAGCAGATCCTCACAACACGTTTGGGCCTACCAGGCCTGACCGGCATCCTCCTCCACCATCGTAGCCAACTCACCACCAGGTGGTGATCAGTTGACAGCTCCGCCCCTCTCTTCACCCGAGTGTCCAAGACATGTGGCTGCAAGTCCGTCGATCATCGAACTGAGGCCTAGG
The DNA here is from genome assembly GCF_900747795.2 of Erpetoichthys calabaricus. Taxonomy (NCBI): domain Eukaryota; kingdom Metazoa; phylum Chordata; class Cladistia; order Polypteriformes; family Polypteridae; genus Erpetoichthys; species Erpetoichthys calabaricus. The sequence continues at coordinate 294,065,560 of NC_041397.2, read as the reverse complement.
GTGTCCTGGTGCCAAGTGCACATATGAACACCCCTATGCTTGAACATGGTGTTCGTTATGGACAATCCGTGACGAGCACAGAAGTCCAATAACAAAACACCACTCGGGTTCAGATCGGGGGGCCATTCCTCCCAATCACGCCCTTCCAGGTCTCACTGTCATTGCCCACGTGAGCATGAAGTCTCCCAGGAGAACGAGGGAGTCCCCAGACAGTATGCCCTCTAGCACCCCCTCCAGGAACTCCAAAAAGTGTGGGTACTCCGAACTTCTGTTCGGTGCATACGCACAAACAACAGTTAGGACCCGTCTCCCCACCTGAAGACAGGCTACCCTCTCGTCCACCGGGGTAAACCCCAATGTACAGGTTCCAAGTCGGGCGGCAATAAGTATACCCACACCTGCTCGGCGCCTCTCACCGGGGGCAACTCCAGAGTGGTAGGTAATTAACCTCCTATTTGTGGTGATTGTGGTTTATTTTTCTGGATTTTTGGTTCATTTTGTTTTCTGTATGCAAATTTTACTTGACTTCTTTTATTAATTACTTGCCACAGTACCTGTCGAAGACAAGGAATAGAGTAACTTAACCATATTTGCTATCACGTGGCCCTAGTGTACCTTCAGTACCTGTGTGTGAATGTCTCTTTATCGGCGTTCCCGTAAAGCCTGCCTCTCAGACTCTTGTCATTTTTCTCGCGGTTGCGGTCTTTGAAGGCGACTCTCTCAGTGTGGCTCCTACGCCCCCCACTCCTCGTCGTACGTCTCACACTTGCACTTCCTCTTTTGTTGCATCACCAAAGCCAAATTGACCAATCACAGCAAAGCCAAACTGACCAATCAGATTGCTCAGAGAGACTGGACTCACACACTTTAGTGTTTTATTACACAGTAGATAAGATTGTGCAGAATTTGATTCTGTTAATTATTTAGTAGGCATGAGACAATACACTTCAATATAATGTGCAGTACATTGTAATGCTGGCTTCACGATATCCTCACATATGAAATGTATGTATTGTCAAAGATGAGACAATAGAGTCACAAAAAGGTTTGGGGCAGCCACCCATTTAATTTTTCCTGGCTGTGAAAGAGTTAAATTGGGAGTACATTGTGTACCGATTCTGAAATCGACTTAAGGAGGCAAAGATGGCGGTTGTAATTCTTAAACCACCACATACTTGGGGGGTTAATGCACCCCCAGATGCCAACTACTCTTTTGCTGCACTTTTTAAGGAAACATCACAATTCACTAAGAAGAAGTGAAATTTTAATGGATCACATATTTGTTTTCATGCAAAGAGCATCACAAGTACTTCAACACGGATCATTTTACACCCTGCCAATGAACTGTAATAACTATAAAAAAATACTGCAACAATCTATTATTATATGTACAAGGTGCAAGTGAAGCCATTGATTGAAAATTCTGTAAATCAACTGTGCTTGAACTGGCTGCACACAAACACACAGAGGCCAACGCTGATGCTGGCAGGCCAGTCTAGTGCAGCGGCTCAATCCCAGCTACTGCTGATTCACTAGGGGGCGCCACTGGTCCTGAGCTGGCTGCTCAATGAATATACAGCACAGACTGATCAGCTCCGGCGTGCTGGCAAATTGCACTGAGAACCGACTAGAGCCGGTTGCGGCGTTCAACAAATGAATGTCGCTGAATATACTCAGCTGCGGCATGCTCGGAAATCGCATTGGGGAACCAGCTATAGCTAGTTCCGGTGGTTTAAGGGTTAAGGGAGAGCAGAGGAAGTAAGGTCATCAGGGCCAGAACCGGAAGTGAGGTCATTGGACCCAGACGGAATTTCCCGTAATCGGTCTGCAGTGGAAAGAGAGAAAAGGTCAGCACACTCTGCCACCCCCTGGTCTCTTGTGGAATTCCCCTCTCTCAGGCCCTCCCTGCATGTGTGTGACAGTATATTTAATGTTACTTATTATTACACATTCAAAAAAGCAAAACACTAAGCAATACATTCAAACTAGTGTGCAAATGCAGAAATTTCAGCATGTCTATCGTCACAGTTGGCTGTTGTTTGGGGTGGGGGGGGGTGGGGCCACCCGGCTGGAACCCCCCGGAGGACCGGAAGATGGCTTGCGCCTTCCCCAGACCACGTGGGGGCGACCGCCCTGGTGCCTATGGGGACCACAGGTACAGAGCTTTGAAGCTCAACCCTGTAGGGGCCCGTGGTCACCGCCAGGGGGTGCCCCAATGCCTTTGGAGCCCTGGACCTCAGCACTTCCGCCACACCCGGAAGTGCTGGGGGGGAAGAGAAGCGGGGACACCCGGAGTGCTTCCGGGTGCGCAGCCGGCACTTCCGCCACACTGGGGCGTGTCGGTGGAAGATTGTCGGGAGGCTCTTGGAGCACATCCAGGTGATTATAAAAGGGGCCGCCTCCCTACATTCAGGGGCTGGAGTCGAGAGTGGAGAAGAATGGGGCTCGGGAGGAGAGACAAGGAGACGGCCTGAAGAGTAAGGCATTTGAGTTGGCCTGGACTTTGGGGGTTGTGGTGCACTGTAAAAATGTATAATAAACGTGTTGTGGGTGATTTGAACGTGTCCGGGCCAGCTTCTACACTATCTATATTTCTTTTGTATTAAAATAAAATAATCTTATATATCAGCACAAAATATTTGCACTGTAGTAACATAAGACGTGTTGCATGGTGAAGGGAACATGTAAGTGAAAATTTCACGTCACAGTAATGGCCCTGTAAACCTATAATATTACATTACTGCAGTGCTAAATCATCCCAATTTAAGTCGATCTTTTGATTTTCTGAGATAACACCAAACATTACTCCACCAATGGCTGCCTTTTATTTCCTGCTTCAATGCCTTGCTGACCCATTAAGCTGTGTGTGAGTGTGCTGATTGGCGCGATGAAGTACTTATAATGTTACATTTCCTTTTCAATGAGGATATCAGCACTGTGCATGAAGCGGAGACGTCTCCACTGTGACAAAGTCCCCGTCACTCACTGGGAACAGATGTGTGATTTGACCAGAAAAGCAAGCACTGAGAATTTGCCCGCTTCCTCTCTCCGCCATGCTAGAGGACTGCTGTTGCTTGATCCACTGTGGTAGAGTTCCTCCCAATAAACCTCCGACCAACTTGCGTCCTTCACATGACTCTTGCTGTGGCATCATATGTAGTGACCACTAGGTACAAATGTGGTGGCTTCCAAAAACAGGGTTATCTCTCGGTGGACAAAGAAAAACATGTTTGTGGTTTCATGGTGGTTTAGCTGAAATGACTGGTAGTGAGGTCTGATTTTGATTGTTTGACTTTGGCTTTATTTTCAAGACATCCTCTTTCCAGTTGACTTCTCAGTTTTGAATTATCTAATTGCCTGTCTGACTAGGTTTGGGGGGTGTCCTGGACTCTTGTCACTTGGTGGTCCCTGTGCTCTCACAGAGCTGCGTGTGCTCCTAACATTGGGCCGATTCTGGCGACGCTTCTGCAGCCCCCCTAAAAAAACATGTCATTTAAATAAACCTTGAAATCTCAGCTTGCACTTAATTAGCTAATCAATATTGATGTTAATTGAGAGCAACCATGCTATTTGACTAAATGGATAAATGTTTATTTAAATTACTCATTGCAAAGTAAGAAAATAAGCTATCAAGGAAACACCCCTTATATTCCCAATTAAACATAATAAACAGAAAATGTTCTAACTGCCTTGAATTAAATGCAAAATAAGTCATGAGATGAATGTACTTGGTAATGGAGTCCTCTAGACAGGAACAAGACCAAATATGGAATAAATGGAAGTATTAGAAAAGATAACACCAAAGAAGATCACACTTCAATACCTCTATAATCCACTAAAAATGGCAACCTGGAAACAAATCAAAAGAAAACCTTCATTAGGTATGATCAAAACTCTCAATAAGGCTTACATTTCAAAAGAGAAAATCGTAAACTGAGAACAGAAGAACTAAAGGCTGGCAAAGCCCCCTCATTGGTGCTGGCTGGTAACAGGTACCTTGGACCCTAGTGAATGGTGAGGGTCTTCAACGTCAGATGATGCAAATTGATTTTGTTGCACCCAGATGGAAAAGTCAAGTGAAAAAAATGCTGTAAACCAGAAGGGTGTTCAAAAAATAAAGTACAGTCGTGGCCAAAAGATCTGAGAATGGCCCAAGTGTTGGTTTTCACAAAGTTTTCTGCATTTAAGATCTTTCTGTCAGATGTTTCTGTGGTAAACTAAAGTAGAATTACAAGCATTTCCTAAGTTTCAAAGGCTTTTATTGACAATTCCATTAAGTTTATGCGCAGAGTCAATATTTGCAGTGTTGGCCCTTCTTTCTTTTTCAAGACTTATGCCATTCACCCTGCCATGCTGTCTGTCCATCAACTTCTGGGGCAAATCCTGACTGATGGCAGCCCATTCTTGCATCATCAATGCTTGGAGTTGGTCAAAGTTGGTGGGTTTCTGTTTCACCACCCGCCTCATTGACCACAAGTTCTCAATGGCATTAAGGTCTGGGGAGTTTCCTGGCCATGGACCCCAAATATCGATAACTTGTTCCTCGAGCCACTTGGTTATCACTTTCACCTCATGGCCCGTTGCTCCATCATGCTGAATTGTTCATTGTTGGTCATTAAACTGTTCTTGGATGGTTGGGAGAAGTTGCTCTCGGAGGAATGTCTTGGTCCAATTCTTTATTCATGGCTTGGGATCTGCTGCCAAAAAAAATTCTTGACTTCAGGAAGAAGAAAGGGAAAAAATAGACAAAATATATAAGAAATAAATAAAGCTCTGGACAGAATTCTGCCGCCATCTAATGGATGAAATGACATCATGCTGTGTAATAACGAGAGAAGACGCAGAGAGAAAGGTTTGGGGATCTGTATTAGAAGAAAAACAAGCAAAACTAGTGAGTCCAAATAGAACTGAATGGGGAGGAGAGGTGTGGGGCGGGGCTTTTATAGGTGATGTGCAGGAAGAGGCGGGCCCGTGACAGAAGTGATGTCAGTAAGAGGGCGTGGTCTGGACAGGGATGTGAAAGTGATTGCCGGTTTAGCTGGGATTCCCTTCTGACGATCTGTTGAAGAGGTTAGTGCACAACATCAGCCCCCCCAGCTGACATCTTACCCTCAGTTAAGCTCTTTGACTGCCTCCTATGCACACGTGGGTGTGTGACAGCTGTCAAAAATAAATCTTGACATTTTCAATGAGTTCATCAATATTTATGAGTGAGGCAGAGCCTTCAACCAAAACACACAATGGTGTGGATGCGAGAAGCTGTAAATCCAGTTTTAGTACAAACTAAAATCAAACCATTAGATGAATCAAGTGATGGTGATGACAATGTGAATTGGTCATCACAGGCAGTGAAACCGAACCAGTGTGATGTGCCTGGTGAATTTGGTCATGTGAGCCTTCAGCATTGATTGCATTCAAGTGAAAGGATAAGAAAAATGTTAGCTCTGTTCACAAAGCAGCAACTGTCACGTCGCGGGACATGTGGAAGTTACTAAGCCTTGTGCTGAGGTAGCCCACGACAACTCAATGGGTGGTGTGGATCATACGGATCAGGCACTGACATTCTACTTTCTCAACAGAAAAAAATATAAGAGAAGCGCACAACGAAACATCAGGCGGTGCGTTGGTGTCACACGAGGGACGTGTACTAAATCTGCTGTACATCGGTAAGGCTCTAGACACTCGACATACCTTTCCTATTGCATTTTTTGTCTTGACATGTTTCTGTTACATGTAATGACATTTTTACCTGTTGAAAAAAAATTATTTTTTTATTTTTTGGAACCTTTTTCCAAGGATACTCCTAATGCTAAGGATGATGAAACTAACAAATATGGCATCACTGTACGACCAAATTGCTGTAATATGCCTGGTGACTTCAGCCGCGTAACACTGCCGTGGGGTGTAATGTCTCGGTGACAAAGCAAAAGACAGATGTGAGCCCCCAAAGCTGACAATTTACAATGCAGCAACTGTCAATATTCATGTCGGGGGAAATATAGAAGTCACTAAGCCTTGTGCTGTGGTAGCACAAGGCATCAAAGCACAAAGGTGGGAAATTTCAGCGCTGATATTCTACCCTTTCATTCATAAGCAACAGAAAAAACATTATGAGAAAAGTGCACAATGAAGCCACGCTTCTACTGTCCAGATTGCAATATTGGTGACTGCTTGAAAACATGTCACACGAAAGACGTGTACTAAATCCACATTGGTACAGCAGGGGACACTAGACGTACCGTTCCTATTGTATTTATGTTGACGTTTTAGCATTGACTTTTTCTTGTTTGTTACATATAATAACATTTTTTCTTGTTGAACAAAATTCACCGTTTTTTGTTCTTTTTTCCTGCGGTGGGTTGGCACCCTGCCCGGGATTGGTTCCTGCCTTGTGCCCTGTGTTGACTGGGATTGGCTCCAGCAGACCCCCGTGACCCTGTGTTCGGATTCAGCGGGTTGGAAAATGGATGGATGGATGGATGGATGGATAAACGTAACGCACATTAGTCCTCAGCCTGATTCATGCCAAGCAAGGCGCCCCTAAAGGCAGGCCTCTCATGCGCCGGTTACTCCACAGACGAGCACTGGGTCTTTTTTTTTTTAATGTTGTTATTATATTTTCTTTCTTTTCCAGATGCCCCCAAGTTCCAGTCCAATCACACGCTGTACTACTCCTGGGAAGGAAATCCCGTGAACATGAGCTGTGACGTCATCTCCAATCCCCCAGCCACCATCCAATGGCAGCGAGACAAAATGAATTTACTGACGGAGTACAACATGAGGATTTACAACACCACTGGCCGGGCTCTCCTGGAAGTGAGTAATCCGAACTCTACTCTCAATTTCATTTCTAAAATGAACAAATCAAAGCAGGCAATTATGAACATTCGTCTCTCTTGACTCTCTACTATTACTCCTAACCCTTGCCGTAATTTTTTGCTAGGACATGATAATTCTGTATCAAAATCTTCCTCAAACATGCACTGCATTAATACTCAACCTCAATGCATGAAAAAAAAAATCTAGACAGTAAATATAATAAATAAATAATATAATAAAAATAATTTAATTACTGCAACAATGGCGCTATATAGGCGCCAGACCCGACACAGACTCTCACCAGAGGCACGTATAAAAATAAATAAACTTTTATTTTTCTTCACCTGTGGGGCACATCTTCCCCATGACCCCCACAGGCACAACACAGTCCTAAGTACATCAACCCAAAACCAAAGAAATATCCTCCACTCCTCCCAGGCGACTTCGTCCTCCTCCTCCTCCCGACTCTGGCGTCTTCATTAGTGTCTGCAGGCTTCTTTTATAGCCCACCCAGAAGAGCTCCAGGTGGTAACTGGCCTAATTAGGCTGCACTTCCAGGTGTGGCTCATTAAGCCATGCAGCTCCCCCTGGCGGTGGCCACGGAGCCCAACAGGGCCATAATTGTGGCCCCAATGCAACCCAGGGGGGCTGCCACCAAGTGTTCCGGGGGACATAATGTGCATCCCATGGCTGCTCCCCCGGATCCAGTGCCAAAGGGCGTGGGTCCCGGCTGTCCGGCACATTACAATTACACCTCTAGATGTTCTAATGGACATCCTGCACTGGCAATCGGAAGGTTGCCGGTTCGAATCCCGTAAATGCCAAAAGGGACTCTGCTCTGTTGGGCCCTTGAGCAAGGCCCTTAACCTGCAACTGCTGAGCGCTTTGAGTAGTGAGGAAAGCACTATATAAATGCAAAGAATTATTATTATTTATTAAAATAATTATTATTATTAAATCCATCCATCCATTATCCAACCCGCTATATCCTAGCTACAAGGTCACAGGGGTCTGCTGGAGTCAATCCCAGCCAACACAGGGCGCAAGGCAGGAAATAAACCCCAGGCAGGGCGCCAGCCGACCGTAGTATTATTAAAATAATTATTAAATAATTATCCTTTATTCAAAAGGTCTGAGGAAAGGCATATCTCAGTTCACTGTGCCAAATACAGGAGAGCTGAACTTTATAAAGACTGCAAAAATGTGCATAACACTGTGGTGTAACTACATGACATTGTTTTACACCAATCAAAATAACAAGAATAGAATTGTCAATCTGACACTGTAGCCTCTTTTAGGCTATAGTTAATGAAAGAGTTAAATACTGGAAAAACAACTCATCATAAGATGAACAATGTATTAAAACTATAAAAACAGACTATAAATCAAATTAAAAATACGCACAGAGCGGCTATAATAAAAATAACGTAATTTCTATCTTGAATGCCCACAACGCTCCTACAATTCAATTCTGCTCTTCCGAGACATTAAATATGGCTTTATTAAATGTTAGAGCATTAACCAACAAGATGTTTTCATCAACAATCTTATTAGTGATAAGAAAATCGATCTGCGCCACCTCCACCTGATCAAAGCACCGTGACGTCCCTACATTGATGTACTAAAGGCCAGAAGTCCACATGACCTTCATCATCAAGTTCTTCCATCAAGTTAAGTCAAGTCAGTGAGCCTGCACTGGTACAGTGCGTTGCCGCACCCACAACACGACAAAGCAATTCGGGATCCCGGTTGGCAACCCCACAGTCAAACACGTGGTCCATTCCCACCCTCCAGAAATGACTCTCTATCTGCCGCAGCCAGGTGTTAAATGGGTGACCCCTTGGCCTGGTCCCCAACAATGAGGATCTTACAAGCTGGATCATCCTCTGGGAAACGCACCACATGGCTGTACGTGCCGTAACTGACGCTCCCTCACAATGCAGGTAATGTGCCTCATTCAGGACTCTATTAGCAACACAAAGTCAAACCAACGGTACCCAAGGAGAGACAGCAGTACCAAAGGAGTCCGGTCTTCATCTCAGGTCACTGGATAGCGTCCATGTCTCACAACCATATAGCAAGACAGGAAGCACCAGGACCAGTGGCGTAGCGTGGGTGTCAGCCGCCCGGGGTGGAGGAAAATTCTGCCGCCCCCCCTTATTTAGGTATGGTTCAAATTTTTACAAGATATTATTATTATTTATTGTGAAATTTTGCCACCCCCTAAAAGTGCCACCTGGGGCGGGCCGCCCCTGCCGGCCCCACTACGCTACGCCACTGACCAGGACTCTAAAGACTTGGACCTTCGTCCTTTTGCAGAGATATCGGGAGCACCACACATCTCTTTCCAGTGACCTCATGACCCCCCATGCTCTCCCAATCCATCTACTGACTTCATAGGAAGAGTCACCAGAGACATGAATGTCACTGCCGAGGTAAGTAAACCTCTCGACGAGGTCGACACTCTCTCCGCAGACAGACACACTGCTGATGACCGTGCCCAAGAGGTCATTAAAGGCCTAGATGCTGATTTTTATCAGGACACTCGCAAGCCCAGACACTCAGACTCCTCACTCATTCTCTCGAGCGCCCAGATCAGAGCCTCCTTTGACTTGGCGAAGATCACAGCATCGTCAGCAAAATCAAGATCCGTGAACCTTTCTTCACTAACAGATGCCCCACAGCCGTTGAACCCCACGACCTTGCCCAACATAAAGTCCATACAAGCATTGAACAGAAAGTTCTTCCATGTGAACCCTGAATACCATGAGGTCATTTATGTTCGGTAGAATGCCTAGAAGGGGCTGAGTGGTCTCGTGGCCTTGGAACCCCCTGCAGATTTTATTTTTTTTCTCCAGCCGTCTGGAGTTTTTTTTTTTATTTTTCTGTCCTCCCTGGCCCTGGCCCTGACCTTACTTTTATTCTATGTTAATTAGTATTGCCTAACTTTATTTTCTTATATATTTTTTCATTTTTCTCTTTCTTTATCCTGTAAAGCACTTTGATTTATATCATTTGTATGAAAACGTATCGTATAAATACATATTGTTGTTGTTCCCAGTCACCGGCCCACGTGATTATGTTTTATCCTCTTGCAGACGTCGCCTCTGCCGATGGCGTCTTCCGTGCTGTCATTTCCTTGTTACCGAATACACCAGAAGGTTTCATTTTTGATTTCCTCGCTCCTGACGATGCTCACTCTGTTCCATTCCATTCGTACTAGTGTGGTGCTGCGGTGTTGCCCCCCCCTGGCCCCCCCAAGTCTAATGACGCTCTGACGCACACACGGCTTGTGTAATTCAATCTCTTCTCCTAACAGCCTGACTCCTATTTACATAATTGCTTGAATGGTGTGAGCCATTTGCACCTAAACAAGCCTAGCGAGCGCGACAAGTTTGTTTTGTTCGGCGTATCAGTAATTTGAAAAATTTTCGCTTCCTGAATCTGCCTGTGAAAAATGAAAAGTGTGAAAAGCAGCTTTTGGGAAATAATTAAAGGGTTTTCTTGAGTTTCGGTGTTCTCTGATATTATGGCTTCAGAAAGCACTTTGACAAGATGCTTGCCTAGCAGAAAATAAGATTAAATCTATCTGTTTCTTTTAATGGTGGGAGGATTTTAGTATCTCGAGAGTACTTAGTGCAACACAATGAAGAGAAATCTCGGCTGGCGGTGTGTGTGTGTGTGTGTGTGTGTGTGTGTGTGTGTGTGTGTGTGTGTGTTTCCCTCTACTTTAATTTCAGATTTAAAGTGCATCAATTAGTAAGCTTCAAAAAGGGAGAAAAAAGAAACCGGTTTAGGAATGATGTGATAGTGGGCTTAGAGAGTGGAAAGAAACCTCAAAACTACAGCAAATCACCTCTGGCTTTAAATGGTGTGACCTGTCGGGGGAGTTGCAGTGCCCCAAACCCCTCAGACACAGTCCTGGGTTCAAATAAAAGCCGTTTACTTCAGACAATACCTCCACACAGTTTCAGTTTCCTTCCTTCTTGTCCGCACAACACGCAATACGTTTCACCTTCTACACCTTCACACCTACTCTGACCACCCAGTGGAAAGAGGCGTCCCCTTTTATGCCAGACCAAATAATACTTCCGGTATCAACAAGTCACGGGGAAGTCCCTGAAAGTAAGGACACCCACTGCACTGGAAATTCCCAACATTCTCTGCCTGGTAAAGGAATGGGCATACTGGCCCAGGAACGCTGCCATCCATGTACTCTTGGGAGGCACCCCCCACCACCAGTCTACCCACTGCACTGGCCTCCCTGCCAAGTAAGGGTTACAGGGCTTTAACCCGGCCAGGCTGTCAGCCCTGCCCTGTGGTCCGTCACAATGTACACTCAATTTTCACCCACTTGTTCTAACACGGACTGCAGAATCAAACACATGCCAGAGGTGAACTGCGGATGGGGCACACAAACACCTTTTGGCTCTGAAATTTTGACTATGATTTTTGGTTCACATTTTAGTTAGGACAACGGAACTTTTGTCTTCCTGGTGAATATTTTGCTTTGCTTTTTGACTACATTTTAATAATAATAATAATAATAATAACTGGGCGGCATGGTGCCGCAGTGGTAGCGCTGCTGCCTCGCAGTTAGGAGACCTGGGTTCGCTTCCCGGGTCCTCCCTGCGTGGAGTTTGCATGTTCTCCCCGTGTCTGCGTGGGTTTCCTCTGGGATCTCCGGTTTCCTCCCACAGTTCAAACACATGCAGGTTAGGTGGATTGGCGATTCTAAATTGGCCCTAGTGTGTGCTTGGTGTGTGGGTGTGTTTGTGTGTGTATCCTGCGGTGGGTTGGCACCCTGCCCGGGATTGGTTACCTGCCTTGTGCCCTGTGTTGGCTGGGATTGGCTCCAGCAGACCCCCGTGACCCTGTCTTCGGATTCAGCAGGTTGGAAAATGGATGGGTGGATAATAATAACTAGCCAACCCGCGGCGTAGCATACACCGCATAATTATGTATTGATGGGTGAACACTTCCGGAAAGACACAGTTGTCCAAATGGGGTGGGTTTGAGGATATGACTGTGAGTGAATGAAAAGATGGAACTCTGGAGAGAGCAACATACAATTGTCCGTGACTAAAAACTGGTTGTGGCAGATACAGGCATATTATTTTGAAAGTTTGTCCCTGTGCCTTATTAATTGTCATTGCAAAGGCCAATCTAACAGGAAATTGTCTGCGTGTAAAAGTAAAAGGCAAATTTGAATCTGATGAGGTCAGGGAAATCCAGGGAATATGGACAGTTTGTGAGGTAGCAGCTGTGATCGTTTTACACTCCAGTACATTGCGGTGAATGCTGGTAACAGTCAGTCCAGTGCCATCACAGAGACTTCTTGCTGGCATGAGGTTTCTGAGAAGCATGATGACTGAACCAATTTTAATTTTGAGTTTATGCGGAGGAATTCCAGTGGGAGTAAGACTGTTAAGAAATTCTTCGGGGAATGAAACTTGATCTGCGGGATCATCTGTGATGATGGAGGCAATGCTGGTGAAAGTTACTTTGTCGGTAGGGATAAATTTCAGTACTTGTTGATTAAGGTGTAGCGAGTCTTTGTTTGTGACGCTTAATATAGCTCGCGTACTGAGTTGTTCCGGAGTCACCGTTGAGAAGTCGATGTCGCCATATAGTTGTTGAATGGGATCAGAAATAAAAAGCAAACAATGTGAAGGTAATGGACGTGGGAGGAGTGTTAGAGTTGGCGGGCGGGGCTCTGTCTTGCGTGCGTGCGTGCGTATCCCATGGTCAGGCGACTTGGTGGATTAAATATAGAAAAGCAGCTCAGAGGTGCATGTGGACTGTAGCAGAGACGAAAGCGACTGAGCCGGTGTTTAGTGAGGTGCTGCATGCCTCGAGAGCGAGGGTGGACTCGGGAGGAGGGTTAGAGTCGGCGGGTGGGGCTGTGTCGTGCGTATCCCATGGTATTAGAGTTGGTGGGCGGGGCTCTGTGAGTTGGTGGGCGTGGCTCTGTCGTGCGTATCCCATGGTCTCTGTCTTGCATGCCATGGTCGGCACGGTTGTTAACTAATGTTGCCTTATTTTAATTTCTTATTTTGTCTTTTATTTTTCTTTCCTTCATTATGTAAAGCACTTTGAGCTACTTTTTGTATGAAAATGTGCTATATAAATAAATGTTGTTGTTGTTGTTGTTAGTGAATTGTTGGTGGGCGTGGCTCTGTGAGTTGGTGGGCGTGGCTCTGTCTTGCGTGTGTCTTGCTTGCCATGGACTTAGTGAATTATATATATAGATGGGCAGTACGGTGGCGCAGTGGTAGCGCTGCTGCCTTGCAGTAAGGAGACCTGGGTTCACTTCCCAGGTCCTCCCTGCGTGGAGTTTGCATGTTCTCCCCGTGTCTCCATGGGTTTCCTCCCACAGTCCAAAGACATGCAGGTGCATTAGCAATCCTAAATTGTCCTTAGTGTGTGCTTGGCATGTGTGTGTGTGCCCTGTGGTGGGCTGGCGCCCTGCCCAGGATTTGTTCATGCCTTGCACCCTGTGTTGTCTGGGATTGGCTCCAGCAGACCCCCGTGAGCCTGTGTTAGGATATTGCGGGTTGGATAATGGATGGATGTGTTTACATTTTATATAGCGCTTTTCTCACTACTCAAAGCTTTGCACAGGAAGGACCCAGGATGCAAACCCACGATCTCCTCACTGCGAGTCAGCAGCTTTACAACTGTGCCACATTTCTAAACTGCTAGCTCTCCACCTCTTCTCTTGCAGAACATGAACAAGGTATTTTACGGAGCAATACTACTAATTTTTCACCCAAAAACAAAATGTCTAACCCAAAAAACGCTGTCCAGTCAGGAGTAAGATATAATGTATGGACAGAGGGAGACGGCCTGCCAAGATCAGTTGTTCCCCTAGTGTGATAGGTGGCAGTCCTCCTGTGACACGCCTCCATTTTTGGACCCCCACAGGGGAAGTGTAGTTCTGGAGAGAAGTTCTGTCCCAGAGGACTCTCTTGTTTTATGACCATTCCACCTGACACGGGGTGCAACGTCCTGCCACCAGAACAACAACAACATTTATTTATATAGCACATTTTCATACAAATAATGTAGCTCAAAGTGCTTTACATGATGAAGAAAGAGAAAAAAGACAAAGTGAGAATTAAAATAAGAGAACACTAATTAACATACTGTAGAATAAAAGTAAGGTCCGATGGCCAGGCAGGAGAGAAAAAACAAAAAAAACTCCAGATGGCTGGAGAAAAAAATTAAAATCTGCAGGGGGTTCAGAGGCCACAAGAAGTACTCTGGGGTCCAGGGCTAAAGGAGCTGCCTCTCCTCACTCTGGGAGTCGGAGTAGGGGAGAGGTGGACAAAGCTTGCCTGGGAAGAGAGGATGAAGGAAAGAGAGAAAGAATTATGTGTATGGAAAGAAAAACTTGACTCATGAGGTCGCTGGAAACTGTGTGTGGCGTTCCTGATATCTCTGCAAAAGGACGAAGGTCCAAGTCTTTAGAGTTCTGGTGCTTCCTGTTTAGCTATATGGTTGTGAGACATGGACGCTATCCAGTGACCTGAGACGAAGACTGGACTCCTTCAGTACTGTGTCTCTCCTTGGGTACCGTTGGTTTGACTTTGTGTTGCTCATGGAGTCCCAAATGAGGCCCATTACCTGCATTGTGAGGGAGCGTCAATTATGGCACTACAGCCATGTGGAGCGATTCCCTGAGGGTGATCCGACTCATTGTTGAGGACTCGAGTGGCTGGACCAGGCCAAGGGAACTCTCACGTAACACCTGGCTGTGGCAGATAGAGGCTAATTTCTGGTGGGGTGGGACTGGACCGTGTGTCTGCCCTAGGGGGGGGTTGCCAACCAGGATCCTTAGCTATTTCGTCATATGGTGGGTGCTATACCAGTGTATGCTCCCCAACGTGACCTGACCTGACCTGTACTGCCTTGAATTCAAGGTCCTTTGAACCTGGAACTGGTGTCTATGCAGTTGTGTCCACTACAGGTCACAGTATGGATGCTAAACATAAGGATCACAATGTTCCGCTGATCATTAGGGCCTTTTGTACTCTTGACACAATGTTCCTGGAGGTCTCATGACACATTTTTTAAATACTTTCTTCACTTTGGCAGACAACTAACCTTAACTACGGCCATCTCAAACAACACTGAGCAGTTTATAGTACACCTCTTGGTGGATGTCCTTGGTGAAATTTAGAATAATGTCAATGATGAACTGTTCTGGTCTTATTATTTTACTACAGCAACAATGACTAATAATTGGAATTATTTTTTCACAGGTAACCCCATTTTCGGATAAGGATTTTGATAAATACAGCTGTACAGCAAGAAACAGGATAGGGATGAGATCCTTGGAATTTACCTTGGCACTGGCTGGTGAGTGAAAAATTGTCTTTATCTTAGGAGTCTTGTACTATAATATCTATACCTATACCTTTATATATGGTGTATGGGTGTAAACCGATATATGTTATGGGTCGTGAGAGACGTCACGATGGGACTGGCATCCCAGCAGGAGCTGAACTGGGATTTTTATCTGGCAGTATCCTGGAAGGATAGAGGAAGACAGTTTATTCAGGACATTGTGTCCCCCAACACACTAGTTGGCAGCCCACCTGGGTTATGGTACTACTATGGATGCCCAAATGTGCATATTGGGAATTGTAGTTCTTTGGGTCAGCCTTGTTGGCTTCCATGGGTGCTGCCAGGGGTTGCTGAGGGGATCTGTGAGCTTTACTTTGTCAGATTTCAGACTTACCCAGAAATACTCCCGAGCCACAGTTTCGGTACACTGCTGGTTTTAACATAAAAGAGGCAGCCTGCTCCAGTACGCGGAGCCAGACTCGGGAGGAAGAAGACAAAGCTTGCCTGCAGGAGCAGAGGAGTAAAGGAAAGAGATGGAAGGAGCTCTGAGTAATCTGTGTGTGTATCTTGAAGTCCTTTGTAAAGAGCTGAGAAAGATTAACCCTTTGAACTACACCAGAACTCATGTCCCTGCTGTTGTGTTGGGGGTTAACCAGAGGTTTCAGGTTACAAACAATTTCCATTCCTGTGGACATTTCTAACTCAACTGTGGACGTAAGCTGGAACTTATACTGGAAGATGTTCACATTTAGGAATCTTTCAAAAATGCATAATGAGTTATTACGTATTCGACAGAAATTTGTCTCAGACTTGTTAAGGTGACAGTGAAGCAATTTTACTGTATTTCAGATCACAAATAGAAAATCATTTAAGCTAAGACTTTGAACCATGGGATTGTATAACATTACAGGTATGTTGCAACCTGAATGTCAACCTTATGCTTAGCCAGTTTTTGATAATGATGCGATATCTTATACTGTTGGGAAAATGCATATTGATAGCATGAGAAACTACCACTAACTGACAGTTGTGCCGTTTCTCTTGAAATGGCTTCCCTACCTTTGACGGTAGTGGTGTGACGTATATGTAGGGAATGCTAACAAGGGGATTTACTGTTCTGCTGACTATCTAACTAATCGCTTCACTGTCATGGAGATTATTGTGGGGTTGTGTGTACCAGTGGTTTGATTCTAGGACAGGACGAAATGATTGAAAATGGTGGCAAACTATTTACTGTTCTGTGCTAAACCTCAGCACTAGTGATGGCCGCTATGTCATTCATTCTCGTTAAAACTAATTTGCTTTGTTCAAGTAAAAAAAAAAAGAAATGAAGAAGCTAAATGAATATTACTTGATTTCAAATGATAAAAAAAAAACTTGGGGACTGTTATGTGTGGTAAGTTAAGACAAGCATAACCTGAAACCCTGGAAACCAAGCTACTGTCACAGGTTGTCTCTACTGGGCTCCCAGAACCAGGGATGTGCAGTCAGAGGAGGCATGAAAAGTAAAAAAAACAAAGAGTGATAACATAAAATAAATTTGTCCACTGGCCTGTGCGATAAATTTGTTTTATGTATGATTCCAATAATTTTGATCATTTTTATAGTCAAAATCGCTGAATTGGCGCATTTCCTGTTCAAATACAGGAGAGAAACGTGAGGTGTGGCAGTGACGAGCCTCACCTCACCTTGGACTGAGCTCTCCCTCACACACTGGGTTGATGCCTGCGATTGGCGCGTGCCTGTTGCTGTCCTTCTGTATGTCGCCAATATAAGGTTTGCAGACGCGTGTATTATACACCATGACTTTCCACAGTCCGGCTAATATCTTTAATGAATATGTGTGACATATTTAGTCGTGCCGATTGGACATAAAACCGCAGTGAAAAGGGATAAGGCAGACAGTACTGTGCCACCTGAAGGGGGCGCATATGAGCACAACAGGTGCTCATCGCTGCTGTTCTTCTACACAGAGGCGCCAATAAGTTAGTGACATCAGAAAGTCAAGTGCACTGACTTTCCACTGACCAAAATGGAAGATTATATATCTAAAATTAAAAATTTCTAAACGCTGGACTTTCAATCAAAACAGGAGGTTATAAATAATGGAAGACCAACACCGGAACTAAAAGGTTTGCTTCAAACTAAGCGACAACTAAATTTTGATCTTAAATAAAATATTCTTTTGTTTTTCTTGTTATCCTTTTGTTGAACATTCTGCATTGAATCTAATTAAAGCATGAGAATTAAAAGCTTTTAAAAACAACTAAATATTTCAATTAAGGTCAAAATTGAAATCTGTTTTTGTTTTCTACACACCACTCTACACTTTCATTTGTATTGAATGAGTACGAATTGTGGAATTTAGAACACATGGAGAACACATAGAGGGTGAGGAGCAAATGCGCTCTCTCTGCTCTCACTTGCCACTATAAATGTAACGTTCTTTCTTAGCCAAATATGCGTCTTACCTGGATGTGTGTAAAGAATGCTGATGAGATATGAAACATAACTAGTAGTCAACGTGCATGCTGGCTGCCAACTGAATAGTGAATAAGCGACTCTTTTGGGTTCCTATTTTTGTAAATCTGACTCTGAAGGAGTCACCAGCCATGAACCTCACTGCACGTCACTGCCCACAATGTAAATCTCAGGTCCACACTGCAGGACTTTGCCAATTTCGCCAAATGAAAATTATTGTACTTTGCAAGGGTGTCTCCTCTTCCCAGTGGATTCATTCTGTTTGACCACGGCTGTGTGCTCCCCTACTTTCCACCGCAAGGTGCTTCTCGGTCTACTTTGTTGTCACTTGAACCTCACACCAATTCATGGCAGCAAAAATGCAGATTTGAGAACTTTGCTTTATTCATGTTAATTCTAGCTTAGTTGATATTGACACACCTTGGAGCTGAATGATTAAATGACAACGCAAATAGTTACATTTTTAATGCCACCAGAAACAGTTTTGGTTTTGCATTTGGTTATATGCATGAATATACTGTGTGTATTTATGAACTGAAGCATTTGTTAGGTACTGGGCTTCCAGTTCATGGAGGAATAAAGGAGGTGGAAATCTAACCCTACCCCTAACCCTAATTTAAAATCTGCCATGGGAGGTATTTGAGTTTATCCTGGTGCTCTTGAAGCCACTCTGTGTGTGTGGTGGCATTGTCTTCCAGGAGGAGGGAAATGCCAATATTACCACAAGGTGCACCTGCTCCTGGAAAATGCGTGGTCATTATACAACCATACAGAGCACTCAATGACTCCCATGAGGTGTCTCTTCATATCAGTACTGATCCCCCACCATGCAGGCAACAGACGTCGTTGGTCAACGCCCAACTTTTAGCTTTTGGCAGTTTTTGTGAAAAATGCATCTGCGGCAGTGTCCACACTACTAAGTTTTCACTGAAAAAACAGCATTTTAAAATGAAAAGATATTGATCCACGTATCGTCTATGAACGTTTCTCTGCTCACATTAAAGCAAGTGAAAATGCCTATGATGTAGGCTTTCACCTACTAGAGGTGGGCGGTATGACCAAAATTCTATATCACGGTATTTTTCTAAATTCTGCCGGTTTCACGGTATTAGACGGTATTTTTTTCCCCATGCAATAGTGGATGTTAACCACATTTTCCACTGCAATTACTGCAGTAGACTGGCTAAGAATAACCTATTAGACTGTTATGAGAATTGTACATCGTACAAAAAGACATTTTAATGTGCACACAAGTATTAATCCAGGTTTGCATGGCCCCATAAAGTGATAGTTTTCAAGGGGGTGGCACTAAAGAGAAGGAATCACATTGCATGACAGTTGCAGTCAAAATATAGAACCTTTAATTGAACAAATTTTGCAAAAGCTTAAACTATGATTTTGACAACATTTTTTCAACCATCCAAAGAGGCATTAGACTTAGTAAGATATCCAGAGGTGTTTGTCAAAAGTTGGATTGCACTGAACACGTCTTAGAAAAGGAATAAATAGTAAATATTTTTTGTAAACCAACTACACTTTCTGTTAATGTTAACAATCTCTGTCCACTGACACGTTAAAGTGACTTTTTAAACAATTTTACCATCATTAAACTGCATAATATTTAAACTAATAAATAATAACAATAAAATAAATAATAGTAGTATTACTGATAGTTGCACCATTACTTCAAGGCTTCAAGCCCAGGTGCATTACACAGTATTCACCAAATTAAAATAAAATAAAACAAGTGCAACTTTGTGATGACATCTTACCAACTGTACCATCATTTAGGCAAACTGCATTAATATGGACCTTGCTTCAAGCTAAGCTATATACATAAATAATAAAAACTGCAACTTGCATTTATAATGCTGTTTGTGGTATAGCCCTATGGAAGTGCATTAGGGCCACTGTGAAGAAAACTTCATCCTAAAATCAATGTTTAATTTACTAGATTTTCTCAAACCCCGTCACAAGTTAATGCAGCACATCAAATACTTTGTGTTAAGTGTTCCCCGATCCAGTCGTTAATCACTATGCTTCTTAAACTGACTTCCTCCGCACTAAGAGCAGGCGCCTGCAGCAATCACCGCACAGATAAACGTCTTTGTGAAATTAAAACTAGTTATTAACTTAGCCGACGGAGTGTTCAGAACTTTAAAAATATCTTTGTTATACTGTACATGTTTAATTATGCCATCCATTCAGAGTTGCGCCCATCTCTGAACGAGTCGCCACCACATCGCAGGATCAATACAAGCAAAACATACACTAGCAAGTACAAAAACAAGTACAACTTGGCTTGCAGTATTATCCAGTAGTATAGAAACAGTATTTACACATCTGACCTTTTAAAACTAAAGCATCTCCAGGCGACAGACGTGACTGCTTTTTTTCGGCTCTGTCCATTTTCACCGCGGCATACCTATGCTACCGCCCACTATTTGGTGGTGTAGCAGTGAAAAAGAGCCCTAGTGCAACAAATCTGTGTTTAGCGGTGTAGCAGTGAAAAAGGTCCCCACTTGAACAGTTTCCCGCTGCGCCATGTTCCGAACGTCGTTTAGGCAATTTAAACCGGTGTTGCGGTATAAGAAAAATCCATATCATAAAAAAAATAAAAAACGGTTTTCGGTATGAACCGGTATACCGCCCAGCACTATCACCTACACTGGGTATGCTCATTCGCTCAAAAAATCCTTAAAGGGATTGAAATGCCGCTGACCACAGGATTTATTGTAAAATCATAACAACCTGCAAATGATCTGCCTTTTGCAAATGTTGTAGCATTCAAAACACAATGTAGGTGCATACAGGTAAGTAACACAACAAGCGCCATGGAAAACAACTGCTCTGTGACAGCTATGTTTAAATATGCTTTTCTTCCATGAAGGGTGACCAATCAGGGAATGAGACATTGTAATGAGCAGGAGCCAATCAGGGACGGGCTATGTAATAAGCACAGACAAACGAGTCTACATATTCAAAAGTGTATACTGTCATACATCCACACTGCCACATTCAGCCGGCATTTTCAGAAGTATGCAGCTATGGAGAGCTTTTTCAAAAGTCTCTGTTCTCAGGGGTTCAAAACACCGGGGTAATATGGACAAAAGGCGAAAGCAGAGACTAATGCATCTGGGTTTTTAAATGAAAACACAGTAGTGTGGATGCGGCCTGCATTTCAGGCACAGACTGCTTGGCCTCTTTGGTCTCTGATAGCTGTCTTTGAAACCTGCCATATTAAAGTCTTTACAGCTGTTTGCCAATCACTGTAACACGACTTCACTTTGCGGCTGCATTTGTATTTGTGAAACTCCTGTTTATGTGTTGTCTCCATTATTTTGCTCAACAGCTATATATTTACATATATACATTACCGGTCAAACATTTTAGAACACCTCGGGTTTGCCTCAAATGTAATCAATTGAAATGCAATGAATGACCTAAAATGGTGGAAAGATAAGCAGTAAACTGCCAGAGGTTTCAATTTAAAGTTTAGGTTAGCAAAAACTGATAAAAGGACTTTTCAGAATATTACAAATGGACCTTCTTCAGGGAACAATAGATTGCAACCTAAAAAAGGCTCTACATCAATTAAAGTAAATGAAGCCTTGCAAGTTGAAGTAAACAATTTGCACAGGTGTCCCAACGTCTGCCGATTCCTTAAAAACCCTCTGTGTGTGTTAAAGCAGAGTCAGAACACACTGTGTTACTATACCCTCTGAAGTACTACAGTGATAATGGCAAGAAAATGTCAATTAACAAATGAAATGAAACAGAGCAGTATTACACTTAGAAGTGTAGGCCTTTCACTTAGAGAAATTGCAAAACAAATGAAAGTGTCAGTGAGCAATATGGTGTCCTACACAATCCAAAGGCAATTGGAAATGGTAAGGAACTCTGATAGGACGAGATCTGGAAGCGCCAAAGTCACCAGCCAATCAGAAGACAAGTTTCTGAGGGTCACCAGCTTGTGTGATCACAGGCGCCTCACAGCACAACAGCTTCAAGCACAACTTAACAGTGCAGGACATAATAAGCAAATCTCAGTGTCTACTGTGAAGAGGAGACTTTGTGCTACAGGTCTGACAAGGCAAGTGGCAGGAAGAAAGCCATTCCTTAAAGGACCAAATAGGGCCTTGAAACACCAGCTGTGGACTACTGCAGACTGGAAGAAAGTCTTATGGACCGATGAATTAAAAGTTGAAATCTTTGGTTCATCACTCAGAGTGTTTGTATGCCGTTGAGTTGGTGATGGCGATGGCGATGGATCGTCAGCATGTGACACAAATTGTCCAACATGGAGGAGGAAGTGTGATGGTCTGGGGTTCTTTTGCTGGAAGCCGCGTTGATGTTGCTCTGAATCAAAAGGGTTACCACAGTTTGGATTTAAATATAATTTAAATATAATTTTGTAAAATGATTGATTCCTTGACTTATTTTTATTTGCCATTATTTATTTGTTCTATACCCTGATTTCATGAACAACAACCTTTAGGTGGGTGGTAATTGTCAGAGTAACATCCACTTGGATATAAGGACCTATGGTTTCCGTGCAGAACATTGCCCAGAGCATCACACTGCCTCCGTCATCTTTCTTACTTTCCATAGTGCATCCTACTGCCATTTCTTCTCCAGGTAAACGCTGCACACACACCCGTGGCTGTCCCCATGATATAAAAGAAAATGTGATTCACCAGCCCAGTCCACTGTCTCCCATTGCTCCATAGACCAGGTCTGATGGGCTCACATGCCCATTGTAGGTTCTGTTGGTGGTAAACAGGGGGATTAGCATGGGCACTCTGACTGGTCCGCGACTGCGCCATCTGCAGCGAGCTGAAATGCACTGTGCCTTTCCCACATGGCCAGCATTACGTTTTTTAGCAATATCTGCTACAGTAGCCCTTCTGTGGGATCAGATCAGACTGGTTAACCATTGCACCCCATGCACGTCATTGAACTTTGAGTGCCCACGAACCTAGATAGATAGATAGATAGATAGATAGATAGATAGATAGATAGATAGATAGATAGATAGATAGATAGATAGATAGATAGATAGATAGATAGATAGATAGATAGATAGATAGATAGATAGATAGATAGATACTTTATTAATCCCAAGGGGAAATTCACAAACCTGTGAACCTGTCACCGGGTCACCACTTTTGGTAGGTGCTAACCACTGCGTACTGGGAACACCCCACAAGACCTGCTATTTGTCTTCTAGCCATCACTATTTGTCCCTGGTCAAAGTCACTTGCCCATTTTTCCTGCTTCCAACACATCACCTTCAAGAACTTACTGTTCACTTGCTGCTTGGAATATCCCACCTGTTGACAGGTGCCATTGTAACAAGATAATTGAGGTTATTCACGTCACCTGTCAGTGCTTTCAATGATGTGGCTGATCAGTGCATGTGACTCTCTGGCAGATGGCAGTGCCATGGCACTAAAACAAGCCTCTCGAGATGACAGTTCCCTCCATGGTGTCTCGAATTTCGTCACCTGTCTTTTTTTAATATATGAACATTTTTCTTTTGTCTCTGCATATCTTTAATGTCAGAATGTGATCGTTGTGTTGTCTACTGCAAGTAACTATGAAGGCAGCACATCAGTACTGAGCAAACCAATGTTGTCATATTGTCATATGCTGCCATTTAAAATTGTTTAATCACTGAATTTGAATTTTTAAAGATAAAGTTAAAGCTTGCAGTAAATGAATAGCTTGGGCTACTTGTTTGCTTTTAGACTCTCAGAATGTCCTTTATAAGTAGATTATGAATAGGTATTGTCAGAAAAACGACCAAAAGACATCAAGAAGGTTTGGGGCAGCCACCCATATAATTGTTTACAGCTGTAAAACTGATCAAATAGCAGAGACATGCTCATTCAACAGAGTCCAAAACAGAACTGATTTCCATGAAGCAAGATGGCAGCTTTAAAGGCCAGTAGCGGAAGTGATGTCATTAATACCGGAACCAGAAGTGACGTCAGTGGCTGCCCAAGACCCGGGCGGGATTTCACTAGAATGGTCTGCAAAAGATCGAGAGGGAAAATTAGTGCACTTCACCACCCCCTGGTCTGGCGTGGAATTTACATGTATTTAAGTCCTTTAGCTGTCTCCTAAACACACGTGTGTGACAGCATTTACAAGTCCATCGAGGTTCTGCTCCAGCTTTATAAGACACTGGTGAGGCCTGATCTGGAGTCCTGGGTGCAGTTTGGGTCTCCAGGCTACAAAAAGGACATAACAGCACTACAGAAGGTCCAGAGAAGAGCGACTAGGCTGATTCCAGGGCTACAGGGGATGAGTTATGAGAAAAGATGAAAAGAGCTGAGCCTTTACAGTTTAAGGAAAAGATTAAGAGGAGACAAGATTGAAGTGTTTAAAATTATGAAGGGAATTAGTACAGTGATAGATAGATAGATAGATAGATAGATAGATAGATAGATAGATAGATAGATAGATAGATAGATAGATAGATAGATAGATAGATAGATAGATAGATAGATAGATAGATAGATAGATAGATAGATAGATAGATAGATAGATAGATAGATACTTTATTAATCCCAAGGGGAAATTCACATACACAGCAGTGGATCGAGACGGTGACTTTAAAATGAGTTCATCAAAAACACGGAGACACAGTTGGAAACTTGTGAAGGGTGAATTTCACACAAACATTGGTAAGTTTTTCTTTACACAAAGAATGATAGACACTTGGAATAAGAGACCAAGTAGTGTGGTAGACAGTAGGACTTTAGGGACTTTCAAAACTCGACTTGATGTTATATTGGAAGAAATTAGTGGATAGGACTGGCGAGCTTTATTGGGCTGAATGGCCTGATCTTGTTTGGATTGTTCCAATGTTCTAATCTCAGCTGACCACAGATGTGAAAATCCAACAGTTTATCATATCCTGCTTTCTTGTGTTTAGTTTAGCATTGTAAAAGGAACTACTCAGGAGGAGGTTCTGAGTGATTTAGAAATTGTAGAGGGAGAAATGCTGCTCAGATTAAATAAGATGAAATCAAACAAATCACCAGGACCAGATAATATTTACCCTTTGAGTTCTTAAGGAGGCTAGTGAGTACATATATAAACTCTTGATGCACATTTTTAGGAAGTCTCTGGGCACTGAGGAGATTCTGAAGGACTGGAAAATGACAAATATTATCCCATTATATAAAAAGGGTGACCAGGCAGATCCAAGCAACTATAGGCCAGTAAGCTTAACCTGCATCACAGGAAAATTAATGGAAGGAATTATTAAGAATAAGATTGTGCAACACCTGGCAAGAACAGGAGTTTAACTGAACAGTCAGCATGGAGTCAGAAGAGGGAGGTCGTGTTTTACTAACATGCTGGAATTCTATGAGGAAGCAACAGAAGGATACGATCAAAGTGGAGCTTAT
The DNA here is from genome assembly GCF_900747795.2 of Erpetoichthys calabaricus. Taxonomy (NCBI): domain Eukaryota; kingdom Metazoa; phylum Chordata; class Cladistia; order Polypteriformes; family Polypteridae; genus Erpetoichthys; species Erpetoichthys calabaricus. The sequence continues at coordinate 294,040,487 of NC_041397.2, read as the reverse complement.
GAGATTATTTATCTGGACTTTCAGAAAGCTTTTGATAAGGTGCCACATGAGAGGTGGAGCATCAATCTAAAAGAAGTGGTGGTTCAGGGTGATGTTTGTAGATGGGTGCAGAATTGGCTCAGACACAGGAAGCAGAGGGTGATGGTGTGAGGAACCTCATCAGAACTGGCCGATGTTAAGAGTGGTGACCAGCAGGGGTCAGTGCTAGGGCCGCTGCTATTTTTAATATATAGAAATGTTTTAGATAGGAATATAAGTAACAAGCTGATTAAGTTTGTAGATGTTTACCAAGATAAGTGGATTGGTAGATAATCACGAATCTACTGAGTCATCACAAAGGACTTGGACAGCAGACAGGCTTGGACAGATTTGTGGCAGATGAAATTTAATGTCAGTAAATGTAAAGAATTACACATAGGAAGTAAAAATGTTAGTTTGAATAAACAATGGGAGGTCTGAAAAGCGAGAGTACACCTTATGAGAAGGATTTAGGAGTCATAGTGGACTCTAAGCTATCAACTTCCGGCAGTGTTCAGAAGCCATTAAGAAGGTTAACAGAATGTCAGGTTATATAGCGCTTTGATGTGTACAAGTCACAGGAGGTTCTGCTCCAGCTTTATAACACACTGGTGAGGCCTCATCTGGAGTACTGGGTGCAGTTTGGGTCTCCAGGCTGCCAAAAGGACATAGCAGCACAAGAAAATGTCCAGAGAAGAGCAACTAGGCTGATTCAAGGCCTACAAAGGAATGAATTATGAGGAAAGATTAAAAGATCTGTGCCTATACAGTATAAGCAAAAGAAGATTATGAGGTGTCATGACTGGAGTGTTTAAAATTATGAAGGGAATTAGTCCAGTGGATCGAGACTGTTATTTTAAAATGAGTTCATCAAGAACATGGGGACACTTGTTAAGGGGAAATTTCGCAGAAACATTAGGAAGTTTTTCTTCACACAGAGAACCACAGACACTTGGAATAAGCTACCAAGTGGTGTGGTAGACAGTAGGACTTTAGGGACTTTCAAAACTCGACTTGATGTTATTTTAAAAGAATTAAGTAGATGAGCCTGGAGAGCTTTGTTGAGCTGAATGGCCTGTTCTTGTCTCGATTGTCCTAATGTTCTCATGTTCTTATTGTAAATAAAGTATCTATCTATCTATCTATCTATCTATCTATCTATCTATCTATCTATCTATCTATCTATCTATCTATCTATCTATCTATCTATCTATCTATCTATCTATCTATCTATCTATCTATCTATCTATCTATCTATCTATCTATCTATCTATCTATCTATCTATCTATCTATCTATCTATCTATCTATCTATCTATCTATCTATCTATCTATCTATCTATCTAAAGCACCTCTGTTGATATTCTAGCAGTGAAGGTGCTATAGAAAATGAAGTTTAGCTGAATGGTCCATGAATTTCACACAGGCCCCTGTATACACTTTATTAAATTTCTCAGTGTGTCAGCAGTCGGTCCTGAAGCTGAGATCCGCTTTCAGATCCAATGCCTTGACCACTAGCCTTATGTCTCCATCTTTAAGCAGTTTGAAAGACTCCAATTTGTCTCCTGAAGAATGAATACAATTAAGTTGTTGCTGGCAGCAGCTGCCGACACTTCCGCTTCTAGTTTGTTCATGTGAATAGCCTGCTGTTGTGTCGCTACGTTAGGTATGAACATTTTTTTTCATGACATACTTGCCATAAAAATGGTTAAAAAAAAGAAACAAAAAGGGGGAAGTCAGATTGACTTCTTTTGATACGGCACAATACAGACAAATGATTTTGGTTGTCTTCCCAGTTCCTCTCGATTGGCCTTCCAGCTGCACATCAGAGTGCATACATTCATTAGCTCCAAAAAGCAAAAAAAGAAATAATAAATAAGGAACATGAATTGATTTTTGATATCTCTTTTTAACTCTTTTTTAATTGAAAATGCTGTAGTGTAAATCTATATTTTTTATCTAGTAGCATCGCTTTGCTATTAGAAGACAGACATGTTTCCAGGAGATATTGTTTCGGACAAATCGCGCTAATGACTTGATCTCGACTGCGACAGTCCTTAGCAGCCTGTCACACGTTTACCAGCCACAAAAGCTCCAATTCTTCCCCTTGACAGCTCCATTTTTCTCGTCACTAGCTCTCTGCACTTCCTTTCCGCCTTTGTATTCTTCCCAACTCACACCCTGCCCCCAGACTTGTGTGCAGCACACCAGGAGCCAAGGACCTTTTCATCAGTCACGTGCATCTTGTTACTCAGGCATTGTCCTTAAAGGCCTTTAGTCACTCGACACAACAGCCTCCTGCCAGCTTCTGTCCCAGCTGGAACCACAACTAACCAATCAGATTAACTTCTCCTTGTGTAAATGCAGCAGAAAAGGGAGAAATGACACCGGCTTGTTCCAGCCATCAATAAGCTGTGTTCACATTCATAATGCAGCATCCAGGAGCCCAGTGAAGGGAATTCTGGGTGACGGGGGCCCTATTATAGCAGCAGAAGGCCGTATGAATATTATGTTTAGGGCTAACCCTAAAAGGGTGTAGAGCATGAAGCCAGAGGGGGTGGGTCCACCTATTACGACCATACTGTGTGTGTTTGTGTGTGTATCTCTATATATATAAAATCCAACATCTGTCTGTCTGTCTGTCTGTCTGTCTGTCTGTCTGTCTGTCTGTCTGTCTGTCTGTCTGTCTGTCTGTCTGTCTGTCTGTCTGTCTGTCTGTCTGTCTGTCCACTTTTCACGAGAGAACTACTTAACGGATTTAGATTTTTTTTTCTATAATATGCATGAACATTCCGGTTGATTTTGCGACTTCTCTCATCGTGCTAAGTATCATAGCTCACTTGCGGGAGCAATATATCCATCCATCCATTTTCCAACCCGCTGAATCCGAACACATTCACGTTAATCCAAGAGAGAGGCTGTGCGCCATGGGGAGGTGGGCAGGGCCCTCCTCACTCGCGCGTCAGCCTCGGGGTGTATCTTACATCTGCTTAGATAGCGAACTAGAGAACTACTTAACGGATTTAGTTCGGGTTTTTTTTCTATAACTTGCTTGAACATTCCGGTTCTCTCATCGCTCTAAGTATCATAATTCGCTTGCAGGAGCGTTTCATTCGCGCTAATCCAAGAGAGAGGCTGGGGAGTGAGGGGAGGGGGAAACATGATGTCAGGAGCGGGAAGCCGGATGGGGCCCTCCTCACTCACGCACCAGCCTCGTGGCATATCTTACATCCGCTTAGATAGCGAACGAGAGAACTACTTAACGGATTTAGATCGGGTTTTTTTTCTATAACTTGCTTGAACATTCCGGTTCTCTCATCATAGTTCGCTTGCAGGAGCATTTCATTCGCGCTAATCCAAGAGAGAGGCTGGGGAGTGAGGGGAGGGGGAAACATGATGTCAGGAGCGGGAAGCCGGGTGGGGCCCTCCTCACTCACGCGCCAGCCTCCATTCCAGTCGCTCTACCTCTGGCCACCTTGCCTCCGCTTAGCTAGCAATATCTCTTTGTTTATTGATTTTTAAAGTTTGTCCAGTTTCACTACAACCTGGGCGCAGCCGCAGGGGACGGCTAGTATATATATAAAATTCAACATCTGTCTTTTTGTCTGTCCGTTTGTCCCGCTTTTCACAAGAAAACTACTTAACAGATTTAGATCAGGTTTTGTTTCTATAATTTGCTTGAACATTCTGGTTGTTTTTATGACTTCTCTCATTGCGCTAAGTATCATAGTTCACTTGCGGTACCGATTTATTCGCATGAATCTGAAAGACACGCAGCAGGCTGAAGGGAGGGAGTGCTGGGCCCTCCTCACTCACGCGCCAGCGTCATGGCATATCTTAAATCTGCTTAGCTAGCAAACGGGAGAACTACTTAACAGATTTAGATTGGGTTTTGTTTCTATAATTTGCTTGAACATTCTGGTTGATTTTATGACTTCTCTCATTGCGCTAAGTATCATAGTTCACTTGCGGCACCGATTTATTCGCGTGAATCTGAGAAACACGCAGCAGGCTGAAGGGAGAGGGTGCTGGGCCCTCCTCACTCATGCGCCAGCCTCGTGGCATATCTTAAATCTGCTTAGCTAGCGAACGGGAGAACTACTTGATGGATTTAGATCAGGTTTTTTGCTATAATTTGCTTGAACATTCCGGTTGATTTTGCAACCTCTTTCATCTCGCTAAGAATCATAGTTTGCTTGCAAGAGTGATTGATTCACGCTAATCTGAGAGAGATGCTGGGGAGTGAGGGGAGGGGGAAACATGACGTCTGGAGTGGGGAGCTGGGCAGAGGCCATCCTCACTCACGCGCCAGCCTCCGTTCGAGTCGATCTACCGCTGGCGACGTTTTAGAGCATATCTTGCCTCCTCTTAGCTAGTGATACCTGTTTGTTTATTGATTTTTAAAGTTTGTCCTGTTTCACTACTACACGGGTGGAGCTGCGGGGGACAGCTAGTATCTTATATATAAACATCTGCGCGTGGAAGTGTGTGTGTCTCTCTGTCTGTCCGGCCTGGAAGTGCGAGGGTACAGCATGAAGCTCAAAGAAATCACCAAAGTGAAACCGCCGACAACTTGCTTTGCTGTTAATACACAAGCGAGGCGAGCACATCAGCAAAATGAAACTGACAAGGAAAGAGAACCTCACTTAGTTGCTAATGCACAACTGATGTGATTGAATGATTGAAGTGCCGGATTCCATGGTTTCTAGGAGCCTGAGCTTTTTATAGCTTACACAGCTAGTATATATATCAAATGCCATCTGTCACGTAAAAATTTCAAAAACTTCAAAAACTTCTGAACTACTGGACCTTGAACCTTGAACTTGGTCTCAATCAAGAGCTTATGACATGTGTTTTGTCTCGGTAGAGTAATATATATTGCTCTACTTTCCCCTATTGTATTATTAATATGTAGCCGTAGAATGCCTAATCTCACAGACTTATCACTGTTTATAAGGTATTATTGTATATAACTTATCCCCACCTTCCCTTCTATATCTATAACCTTAGGCAATTAGATATAGTAAAAGACAAGCAGAAGTTAAGTTACAGTTTAAACAATGTATTAGTATTATTGATAATATTCATAAATAATAACAAAATGCAAAGTACATTTGAATATTTACAACCATACAACCTGATTAAATGGTGATATGTAGTTCAGGTGGCACACAGGCTTCTGGTTACTTAAATGTCTCTAGTTAAGGCATCACTGATGCTCAGCTTTCAGCCACATGTCTGTTCAAAATGGCTGCTGAGATGTGCTGTTCATTGTGTTCTCTTCAGGTTAGCAAGAGAGATGCTTCTTCATCATATGTTGGTTGGTAAGAGAGAGATACTGAGGTTAAACACATACATTTATAGATGTTCTGTCCAACCTCGAAAGCCAATAGCACATCATGGTACTTAAAGGCTTCTGAACCAAGCCAATTCCAAACAGCCATACTTCAGACCAATGGGGGAAATAGAACATCTTAACACCTGCCACCCCCAAACCATATGTTAAGGTACACCTTAGCCCATTTGCGGGGGCAGACATGACTTTAGCAAGGAAACACTTGCCGAACTGGTTTAAAACACACATCCCCCAAATCCTGTCGTAAAATTCAAACAGACCCATTCCTGGGGGGGGGGGGTAATCACTAAATTACACTGCTTTGTCTAAATTACAAATAAAGATATACAGTACAAAATATTCATCAAGTTATATGTAAAATCTCACATCACAACACATGTTACACCGTATGCCATGACCGACAGGAAAAGAACCGCAGTGACATGTGCTGACAGTAGTGCACATTGCACAGGCTGACTGATCTTTTTCAGCGCAAACACACATTATAAATTTTGAGCATAACAGGCACTCATATACACTGTCGAGTGACTTGGGGTGCTATAAGAATGAACTGCCTTCCTTCTAGGACTAGAAGTCTGAGTGTTTACTTCTATACATACTGTATAGGGAAGAATATATTTGTGTAAAGTAAAAAAACTCAGAAAAAATGAGTACTTAAAGGCGTCAGTTTTATATTCAGATAGACTTACACTTCTGCAGTGGAAGTAATGAGAAATTGTCACGTTTAATGTACAATTTGTCAAGATAAGCTGTTTTTGCTCCTGAAAAACATTAGCTGACAGAATTCTTTTAGCACATTATAAATTCTTCACATATCAGTATCATTTATGCAAAATGAAAAGCTTACTAACAAGAAACAGAGCAGATCATTTTAAAAATTGAATTTTCCTAACTTCTTCTGTATCAAACTCTCCCATTAAAACCTCATAATCTGAACTTTCTTCCAGTTTCTTTTCAATTGAGATCATTACCAATCCATTCCATCAATCTCAAGTTATTGCTGTTCTTGCAAAAAATAAACACAGAAGTTCCATTCTGCTGGAGACTCATGAAAATTAAAGTGACCCACACGATTAAATCATTTAGAGCGGGCGTCTGCAGAGTCCATCCTGGTGGGCCCTAGTGGCTGAAGGTTTTTGTTCCAAGCCGATTGCTTAATGCAAAGCCAATTATTGCTCAAGTAACATATCTTCTGTTTCATTTAAGTTGTCTCACTTACAGTATTGAGGCTCCCTACCCTTTATTGCTTCTCTTAGTCATAAACAGCAGCATTCACTTTTTTTCACTGCTCCTTATCAGCAGTAAGATACGAATGGCAAAAGGAACCAGAAGTTCTCCATCTAAAGTATTTCTGTTTATGCCTGTGGGTATTCACTGTGAACTAATTAAATTAAATTTTATTAAATTAATTAAACACTTTGATTTAATTAAATATTCAGAAGGAAACTGAAGAGAGAAAAAGTGAAGGACAGAGAATTTCATGTTCACTTCAATTCTTTAAATCATTAAGATGATATCCTTGGAAAGCAGGGCTGTTTCTGGACCAAGGCAGTCTAGGCAAAGTGCTCTCTAGTGGTCAGATCGCATTACTTAAGCCCCAGGTAGTGATTCATAACTTTATTTTGTTTAGAAAAATTTTACCGGACTGGAACACAAAAAAATGTTTCTGTTGATAAAGAGCTTTATATTTACTTGTGATGTTTACCCCTAGGTATTTAAACTGATCTGCAATGATAAAAGGGACGGTCCATCCATCCATCCATTATTTAACCCGCTATATCCTAACTACAGGGTCACGGGGATCTGCTGGAACCAATCCGGGGTGCAAGGCAGGAAACAAACCCCAGGCAGGGTGCCAGCCCACCGCACGGCACACACACACCAAGCATAATTTAGAATTGCCAGTGTACCAAACCTGCATGTCTTTGGACTGTGGGAGGAAACCAGAGTACCCGGAGGAAACCCGCGCAGACACAGGGAGAATATGCAGACTCCACGCAAGGAGGACCTGGGAAGCAAACCCGGGTCTCCTAACTGCGAGGCAGCAGCGCTACCCACTGCGCCACCACACTGCCCCTAAAAGGGAACGTGTCCAATCTAATATTGTGTACTTGAGAATTCACTGGGAAGAGCACACTTCAAATTCAAATAATTCTGCAACCAGAAATCTTTTGATATTCTGTTAGTGCTGTTAGGACTGCAGGCGCAGTATTTTGTGGATCAGATATTTACAGTACCATATCATCTGCATATAGAGAAACTTTCTGTTCCAGTCCTTCTCTGATAATCCTCTTTATCTGATATGCATTTTGACAGTGAACTGCCAGTGGTTCAATGGCGATTGCAAAAAGCAGTGGTGACAAGGGGCATCCTTGTCTGGTACCACATTCTAGTTTAAAGTAGTCTGAGCAAAAGTTATTAATACAAACTGAAGCTTCTGGATTGGTATACAGTAGTTTGATCCATCCACAAATAATTGGGCCAAACCCACATTTCTCCAATGTAGTGAAAAGGAAGTTCCATTCAACAATATCACATGCTTTTTCTGCATCCAATGATAATAATATCTTCAGGGTGTTTGACTTTGTAGGTGAATATATTACATTAAAGAGGCGTTGAAGATTGGAAGCTAAGTGTCTGCCTTTAATAAATCCAGTTTGATCTTGTAATATAGCACTTTCTCCATCCTTCTAGCTAGGAGTTTGGAGAGTATCTTAACATCGTTATTCAGAAGTGAGATTGGCCTGTATGACGGACATTGTAATTTTTCCTTATTTTGTTTAGGAAAGACAGTAATTAATGCTTGGCAAAAAATTTCTATTGTGCGCCTGAGCAGTGGCAGCGTTGTCTGCACTATGCACAGCACAATCTGTTGCCCAGAAAGGGCCTTGAGCGATGAAACATTTTTATTAAACAATACAGACCTATGAACACTCGGCCTCAAAGTGAATGTCTGATTATATTGTTTTATATTATTTTCGTATACTAGCGATGTTTGGTCTTAACGTCTGACGTCTAACGTCTTAACACAAACAATAACAAAAATGATGCTGATGCCAATAATAATAATCCTCAGACTGTAGCATAGAAGACACAGGCATGGCGTAATAAAATTAAAACAACAACAGGACTGAAGCTCTTGAGTGAATTACTAAAAGCTGAATTAACCCAAACTATGATCGTCTCTCAACTGGACATACATTACAACTTGTGTTAAAACTTAACAAATACAGTATCATCCTCTGTTGCTCACTACCATTTGTGAGATTCACTCTGGGCACGCTAAAGCAGTTGTGTGTTTTTATTTATAGGTAGATTGCATTATTTGCATACACGAGCATACTGTAAATGGGAATTGTGGGTAAAGATTCCTATTTAAAGATAATCAACATATTCTCAGTTTCACTGAATGTTGTTATTTTGCCAAGTTTTCAATTTATTTCACTAATCTAAACAACATGTAAATGTTACAGTACTGTCTTAGTCAAAAAAATATATATACAGTATATACTGTATATATATGTAGAATGTTACTATTGTCAAAAGGCACATGTTCAGTTGATGGTTTAAATAGATAACCATAGACATCCTAGCATGGTTTTAGTGATAACTGAAGTGCTTTTATCTTAATTTTCTTTAGAGAAACATTAAAATCCTCTTTAATAAAACCCCTGTGTGCGTCCAGGGTGTCCGTGTGTGTGTGTCTTCTGGTGAAGGGCGCATGCGCGGGGCCATGTCGTGCATTGCACGGTGCCGTGCGCAATGTTTATGCACTACTGTTCTAGCGCATGTTATTGTAACGGGCTTAATGTCTAGTTAATAAATAAAGAACACTGACACAGCCCGATTCCTACATATTTTCTGAAACGCCACCCCTCAAGAGCGTATTTTTCTGGGGCAGTCTTATAAACAGACATTGCTATAACTCGACTTTCTGAAATTATGAATTCGAGGTCTTAAGTCTTCACTGTTCAGAGTTTTTTCTGCAGGTCTGGCAGTGATGATTCCACTCAGGAAAAGGGTGTAGTAAGGCACCATTTACAACTTCTTGTATACTCAGATATGGGGATGGGTATTTGAGGAGTAAAGCACAAGACAATGATTAATTTGTTATATTATGTACATTAAACAACCATCAACAACGAATCAAATCAATAATATATTAAACAATTATTATAAAAGTAAAGTTGAATAAATTAGATTCTGCAGCTGCATGAATGAAAGATAAAGTACCACTTCTGGTTAGCGGAAATAGCCCAAAAGTTGATGGAAATCTACGTTTTTTGTACCAAATACTTGTATGCAAAAGGGTTGACCTTAGTGAAAAGGGAGGTCTAAAATGCAGAGATTCATCAAAATCCATCCATCCATCCATCCATTTTCCAACCTGCTGTATCGGAACACAGGGTCACGGGGGTCTGCTGGAGCCAATCCCTGCCAACTCAGGGCACAAGGCAGGAACCAATCCCAGGCAGGATGCCAACACACCACAGGACACACACAAACACACCCACACACCAAGCACACACTAGGGCCAATTTAGAATCGCCAATCCACCTAACTTGCATGTCTTTGGACTGTGGGGGGAAACCGGAGCGCCCGGAGGAAACCCACGCAGACACGGGGAGAACATGCAAACTTCACGCAGGGAGGATTCATCAAAATCTCGAAATCAAATTTTTGGACAATTACAATACTTTCCCTACAAGAAAGTAAATTGAACTCAGGGAGGTGTAAAACTTTGAGATTCAAATCCTATTATTTGATATCATCTAGTGTTGAATTCTGCTGTGTACTTGTAATATTTCTTTTGCACTATTGTATTGTATTGAGGATTAGATAGATAGATAGATAGATAGATAGATAGATAGATAGATAGATAGATAGATAGATAGATAGATAGATAGATAGATAGATAGATAGATACTTTATTAATCCCAATGGGATTTAAATGTGTTCAGTTCTGTGTATTGTATTGTATTGACGCCCTTTTTCTCTTTGACACCCACTGCACACCCAACCTACCTGGAAAGGGGTCTCTCTTTGAACCGCCTTTCCCAAGGTTTCTTCCATTTTTTCCCTACAAGGGCTTTTCCTTGTCTTTGTAGAGAGTCAAGGCTGGGGGGCTGTCAAAAGGCAGGGCCTGTTAAAGCCCATTGTGGCACTTCTTGTGTGATTTTGGGCTATACAACAATAAATTTCCTGCAGCAGATGGCATGCCCCTTGCAGAGTAATATGTGATGTTAAGATGTAATGACTCTCAGTTTTGACGTTTTGGGAGATTTGGAGCAGCAGAAAAATTACTGAATGGCAGTCCTGCTAAAAGTGCATTGCTCGAGTCTCAACGTCAAGTAATCAAGGTATTCCCTATTATCTCGCAGCATTGTGGTATTGTAAGCTAAGCAGACATTCCAACTATACAGAAATCTTACTTTTTTCTTCTATTTATAATGTTCCTTAAAATAGAGAGCACAGGCAAACATTACTTCCAAATTCCTGGCAGAAAAGGTGTGACTGATTAGTTCAACATCCAAGGAAACCGAATCCTCATGAACCAATTAGTGAAAGCTCTGCTCTTCTCTGGCTGTACTTTAAACAACTCTGGCACACTCAAGCATTTGGGAAACAAGACGGTTAACATTACTTTTAATCTTGACGTGTATGTGTGCATTACAGGAATTAAGACGGGATTCCAGCCCAAAGCTAGGATTAGTTGATCCAAGAGGGTAGAAGGTGGCGACAAATCCAAGAGCCAAATAGTCCAAGCAGGTTAACTCTCTGATTCTACCGTTATATTGGCGTCCCGGACGGGTAAGGAGCCTGAATCTTTCTCGGCAGGGACGCCAGCATAAGATGATGTCTGGCAGGGAGTTTCCTTCCTTTCGCCTCACTTTTCCCAGGCAATGGACTGGAACCTGTCCTGGCAGGGACACCAGCCCATGATTGCAGCCTATTACAATGTATATACAGTACATAATTTTGGCCATCATCAAGTCACTGGTAATAAATCTGCTTAAGCCACTAATGTAATGAAGCAACTGGTAAGGAAAACAGAACACATCTAATGTGGTGGAAATCGGCTTTCTGTGCAGTTAGTCTTCTTGTGGAGAAAACCCAGTAATGCACATAACGGTGCTTTGTAGGGTGCCTTAGTGCGGAAAATATGCAGCATATCATAAAACGCACTGCACTCCTCCATGGTAATGTGAACAACAGGGATAAGCAGAATTAATTGAATTAATTGAATTAATTAATTAAGTGGCATGCAATAGGTGGCTGCAGGAAGAAACACAGAATAAGTGTGAACGAGGCTGTAGGAAGCCATATACCTTGTTTTTAACTCCAAGAAAACCCCTTTTTTAATATGTTTAATGTTTCACAAGTATGAAATTACCTGCAAAACAAATTTTAGTGATAGTCTCTCAACCCCCTCCTCCTCCTCGTTATATTGTATGGGAATCAAAACTTGTCTATATTCTGTTTTGCTGGCTAGATAGATAGATAGATAGATAGATAGATAGATAGATAGATAGATAGATAGATAGATAGATAGATAGATAGATAGATAGATAGATAGATAGATAGATAGATAGATAGATAGATAGATAGATAGATAGATAGATAGATAGATAGATAGATAGATAGATAGATAGATAGATACTTTATTAATCCCAAGGGGAAATTCACATACTCCAGCAGCAGCATATTGATAAAAAACAATATTAAATTAAAGAGTGATAACAATGCAGGTAAAAACAGACAATAACTTTGTATAATGTTAACGTTTACCCCCATGGGTGGAATTGAAGAGTCACATAGTTTGGGGGAGGAACGATCTCCTCAGTCTGTCAGTGGAGCAGGAAAGTGACAGCAGTCTGTCGCTGAAGCTGCTCCTCTGTCTGGAGATGATACTATTTAGTGGATGCAGTGGATTCTCCATAATTGATAGGAGCCTGCTTAGCGCCCGTCGCTCTGCCACAGATGTCACACTGTCCAGCTCCATGTCAACAATAGAGCCTGCCTTCCTCACCAGTTTGTGTAGGCGTGAGGTGTCCTTCTTCTTAATGCTGCCTCCCCAGCACACCACCGCGTAGAAGAGGGCACTCGCCACAACCGTCTGATAGAACATCTGCAGCATCTTATTGCAGATGTTGAAGGATGCCAGCCTTCTAAGGAGGTATAGTCGGCTCTGTCCTTTCTTACACAGAGCATCAGTATTGGCAGTCCAGTTTAATTTATCATCTAGCTGCACTCCCAGGTATTTATTGGTCTGCACCCTCTGCACACAGTCACCTCTGATGATCACGGGGTCCATGAGGGGCCTGGGCCTCCTAAAATCCACCACCAGCTCCTTGGTTTTGCTGGTGTTCAGGTGTAGGTGGTTTGAGTCGCACCATTTAACAAAGTCTTTGATTAGGTCCCTATACTCCTCCTCCTGCCCACTCCTGATGCAGCCCATGATAGCAGTGTCATCAGCGAACTTTTGCACGTGGCAGGACTCCGAGTTGTATTGGAAGTCCGATGTATATAGGCTGAACAGGACCGGAGAAAGTACAGTCCCCTGTGGCGCTCCTGTGTTGCTGATCACAATGTCAGACGTGCAGTTCCCAAGACGCACATACTGAGGTCTGTCTTTAAGATAGTCCACGATCCATGCCACTAGGTATGAATCTACTCCCATCTCTGTCAGCGTGTCCCTAAGGAGCAGAGGTTGGATTGTGTTGAAGGCGCTAGAGAAGTCTAGAAACATAATTCTTACTGCATCACTGCCTCTGTCCAAGTGGGAGAGGGATCGGTGTAGCATATAGATGATGGCATCCTCTGCTCCCACCTTCTCCTGATATACAAACTGCAGAGGGTCGAGGGCGTGTTGAACCTGTGGCCTCAGGTGGTGAAGCAGCAGCCTCTCCATGGTCTTCATCACATGTGATGTCAGAGGAACAGGCCGGAAGTCGTTCAGCTCACTAGGACGTGAAAAAATTAGGCTATTCGTAATCTTAAATTGCAAACAACATTATAGCCCCATCCACACCGGCTTGAGGACGTGACCTAAAATAGTGAGTGGTGGTGGCACCAAACCTACATCTCTTGACCATAAGGCAGACATGTCAGACATCACACCGCCATCACAAACCTGTGTTTCTCGGTTGACAAATCACACTTTAGGTTCTCTTGCTACTTGCTGTTTTAAAACTCTAGCTGTCCATCTTGGCTTTGCTCAGATACCACTTCCAAAATTTGCTCTAAATCTAAGGCATGGGTGATCCCCACCATTATGAGATTCGTTTCCAATGTGGTGTTTTATGACCAGTGGTCTCACTAGTAGGGTGCAGACCGCACCATCATAATGACTCTCTATAAAATTTTTGTGCAGTGTTTTGGGATTAAATGAGCAAGGGGGACATCTTAATTAAACCGATCGAGTGTCCACGGGATGAAATCACCAAGGGGGACGACCCACCCAAATACTTCCGATAAAGCATTCTTGCACCATTAATAGTGGGAATTACCAGGCTGCATTAAACAGCACTTAGTTACTGCACTGGGTGGCACCAACCTTAGTGACACCACTGGTCATGACCAATCATTCCGACCCGGTGCTGCCCACGCTGCCTCCCAGATAGACAAGGCTGAAAGTTACATATCAGACTGTTGACTTGGACAAATATGACAGAGAAAGAGTGCTGGCAGGTGAAGATGGCGGGATAATGGAGAGAGATTACACATGCAACTCCAAATTGCAATAAATTACTCGGGACAATATGGGCCCACATGGGGCATCTTTTTTGCCAAGATAAAAATTGGACTGATGAAAATTTGAAACGTAATGGGCAGGAATCCAATCCAGATCTCTTAAATTAAAAGGGAAGCACGCTAAGCATCACACTGCCATCATCCCCACTTTCTCTGTCACTCGATCGCACCGTAGTGTGTCTTACTACTCGCTGCTTTCAGACTGTGTCACTCTTCTTAGGTTATTCCTAGGCATTGTTTTGAAATGTTCCTGTAAGCTTAAAGTGGGAAAAAAATGATTGAATTTAGACTAAATACGATCAATGTAACAGCCATTTGCTAGTTATCTAAGTTAAATTAAATGTTGTGCATAGTCTATGGGAGGTTGTTATAACCCCCACAAGTTGAATTGAATTGGTATATTCTAACTATTTCTTGTCACTTTGACTACAGATCAGCCTCAGTTAGTGACCTGCCTTGCTGCGTGTAAGACGTGGAGGGCACGTACAGTGGAACCTCGGGTTACAAATGTCTCGGACCACGCACAAATCGGGTTACGACCAAAAAGTTCGCCAGACTTTTTCATTTGTTCACGACCACACACTCGGGTGACAAATAAGCCAGTTTCCCTTCCAGTTCGTGCACGCCGATGATTTCCGCACGTGTTCAGTCTCTCCCTGTGCATTCCCTATGCAGCGAGTGAGCGAGTGAGAGAGAGAACATGAGAGCGTGAGTGAGTGAGAGAGAGAGAGAGAGAAAGAGAGAGAGCACGAGAGCGTGAGCGAGAGATAAAGAGCGCAAGCAAGCGAGAGAGAGAAAGAGCACGAGTGAGCGAGAGAGAGAGAGAGCACGAGTGAGAGAGAGAGAGAGGGAGAGCATGAGAGCGCGAGCGAGAGATAGAGAGAGCGCGAGTGAGCAAGAGAGAGAGAGTGCGAGCGAGCGAGCGAGAGAGAGAGAGAGCACAAGAGCGCGAGGGAGCGAGTGAGCGTATATATATTTACATACTGCTCGTACGGTCCGGAACGGATTAATTGTATTTACATACAATCCTATGGGGGAAATTACTTCAGGTCACGACCAAATCGGGTTGCGACCAAAGTTTTGGAACGAATTACAGTCTTGACCCGAGGTTCCACTGTAGTTTCAAACTGCACCTTAACGTGCTCAGTTGTAACACAACGTGCTCTATTGATCGTGCAGGGCCGTACGTTAAAAGCGTACTGAATGTGAAGTAACAAATTTTTAAGTATGGAGACAACTGAAGTTTGACCAGAAAAGCTAAGTTTAGAGAAGAGACGTTTTTCCCATTTTTTTGCCTTTTTATTCTACGTGTGTGACACCCTTTTAATTTATTCCTGTGTAGACTGTTTACTTTGAATTTTCTCTAAATGAACATTTTGAACAGAGAGATTTCTTTTCGGCATTTGTGTTTCACCCGTTCTTGATCCTGCCTTACCTACCGGCAGCTACAATCAGTGATCCCAGTTTGTAACGAGACCTGACCACTCACTCCGACTCTTGAGTTACAAATGCCGCCCCTAGACGGTAAGTGCTCTCGGTTGTATGTCAAACAGTTCTGATTTAGTTTGGGAGCAGGCGCTGATAGCGCGTTGTCGCACCCACCACCTGGATTGGCACCTCAGCACCTTAGGCATCTTCAAATATGACAGGGAAACCTTACCAGCTAGCAGGTGGAGATGGTAGAGTAATGGAGAGAGTTCACTGGAACAGGTCGCACCATGAGATGGGTTTGTGAATAACTGTGTGTCCTGCCTTGGCAAGAAACAGATGAACTGAGACGAATCAGGAGATGTGTGAACAAAGCAGAGAAAAACAAATAAAAAAATGAAACAAAGTGACCGTGTATCCCGCGGAGAGCGCTCTTTCACTCTGGAATGAGTTTCTTGATGCAGAATTGACTAGAACCCAAAAACTATACCTTTGGTACCTGGTGGAAAATGATGATAAAAGAGTGAAATGTGGTACAAAAAGAGATACATGTATTTAACTCACTTTAACAAGTAGCATTCATTCCCAGAAATATAAAACATAACCCGCTCTATCTTTATATATCATACGCTACTGTGGCTGTCTGTTTGTCTGTCCAGGATTTTCAATCACTTGTAGCTCGCAAACCGTTTGAGCCATTGACCTGAAATTTTGTTACACTTGTACTATTTGATGTCTACTATATGCTTTTGGGGTGATGATTGACCTCCAAAGTTATTCCTCTTTTATTTTTATTTTATTTTATTTTATTGTAGAATCAACTCTCAGGAGTGGCCAGCAGGGCGGCCGTGTAGCACATGCATACAGGCGATGTTCTCATTCCCTACCAGCTTCGCCGTCACTTCCCCTACCTCTTCATATCTCAAATCATTCTTGAGGCAGAATGAAGACTTAAGTGCCAACTTAAGTGAAAAATGAAAGAAAATGTACTAAATAATTGCAACACAAACACTGACTTAATCAGTTTTAATGTGAAAAGATGCTTATGGAAGAAGAGAAGCAGCGAGCTGCTAGGGTGGAATAAAGAAGAGCTGCTCAGGAAGCTGCAAGCGCGTCAACCTCTGAGCAAACGAATGATAAACGTACAGAGAAAGAGAGAGGAGGAAAACTAGGAATGCTCAAGTCAAGTGTATTCACGGCATGTTATCGTCCATCGCGCCATTACTGGTATATACAGTGCATCCAGAAAGTATTCACAGTGCATCACTTTTTCCACCTTTTGTTATGTTACAGCCTTATTCCAAAATGGATTAAATTCATTTTTTTCCTCAGAATTCTACACACAACACCCCATAATAACAATGTGAAAAAAGTTTACTTGAGGTTTTTGCAAATTTATTAAAAATAAAAAAGCTGAGAAATCCCATGTACATAAGTATTCACAGCCTTTGCTCAATACTTTGTCGATGCACCTTTGGCAGCAATTACAGCCTCAAGTATTGTTGAATATGATGCCACAAGCTTGGCACACCTATCCTTGGCCAGTTTCGCCCATTCCTCTTTGCGGCACCTCTCAAGCTCCATCAGGTTGGATGGGAAGCGTCGGTGCACAGCCATTTTAAGATCTCTCCAGAGATGTTCAATCGTTTTCAAGTCTGGGCTCTGGCTGGGCCACTCAAGGACATTCACAGAGTTGTCCTGAAGCCACTCCTTTGATATCTTGGCTGTGTGCTTAGGGTCGTTGTCCTGCTGAAAGATGAACCGTCACCCCAGTCTGAGGTCAAGAGCGCTCTGGAGCAGGTTTTCATCCAGGATGTCTCTGTACATTGCTGCAGTCATCTTTCCCTTTATCCTGACTAGTCTCCCAGTCCCTGCCGCTGAAAAACATCCCCACAGCATGATGCTGCCACCACCATGCTTCACTGTAGGGATGGTATTGGCCTGGTGATGAGCGGTGCCCGGTTTCCTCCAAACGTGACGCCTGGCATTCACACCAAAGAGTTCAATCTTTGTCTCATCAGACCAGAGAATTTTCTTTCTCATGGTCTGAGAGTCCTTCAGGTTCCTTTTGGAAAACTCCAAGCGGGCTGCCATGTGCCTTTTACTCAGGAGTGGCTTCCGTCTGGCCACTCTACCATACAGGCCTGATTGGTGGATTGCTGCAGAGATGGTTGTCCTTCTGGAAGGTTCTCCTCTCTCCACAGAGGACCTCTGAAGCTCTGACAGAGTGACCATCGGGTTCTTGGTCACCTCTCTGACTAAGGCCCTTCTCCCCCGATTGCTCAGTTTAGATGGCCGGCCAGCTCTAGGAAGAGTCCTGGTGGTTTCAAACTTCTTCCACTTACGGATGATGGAGGCCACTGTGCTCAAAAATTTTTCTGTAACCTTCCCCAGATTTGTAACTCGAGACAATCCTGTCTTGGAGGTCTACAGACAATTCCTTTGACTTCATGCTTGGTTTGTGCTCTGACATGAACTGTTAACAGTGGGACCTTATATAGACAGGTGTGTGCCTTTCCAAATCATGTCCAGTCAACTGAATTTACCACAGGTGGACTCCAATTAAGCTGCAGAAACATCTCAAGGATGATCAGGGGAAACAGGATGACACCTGAGCTCAATTTGGAGCTTCATGGCAAAGGCTGTAAATACTTATGTACATGTGCTTTCTCATTTTTTTTATTTTTAATAAATTTGCAAAAACCTCAAGTAAACGTTTTTCACGTTGTCATTATGGGGTGTTGTGTGTAGAATTCTGAGGAAAAAAATGAATTTAATCCATTTTGGAATAAGGCTGTAACATAACAAAATGTGGAAAAAGTGATGTGCTGTGAATGCTTTCCGGATGCACTGTACATACAGGTATATAGGCCAGAGAGAAGCATCGGGACATCACAGCAAGTGGGAGAATGCTGACAAATCAGATGTCCCATCCAGCAGCGAGAATGTTGGTGGCATAGCGTCACTTCTGACGTCGTGCTAGATCATTGTCATTATAAACACTCACATAATTACATATTCATAGATTTCATGTCAGAACTGACTGGTGTGATAAATAATCAAGCCTTGACACACAAAGAGGTTTGGGGCAGCCTCCCGTATACGTGAGAATTGGCTGCAAAATTTGAGTAAAGGTTGAAAAATGCTCTTAACAGACAAGAGTTCAAAACAGATCTGCCCAGGTTAGTAAACATGGCGGATATATAGTGGAACGGCAAAAAATGCTCAGCCAGAGTGACCCTCTTCTGTCCCTGATCGTCGACTTCTCCTAGTTGCTCTCCTCCCGGCCTCCATGCCTCCTCTCCTCTGCACCCTTGCATCTCCCAATCCTGCCGCCCCATTGACTTTCAGTTCCTTTTTAACCTCTGTCTTGCTCTTTCTGTTCTTTCTTCCTATTTCAGTTCCTGTTCCCACCCGTCTGCCATACAGGCTCCTTTATACTGCCAGACCCTCCGCCCAGCCTGGCACCTGACCGATCCACCCGCATTCACACATGACTGCGCTCCTGTGCTCCGCTTGTGCGCGTTCTGAGCCCTCATACTCTCAGAATGCAATTATTTATTTAAAACCTGCACAACACCACAGACCACTTAGCACGCTGGCGCATAGCAGAAGGGCTGATTTGGTGAGCCTGTTGCTTTTTATACGTATCATTTTTCATATTTTTCTTGATTTGTTTTAAGTTAAGAAGATAGAAAGGATTTGTTTTTAATTTCATTTTAGTTTTATCAGAATATCCTTTTTCTCGAGTACTTTCATGTAGGGAAGAAAGAAGGATTAGTTTTGTTTTGTAAATATATTAATCCTTTAATGGTAACTGTTGGATTTTTTGATTGACTTACAATTTTTTCTCGTTGATTTGGTTGTCGTCTCTTTCTCTGTACCGCTCATCACCTCAGTCATGAATTACAGGGTTTCTAGGATATGCTGAGGTCTTATAAACATGGGGTATCACTGCAACCCCAAAACTGCAATAAATATCTCAGGAGACAATATGGCCCTGCTTGGAGCATCATGGGAACTGTGACAACAGCAGCAATGGGAAATACTTGATTAAAGAAAACAAATGAAATAATGGGTAACTTCAAACTTGGATTTCTTGGTTGAAAAGCATTCCAACATGTGACGCAGCTTCTTAGATTATAGACCACACTGTAGTACTTTGTGCCTTTTTTGCTCCAGCCTCATGAGTGCGCCAGGTGGCCAACCATTGGACTTATGGTGACAATTCTGTCTGTGCCAACTTTCAAGTCTGTGCTTTTAGTACTCGGGTGTTGTACCGTGTTAGCCATTATGAATGTAGCGAGAAGCCAAGCAAAATGACACCTTTTATTGGCTAACTAAAAAGATTACAATATGCAAGCTTTTGAGGCAACTCAGGCCCCTTCTTCAATCATGCATATTGTAATCTTTTTAGTTAGCCAATACAACGGGTCATTTTGCTTGGCTTCTCACTACAAGTCTGTAAAAAAACAAAGCTGTGCATAAAATGCAAAGTGTGATGTGTGGACATTGAGAGTTTGAGGCGTCCCTGTTACGTGTATCTGCTGTGAACGACAGACAGGGTCGGTCACATCTGCACAAGTCTGATTAACTTTACAAGCTTCAGCCCCGGAGTACGAGGACAGTGCCTGGCAGTGCCCAACATCATATACTGCCACCTGTATGGGAACTGCACTGCCTTGCCTGCGCTGCTGCTTCTCTTTTCTATTTCAGTTTTTGTGTCGATATCAGTAGTTCCAGGCTGCCTTCTCTTTCCTCCCTTACAGCAGTTCAGTAATTACTGCTGAACCTCCAGGACACAGGCGTCATATCTGGGCCTGTGTATCTCATCTTTAGCAGCTGCTTGATGCCGAGACAGATCAGCTCTTAAAGCAGTTACGAAAGTGAGGATTGGGCTCGCACACTGTGATCGAAGCAGCAGAAACAGCTGCACATGAATTCCATCAAGTAGGTCCATTTCAGCTCGCCGGACTCCTAAGGGAGGGCAACATCAATTCTTTCCCTTGAGAACCGGCGATCAGCAGGAGGTTTGCTATGCCATTAAAACAAGTCGCACACACAGAGCCAAAAAAAAAACAAGTACATTTTTCATCTTATTTTCAGAAGAGCACTCCATGCGTACAGCAGCTAAGCAGATTCTTACTGAAGCAAAAGGAAGACAAAAAAGAAAGAAAAGTTTGTTACCATGGCAACGTGGCAGTGCAAGCGCTAAAGCCTGTGCAGGGAGAAAAATCGCATTGTGCTTTATACAGACGTGAAGCGACGTGCACAAATACGGACGGGAACAAATAAGTGAGGGCGACAGGACCCGGGTCTGTCCATGAATCATTTGGTTAATGTGCCAAAGTGGGAGGCCAGATTAATCAACGTGAGATGAAAACTACTGAAAAAGGAGTACAACTACAGAGAAAGAGGAGGAAAAAGAAAAGCAACTGGTTTACCTCCCCTCTTCTCTGTATAGACCTTTACATGGAGAAAATAGAAACAAAATATTGCTAATGACTTCTCAGGATAACTTATTACAAAGTGTTTGAAATGAAAATGCATTAATACAGTAGCTTGCCTCGGCTCCCAAGAAGCTTTACAAGTCTGCAGAGAACTGCTGGTTTTTGGAATTAATTATTTAAGACTTGGCATCATGGCAAATCATTCAGGATGACAAAGAAAAACCCAGATAGATAGATAGATAGATAGATAGATAGATAGATAGATAGATAGATAGATAGATAGATAGATAGATAGATAGATAGATAGATAGATAGATAGATAGATAGATAGATAGATAGATAGATAGATAGATAGATAGATAGATAAGGCACTATATAATAGATAGATAGATAGATAGATAGATAGATAGATAGATAGATAGATAGATAGATAGATAGATAGATAGATAGATAGATAGATAGATAGATAGATAGATAGATAGATAGATAGAAAAGGCACTATATAATAGATAGATAGATAGATAGATAGATAGATAGATAGATAGATAGATAGATAGATAGATAGATAGATAGATAGATAGATAGATAGATAGATAGATAGATAGATAGATAGATAGAAAAGGCACTATATAATAGATAGATAGATAGATAGATAGATAGATAGATAGATAGATAGATAGATAGATAGATAGATAGATAGATAGATAGATAGATAGATAGATAGATAGATAGATAGATAGATAGATAGATAGATAGATAGATAGATAGACCGTTATTCTTCTTTCTCCCTCTCTCTTGGTCTTTGCCTCCTCCGCTCCACCCAACAAGCTTCATCCCCCTTCCACCAGACTCTGGCCCACCCCTGGGAGGCCAGCAACCAATTTTATGTTGGCCAACCCAGAAGTGTTTCTGCTCTTCCACCCACATGATTTGTAAGAACTTCCAGGTAAGGCCATATTGCTCCTCAGTCCTTGCAGTGCCCCCTGGTGGCACCCGCGGTACCCAACAGGGCTGTGGTAAAGAGCTCCATGTCCCATGATGCCCTGTGGGAATATGGGGCACCACTGCAACCCAGGGGAGCTGCCATCTAGCACTTTGGGAGAGGCAGTGCCCTACAGAATCTGCCTTCCCCCATCCTTCCCTCTTTGGGCGTCCTATTCGTCCCTTACAATACGTACTCTGAGTGTTTAGGGTTGGTGAAAGGTCAGTTAGTTAGTTTTTTTTTTTTGGTTTTCGACCTTACCTCATATTTTTTGACCATGTCTCATTCTCTCAGTCCTTTTGACATAAAATATTCTGTTTCTTGTGGTGAATTGAACAGGAAGATGCTAAGAAGAATTGGACTGAATCACCCCGTGTGACAAGTTCAGTCACTGTCAATAAGTCAGACACAGATGATCCTAACCTGGTGGTGCTGAACAACTACAGGGGGACATGGTGGACTTTAATTGGTGGCCAGGGGGCTTTGTCCCACAACAGATATACCGTATTGCTAAAATAAACCTCCAAAACAAGGGTACTTTTTTCAATGAAAGCTTATTATTTAAGGCCACAGCTCCTGTAAATATGTTAATAATCAACGAAAACAATAATTAAAGCTATCCTACCTGAAGCTAGTCACACTTTTCTGGCACAGTGCCTATCCTTTAGAGAAACAACATCAATTATGGATTTGTTTATTGTTTCAGATTTAGCTTGAGAGAGCTCAGACTGTATATTTTATATTGTTTTTCTCCACTTTTGCATATCAGATAGCTGCTGATATCAGCAAACAGATCCTCGGTAGTCAGTAAGGAGCTGCAGAAACGGCCTCAGAGTCAGTCGTGCCCACGGCTTATGCCTGAATGTGCCGCCAGTGGTTGCGGCATTCTGAGCAAACATCAATCGCATGTCACACACACACTGTGACAAAATACATAAAATATATAAGCAAATGTTGCTTTGATGAAGTAAATAGAAAAATTTAAAATGCTCCAACTATCAAAGCTGTTAAGCCAATCCCAGAATGGACCAGAATGTAATGCCATGCATACGTTTTCTAACTTGTTTTTAAAAATAAGTAGACAAACTAAAAAAAAGAAATGTTTTCCATTATTTGAATATCTTCCTTTGCTTACAGTATTTGGCTGATGCCTTTATCCATGGGGAATTACAACACTTGAGATATGCAGTTGGCTATGTTTCTTTTGTCTTTCCAGTTGGGGCACAGGCAGGTCAGGTGACTTGCTCAGGGTCACATGGTGTCAGAAGTGGGATTTGAACCCACAACCTCAGGGGTTGGGGTCCCCGGCCTTGATCAGTGCACCATGGAGTGAGCAGTGCTTGTGTCCTTTTCACAAATTCAATATGAGAGAGATTTCGTTTTTATTCTAACTGTATATTAATGACATTTGACTTGGAATTGTGATGTAAATATGTACAGTAGCTGTACAGTTATGACTCTGAAATATGTGACTTTTTAATATTTAAATTTTTTTATGGTTTGTATAACCCCACCCTGACCATGTTTGATGGAGCGCCATACAGGACATACATACTTGTTCATTTTCTGTGCTTCTGTTTCTGTGCCAGGGTGGTCCTGCTGTTTCATACCCACATTTGCTCTCTGACTTGGTGATGCACTACACTGGAATGGAGTGTGTTAACAGCATGCATAGTGTTGTATTAGGTCCTTAGCAGTCATTGTGGTGTTCCAAGCCCACCGTACATTTACTGTCTGGTTGCACTTTTTGTTTGGATGGCTTGGGCCCAATGCTGTCCTTTGGTTAACACTACATGGTGGTGTCTGAGCAGGGGGTCTGCCCTACTGATGTGAGCTGGCAAGCTGTTCAGAGAGATACTGATGTCATATTACAAATCATCCCTCCAAACCAGTGCTTAATTGGTTCGCATGTCCGCATCTCTACATCAGTGCTCTATTTAACTAGTTGAATAGGATTCAGATTATTTTAAATGGGATACCCATGTTGACTAGAGCTCACAGAAAGGCAACACCCTGACTTAAGATTTGATTTGGGCGACAGGTCTGTGCCTGCTCACTCATCACCCATTCATTTTGGGTTGACTGGCACCTGTAAGCATGTGAGGGACTTGTGTCCTGTTCGCACTTCTCAAATGGACACCCACTCACAGGGTCACTATTGTCACATGTGATCAGTTAGTGAAAAAATGAGCTCCAAAGATAGACGGCAAGAAACGTGAACATCAGCCGTAAACACTGGATGATTTTATAGGGCGACTATCTGCTTTCTCTTACAGGTTTAATGTAATTTGTCGTCAGTTACTGCTAATGCGGCATTTTACAATACAGTCTGAAGAGGCAGAATAATGTTTGAATAATTATTGAAGAAGAATAATAATAATAATAATAATAATAATAATAATAATAATAATAATAATAATAATTAGGGTTAGGGTTACCTATTCTTTTAATAATAAAATTAGCCAAAAGGCTATGAGATCCAAAGAACTGACATATAATACTAATACTGTAATAATAATAATAATAATAATAATAATAATTAGGGTTAGGGTTACCTATTCTTTTAATAATAAAAATAGCTGAAAGGCTGTGAGATCCAAAGAACTGACATATAATACTAATACTGTAATAATAATAATAATAATAATAATAATAATTAGGGTTAGGGTTACCTATTCTTTTAATAATAAAATTAGCCAAAAGGCTATGAGATCCAAAGAACTGACATATAATACTAATACTGTAATAATAATAATAATAATAATAATTAGGGTTAGGGTTACCTATTCTTTTAATAATAAAAATAGCCGAAAGGCTGTGAGATCCAAAGAACTGACATAAAGTAATAGTAATAGTAATAATAATAGTAATAATAATGATAATAATAATTAGGGTTAGGGTTACCTATTCTTTTAATAATATAAATAGCTGAAAGGCTGTGAGATCCAAAGAACTGACACATAATAATAATATTGTAATAATAATAATAATAATAATAATAATTAGGGTTAGGGTTACCTATTCTTTTAATAATAAAAATAGCCGAAAGGCTGTGAGATCCAAAGAACTGACACATAATAATAATACTGTAATAATAATAATAATAATAATTAGGGTTACCTATTCTTTTAATAATAAAATAGCCGAAAGGCTATGAGATCCAAAGAACTGACACATAATAATAATATTGTAATAATAATAATAATAATAATAATAATAATACTGTAATAATAATAATAACAATGATAATAATAATAATAATAATGCATTTTACTTTTATAGGACTTTTCCCAATGTCAAAGTGTCTAAAAAACTGGACTTTTGTGTGTACAAGATCTCTGAATGTATTTTATGTTGTGTTCAGAAATTTCGACATGCAGCTCAGAGAATGGTGACCATAGATGGTTGTTGCCTCACAATCACCAAATGTAGATTTTCCTTATTGCCCAAATGAATAATAGTACAAAAAGAAATGATATAGAAAAGTCAGTTTCTAAGTCAGTATACCCAGGAGCGAGGCGCTGAAGCTTAGACGATTTGTCTGCCACAGGAGATGTAGCTCATTAACAAGAGGACTCGAGCAACACTGGCATTTCCGGTATTGGATCACTCATTCATTATCATAATAAATGCACCCAGAAAAATTTTTGTAATTAAACACTCAGAGTAAGATCGTTCATCTTAATGGCATGCACTTTTAAACAAGCAGTAAATTAGAACTGAATTTATTTATTTATTATGTGAGAATTTTCCATTTTTATTGCTCATGCTAGAGCAATGGTGCATAAACTATGGGGTGTGGCACAGGTGCGAGCTGCTGGTGCTCTTCTCCTAACAATTATCTAACTTTCCGGCCCTTGTCAGAGGCTCTTAACAAGAAGATGCTACAGCTGACTTGGGTAATCGTAGCAAGTTACTATGCTGTATCATCCAAAAAAATAATTTAATAATCCAAGCTTTTACCGGACAGATATGGTGTGCATGTTTTAAGCTCCTTTCTTGCCTCCTCTGTTTTGCTTGTGAGTTTTTAAAGAATACTAGTGGGCTTTTCCCCCTGCTCGCCCACCCCCTCCCCCTGTGGCACACTATGTGCCAGCCACTTCATATCTCTGCCGCTTGCGTTATGGGGGATGAACGCACACTAAGGAGATGGCAATGGATCAGCTGCTGTCTTGCTGCTGCTGCTTGTGTGTGCTGAATGTTCTGCTTGTCACGCTGAGTGTCAATCATTTTAAAGCCTGTATGGCAGCTGTACCCCCCCACTTCACCGCTCTGGCGCTCATGTTATGAATGGTGGGGGTGCTGAATGCACGCTAAAGAGATGCAGATGGATCAGCTGCTGGCTCACTGCTGCATTTAAAAGCCTGTACAGCAGCTGTCCTTTTGTCTCACTGCCTTCTCTCGTAGGACGTTAAAGTGTCTTCCGAAAAGATCACGTCTCGACCCAACATTTTTTTATTATAACAGAGAGATGAATTTGCATGTGACTGATTTTACCAGCAATAAATCTAATTGGCATCCACACCCCTGAAGGCAGAGCTCTGGGTGTGACTCCGAGTCAGTGCACAAATCGATATAAAGATAAGAAATATATAAGATATCAAAAGAAAAAGCAATTTTAATAACAAATCCCCTGAAACCAGTTAGTCCTGCACCTCCGCACATGTGTTTTGTGAGACAAGGAGTTAAATGAACTTACTGAAAGTGCCTTCGGATAATTTATGTGTTTCTCAAATACTTCAACAGCCAGTCAGAGAAGGAGGGTAGTTACGACTTTCCCTCTGAACTCATTTACATGTTGGTATAACGTTGTTACTTCATCCTTTTCTCCATAGTTCAAACATTACAATAATCTTAGTCAGCGGCATCACACAAAACCTGTTAAGTTATTCCAGTTTCAAGGGTCAGTGTGCAGACAAAAGTCAGATCTTCACGAGATATGCAGCTCAGATTGCCATTGTTCTTTGTGAGTTTGAATCTCATTTTCAGGATTGGCAAGGAAGATTTTGCAGTTTTTCCTCCTCATTTCACCGTTAATGGGAAAAATGCTCCAGAACACTTACAGCTGTAAGTAGTTAAAGTATAGATTGAACGAACGACCAAACGAACGACCAAATGAACGAACAAACAAAAGAACGACCAAATGAACGACCAAACGAACGACCGAATGAACGACCAAACGAACGACCAAACGAACAAACAAAAGAACAACCAAACGAACGAACAAAAAAAGAAAGACCAAACGAACAAACAAAAGAACGACCAACTGAACGACCAAACGAACGAACAAACAAAAGAACGACCAAATGAACAAACAAAAGAACAACCAAACGAACGAACAAAAAAAGAACGACCAAATGAACAAACAAAAGAACGACCAAATGAACGACCAAACGAACGAACAAACAAAAGAACGACCAAAAGAACAAAGAGACGAATGAACGAACAAACTTCATTTGTTCCAAGGGGAAAATTTGGCTTTTAACGGAACCTTTTTAAATAAATAAATAAATACATAAATATGTAGATATTAAATAAATTAATAAATATAAACACACACTTTAGTCTGAACATACACTAGAATGACTAAAGAGCAAGAAAATTTTAAAGAAAGAAAACTTCTGACTTAGCAGTCCCAGTGCTAGTGAGGCCTTATGCAGGCATATTGCTGTTGGTATAAAGGACCCCATTCTTGACACACTTCTGCTGAATTATGTCTGGAGATGAAGATACCAGCCTAGCCCACCACAACGTAGAAAATCCCACTGGCCATCACAGAGTTGTAAGACAATTGTGAACTTAAAGATCAGTTTACCAAAGAGGCTTTGCTTGAGTTCTATTGTCTGTAAATTACTCACAATTTGCTCCCAAAGGCATTGCATGCTGACTTTATCATTTTTTGATAGCACATTCAGTTTCGAGCAGATCTTTTCATAAATGGACATTATTAAGAAGCAACTATAGGAGTATTCTAACAGATACAAATCTTTGCAGTGAAGTAATTGTTGGGGCGTCTAACATCTTAGTTGGCTGTGCAGAAGCAAGCAGTTTCACGTTCAAGACAAGAACAATGTCATTGCAAAATCAACTACAATTTATTTTCTTGTATGGCCCACAATCACACGAGGAATACCTCAGTTGGCTTTAGCAGCCCTGTTTTTGACAGCCCCCTAGTCTTGACTCCCTAAGACAAGAAAAAACTTCCAATAAAACCTTGTCTCTCTATTATATAACAAAAATCCTGTGACGAGACGAGACTTTGGCCATGAGATTTTTACAAGTCCCGCCCTCCTCTCGACCATATTCAAACACGCACACGGTCCTCTCACCTCTCATTCTTGTGAGTGCTTTTGACAGACGCAGTTCTTGGTCTTTCTTATAAATTTTAAAGTTTTCCTCACTTTAAGTTCCCAATTAAAGAAGACGTATTATGTTCAAATCTTATTAAAGAATTTCATCACAAAGGGTCATCAACAGAAAAAATGAGTACACGGGCAATCCTAGCACTTAGAAACGATGAAGTCAAACGAAATTACACCAAAAATGTGGATCGGTTAAACGCCAAATTGGTTAAATGCGTATTAATAGACTCTGCTGAAACAGTTGGTGGTGATGGTGTGGAAGATGAAAACATCAACTTACAATATGCTGTAGAATATCTACAACTGTTAACACTGTCCGGTCTTCCAATTACTGTTGAAAGAACAATGTATTGTAATGTTATTGCATAATTTATGTCTGAGTGATGGGCTAAGATTAGTTGTACTGAAAATTGGTTGAACAATTCCGACATGTAAAATTTAAACAGGCGACAAGAGAGGTAATGTAGTACATCTTCAGGGGATAACATTAGACACCAAAGGAGATTTTGATATGCTATTCATACAGTCAAATGAAAAAGTTTGGGAACCCCTCTTAATTCTTTGGATTTTTGTTTCTCATTGGCTGAGCTTTTAAAGTAGCAACTTCCTTTTAATATCTGACATGCCTTATGGAAACAGTAGGACTTCAGCAGTGACATTAAGTTTATTGCATTAACAGAAAATATGCATCATAACAAAATTAGACAGGTGCATACATTTGGGCCCCCCAACAGAGATATGACATCAATACTTAGTTGAGCCTCCTTTTGTAAATCTAACAGCCTCTAGACGCTGTCCTCCTATAGCCTTTGATGAGTGTCTGGATTCTGGATGGAGGTATTGTTGACCATTCTTCATACAAAATCTCTCCAGTTCAGTTAACTTTGATGGCTGCCGAGCATGGACAGCCTGCTTCAAATCATCCCATAGATTTTCAATAATATTCAAATCAGGCGACTGTGACGGCCATTCCAGAACATTGTACTTCTCCCTCTGCATGAATGCCTTTGTAGATTTCAAACTGTGTTTTGGGTCATTGTCTTGTTGGAATATCCAACCCCTGCGTAACGTCAGCTTTGTGACTGATACTTGAACATTATCCTGAAGAATTTGTTGATATTGGGTTGAATTCATCTGACCCTCGACTTTAACAAGGGCCCCAGTCCCTGAACTAGCCACACAGTCCCACAGCATGATGGAACCTCCACCAAATTTGACAGTAGGCAGCAGGTGTTTGTCTTGGAATGTGGTGTTCTTCTTCCACCACGCAAAGCACTTTTTGTTCTGACCAAATAACTCCATTTTTGTCTCATCAGTCCAAAGCACTTTGTTCCAAAATGAATCTGGCTTGTCTAAATGAGCATTGGCATACAACAAGCGACTCTGTTTGTGATGTGAGTGCAGAAAGGGCTTCTTTCTCATCACCCGGCCATACAGATGTTCTTTGTGCAAATTGTGCTGAATTGTAGAACGATGTACAGATACACCATCTGCAGCAAGATGTTCTTGCAGGTCTTTGGAGGTGATCTGTAGGTTGTCTGTAACCATTCTCACAATCCTGCTCATATGCCGCTCCTGTCTTTTTCTTGGCCTGCCAGACCTGCTGGGTTTAACAGCAACTGTGCCTGTGGCCTTCCATTTCCTGATTCCATTCCTTACAGTTGAAACTGACAGTTTAAATCTCTGAGATGGCTTATTGTAGCCTTCCCCTAAACCATGAGACTGAACAATCTTTGTTTTCAGATCTTTGGAGAGTTGCTTTGAGGATCCCATGCTGTCACTCTTCAGAGGAGCGTCAAAGGGAAGCACAACTTGTAATTCATCCATCCATCCATCCATTATCCAACCCGCTGAATCCGAACAGAGGGTCACGGGGGTCTGCTGGAGCCAATCCCAGCCAACACAGGGCACAAGGCAGGAACCAATCCTGGGCAGGGTGCCAACCCACCGCAGGACACACACAAACACACCCACACACCAAGCACACACTAGGGCCAATTTAGAATCGCCAATCCACCTAACCTGCATGTCTTTGGACTGTGGGAGGAAACCGGAGCGCCCGGAGGAAACCCACGCAGACACGGGGAGAACATGCAAACTCCACGCAGGGAGGGCCCAGGAAGTGAACCCAGGTCCCCAGGTCTCCCAACTGTGAGGCAGCAGCGCTACCCACTGTGCCACTGTGCCGCCCACAACTTGTAATTGACCCCCTTAAATACCTTTATATCTCATGATTAGACACACCGGTCTATGAAGTTCAAGGATTAATGAGCTCATCCAACCAATTTGGTGTTGTAAGTAATCAGCATTGAGCAGTGACAGGCATTCAAATCAGCACAATGACAAGGGGACCCACATTTGTGCACAGCCAGTTTTTCACATTTGATTTAATTTCATAAAACTAAATACTGCTTCACTAAAAATCTTTGTTCGGAAAACACCGCAGTACTCCGATGTTCCTAGGAAATGAAAGACATACCACTGTTATCTTTATTGTTGAAATGAGAGTCAATTATTATGCAGGCTGAGAGGTGTTCCCAAACTTTTTCCTATGACTGTATTCAAACATTAACGGTTTCCCATTAGAATAGCTTTTGCAAAGACAATTAATAAATCACAGCGACAAACATTCAAAAAATTCATTTTATTTAATAGAAAGAAAGAAACGATATTTACTCACAGGCAGTTATACATTGCGTTGTCACAATGAAAGTCCAAACACGGAATCAAAATTCAATGCGATATTGACGAAAATGTAATTCAAATAATTGTTTTTACTGAAATTTTAGAGTAAAAGTGTAAGTTTTAAAAGTATCGCGTGTTAATTTCAAAGCCAAACAGAATGAAATCATATTACGAAACGAATAACTCTAACGCAACATGAAACATAATTTTCTTTCAAATTATTAAGTTTTACTATTTTTTAATATGGTTAATTACTCACTGTAATGTAAAATAGCTAGTTCTATTATGCATATGTAACATTTCCCATGAAAATAAAAATTGGTTTAAATTGTACATCTGCATTCCCATACACGAGCAGCAGAACCACACAGAGGCTAGCACATAGCGCAGGCCTGAGAGTTGGCGAGCAAAGCGAGCAGGGGGCAAAGCCCCCTACTACGAAACAAAAATGACCCCCTTCCAAGTATGTTGAGCGTGCAATGGGTGTCAAAAAATGGGGTAAATACAACATACGAAACAAAACGCAAGTTATCCTCGTCACAGAGCTAGATGGGTAATCTGTCACGGCCACTTCAGAAATACGACACGACAGTACAAATGACTGTTTTCTTGCCCAGCGCTCCTCACCAATTGCAGGCGCAAACCACCACAACAACTATCAAGGCAAAATGCAAGAATAGAGTAAACCACTCACTACATACAGAACTATCACACATGAGGATACAGATTTGTTCAAATACATCAGAAACAAAGTAGAAACGAATTAACATCAATGAAAAGCAACAACATCCGTCCATCAGCTAACTGCAGAAGCACAGCAGTCTGGCAAGCCAGACACAGTCAGAGTCCTGGAGACCTCGGCCAACAAGCCGCCTCCCCCTTATTGGCCATTCCACAGCTGAGTCAGTGCTGGGGCAGCCAATCAGATGAAAGGACCCTCCTACCCGATGATTCTACTGTGCTTTAAAATTCCCCCTAATGGTATTTCAGCATTCAGGTTAATAAAAAGTCTTTCTTAGTGTGACTTTATTTTAAGTGAATGCTTGTCATTAAAACATGCTAGATTGATTTACAGTTACATCTACACTTTACATAGCCCACTGTATGAGTCATTGCTGACAATTCAGCCCCCTGAACTATAGGGTGGGAGTGAGGCACACGGATTAGCACTGTTGACACACAGCTCTAGAATTCAAATTCCAGTTTGTCACTATCCTTGACACGTCTGCTTCAGATATCCTAAGAATGTGACAGTGAGGCTAAGTGGCAGCTTCACTCTTGCCTCATATGCAGGATGACCAGATACCCCATATTTCCCATATGATCTTCTTCACTTTTGGTGTTCTGTATTTTCATTTGTCCCTGCTTTGACGTACACAGACATCGCACTGAGCATTTTATTGCAAACAGTGTCTTGCTAGGTACACCAGCACATTGAGTGTAATCACCAATCACATCAGGTCTAGTCAAAACTGACAAGTTCTGACCAATCAGAGGTCCTCTGCTTGCGAACTGGTGTTACAAATTGGGACACCCTGTTAAATTGTTTTTCCTATTTTATCCAAATAATTTCTGCTACCTTTTGGTGGGTTCTTGGAGGCTATACCTGGGAATTTTGTGTTAATAATTTCAATACAGATTAATTACATTTTATTATGGTTTAAAGGGCGTCGTGTCACCGTTTTGCAGTTTCAACATTTTGCTACTGTGTTGCTAGGGCATACTACACTGTTGCTAGGGCCGATTCCCATTTGCGGCAGGTCACAGCTTTTGTAATCCCACATGGTGGTTGACACAGAATCCACGTTAACAAATTCACTTCAGTCTTGCACTCTAATGACTTCAGGTTCATGACTCTCAGCATTCCACTTCTCAACATTGGTCTCAATTTTAGAATCTCCGTCTTGGTGACAACACCTCATCTACATGGGAAAGGCGCTATATAAATTAAATTGTATTATTATTATTATTACTTAACAACTGGCAATCCTCGTTTCAGATTTACTTACAGTGTAGGTCTTTAAGTGATTCCTTTTCTGCTCTTCCCTCTTGTCCTTCACCTCCAATGCTCCTCTGACAAGCGTTGTCCCTCTTCCCCCCAGCTCTGGCTCACTCGAGTTAAATGAGGCAGCCCCTTTTATGCTGCACCTGGGAGCACTTCAGGTGGCTCATCAGCATTTTCTGGAAGTACTCCCAGGTGTGGTGGAAACCCAACGTAGGGCTCTACAGCCCCCACATATCCCAACAGGGCTGTACTAAACTCCAATTCCCATGGAGCCCTGTGGGAATCCAAGGCACTGCTGCAAACCAGGGGGGTGCCTTCTAGCGCTCCATGGGAAAGTAGCGTCCTGTGCACATCTGCTCCCAGGGTCCTTCCAGTATATTGGCCAGGAAAGGGTCTTGGCTCTCCATCACACACTTTACACTATTTTAAATAGAAAATCGATTTCTGTGTAGCCTTCTACATGGAGTTAATACAGGCTGAGAGTAGACACACAGATTTACAGCTGTAATAACGGCCATGTCATTTACTTTATAGAGCTGCAGTTTGAAGAACTAATCAGAAGTTCTAATCAGGGAAAACTGAATCAAAATAATGAGACTGAGGTGATGGGGAAGACTTTGAGTCCTGTGTGTAAAGCTTGACCTCCCAATGTTGTTTTATTAATTCTTGGAATCTTTAATGCATTGACTAATCTTCTGTGTACTGCCATCCTATAATTGTGGTGTACACTCCACCGTGTAGAAGTCCAGAGTTGGGCCCGTGCCATTTCAAGCTTTATATGGAAGAAGAAGGATTTTCAGATCAGCCCTAAACCTAAACCTAAACACCTGAGTGTAATGACTTAAGAGCTGCCTGCTCATGCACGTTAGTTCACGCGGTACATAAGGGGACCAAACAGCTTAATACATTTAACAGAAAAATCTGCAGGTTTGAGAAGTGTGTGAGAGAAAAGCATCAAAAAGCTAAATGGGAAGAAAATAAAGATTTTTGTTGCATTAATTAAAAAAACTTCTACAACAGTGCAAAGTAACAGGGAGTGTGGAAGAGAGGTGAAGAAGAAAGTGCTGGCAGGGTGGAGTGGATGGAGAAGAGTGTCAGGAGTGATTTGTGACAGACGGGTACCAGCGAGAGTGAAAGGGAAGGTCTACAGGACGGTAGTGAGACCAGCTATGTTATATGGGCTGAAGATGGTGGCACTGACCAGAAAGCAGGAGGGGACAGAGTTAACTCTTTCAAGGCGGATGTTGACTTTTTGCCAAAATTCAGGGGTAGAGGATGATCATCCACTGTAAACTGTGATAAAACTCACCATTACATTTTAATTTGATTCTCTTTGCTAGAAGGAAGGTCAGCTTCATTATTTTTGTAACAGCCATTTCTCTGAGTCTTAGTTATTGAACGTCATCACAGTCTCTCTTACACATGCATTTCCTCATCCATTTAACACTGTTCTTTCTAGCTGCAGCTCACAACCCCTTTTGCCAGCAGGCAATTCAGGGAGGT
The DNA here is from genome assembly GCF_900747795.2 of Erpetoichthys calabaricus. Taxonomy (NCBI): domain Eukaryota; kingdom Metazoa; phylum Chordata; class Cladistia; order Polypteriformes; family Polypteridae; genus Erpetoichthys; species Erpetoichthys calabaricus. The sequence goes on along the minus strand of NC_041397.2, from coordinate 294,005,945 downwards.
CGAGTGAAACTTCGAAAGCAGGAGGATCATCTATGCTGCAGTCCAGCAAATCCTCTGTGGATACTAATGACTGGCATAACAGCTGGGAACACTCGTGTATCAGAGCACAGTGCAGGCCAGATAGCTTACTGTAGCCACGTGTGCACCCCTTAAAGTGGAAAATAAAGGACCAGACATACACCTCTGATTAAGAAAGAGCACACTTAGAATCCATTTTACATGGAACTTACATTATCAGTGACACAATATAATAGATAGATAGATAGATAGATAGATAGATAGATAGATAGATAGATAGATAGATAGATAGATAGATAGATAGATAGATAGATAGATAGATAGATAGATAGATAGATAGATAGATAGATAGATAGATAGATAGATAGATACTTAATATGTGCCCAAGGGGAAATCAAGACCCTACAGAAGCAACAACAACCCAATCCTCCCCACACAATACACACACAAGAACATCTGGCTTGGCGACTGAAAAGAGAGCTGCTGCCATCTAATAAGAGGCTTGTCATTGAGAATATGATAGATCAGATTATGGTCAGATCTGGCCAGTTGTGTCACAGGTTTACATTTAAAGGCATCTTTTAACACTGGATAAAGTCCACTGTGTTGTGTCCAGGTATGGAACATGACTCATACTGATGGAAGTTTGTCATTGTTCCTTCCAAAGTAACGAGGTAATGGAGTGAGACATGTACCCATTATCAGGTTAATGTTCCTTGTCTCCCTAGGCATTAATGTGGAAGATTTTAATGTCTGGATTACACATTTTAGTTGTGATTGTAACATCCATCCATTCATCCATTATCCAACCCGCTATACCCTAACTACAGGGTCACAGGGATCTGCTGAAGCCAATCCCAGCCAACACAGGGCGCAAGGCAGGAAACAAACCCCAGGCAGGGCGCCAGCCCACCGCAGGGCACACACACACACACCACGCACACACTAGGGGCAATTTAGAATCTCCAATGCACCTAACCTGTATGTCTTTGGACTGTGGGAGGAAACCCACGCAGACACGGGGAGAACATGCAAACTCCACGCAGGGAGGACCCGGGAAGCGAACCCAGGTCTCCTAACTGCGAGGCAGCAGCGCTACCCACTGCGCCACCATGCCACCTAATTGTAGCATTCTCACTCTTATACCATTGCTCATTTAAATCAATATCCCGTCTCACAGTTGCCTTTTTTTAAACTCCATCTCATCGTTTCAGATGGAATCCATCCAGAAATAAGGAATAAGCAGTTTAAACCAGTTCTCCACAATACACAAAATGCCACACTGCCTGAACATACCTTGATTTTCACCATGAGCTGTAACAGTTCATCCAACTTATTCAAAAGTGATCAAACATTCCTCTTTGTATTGAGGCGATTTCCTTTTAACCTCACTCCGGCACTTTGCTTATTCACTTATTCCATTTCTGGGTGAGCTGCTCCTCTGATAAAGTGTAACGGATCACCTTAAGCCCTAGTGATCCCACCGTCAGGTCCTGTTTGCCTTTCCTGTGACTTCTCTGAAGATCAGAGTTGTCTAATACACAGAGCAGATGAGACAGTGCTAGGGTTTGCGATGACAGGAACATATCATCAATTTCAAATCCATTAATAAAGATCGGTTATTACTGGGTTGTGTCCAATAAGGTGGTCTGTTTCCTTCTTTATGTTTTTTTGCTGTAATGTGTTGTCCACATTGTACTTTTACTATGGAGGTAAGGGGTCTTGGTCTAGTTATGTCAGGTTTTCTTATGTGTGAGCCATGTAAGAGCATGTGACATATATGAGTGTTTATTCTACTACCAGCTTAATAAATGTGATTCCACATATGAACCATTTTAAATCATCTAAAATGAACAAAATCTCCAGTCTTACACAGTCTATTTACTTGTCCTGTTGCTGTTTCTTATTGTCTGTGGCCAACAGGGGGCGCACCCGCTCCCCAAACTTGACACAGATGATCACCAGGCACAAGCCCAGCACCAGACACGTTTTATTTACAAGGGGGGAAATGCTTTCCCGTTCATTCCCCCTACAGCAAGCACAGTAGAATCAAGCACATCATGCAGCACACGATTCCTTTTCTGCTCCTCGCTCTTGTCCTTCACCTCCAATGCTCCTCTGGCAAGCGTCGTCCCTCTTCCCCCCAGCTCTGGCTCACTCAAGTGAAGTGAGGCGGCCCCTTTTATGCTGCACCTGGAAGCACTTCAGGTGGCTCATCAGCATTTTCTGGAAGTACTCCCAGGTGTGGTGGAAACCCAACATAGGGCTCTACAGCCCCCACAGATCCCAACAGGGCTGTACTAAACTCCAACTCCCATGGAGCCGTGTGGGAATCCAAGGCACTGCTGCAAACCAGGGGGGTGCCATCTAGCGCTCCGTGGGAAAGTAGCATCCTGTGCACTTCTGCTCCCAGGGTCCTTCCAGTATATTGGCCAGGAAGGGGTCCTGGCTCTCCATCACACACTTTACACTATTTTAAATAGAAAATCAATTTCTATGTAGCCTTCTACATGGAGTTAATACAGGCTGAGAGTAGACAGCTGTAATAACGGCCATGTCATTTACTTTATAGAGTATGAAGCAGAGATGCAGTTTGAAGAACTAATCAGAAGTTCTAATCAGGGAAAACTGAACCAAAATAATGAGACTGAGGTGATGGGGAAGACTTCGAGTCCTGTGTGTAAAGCTTGACCTCCCAATGTTGTATTATTGATTATTGGAATGTTTAGTGCATTTACTAATCTTCTGTGTACTGCCATCTTATAATTGTGGTGTACACTTCACTGTGTAGAAGTCCAGAGTTGGGCCCGTGCCATTTCAAGCTTTATATGGAAGAAGAAGGATTTTCAGATCAGCCCTAAACACCTGAGTGTAATGACTTCAGAGCTGTCTGCTCATACACCTTAGTTCACGCGGTACATAAGGGTACCAAACAGCTTAATACCTCTAACGGAAAAATCTGCAGGTTTGAGAAGTGTGTGAGAGAAAAGCATCAAAAAGGTAAATGGGAAGAAAATAAAGATTTTAGTTGCATTAATTAAAAGAACTTCTACAACAGTGCAAAGTAATACAGACTGTGGAAGACTGTGAATTGCTTTAATAAAAGCACTGAGCAATTTGCACATCCCCCTTGCTTTGTGTGGTGTCCTCATTTGCCAGGCTCACCCCTCGGAAACGTCATCAGCGGCGGCGGGTTGAAGAGGCTCCCAGTGGGATCCGGTAGGGTGGAGCTAACCCGCACTGTCCCAACCTGACAATCACATGAAGGAATGTTACTTGCCATGTTTATTATTCAGCATTTGTTCGTTCTTTCTATCAATAAAAAGTCGATGGACGGAAAAGGCATTAGAAAAACAGAGATATAGATAGATGCCTCCTTAGTGCCTCTACATCTCCAGATGTCTGAGGGCAGCACGCATTCCCCATCTGTTCACATGGATTTCCACAGATGCACGGTGAAGTTCATCCTTACCGACTGCATCACATCCTGGTATGGCACCTGCTCAGCTCAAGATGTTAAAACATTATAGAACATGACGAAAGCAGCAGAAAACATTACCTGCATGGAGCTGCCTTCTGTTCAGGACATATAAAACACTTCTGTCTTAGAGAGAAAAACAGGATACATAAAATCTCAATCTTCCTGCACAGCCGCTCTCCTCACTCCTGCCTTCTGCACCATTGGCACTTGTGCCAGTAAATTTAGTGACAGTTTCATGCACAGATTATAAAGTTACTAAACAGCATGTCTTAAGGACACATTTTGAATGGTTGTGGGTTTCAATTGTGTGTTTCCGTTGTAAAGTTTCTGATCAGCCAATCATAATACTGAATATTGTAACATAGCAATCACTATATATAAACAAATAGTCGTAAATATATATTGTGGCCATCCGAGGGAATGACAGTCTCGACAAAATAAATGTTGGTCCGACAACAGGCCGTCCCTGTTTACTTCAAGTAAGAAAAGAAAAAAACAAACGTTCAGTGGCATCAGAATAAGATAAAACAAGAGTCTCCAGTTAACACAGGGCCAAATAGCTGGCAGGTTATAAAGGAGCTCCGTCTCTCTGGTCACTCAGTTGTAAAGTGACGCCTCATTCCGGAAAAAGTCAGCTTCCCTCACCAGAGGTGGGTAGTAATGATAGATAGATAGATAGATAGATAGATAGATAGATAGATAGATAGATAGATAGATAGATAGATAGATAGATAGATAGATAGATAGATAGATAGATAGATAGATAGATAGATAGATAGATAGATAGATACTTTATTAATCCCAAGGGGAAATTCACATTCTCCAGCAGCAGCATACTGATACAAAAAACAATATTAAATTAAAGATTGATAATAATGCAGGTAAAAAACAGACAATAACTTTATATAATGTTAACGTTTACCCGTTTTCACCAATCAGACGTAGCAACAATAATCACATGGCTCCGTTTCACCAATCAGACGTAGCCATGCAGTCACATGACCACACACAAACTGTGGAGGCATATTGGTGCAAACTCCTCACAGACAGCGGACAGAGAATGAAAGAATATACTGTATGCTGAAGCTTAACCATCACGTCACTGAGTGAAGAACAAGCAGGTTCTAACTCTTTAAGGGCTGAATATTTATTTCAAAAAACAGTTTCTGAAAAGCAATGGTTTCACACAGAAATCAACATAAAACCTCTGTTGCTGCATGCTGCATGCTGTGACTGCCAGTTTGCCAAGAATGTGTGGTAGGCTGTCTGTGTGCCTGGGACAAAGTTGTGGTGCATTGCAATCTGGTTTCTACCTCCTTATCATTGTTAAGTGGCAGTCCTCCCTGGCGAACATTGTCAGTACAATGACTAGCTGGGGACCAATCAGCTGAAGCTGGAACCTCACACTCGTTTTCAATCACTTGTATCAAAATCTGAGTCCGACAAGTCATAGTCCAGTTCAGACATAATAGGCAAAACGTCTCCACAGAGTATTTTGCTTTACGCACTCGCTTTGATCTCTCGCCAAATGTCAGTGCCATTTTTGCCGTTGTTTGCGCCTTGCTACTCATGTGAGCACAGGAGATCTCGGTCAAACCAATGAATCTAACTTTCCTTCTAGCAACAAGAGTCCAACTAAAACATAATGGTTGGTTTTGTCACAGTTTATAGTTGATTACCATCGACAACTCCTCCTTTTGACAAAAGTCGACATCAGCCCTGAAAGAGCTAACTAAACATGCACAGACAGTCAAGGTAAAGTGAGACTTCTTGTATGGGCACAAGCTGCCTTGTTCTAATGGTATTTTCTATCAACTGTGCTATTTGGAGGGCAAGTGAATATGCAGTATTCTACTGTCAGTGTACAGTCAGTATATCTTGTCACTGTAAGTAGTTTGCACTGTTCAAACATTCATGTTACCTACTGTAGGTATTGGCTTCAAAAGCTTTGTTGTGAAAAACTGAGATTTGGAACTTTGTGTGATTTGTGCGTCTTTATTTTGTAAAGATGTTATTTATTTTTACTCATTTTTTATTTTATTATTTGGAAATAGCAGAATTTGCATATTATTTTATATTTTTGTCTGTCTTATTACAACATTTCTAAAAAATAAATAATTTATTATGTTCAAACAGTTATTCAGTACTTACTTGAGTAGTCTTTTCACCAAATACTTTTTTTACTCTTACTTGAGTAATTTTTTGGATGACTACTTTTTACTTCTACTTGAGTCATATTATTTTGAAGTAACGCTGCGCTTACTTGAGTACAATTTTTGGCTACTCCATCCACCTCTGGCCCTCACTGAGCGGATTCTCAGTCCTGTGGAGGGAAAGAAGACAACACAGTTAGCAGAAGTGCCACTTTTTATAATGGCGTGAAACTACATACCTGGAAGGAACTCAGAAAGTGACCCTCTGAAGCACATACGTCACAGTATATCTGCTTTTGGGGTGATGATTGACTTCCAAGGTTATTCCTCTTTTTATTTTTATTTTATTTTATTTTATTGTGGGTGGCATGGTGGCACAGTGGTAGCGCTGCTGCCTCACAGTAAGGAGACCTGGGGACCCGGGTTCACTTCCCAGGTCCTCCCTGCGTGGAGTTTGCATGTCCTCCCCGTGTCTGCGTGGGTTTCCTCCGGTGCTCCGGTTTCCTCCCACAGTCCATAGACATGCAGGTCAGGTGCATTGGTGATTCTAAATTGTCCGTAGTGTGTGCTTGGTGTGTGTGCCCTGCGGTGGGCTGGTGCCATGCCCGGGGTTTGTTCCTGCCTTGCACCCAATGCTGGCTAGGATTGGCTCCAGCAAACACCCGTGACCCTGTAGTTAGGATATAACAGGTTGGATTATGGATAGATGGATATTTTATTGTAGAATCAACTCTCAGCAGTGGGTAGCAGGGCAGTTGTGCAGCACATGCATACAGGCTCCATTCTCATCCTTACCACCTTCCCCGTCACTTCCCCTACCTCTTCATATTTTAAATTATTCTTGAGGCAGATGGAAGAGTTAAGTGCCAGCTTAAGTGAATAATTAAAGAAAATGTACTAAATAATTGCAACATAAACACTGACTCAATCAGTTGTAATGCAAAAAGATGCTAATGAAAGAAGAGAAGAAGCGGGCCGCTAGGGTGGAGAAAAGAAGAGCTGATCAGGAAGCAACAAGCGCATCAACCTCTGAGCAAATGAACGGTAAAAGTACAGAGAAAGAAAGAGGAGGAAAACTAGGAATGCTCATGTCAAGTGGATTCACTGCACATTATCATGCAGTGTGCCATTACTGGTATCAATATATATTATATATATATATATAGTGTAGCAGTAGAGGCGTGTGTCCACCTCTTGGACCTTCAGGTACCACTCCAAACACCAGGTGAAAGTACAAGACTCTTTTATTTTCTTCTTATACAGTGCACAAAGCACCCTCCACTCCACACTACTCATATACTCAATCACTAATCACAATACTCTCTCCTCCTTCTTCCAGACACTTAGCCACCCTACCTCCCAGCTCAGCTCAGTGTACTGGGCTTTCCCAGAGTCCTTTATACACCCTGACCCGGAGGTGTTCCTGCCCAACAGTCCACAATTCCTTATTCCTTCCAAGTCAGGGTAAACAGTCCTTTTCTTCAACCTGGAAGTACGTCATCTCTCCTGCTCACGTGACCAGGACATACTTCCAGGTTATAGGGCACATACGAGTCCATGGGCTTCCTGACAGTGACTCCCAGTGGTCCCCAAGGTATCCAGCAGGGCTGTGTATAAAAACTACATAGTCCATGAGGCCCTGCTGGAACTCGGGGCACGTCCATGCTGTTGGGAGAGCTCCTCCTGGTGGCCTGGGGGTGAGGGCTGGAATAGGAAGCCGGCAATCCACCACAATATATATATATATATATATATATATATATATATATATATATATATATATATACATACAGTGGTACCTCGACATACGCCTGCTTTGAAATAAGTCCAATTTGGTATACATCCTGTTTGGACAAGAAAAACATTGCTTGGAATACGACGCACGTGCTAGAACAGTGCGTGTGGTATAGCGGGTCCGCGGCTTCAAAAAAAGGGCCAGGTTTTAACCCGTATAGCCGTGTTGTTCTCTGTTGGCATGATTGCACGACTGCAGGGGAGTTAATGAGGTAGTTGGAGAGAGTCGTACCTGCACAGGTGGGCTGTGATCAGGATGAGTGAGACTGCATTTTTAACCTCGGATTTTATCTGATTTATTTATTGTTGTTTTTATCCCCACAGAATACTTGTTTTTATAGATATTTATTAAATAATTATTTATTGAAACCAGATGCACTGCACTTTTTGTTTGGACACTGTTTTTTGTTTTAAATAAAAACACTTGGCATTCTTGCACTATCCCCTGGCTTCATTTGAGAATTGTCCTCATTTGTCAGCTCATCTCGGTGACATTACCGACGCTGTCCGGTTCAGGACTCCCCATAAGGATGTATGGGTGTGTAAAGTGGACCTGCATCGTCACACCGCACGCTACCCTACGCTGCCCACGAACGTCAGTACGCCAGTTGCAGCATTCAGTGAACAACCCGCGCTATAACTCTATGTGAATTTTCATGTGATTTTGTATTTTTTCACGTAAATTTGAATTGATTGTTGAAAAGTATGAAGGTGGCATGCGTATCCGGGACATGGCTGCTGCATACCGTATGCCGAGAACGATGGTATCTACGATTGTGAAAAACAAAGACGTTATTAAAAAGTAAAGTGAGGTTAAATTTTAATTTATTTCATCTAATTGATTTTGTATTTATGTATTTTAGTATTAAGCAGTGTTTAAATTATTTTATACAACCACATCAATGTATAATACGTCAATAACAATAGGATTTTTTTTCAAGGGAACGGATTAATCATTTCCCCTTTATTTTTTATGGGAAAAATTTGTTTGGTATACATCCTGTTTGGTATAAGTCAAAGGATCTGGAACGGATTAAGGATGTATACCGAGGTACCACTGTATGTATATAGCCACTTTGCGACTCTACTGCTTGCGTTGTGAAGGGGGGGGGGTCTGAATGCATGCTAAGGAGATGCAGGTGGATCAGCTGCTGGCTTGCTGCTGCTGCTACCGAGCTGCGTGTTCTGCTTGTCGTGCTGTGCGTCGATCATTTAAAAGCCTGTACAGCAGCTGTCGTTTTGTCTCGCTGGACATTAAAGGAGATTGTGGAACATGTGGAGCACTTCCGGGTGCTCTATAAAAGGGGCCACCTCACTCCACTCAGGGAGTCAGAGTCGGGAGGAAGTGGACAAAGCTTGAGGGAGGCGGAAAAAAGTACTATGTGCTGTGCTGGAGCTTATTGTACTGTGCATGCTGCTGGGGAGCGAGGAAGAAGTGATTCCCATGCGAACAAAAAAACGTTTCTTGTGTTTGTGTGTCAGTGCCTGTTGTGTCAGGTGTTTGGGAAGCTGTGCGCCCCCTGGTGCTTCACAGTATTTTTTTTTTATGCATGTTTGTGCGCCTTATATTATTGTCACTGTTCTAAAGAGCCATGCAAGTAAGAATTCCATTGTAGTTTGTGCATGTGAAAATAAAAATAAACCAATTAACTGAAAACTAAGATAGATACATAGAGAGAGAGAGAATGGACATTTTATAATAGATAGATATGAAAAGCAGTACATAATAGATAGACACAGGCAGAGAGAGAAAGGAAAGGCACTATATAATAGATAGATAGATAGATAGATAGATAGATAGATAGATAGATAGATAGATAGATAGATAGATAGATAGATAGATAGATAGATAGATAGATAGATAGATAGATAGATAGGCAGGCAGGCAGGCAGGCAGGCAGGCAGGCAGGCAGGCAGGCAGGCAGGCAGGCAGGCAGACAGACAGACAGACAGACAGACAGACAGACAGATAGATCGGTATGAAATGCTCTGTATAAACAAATAAATGGATAGTGGGAAAGGCACTATACAAATTTTAAGCAGATGTGTAAGGTACTGTATGAAATATATATATATATATATATATATATATATATATATAGTGAAAGAAAATTAGGCAGCATACACAAAAAGTTTTGGGGCTGGCCGCACCATACAGTAATCCCTCGCTATATCGCGCTTCGCCTTTCGCGGCTTCACTCCATCGCGGATTTTATATGTAAGCATATTTAAATATATATCGCGGATTTTTTGCTGCTTCGCGGGTTTCTGCGGACAATGGGTCTTTTAATTTCTGGTACATGCTTCCTCAGTTGGTTTGCCCAGTTGATTTCATACAAGGGACGCTATTGGCAGATGGCTGAGAAGCTACCCAGCTTACTTTTCTCCCTCTCTCTCTCTCTCTCTTGCGCGGACTTTCTCTGATCCTGACGTAGGGGGATTGAGCAGGGGGGCTGTTTGCACACCTAGACGATACGGACGCTCGTCTAAAAATGCTGAAAGATTATCTTCACGTTGCTATCTTTTGTGCAGCTGCTTCCTGAAACGATATGCTGCACGGTGCTTCACATACTTAAAAGCACGAAGGGCACGTATTGATTTTTTTATCTGTCTCTCTCTATCTCTCTGCTCCTGACGGAGGGGATGTGAGCTGCCACCTTCAACAGCTTTGTGCTGCGGTGCTTCGCATACTTAAGCCAAACAGCCCTATTGATTTGTTTGCTCCTTTGAAGATGAAGATATGTTTGCATTCTTTTAATCTCTGTCTTGTCATGGAGCACAGTTTAAACTTTTGAAAAAGAGACAAATGTTTGTTTGCAGTGTTTGAATAACGTTCCTGTCTCTCTACAACCTCCTGTCTTTCTGCGCAAATCTGTGACCCAAGCATGACATTCTAAAAATAACCATATAAACATATGGTTTCTACTTCGCGGATTTTCTTATTTCGTGGGTGGCTCTGGAACGCAACCCCCGCGATGGAGGAGGGATTACTGTATACTGAAAAATCAGCAAAAGAAAAGAAACACGTCTTTACTTAAGTGTAATCTGCACTATAAATATGGTGGATAGGAAGAAGAGGTGGAGTCAGGGCAGCCAGAACAAGAACTGATGTGGCAGGAAGGTGGATTCTGGGTACCAGAAATTATGTCATCAGGGTTTGCTGTAAGTGATGTCAACAGCGGGTGTTGTCATTGGGAGGCCTGGTCTTCAGCTGAACTGCAGAGAACCAAAAGGAGAGGGGATCAGGTGAGAGCGCCAACCCCGGTCTGGCTGATGAATAACACTCTTTGAGCCTGTAAACATGTGACACTATATATATATATATATATATATATATATATATATATCCATCCATTTTCCAACCCGCTGAATCCGAACACAGGGTCACGGGGGTCTGCTGGAGCCAATCCCAGCCAACACAGGGCACAAGGCAGGAACCAATCCCAGGTAGGGTGCCAACCCACCGCAGTATATATATATATATATATATATATATATATATATACAGTATATATATAAAGAGAGAGAGACATGGAAGCCACTGTATAATGGAATGACAGCTAGACAAATAGATAAGTCATTAATAAGTGGATAGATAACAAAGGCACTATATAATACATAAACATAAAAGTGCCCCGTTATTTATAGATAGATAGATAAGATAAAAGACAAGAAATAACATGGATTTCAAAGTGATGCAGGGCTTGCATCTGTCCTTATCAAAACCACCAACATTATGTCAAGTTTGTTAACAGTTCTTAGGTGTCATCTTTATTCCACACAGTATTTAAAAATAATATTCAATTATCAGCCATTTGTGAGAGAGGGCACAGTGACATTTTATTTAATGTGAGCATTTTTTGGCGCTGTACACAGAGCATATTTTCTTTTAATTATCCCGCTGTGAAAGCGCTGGCCAGGATGGCCGTTCTCACAGAGCGTATGGACAGTATTCACACAGCGGCTGCCCTGGACGTACAATGTTTAAAATAAATGAGCAATTACTAGCACTACACAGTGTGGCAGCTAAATGTGCCGAAAGCTCTTTAACTATCACTTATGGCAGCAACGATAAATGTCAGCTTAAGTGCTAGGTAATACCAAACCCCGGATTTAATTGTATATAATGCATTTTACAGCTATTTCACGGCAAATATTAGAAGAAAATAATGTAAATGGAACAGTGTTCTTCCTCCTCAGTAGCATTAGTATTGAGCAGAGGTAATTCTAATGAGATGTGCGACTGCTGTGCTATACCGTTCGCCATTTTTTAATATCAAATGATGCACTTTGGGCTGTCAAGTCAAACAGCAGTATTTGGGGTAAAAGACATGCACGGCAGCGATTTGTTATTCATATGTAAATTGATTGAACAGCTCCGCTTCTCAGATGTATTCAAACAGCTCTGTTTAACTGCATTGGCCCGAGGTGCAAAGTGGTTTTGAAAGACTTTGTAAACCTCGCTCTTATTTAGCTATTCAATGCCTTCCACATTTTTGATCAATCTGTAATTGTATGTCATGTCATCATCAACACTGAATCGCTGCTTTTTTAAATATACTTCATTAATAAATGCAGTTTTGAACTTCACTTTACTAATTACTCATTGAGCCTTGTGTTGAGCTGGTGTCCAACCTAAAAACGCGGGCTGTAACACCCAGTGGCCACATAAAGAGAGATGGATTGACGATTCTTAAATAAAAGGATTTAAACTTAAAGAGCCTGATTAATCCTCTAAATCCCATGAGTTAGTTTGACTCAAACGCTAAAAATACAGCAAGTTGTGCTTAGTTTGAGGACACAGTTTTATAGTAAAAGGAACTTATTTTTGGAGACCACAAAGCTAGAATTTAAATGAGCGCAAAACTTCCTTGACACCATAGCTGTTGGCATGGACTAAATAGTCCCTTTCTCGCTTTCATCTCTGCTCTTGTCACGTAATTACTGCTCATTTAGTGACAGCGCCATATGTGCAGATGAAGCTATTTACAGATGGGAGTCGTCCCCAGTCTCGATGTGCTGGAGAGGCTGACATCTCTTACACTTGTTATCTTCTTGGAAGGGAGCTTCCATGAATCCAAACTTCCAGGCCCAGACTGATATTGCAATGGGCTCCTGGCTACAATGGTTCTGATTGAAAAGTCTTTCACGTCTTTAAATAAATGCTTGACTGGTATTAATGTTTTAGTAAAATTAAATGTAATTTAAGTTATTGTTTTCTGACTGCTAACTGTTAGTCACAAGGGTGCAGACACATAACCCAAAAGTCCAGTAAAGAGTGCAGTGACACAGAAGACACCATGCACCAAGCGGTGACAGTTAATTTAGGTCCTGCAAAAGGGGCCTCTATTACTTATATACTGTTATAAAATAAGACCTTCTTTGTAAAAATGGGAGGTCTGAAAATCAAGAGTTCACCTTATGAGAAGGATTTAGGAGTCGCAGTGGAGTCTAAGCTATCAACTTCCTAACAGTGTTCAGAAGCCATTAAGAAGGCTAACAGGTTATATAGCGCCTCGATGTGTGGAGTACAAGTCACAGGAGGTTCTGCTCAAGCTTTATAACACACTGGTGAGGCCTCATCTGGAGTACTGGGTGCAGTTTGGGTCTCCAGGCTACAAAAAGGACATAACAGCACTAGAAAAGGTCCAGAGAAGAGAAACTAGGCTGATTCCAGGGCTATAGGGGATGAGTTATGAGGAAAGATTAAAAGAGCTGAGCCTTTACAGTTTAAGGAAAAGAAGATTAAGAGGTGACATGATTGAAGTGTTTACAATTATAAAGGGAATTAGTCCAGTGGATCGAGACTGTGACTTTAAAATGAGTTCAACAAGAACATGGGGACACAGCTGTTAAGGGTACATTTCACACAAACATTAGGAAGTTTTTCTTTACACAAAGAACCACAGACACTTGGAATAAGTGACCAAGTAGTGCGATGGACAGTAGAACTTTAGGGATTTTTCAAAACTCGACTTCTTGTTATTTTGGGAGAATTAAGAGAATGGGACTTGCGAGCTTTGTTGGACTGAATGGTCTGTTCTTATGTCAATTGTTCTAATGAACTAAAGTGTTACCAACAAAGCTGTGGCACCCCGTGTTTTGCCGCCCAGCCATTTCTACTTACTAAGCGTGGGTTGATTCACATGGCTTACACTCTACAATGCTCCCATGATATAACACATCCTTGAAAAAAACAAACAAAATAAAGAATTAATGAAATAATGAATAGATAATATTATTTTGGGAAAAAATGGCAATGATTAGCTTAAAAACAATTGATACACCTACAACAGACATTAAAACAATAAAAACGTTTAAATTCTTCACTATTTCTGTTTTACTCAATATGTATTTTTATATAAAAATGAAATATGACATGAAACTCATCTGCTTCGCTCACACGTACACTTTTCTAAATACCTCGGCAATTGTGAAACACAAAAAAGACGTTTAATAGACATTGTACTTGTGATTATCACCTTAACAATATTCCAGAAATTCACCATGTCCTCCCCAGATATGCGTCCTGTCACCACATTGATAATGGAGTGCTGGTCATTGTGGACCAATGGAGACAAAGCACAGTCTAGTATTTGAATAGATGATCTTTAAAAAATCATTTGTCATGTATTTGAACTACCTGCAAATGATTTAAAAGTAAGTCCAGTAACACTTCAGGTGCTTTTACTCTTATGTAACAGTATTAGCGTGATATTTCCCTCTACTTACCCTTTACCTCATTAGATTTGTTATCGGTTTGTTGCACCTTAAGATTAACACACACATACATAGATATACGCATACACTCAGAAACTCAACAATGCCCTATGAATGACAGCTGGTTAATCACTAGTCACACAAGTGCCTTATGAATAACATGACTTGTCACTCTCCGAGGACATCATGAGACTTACACACACACAGACCCTAACCACAACAGTGCCCCATGAATGACATGCACACAGCTGGTTAACCTCTGGCACTTTAAACCATACAAGTGCCTTAGGAATAACACAGCCTGTCATTCTCTCAGCACTTCAAGAGACTTACTTATTATCGGCATGAACAACATATGATGTTTTAATGATATCTCAGACCTAAATATTACTTTTGGTCTCCAAGAATACATTTAAACATACAAAGGCTCAGCACCCTTGACTACAGGCCATTTATCATACAAGAATGCCTTACTTTACGTACTGTTCCCTACTTTTAGGTGGAGCTCACACCCTCAGCCTTAATAAACCTCACAGCATGGAGCGTATGGCAAACTACCAGGTGCACCAGGTGCTCAAAGAAATCTACCTTATTACTTCAATCATTCTAGACATCAAGACAAAGCATAGAAAGGTAAAAGCAGCATGGTATTTATTACAGGAATAATTATACCAAATAGAACAAAGAAAAATAGAAAATAGGACTGATAGAAAAGTCTGGATATATATAGTCTTTAGAAAAAACTTACGAAAAAGTAAAGATGACAAGGATGAATGTCACAGGCAGCTTGTGATCTAGCACTCATAGTTCATGAGATACTTTTCTGATGATCAGATGGAAAGGCCGCATGTTGCCAGCGCCCTCTTCTGACGTCGCTCTGTTCCCTTCTCATGACGTCTTTGTCCCTTCTTCTTCCTCCCTCCTTTGTTGCTCTTCAGACGAGCAATATTTATTATAAAATTCTACTGGGGGGTTTTGCAAGATGTGATTGCTAGATATTCTGATTGGCTGGCTGTCAATATGATGAATGAATTTACTGTCCATTTTCCTAAACATTAAAACTTTTTTGATGTTGCCTGAAGTATCGGCATGTCTTCCTTTTCCAGGCTGTAAAATAATTTAGCTACTTTTGACCCAGATGCCCAGGTTATAAACTAATCAATAGCCTTAGGCACCAGCATGTCTTCCTTTCTGTTTTGAGCAGCTGTTTTAAAAGTGAGGTACAAATAGGAAGAGGATATGCTTTGAATTGTCCTGAATGTAGTTCATCTGTTGTTGTTTTGAGCAAAGTATAATGAAAATATAGAACAAAATTTACAGATTTTGTAACCCACTACAGTAACAAAAAAATTCTTTTGGTCTTTATAAAGCTTATAAAGCATAACTCAAGTGGATGTTCGTTCCTGTGCAGGGTGACAAAGAGCAACTCCAGGCAAAGGGCATTGAAAGGCACAATACAGTGGATGGACTCAAGTAAATATCCTGTGAAATCAGTCATGAAGAAATAGAAATAGGATGGCCCAGCTGGAAGTCTGCCTTGAGCAGTCCATCCAAAAAAAACTGAGTGATCATACGAGAAGAAGAGCAGTGATGAAGGCTACCAAGAAACCTCTGAAAACTCTAAAGGAGTTACAAGCTACAGTGTATTAAATTGGAGAGGCTGAGTTGACAACAATGGTTGCTCTTATGCCTCACCTGTTGCAGCTTTAAGAGAGAGTGGCAAAGAGGAAAAACATAGAGGACATCTTGGCAGAAGGCACATGGGATACAGGAAAGTCAGCTGGAAGAAGGTACTGTGGCCTGGTGAGACCAAAACGGAGGTTCTTCGCCATCAGACCTAACCCCAAGTCACACTACACATCATCAAAACAGAATATTCCTGCCATGAAACATGGATGTGGTAGCATCAGGCCGTGGAGATGTTTCTTTGCAGCAGTCTCTGGAAGGCGTGTAAGCGTGAAATGAATGGAGTAAAATACGGGGGAATCCTGGAGAAGAATTTGATGAAGTCAGCAATAAACCTGTGCCTTGTTTCCACTAAGACGACAACAGCAACATTTATTTCGAAGCACATTTTCACAAAAATGATGTAGCTCAAAGTGCTTTACAAGATGAAGAAAGAAATGTTTATAAAAAATAAAGAAATAAAAATAAGATTAGGCAGTACAAAACAACAAAGAATAAAGTAAGGTCTGATGGCCGGGGGGCGGGGGACAGAAAAAACAAACAAATAAAAAACTCCAGAGTGCTGAAGAAAAAAGAAAAACTAAATCTGCAGGGGCTCTGAGGCCACAAGACCACCCGGCCCCTGCTGGGCAAACCTCCAACGACTCCAAGCAGAAAGCCAAAGCTCCACAAAAATGACTTCAAAACACCAACGTGGATGTGCGGGAGTGGCCAAGTCAGAGTCCTGATCTCAGACTAATTGAGAGTTTATGGCCAGACATGAAGAAGGCTGTGCACTCGCCAGCCCCCATGACACCCGTCCGAGCTTGAGCAGTTTTACAAATTGGAATGGCGAAAATGGTGGTGTGGGTGTAGAAGGCTATGCACATAGACTTGGGGCTGTAATGGCTGCCAAAGGTGAAGCTCATAAATGGCTACTTATGCCATAAATTATGTGGTGTTTTATATTTGTAATTCATTTGGACCACCTTGCTGTAATCTGTTTTCACTGTGACATAAAAGACTATTTTTCTGTTGATCAATGTCAAAAACACCAAATGAAATCCTCCGTGATTCGGTGTTGTATAGTATAATAATAAAAAGTGATAAACTCCCAAGGGGGTTCATACGTTTTTAAAGGCACTGCACATACAGTCATATGAAAAAGTTTGGGAACCCCTCTCAGCCTGCATAATAATTGACTCTCCATCCATCCGTTTTCCAACCCACTGAATCCAAACACAAGGTCACAGGGGTCTGCTGGAACCAATCCCAGCCAACACAGGGCACAAGGCAGGAACCAATCCCGGGCAGGGTGCTAACCCACCACAGGACACACACAAACACACCCACACACCAAGCACACACTAGGGCCAATTTAGAATCGCCAATTCATCTAACCTGCATGTCTTTGGACTCTGGAAGGAAACTGGAGCACCCGGAGGAAACCCACGCAGACATGAGGAGAACATGCAAACTCCACACAGGGAGGACCCGGGAAGCAAACCTGGGTCTCCTGATTGCGAGGCAGCAGCGCTACCCACTGCGCCACCGTGCCGCCCTGAAATGAAATCAAATGTGAAAAACTGGCTGTGCACAAATGTGGGTCCCCTTGTCATTGTGCTGATTTGAATGCCTGTCACTGCTCAATGCTGATTACTTACAACACCAAATTGGTTGGATGAGCTCATTAAGCCTTGAACTTCATAGACCGGTGTGTACAATCATGAGATATAAAGGTATTTAAGGGGGTCAATTACATGATGTGCTTCCCTTTGACTCTCCTCTGAAGAGTGACAACATGGGATCCTCAAAGCAACTCTCCAAAGATCTGAAAACAAAGATTGTTCAGTCTCCTGGTTTAGTGGAAGGCTACAAAAAGCGATCTCAGAGATTTAAACTGTCAGTTTCAACTGTAAGGAATGGAATCAGGAAATGGAAGGCCACAGGCACAGTTGCTGTTAAACCCAGCAGGTCTGGCAGGCCAAGAAAAATACAAGAGCGGCATATGAGCAGGATTGTGAGAATGGTTACAGACAACCTACAGATCACCTCCAAAGACCTGCAAGAACATCTTGCTGCAGATGGTGTATCTGTACATCGTTCTACAATTCAGCGCAATTTGGACAAAGAACATCTGTATGGCAGGGTGATGAGAAAGAAGCCCTTTCTGCACTGACGCCACAAACAGTCGCTTGTTGTATGCCAATGCTCATTTAGACAAGCCAGATTCATTTTGGAACAAAGTGCTTTGGACTGATGAGACAAAAATTGAGTTCTTTGGTCATAACAAAAAGTGCTTTGCATGGCGGAAGAAGAACACCAAATTCCAAGATAAACCCCTGCTACCTACTGTCAGATTTGGTGGAGGTTCCATCATGCTGTGGGGCTGTGTGGCTAGTTCAGGGACTGGGGCCCTTGTTAAAGTCGAGGGTCAGATGAATTCACCCCAATATCAACAAATTCTTCAGGATAATGTACAAGCATCAGTCACAAAGTTGAAGTTACACAGGGGTTGGATATTTCAACAAGACAATGACCCAAAACACAGTTTGAAATCTACAAAGGCATTCCTGCAGAGGGAGAAGTACAATGTTCTGGAATGGCCGTCACAGTCCCCTGACTTGAATATCATCGACAATCTATGGGATGATTTGAAGCAGGCTGTCCATGCTCAGCAGCCATCAAATTGAACTGAACTGGAGAGATTTTGTATGAAGAATGGTCAACAATACCTCCATCCAGAATCCAGACACTCATCAAAGGCTATAGGAGGACAGCGTCTAGAGGCTGTTAGATTTACAAAAGGAGGCTCAACTAAGTATTGATGTCATATCTCTGTTGGGGGGCCCAAATGTATGCACCTGTCTAATTTTGTTATGATGCATATTGCATATTTTCTGTTAATCCAATAAACTTAATGCCACTGCTGAAATACTACTGTTTCCATAAGGCATGTCATATATTAAAAGGAAGTTGTTACTTTGAAAGCTCAGCCAATGAGAAACAAAAATCCAAAGAATTAAGAGGGGTTCCCAAACTTTTTCATATGACTGTATACGTGCACAGGCCCCGGCGCCATACCTACCTACCTACCTACCTAAAGTCAACTAGCCTGGATTGTAACTGTAAGGCTTGTACACAGTTTGATTTAATAGGAACGCAGCTGCACAAATACCCTTAGACATAATGGCAGGATGCGGGAATCTCGATGAGGTCACACCTATAAATGTTTAAAGAGAATATTATGGCCATTATTTAAAAAAGTGCTGTTCATTCCACCTGAGTAACTAGCTATTTATCGCAGAAGGGGGCTGAGTGGGTGATAATAACTAGGAGCCACTCATCTGCCCTTGATATTTGCCATAGGATTCTGTGAAAGCTGAAATCTCTAATTGAATATTTAAACATTCCATGCATAGTGTGGAGCAGCACTTAAATATCCTTTATGCAACTAAATTAGAACACACCTTCTCTGGCAGAAAAATGAAAATTCTTGCATTTACTGTATTACATTTAAATACACATAAATATGCAGATGCACTACCTTGCAAAATGTTCACATTCTTATTTCTGTTGAGCTATCTTTTCTGTTATACTATTAATAAATAATTCACAGAAATAAAACCTTTGTTACAAATCTTATAACAAAAATAAAAGATCAATGATACTTCCTGAAAAACGCCGTCAATAGCTACAATCGAAATACTAAGGGACAAGAAGATGAACCGTCACTGAATAAACAGACCAAACAAAAAAGATAGACCCTTGGAATAAACGACCAAGTAGGGTGGTAGACAGTAAGACTTTATGGACTTTCAAAACTTGACTTGATAGTTTTTTGGAAGAAATAAGTGGACAGGCCTGGCGAGTTTGACAAACGAGAGCAGACAATTCTGCCCATCAAGCTCGTTTATTTAGCTCATAGCTAAGCTGTACCAGTATCTCATCCAGAGTCTTTTTAAAAGTTCTTAAGGATTCTCCTAAAACTCCATATCTTAGTAGATTGTTCTGGATTCTTTGCGTAAAGAAGTGCTTCCTGGCTTCAGTACTAAATGCTCTTTCCATACTTTCCAAAAATGTGCCTGTTCTTTCATCATTTTGTTACAGCCTATCAAAGACTTGCTGATCAGGTTTTCTAGACTCAATATATATCGCTTTTTAATCAGCACGGGCGTGCGCAATCATCTCGGATGATTAGATCCAGCTAAACTAATCTACTACATGGATTCATTTTTAAGTTGAAAGATTTATTCTGGATCAGCTTTATCAATGCCTTTGTGCAGTATTTGTCAACATTTTTCCATGCTGTGAGGCTAGGGATCTGCACTGGCAATCGGAAGGTTGCCGGTTCGAATCTCGTAAAATGCCAATAGGGACTCTGCTCTGTTGGGCCCTTGAGCAAGGCCCTTAACCTGCAATTGCTGAGCGCTTTGAATAGTGAGAAAAGCGCTATATAAATGCAAAGAATTATGTGTGCCCCATTTTTTCAGATTAGTTTTTGTGGCGCCCCCACAATGCACATTTTTAGGTTGTTGATTGTATTGAGATCCACCCAACAGCACTACATTTTAAATTTTTGAATGCACTATTGGAAGAAGTGCTCAAGTCTGGATCAGACTAGGGCATCGCTAATATTTTTTTAACATCAAAATATACAGTCACACATGTGACACATTTAAAATTAAAATCTATGAGATAAAATATATGTAAAATTCAAATATTTCTTTGGGTTTCGTTAAATTTCATGACATTTTCTAGTAGTTTTAATAATTCCACATTTTAAATGATTCCATACTATAATAATAAAAATTAAATTACAGATCTTATAAATACTCCTCTAGGAATACTATCACTTCTTATTTCTAAAAACAATAACCGACATACAGTGGAACCTCGGTTTGCGAGCATAATTCGTTCCGGTAACGTACAAAACACTCGTAAATCAAAGTGAATTTCCCCATAAGAAATAATGGAAACTCAGATTATTCGTTCCACAACCCAAAACTATTCATATAAAAATGTATAATTCAAAATATAAAGTAAAAATACATAAAACAAATTAACTTGCACTTTACCTTTGAAAAGAATCATGGCTGGTGTGAGTGAGTTTCTAAACTCTTGTGGGATTCCACCCAACGGGACGACACACGGAAGAGCGTGCCAAAGCAATCGCAGTCTACCAGCGCTGTAGCAGTTCGCCGTATAAGTGAATCTGAATAGATCGCGGACATGCTATAAGCGCCTGCTGACGATGGGTGATACAAGGAACAAGGAACATTATAAATGCGCTGGGCACAGTACTACTTGGCCACGACCCTGCCTGACTGCTGTGTCTGTGTATAGGAGAGTGACAGATCCCGCTACAATAAATAATCGCGCTGTTGCTGTTTCAAGCTGAATAAAGCTGGTGTTGCTAAAGTACTGAGACTCAGCTTCGTGTTTTGGGGTGCAAGATGGGGACTCTCACGTCACATCACACACGCGCGCGCGAGCACACACACACACACACACACACACACACACAGTCACAATGCTGTAGTAAACAGTATACGCTCGTACGGATGTTCACTATATGAATGAGGCACGCAGACTCAGACGGAGAATAGGAGACGATTGCCCACAATCTCGCAGTGAGAGAGAGAGAAGAACCATCAGCTCAGTTGTGATCACATGATGCTCAGCAGACAAAGCGTATACATACTACTCATATTGCAAGACCTCGCTCGTTTATCAAGTCAAAATTTATTAAAAGTTTTATCTCGTCTTGCAAAACACTCGCAAACCAAGTTACTCACAAACCAAGGTTCCACTGTATTAGTGATGACGGAAGTTCCGTCTAACGATAAGAGAGAGGGATGAGTTGTAAGTTGAATTCTGATGTCCGGCCTATCTAAGGATGAGTCCAGATGAGTGGTGTAATGACAAATGACGTCGCTAACTGTGGCAGCCCCTGATTTCATTGAATCGACACACCAAGAGTCACAGACCGGTGCCTTTAGCTTTATTCACATCTCAGACTTTACATTCCTTATTAACGTTGTTAGACCCTCACAAGCACCGTGAAAACTATAAGCAAAACAATATAAGCATACATTTCACAAAGAAACAGAATAAATGAAACAACATATAACCAATTGCGTACCTCACTCCTTTTACCAAGGGTGCAACAATTGTAAAGATTACCCTTTTAGAGATCAGCATTTGCCTTCCGTTATTTCCTCACAGTTTCTCCACACTTCTGGTATTCTACGTCATTATGTCCACTACGTGTGGAATTATTTTGCGGCGGTCATTTACACGAATACCACAGAGCTGATAGGCGACATACCCTTTGTGTTTTTTCTACCATAAATGAGTTTGTTTCAATAAATAGCTTCTACTTTGATTTCCATTTTCGTTTGTAGATATACTATTGCCCCACAGTTTGAGAAACACTGCCTTTGAGGATTTTAAAGACCTGAAAAACCTGCAGTCTTCTCTACTCGAGGCTGAACAGGTTTAATTCTCTGTGTCTGTCGCAGTATGACATGTCCTTAAGTCCCATGATGCACCTGGCTGCTCTCCTCTGCACAGCCTCAAGTGCTGCTATGTCTTTCCTGTCCACAGTTCTCCAGATATGGTCTCAACATTGCATTATACAGTCTGAGCAGAACATCCTTTAAATTCTATTCAACATTTTTATTGATATAACCTAATATTTTATGAGGGGCGTTCAAAAAGTTCCCACACTTTTATATTTTCATTGGAAACGGTGAAGGCGAGAGGAGTAGTAATCGGTCATCTCTGAGAGGGTCGTGTGACTAGTTCTGTCTGGCAGGCTGGCTGCCCTGTCAGTTTAGTATAAGAGTTGTCACCCTGTGGTGAAGATGGTTGTGAAACTTATAAATTGCACCAAAGAGGAAGAGCGTTCTGTCAAACGCTTTTTGTGGGAAGAAGGTGTGCCAGGAGCACAAATTCATCTCCGCATGTGTGCTCAGTATGGGGATAAAGTTCTCTGTCATAGAGTCGTCTATGAGTGGATGGAAATGTTCGAAAATGGCCGTACTAGTGTGACGGATACAGAGGGCGCCAGACGATGATATGAAAGCAGCATTGGGTTTTTTTTTGATTTGATATACTTTATTAATCCCCAAGGGGAAATTGCTTTTCACATGAGCTTTGGGGGTCACAGCCCAGATCAGCTATTGTACATCACCCACGGAGCAATATTTTCGGTTAAGGGCCTTGCTCAAGGGCGCAACTGATTAAGATCCCTGGCAGTAGTGGGCTTTGAACTTAGAACCTTCCAGATACCAGTGCAGGGCCACCACCAACGTAAACCCCTAAATCATTCTCAGCAGTTGCTTCAAAATGAAAAATATCAAAGTCAAAGCACTGAATCAGAAACATGGCTGAAAGAACAAAGGAAAAGGATCTTAACTGGGATGTCTAAACAATGAACATGTAATGCATTAATATGGAAGGGGTGAATATATTTATTAAAAAAGACCAGGAAATGAAACAAAAGTCACAAAATAAGCAAAGGTCAAAGTCATGACTCGTTCCTCTCCCATCATCATAGCAGAACCAACGCAGACTATGATTGCTCAGATTCTGAGCCCACAACACACACTGTCAATGCCTTTAGGTTTCTATCCAATCGGAAGTAATCAGGAAGTGCATGACCACTTCTTATGTCTAAAGCAGAAAGGGTGGGAGGCCTCCAAATCCATCCATCCATCCATTTTCCAACCCGCTGAATCCGAACACAGGGTCACGGGGGTCTGCTGGAGCCAAACCCAGCTAACACAGGGCACAAGGCAGGGACCAATCCCGGGCAGGGTGCCAACCCACCGCAGGACACACACAAACACACCAAGCACACACTAGGGCCAATTTAGAATCGCCAATCCACCTAACCTGCATGTCTTTGGAATGTGGGAGGAAACCGGAGCGCCCGGAGGAAACCCATGCAGACACGGGGAGAACATGCAAACTCCACGCAGGTAGGACCCGGGAATCGAACCCAGGTCCCCAGATCTCCCAACTGCGAGGCAGCAGCGCTACCCACTGCGCCACCGTGCCGCCCAGGCCTCCAAATGCTTCATGAAAAGGTTTTACTGGCCAGGCTAGGCCTCCATTGCCTGCTCTAAAAAAGCTTCACTCCATTGGGCTTGAATACAAAAGACTCGAGGGGCCTGCCTAAGGCTTCACAGGCCTAAAAGGGAAGTGAGCCCCAAAATAAACCTACATGTTTCCAAACAAGCCCCACAACAGGAAGGATGACCATTAACATGTGGTTTGTAAAAAATAGGCAAATGAAGAATCTTTATAATGTATATACTGTATAAAGGAGAGGCTCCAAATTCAAAAAGTGGCACAGAGGAGTTACCTAAATAAAAAAAATTGTTTTTTTTACCCCAGTGTTTCATGTTTTTTCTGTATTAATGACCCTTGTCCTGTCCTGGCTATTCTTTCAGTTTTCCTTTTTGAAGATTTTGTCAGTCAGTCATGTTCCAACCTGCTATATCCTAACTACAGGGTCACGGGGGTCTGCTGGGGCCAATCCCAGCCAGCGCAGGGCGCATGGCAGGAACAAATCTCGAGCAGGGCGCCAGCCCACCGCAGGACACACCCACGCACCAAGCACACACTTAGGGACAATTTAGGATCGCCAATCCACCTAACCTGCATGTCTTTGGACTGTGGGAGGAAACCCACGCAGACACGGGGAGAACATGCAAACTCCACGCAGGGAGGACCCAGGAAGCGAACCTGAGTCTCCTAACTGCGAGGCAGCAGCATTACCACGGCACCACTGTGCCGCCCTTGAAGATTTTGACCACATTCTAAATATTAACTCTTTCAGGGCTGATGTTGACTTTTGTCAAAATTCAGGAGTAGAGGACAGTAATCAGCTATAAACTGCAAGAAAATTCGCCCTTCTGTTTTAGTTCAACTCTCTTTGCTAGAAGGAAAGTTACACAGCTTTGCTGATTTAACCTCGATTCCCTATGCGTGCATGAGTAGCGAAGAGCAAACAACCTCTAAAATGGCACCGACATATGGCGAGAGACCAACGCGAATGTGCAAAGCAAAATACTCCATGGACGTTTTACGTAATTTTGTTGAATAAGAAAAGTGAGGTACCAGCATCATCTCAATCAGTCCCCAGCTGATCGTGGTGCTGAACGCTTTTGTGTAGCTGATGCACCCACAGCAGGGTTTGCCTGGGAGGACCACCATTTATGATGACAAGAGGTTCAAACCATATTGCGTCACACTGCAACCGCCACCACCACCCACCTGCTGTGTGAAGATAGCCAGGCAGCTGGAACACCATGCATTCCTGTTGACCAACGAGGTGCCCCCATGCAGCAACTGCCGTCAGAGATGCCCAACATGCACCAACAGCAGCCACAGCACATAGCAACAGACATTTTATGTTGACTTATATGTGAAACCATTGCTATGTGTGCTTTCCAGAAAACTGAGCTTTATGGAAAAAAATATTCAGCCCTCAAAAAGTTAAAAACAAACAAACAGCAGGAGTGGCACGGGGGCACAATGGTAACGCTGTTGCCTCACAGTTAAAAGACCAGAGTTTGCATCCCGGGTCCTTCCTGTGTGGAGTTTGCATGTTCTCCCCATGTCTGTGTGGGGTTCTTCCATGATGAACAATGGACAATGCTGCACATGCTCTCCATGACACACTAACACGGAATACTTTCAGCCAGTCAATTATTCAGCAGAAGTGGGTCAAGAAACACAACGGGGCTTCTTTATACCAATCTGCAGTACGCCTCACATAAGGCCTCACTGGGACTGGGACTGCCAAGTTTTGTTTCTTTTGAATTTTCTTGCTTTATATTCATTCCAGTGTGTGTTTTTATTTATTTATTTGTCTACCTATTTATATATTTATTTCTTTAAAGAACTTCTGTAAAAAGACCAATTTTGCCCTGGGGACAAATAAATTCTGTCTATATCTGTGCTTGGGTTTCCTACATCATTCTAAAGACATGCAGGTTAGGTGGATTGGTGATACTAAATTGTCCTTAGTGTGTGGTTGGGGTTTCATTCTGTGTGTGTGTGTGTGTGTGTGTGTGTGTGTGTGTGTGAGTGTGTGTGTGCGTGTGTGTGTGTGTGTTCGCCCTGTGATGGACTGGCACCGTATCCAGGGTTTGTTCCTGCGTTGCACCCTATGCTGCCCAGGATAAGCTCCAGCAGACCCCCAGTGACCCTGCTCTGGATTAAGTGGGATAGAAAATTACATATTGTACAGTAGGTCTCTACAGATGATTATGGAGATGGCTGGGAGGAAAGAAAAAAACAAATAAAACGCCACTTAAGCTGGAGAACAACATTTATATATCTGCAGGGTTTCAAGTGGGATAGGCCCTAACAGCCCCCCACAACTCTGTTCAGGACTAAGTGGGTTAGAGAAATGACAGATTTTGGACTTGTGATTCGTACCATGTCATGTCATTTTCTAACCCACTTTGTCCCACACAAATTAATGGCTGGCCTATCCCAGCTGATATTGGGTGCGAAGCAGGGACCAAACCCTGGGCAGGGTGCCAATTTGTCCCCTTGGGATTACTAAAGTATCTATCTATCTATCTATCTATCTATCTATCTATCTATCTATCTATCTATCTATCTATCTATCTATCTATCTATCTATCTATCTATCTATCTATCTATCTATCTATCTATCTATCTATGGCGGAGTGGTGGCTCTGAGGCTAGGGATCTACACTGGCAATCGGAAGGTTGCCAGTTCGAATCCCGTAAATGCCAAAAGGGACTCTGCTCTGTTGGGCCCTTAAGCAAGGCCCTTAACCTGCAATTGCTAAGCGCTTTGAGTAGTGAGAAAAGCGCTATATAAATGCAAAAAATTATTATCTATCTATCTATCTATCTATCTATCTATCTATCTATCTATCTATCTATCTATCTATCTATCTATCTATCTATCTATCTATCTATCTATCTATCAGTCCATCACAGGGCACACACTGGGGCCAATATAGCATCGCCAATTCACCTAACCTGCATGTCTTTGGACGGTGGAAGGAAACCCACAGCGACACGAGGAGAACATGCATTCTCCACCTGGGTCTTCTTTCTGAAGCATGTCTGTTTTATAGTGTCTCTCACGGGGACAGTGCAACATTCTTCGACATGGAAAGCACTTGCTCAGGGTGACAAAGGGAGGCAGAGGAGAAGCCGTGAACCCCAGCGTCCTAGCCGCATGCTGAGAAAGGCCACGCAGGAGGCCGTTAATTGTTTTCCTAAATAACTTGCAGCTGGCAGTAAATTACTCTCACTGATTGGTTTCTCCGCACTGCTAATAAGCATGCTGATAGCATGTGCTGCAGAATTAAAGCTGCTAAAACACATGAGAGGTGCAAAAAAAAAAAAATCATATTTAAAAAAAATAAAATAAAATCGGAGGTCTTTCGGGAAACTGCGAAACATTGCAGGCACGCGCGTCACGCCAAATGTACGCTTTAAGCAATTTGGACTTTCTTTGTGCTTCTTAGTTGAACGGCATGACCTGCTCTGTTATTGTGCACGCGGGAATTAGGAATCCTGCACAAGCTTAGCTAGGGCCGAGACATAAATGTTTAAAGAGAACATTACAGCTATTATTTTGAAGAAAGTGAAAATTCCTAACCTCCTGGATAACAGGATATTTATCCCAGAAGGGGGCCGAGTGGGTGAGAAAGACAATGCTGCTCATTTGCCCGTGTTGTTTTTTGGAGCCATGTTAGATATTTTAAAATTTCTACCTTTTTTTTTTGCTTCTTTTTCAACACTCCTCCAATATCGTACTTTGTTTAAGTTCAGGCTGTCCTGCATTATTGTGTCTGTAAAGAGTTGCATTGTAGGAAAGGGGCAACTTCCATTTTCTATTGTGCCATTTATTACTAATGATAAACGAGTGCTGCTGTCATGGGTTCAAATCCAAAGCTCTCTTACTGTCTCCCCATATCTTCTGTAGGTGACAAGGTGGATGGACTGGCATCCCGGGCTTGGAGTTAGGGTGGATGCTTGCCCAAATGGGAGGTCGCAATGGGAGGATGAGGATGGACAGACTTCCCTGGTGCCATTCCTAGCTGGGAGGGCATAAAGAATGAACAAGGGGATGATTGTCTATCTGGAACAATTCCTTCTCCTGTACACTAGATGGCAGCATCTCTTAGGTGGATTTCTCAGGTGCACACCTGCTGGGCCACAGGGAAATTGTACTTGCAATGGGCGGCCCTGCTGGGTTTCTTGGGGGCTGCAGAAAGGAGGAGTCCTAATTTTAAGGAGGTTTCATCTGACCTGGAAGTGCCACCTGAATTCAAATTTGGTGGCACTGTGTGTGCTCTCGGGTCAGGCATAAAACAACTCATGTGACCTCATTCAGAGCGAGTCGGGAGGAAGAGGGCAACACTCACTTGGAGGAGTGGAACTCAGGGAAAATGTGATTATCTATGGTTATGGAAGTACTGTAGATCTTGCTCACTTGTGAAGGTACTGTGTTTGATTATTTGAACTCTTGGCTGTGTTGGGTGTTTGTTGATGTCTGGGGTTTGGGGCTCAGTGGCGCCCCTTACTTGTTACACTATGTAGGTTTTATCTTGTGGGACTCCAGTTCACATCCCATATCCTGAAGAACCAGATATTAGATTAATTGGCCCCTCTGTATTTGTCCTTAGGGGATGCCTGCATAAGCAGACTCTGTAGTTGACGGTTGCCATCTGGAGCTGGACCCTGCATTGCACCCGCAGCTGCTAGATTAGGCCCCACCACTGTAGCTTTGAGTAAGTGAATTTGACAATGTTGTGCTACTGAATACTGTATAATATCATTCTATAGTGAACACCATTCCAAAGATCTTCACATACACACCATTCTAGTAAAATTGTTGGCAATTATTGTGAGATTTTTTTAACTCTTTTGTGACCCTTCCCAACGGGGTGACATGTCAAAACGCGATTGACGCGTCTGTCGAGGGCTGCTTGTCCTTTGCCGAGGCAACCGCAGGTTCATAGCGCCACAGGGACAACAGCAAACTCACTTCCTCCTGGCGCAACGCATCTGTCGCCCGATGGGTGTTCCTCTTCTGTTCTTTTTCTGATTTTCTGATCAAAGCACTGTGATGTCCCTACACTGATGGATTACACGACCAGAAGTCCACATGACCGTCATGATCAAGATCTTCCATGAGAACCCTGAATACAATGAGGACTGATTGAGGTCATTTATGTTAGGTAGAATGCCTAGAGGGGGCTGGGTGGTCTCATGGTCTGGAACCCCTGCAGATTTTTTTTTTTCTCCAGCCGTCTGGAGTTTTTTTGGTTTTTTCTGTCCTCCCTGGCCATCGGACCTTACTTTTATTCTATGTTAATTAGTGCTCCCTTATTGTAATTCTTATTTATTTTGTCTTTTTTCTCTTTCTTCATCATGTGAAGCACTTTGAGCTACATTGTTTGTATGAATATGTGCTATATAAATAAATGTTGTTGAACATTGTAACTTGACCACTCTCCTGGCCCCGGCCCTGCCCGTTTGCTGTGACGGTGTGTAGCAGAGTGGGAGCTCCCACTGCAATAAATAACCGTGCTGTTCCTGTTTCTAATGGAATAATGATGGTTTTCTTGAAATCTTTAGACTCAGCCTTATCTTTTTGTGCAAAGCAGCAACTCACGGTGCAACGAAACACGAGTCCCCCAGTTTCTCCAGTCCGTGCATTCTGAACCGCTACTGAGCTTTCAGGGAGGGATCAAAAGATACTGAACAAACGACTTGGTACTGAGAGAAAATAAAAAGCTAAAATTACTGTTATCCATTCAGGAGCTTAGTAGCACAAGGGAACCAAAGCTTAAGAATTAATTTGCACGTTGTAATGAGTGCTGCGGCAGTGGAGACAGACAGAGTGACAGACACACACACGTGGAGCACCACAGTTATTGGGCTTTACACGTTTGAGAATTGCCTCTGTCTGCTGTCATTTTAACAATTGCATCACCATATGACATAACAACAGCAACAGAGTTTAGATAAGCATTGTGGTCTATGGATATACAACATGCTAAAACGCTGAGGCGATTTAGTCATGGCAGGTTGCATTTCCGATTCGACAGTAATGTTTAATTTCTTTAGTTATTCGTTTAGACGTGCGGTCAGAAGGTGGATGCTGTGCAGCCTCATTTGTGCATCTACTGGTGTCGTCAGGCAGGTTTGTTGATTCGGGTATTTTGAGTTCTGAAATCTGCATCTCCTTCATTACCAGCTCTCTTAACAGCAGTCCTTTTAATGGAGAGTTGCACACCGTTTACTTCTTGTTTTCATGAATAAAGCTGTCAGTTCTTTCAGGCTTACATCGACTCCTACACTATCGTCGTAACGCTGAACAACAGCGAGCACACACAGCAACCATGATTGACAACCCTGCGATAACTGTTTTTTCTTGGTAGAGTCCTATATTTCTCTGCTTTCAAACCTTTTGTATTCTTTTTTTTATTTTATTTTTTAAGATCTTTTTTTGTATTTATTAAAAGCATGTAACATTCCATAAAATCAAGTCAAACGTAACAAAACTAAATTTAGTTCAGCCCCTACCCATGAAAAGAGAGGATAGCCAACAGCCGGAGTAACACAATTGAGAGTAGTAAAAAGAGGAAGGAGTCTTTCTCCCCAATATAAAAGCTTATTCTAAAATGTTATTGAAAAGGCTTCGTTTTTATTTCAAAACATTCCAATATACATCAATAAATAATTTTTTAAGCAATTAGATTCAACAATAACCTAATTTATTTGGAACTCAAAACATCCACGTATCCAAAGAGCGACCCTACAAAGACCTAAGACAGAAGGTGGCATGGCTCTACCTAACTTTCAGTTTTATTACTGGGCAGCAAACATCCATCCATCCATCCTCTTCCACTTATCCGAGGTCAGGTCGCAGGGGCAGCAGCTTGAGCAGAGATACCCAGACTTCCCTCTACCCGGCCACTTCTTCTAGCTCTTCCGGGAGAATCCCGAGGCGTTCCCAGGCCAGCCGGGAGACATAGTACCTCCAGCGTGTCCTGGGTCTTCCCCGGGGCCTCCTCCCGGTTGGACATGCCCGGAACACCTCACCAGGGAGGCGTCCAGGAGGCATCCTGATCAGATGCCCAAGCCACCTCATCTGACTCCTCTCGATGCGGAGGAGCAGCGGCTCTACTCTGAGCCCCTCCCGGATGACTGAGCTTCTCACCCTATCTTTAAGGGAGAGCCCAGACACCCTGCGGAGGAAACTCATTTCAGCCGCTTGTATTCACGATCACGTTCTTTCGGTCACTACCCATAGCTCATGACCATAGGTGAGGGTAGGAACGTAGATCGACTGGTAAATTGAGATCTTTGCCTTATGGCTCAACTCCTTTTTCACCACGACAGACCGATGCAGAGCCCGCATCACTGCGGACGCTGCACCGATCCGCCTGTCGATCTCACGCTCCTTTCTTCCCTCACTCGTGAACAAGACCGCAAGATACTTGAACTCCTCCACTTGAGGCAGGATCTCGCCACCAATCCTGAGAGGGCACTCCACCCTTTTCCGGCTGAGGACCATGATCTCGGATTTGGAGGTGCTGATTCCCATCCCAGCCGCTTCACACTCGGCTGTGAACCGATCCAGAGAGAGCTGAAGATCACAGCCTGATGAAGCAAACAGGACAACATCATCTGCAAAAAGCAGTGACCCAATCCTGAGTCCACCAAACCGGACCCCTTCAACACCCTGGCTGCGCCTAGAAATTCTGTCCATAAAAGTTATGAACAGAATCGGTGACAAAGGGCAGCCCTGGCGGAGTCCAACTCTCACTGGAAACGGGTTCGACTTACTGCCGGCAATGCGGACCAAGCTCTGACACCGGTTGTGCAGGGGCCGAACAGCCCTTATCAGGGGGTCTGGTACCCCATACTCCAGGAGCACCCCCCACAGGATTCCCCGAGGAACACGGTCGAACGCCTTTTCCAAGTACACAAAACACATGTAGACTGGTTGGACGAACTCCCATGCACCCTCCAGGACTCTGCTAAGGGTGTAGAGCTGGTCCACTGTTCCGCGACCAGGACGAAAACCACACTTCCTCCTGAATCCGAGGTTCGACTATCCAACGGACCCTCCTCTCCAGAACCCCCGAATAGATGTTTCCAGGGAGGCTGAGGAGTGTGATCCCTCTGTAGTTGGAACACACCCTCCGGTCCCCTTTCTTAAAGAGGGGGACCACCACCCCGGTCTGCCAGTCCAGAGGCACTGTCCCTGATGTCCATGCGATGTTGCAGAGACGTGTCAATCAAGGCAGCCCTACAACATCCAGAGCCTTAAGGAACTCCGGGCAAATCTCATCCACCCCCGGGCCCTGCCACCAAGGAGTTTTTTGACCACCTAGGTGATCTCAGTCTCAGAGATGGGGGAGCCGCAGCAAACATACAAGCCATAAAAACCTGGACACAAATAGATGAACATACACAGGTTTGGTCCGCAATAGAAGTAAAATCCTGCAGTACTTCTTTATATTCCCTGTTTTGTGCCCCAATAAATGCAAGTTATCGCCAATATACTAATAACCCAATTGTGCTTCACTCACTCAGGACATGGAACCAACGTAGAAAGCATTTTAAGATGGAGAATATTTTATCTGTGGCACCCCTGCAAGAGAACCACCTCTTTCAACCCTCGCAAACATATCCAGTTTTTAATATCTGGAAAAGATTTGGGATTAAATTGCTTAGAGATCTTTATATAGATACTGTAACATATTTGCATCCTATGAACAATTACTTTCCAAATTTAACCTTCCAGCTACACATTTCTTTCACTATCTTCAAATTAGGAACTTTGTTAAACAGAACCTGCCTGATTTTCCTCATCTTGCACCCTCTTTCATGCCGAAAAAATATTGCTCAATTTCGAGGACTTAAACACCATTTCCACAAAATATAAAATTATTTTACAGTCCCTTCTTTTCAAAGATCCAAGAGGACAATGGGAAAAAGATCTCTTAATCAATATATCAGAAAGGGAGTGGAAAGTGGCAATGCAGAGACTTCTCTCGAGCTCCATATGTGCAAAGCATACAATTATTCAATTCAAAATTATATATTGAGCACATCTGTCTCGCTTAAAACTGTCCAAAAAGCCCCTCTGTGAGCCCACCAAACACAGCTGTTAGTGGATTAGGAGGGATTGGGACACCAAGGCTGTCTGAGAGGCATTTAAAATTTTTGTCCAGAATGATGTTAATTTGGTGCAGGCCCAAAACATGTGACCCAGTGAGGCTGGAGCTCGATTGCAACATTCTCAGGCTGGATCTTGCCCTGGAAACATTTTGGACAATTTTAAATGAGACAGATGTGCTTGATAAAAGAT
The DNA here is from genome assembly GCF_900747795.2 of Erpetoichthys calabaricus. Taxonomy (NCBI): domain Eukaryota; kingdom Metazoa; phylum Chordata; class Cladistia; order Polypteriformes; family Polypteridae; genus Erpetoichthys; species Erpetoichthys calabaricus. The sequence continues at coordinate 293,972,716 of NC_041397.2, read as the reverse complement.
TTTAAGTTGAATAATTGAATGTTTTGCACATATGGAGCTCGAGTGAATTTTAATGGGTGGCTGTGTTCTACTCCGTTTCTGAAATGTTGGTGTGGTGAAATGTCTGGTGTGGCGGAAGTGCTGGTTTCCATGGCTCTAGGATTCTCCGGGCGCCCCCGGGCGGTGAACACGGGCCCCAATAGGGTTGAGTTCCCATGGCCCTCATACTAACCAGGGAGGCTGCCCTCTCGTGGTCCGGAGGAGGCATAGTCCCTCTCCCATTCCTTCCAGGCGTCCAGACAAATTTCCATAGAGAAATTTATTAAAGTGTATTTCGTTCATCAAATTGAATTAACAGCACATGATGTTCAGCAAAAGTAAAGAGTGGAAAAAACAAACCAAAGCTGGAAGCTTTGAGTGGACCAAGAAATCCCAGTACACTTTAAAATCAACCATGTTACCCTAAATTAGACACACAGTCTTTAATGCTATTACCAGTATATTCTGCACAGAAAATGCCAGGCTGGCAGCTTGGATGACAGGTCTGTGAAAGTAAACATTCTTCTGATCTGACAGCTCGATGAAAACCTATTATTCCAATACATTAAAAAGTATTAACCAGAAAGCTGTTTTTAGTTTATTTTTCATTTAAGAAATAAGAAAGGATTCAATTAGATCCTTTCATGTTAGAAAAAAATAAAAATAAAATCAGATTCGCTTAAATGTTTGCACAAGAGAAGATAAAGTGGCACCAAAGTGTGCTCTGGAAAACTGGGTGAAGTAAGGGATAGGGTGTGAACAAAAGATGGTGGCAGCTCTCGTTCCCACACTGGCACTTACACGATTATTTCTCCATATTCTTATTGTTTTATTCAATGCCTTTTGTTGAACCCAAGTGTTGAGGAGAATACAATCGTCATTTGGCAGGCACCATATTTAAATGCAATCGATAGATAGATAGATAGATAGATAGATAGATAGATAGATAGATAGATAGATAGATAGATAGATAGATAGATAGATAGATAGATAGATAGATAGATAGATAGATAGATAGATACTTTATTAATCCCAAGGGGAAATTCACATACTCCAGCAGCAGCATACTGATACAAAAAAACAATATTAAATTAAAGATTGATAATAATGCAGGTAAAAACAGACAATATCTTTGTATAATGTTAACGTTTACCCCCTCAGGGTGGAATTGAAGAGTCGCATAGTGTGGTGGAGGAACGATCTCCTCAGTCTGTCAGTGGAGCAGGACATTGACAGCAGTCTGTCGCTGAAGCTGCTCCTCAGTCTGGAGATGACACTGTTCAGTAGATGCAGTGGATTCTCCATGATTGACTGGAGCCTGCTCAACACCCATCACTCTGCCACGGATGTCAAACTGTCTAGCTCCATGCCAACAATAGAGCCTGCCTTCCTCACCAGTTTGTCCAGGCGTGAGGCATCCCTCTTCTTTATGTTGCTTCCCCAGCACACCACCGTGTAGAAGAGGGCGCTCGCCACAACCGTCTGATAGAACATCTGCAGCATCTTATTGCAGATGTTGAAGGACACCAGCCTTCTAATGAAGTATAACCGGCACGGTCCTTTCTTACACAGAGCATCAGAGCAACAATCTGCTGATTGTCTCCCCTAGAGCAGCGTTTCCCAACTTTTAAGTATTTGCGACCCGAGTTTTCATAACAGTTTTAATCGCGCCCCCTAACGTTTTTTTGAAACCCTAATAAAATTTATTTCTATATTTTTTGCTGCTGATACACCGCTACATGTTTAAAATTTCCCTACAAATAGCGAAATTATGCCACATATGGCAACATTCGTGCCCCTTTTTTGTTACTAGGGGGGTGTGCCCCACAGATTGAGAACCACTGCCCTAGAGGATGTTCAGTTGTGCTGTGATGAACTGTAAGTAAATCAATTTTTTTTTTCTATGAAGGTAAACTTTTACTGACAGGTTCTTCATACAATACATAGAGCAATGGCTGTGGCACTCTGCTTCATACACTGCTCAGAAATGAAGGGAACACTTAATCATCTCAGTCTAACACCGAGTCAATGAAGCTTCAGGGATTTCAATCTGTCCAGTTAGGAAGCACACGCGCTTATGAATCAACTTCACCTTCAGCAAGTGACGACAGGGGCACTGGACGGACAACAGCAAGACATCCCACAGAAAGGGAATGGTTTTGAGGTCGTGACCACAGACAGTTGCTCTCTCCTTATCCTTCTTGACTGCTTCTTCTCTAGTTTTGCGTATTGCTAGTGTCCTTGTCAATGCTGGTGACATGAGGTGGTACCTGCAGCTGATTCAGGTTACAAAGGTAGTCCAGCTCATCCAGGATGACACATCCATACATGCCAATGCAAGAAGGTCTGCTGTGTCTCGCAGCACAGTCTCAAGACCATGGAGACTGTACATCATTCTTACTTTTGATTAATAGCATTGGTGGCCTACAGATATTATTAATGAAGTCCTAAGTGTTCGTATTCTTTGCCACATGCACATGTCTCTCTTGCCGTTTTCTTTTCTGTAGAGTTTTCTCTAGTAATCATGCCCAGAGGCTGATGATTAGCTATGAGCAGTGCAGGCACAGATGCCAAGTAACGCTGAACACTAAACGGGGGACACTTTCTGAAGCTGATTGGATTGATTCCACGTGATGAGGAGAGACAATGACAATGTGGGCAACAGAGTGATGGGGGAGAGATAGTGAGGGAGGCCAAAGTGGAGGTGGATGGATAAAGTAAATGAAGATCTGAAGGTAAACGGTCTGGTTGATGAGGAGGTGCAGGACTGAGCTGTGTGGAGAAGGTTGATCAGGCATCTCGACCTCACATAGAAAAGGGGAAAGATGAAGAGGTAGAAGGAGGGGCACTTAATTCACTGCCATCGGCAATTGTCTGCTTATTAAAGGAACACTCCACCCATTGGAGCTTTTGAACTGAAGACTCACCTCCTCCCCCATTCATTGGTTAAAAGCCCTGTCTTCAGTTCAAAACATCAGTCAAACCATTTGTGCTACCGTCAATCTCCAAAAGTATTTCTTTAACAGTATTTTATCCAAAAATACACACTTGTGCTTTGAAAGTTGTGAGCATATGACAGAATATTGATTATAATAACTCAGGTGACTGGAGGCATTTTCGTGGTGTTTATATTTTTTACTTTTGTTCAGGTTTGGTCCTTTTTGAAGCCCATCATATCAGCAGCTTCCATTCTCTATGAATACATTAGATACATTTTTTTCTGAGCCTTCACTATAAACCATACAGGTTATGTATCAAATAATTCATTTTTGGGGAGGAGTCCTCCTTTAAGAAACTGGCACTGAAGTACAGCAACTGCTCCCCTTGTAGTGTCAGTGTTGGCAGCGTTTAGTTTTCTGTATTAAAAAGAAAATGGAAAACAAAGCGTAACGCATTTCAGATTCTGGAAAAAGTACAAATATTGCAGAATTTCTCTCTCAATGACAGCTCACTAAAACATTGAGATCAATAAAAATAAAAAAAAGAGTAATGCACTGCTTGTGACATTTCTTTAAATAAAAAAGGCAACCATGAGTGGGTCCCTCAAACCACTCGGATGTTCTGTAGATCCTTTACCAGCCTCTGATTGCTTGAAGCATCCATGCAATGATACATTTTCTTAAATCTACTTTAACACTCAGGGAACCCATTTTCTATACTCTATGTCTGCATATACTATGTAGATACCACCTGGGCTGGACAGGCATCCCGTCCAGAAGAGGGGATGATTCCTTACCCGGACGGGAGGCTCCCCAAAAGGCAAATAGGCATCCCAGCCAGGGAGGAAGTAAGGATCAGACCCGGAAGGAAGAATCAAAAGGGATAGACGGACAGGCCACTGGAAAAGAAAGACGTCGCTGGAGGATTTTTATTCCCCCAGCACTCTAGATGGTAGCAGCAGCCACGGAAGTCGGTGCCCAGTAGGAAACCAGCAGGGCATGTCAGGATATGCTGGGTGCCACGAGAGAGCGCTGTAGGGAGACAAGCTCCCTATTGTAATGGACTTCCATGCGACCCACAATTGCTTTCATCGGGCAGTCGCCCTGGCACCAGAAGTACTCCCAGAAGTACTGCTATCATTTACTTCATTCTCTAATGGACCAAAGCAGTTAGAATCTGTGTCAGACAAAAAAATTAAGAAAATGAACAGAAATTGTAAAATTTTTAACCCCCCCCATATACTGGATTTTATATATATATATATATATATATATATATATATATATATATATATATATATACAGTATATTGTCACAGACAGCCAGGGTCCTTGTCTGGCCAAGGACGCCTCTTCACTGAGAGGACTGGGAAGCAAGCATGGGCAGAACAGTACCTACCCCGGGGTGCTAGATGGCATCCCCCCTGGGTTGCAGTGCTGCCTCGGACTCCCGCAGGGCTTCATGGGAGTTGTAGCTGGTTACAGCCCTGTTTTGATTCGGGGGTGCTGCAACAGCTGCTGAGCCCTCTTGGGTGGTTCTTCCGCCACACCCGGAAGTGCTGCTGGAAGTAGCCAGAGTCAAGTGGTAGTGGGCGAAGTTTGCCAGAGAGGAGTGGTGGAGAAAAGTAAGAGAAAAGGAAGTAAAGTAGCATATTTTTCGCACCATAAGACGCACTTTTTTTCCCCAAAAGAAGGTTGTAAATGTCTGTGCATCTTATGAAGCGAATATTGCATCACAGACCATGATGTGTATTACCTGACAAAAGTCGACATCCAGGGGTAGAGGGCGACAAAACTCACTGTTACGTTACAGGCATTCCCTCTGTGCTATGAGGAATGTTAGACCCATTGACTCGGAATCTAATCCTTGCGTGTGTGTGGGTTGCGAAATGTAAACAAATGTAAACAAAGGTAAGATGGCATCGACATCTCATGAGGGAGTGAAGCGAGTGCAGAAAACAAATATTTTGCGCATTATCACTGAGTCTGACTTTTGTTGAGAGTGATCAGGAGATCGAACAAGAGAGTGAGGAACTGGCATCAGCTGATCGGGACACCTATGGCAAGGTTCGTTTGGGAGGAATACCTAGACATTGATCCGTGGGAGCCAAACTGGCTACCGGACTTCACAAGACAGTATGGCTTGCTGTTGGACTCGACAGATTACCAGCCGCTGGACTACTTCAGGCTGTTCTTTCCTGAAGCTGCCTTTCAGCTACAGTCAGACGAGACAAACAGGTATGCAGAGCAATTTTATGAATCGTGGGCTGTGCTTGTACCGCATTCTTGTTTTTCAAACTGGAAACCCACAACAAAACACGAGATGAAGGGCTTTGTGGCATTACAAATATAGATGGGACTAGACTGGCGATATAACTTCAGGGAGCATTGTTCCAAACGTGCGTGATGATAGGCACGTGCTGCTGCAAAGTGATTGTGAGCAACTGAGCCTCATAAATTCTGACACTAGCGATGAGGAGTTCTTGGGGTTTCCATAAAACTAGAAGAGTGCTTGAACCTTAAAGTCTCTCCTTATTTGTTAATGACAGTGATGATGGTTCTTAATACCACTGTTGAATTTACATGGTTGAAATATTATTCTGCTATATTTTATTAAACATATTAGTACACCATTTGGTTCAGAATATTTTTCTTCTTGTTTTCCTCCTCTAAACCTAGGTGCGTCTAATGGTCAGGTGCGTCTTATGGTGCAAAAAATACGGTATTGTATTTGGTGCTTGGACTGTGTTGTGGGCTCATGGGAACGGGGAAGACGTTCTCCACAAGTGAAGAAAAAAGAAAAAATATTTGTGTTTTTATAAGTGTGCCTCCTGCGTCTTTCTGTATCGGGTTAAGTGCTGGTATAGCGCCATCTACTGTCGATAGATAGATAGATAGATAGATAGATAGATAGATAGATAGATAGATAGATAGATAGATAGATAGATAGATAGATAGATAGATAGATAGATAGATAGATAGATAGATAGATAGATAGATAGATAGATAGATAGATAGATAGATAGATAGATAGATAGATAGATAGGCCTGTTGGTATAAAGGATAGAATAGAATTTCTCGATAAACATTTGCTAAATAATTTACAGGCTGAAAGTCCTCATTGTTTGTGTGTCAGAGAGAAGATGTGCAGCATTGCTCATAATGGCACTCAGGAGATGAAGAGGAGGAGAAGGAGGAGGAGGTTGGGAGCATGCACAGTTTTGTTTTAATTCTCTCCTTTGCTATGACCTCCAGGGGGTCCAAAGTGCATTCTATAGACGAGTTTGCCCTTTTACTTATCGTGTTGATTTGGTGGCCCTTTCTTGAGGTGATGTTACCAGCCCAGCACACCACAGCGTAAAAAATCCCACTGGCCATCACAGAGTTTCAGAAGATGTGAAGGACATCACTTCTCACATTAAAGGAATGCAGTCTCCTAAGGAGGAAGAGCCTTCTCTGCCCTTCCTTTTATAGCTCCTGCGTGTTACAAGACCAGTCCAGCCTGTCATTGATGTAGACCCCCCCAAGTACTTGTAGCAATGTACTGCAATGCAAGGTTTACCTACACTTTTAACACTTTGAGTTTCAAATTCAAAGGAGTAGCCTTTTATCTTTGTTGTGCTTTTCCAACCCTTTCATTTGGAGCCATAATGCTCCAGATAATGCAGGAAGACATGTGAACAACACACAGGACAAGGTGACTACATTTGGGTTTAACATGACTGACACTGTGAATGGGCATCAGCAAGGTGAAGTCCCTCCCAAACATTCAGCTCCGCCTCCAAGATCCAACCCCCACCCTGTTCCACAGGCTAAACGCAGGTGTACTTGGAACGACAGCGGAGATAATCAGCTCTTAAAGCCGGCCTCAGGATTATACCTTTAAGATTTTTTGAAGAGAAGTATGACCTGTACAGCACTTCTTTTTAAGTTGAGAGGCAGGACAGAGACAAGTTAATACACAAGTAGGATGATTACTTTAGGAGACCTTAAAAGGTGTAACAAGCAATGAGTAAAACAGCTGATCTCCATTTTACACATAGTTTTACAAAATTGATGCTAATGTTTATTTCATGTGCAATTTTCCAGTTCACGCACAAGTCCATATTACGCACAATGGATTTATAAAGTCTTTAGATCTCCTCTTCACTTTCTGCGCACTATTATTGATTTGTAGATTTTAATTTTAAATGGATAAATTTGCTATTTATGACCCTCAATCTACACTCAATAAATCCATAATGACAAATGATAACATGTTTTTAGAAATATTTGCAAATTTTTTAAAAGTCAAAAACTAAAATCAGCCCCTTTGCTATGGCTCTCCAGATGGTGGTCAGGTGAATCCAGTTTGCTTTAATTCACCTAGAGATGTGTTTAGAACTTGAGTGGCCCTCCAAAACAGAGCATACTCCCTCATAGAGAGTCAATTTAGGCTCAACAATAAAAATAACCTGCATGCCTTTGGGATCTGAGATGAAACTTGGGAGTCTGCCAGTGGCAAACTGATTAGAGAGAGGTTGGCGGCATATGCTGATTACAGCGGGCTGCCACACCCACCACACAGCGAACCACCCAGATTGAGATCCGAGTGCAGCGGGTGACACCTCAGCACCACACTGAACAGCGGGAGGTTTCTTACAGTGGCTGGAGTGCCAATCCTGCCACCAACCCCCAAGTTCTCCCTGCAAGTTGGAGGACCTGCTTGCAGATTAACGTCATACCCAAGATGGAGTGATTGCAGGTTAAGGACCTGGGGTCACAATGGAGTAGAGTCACTTCTGGTGTTTATGGGTTTCGAACTGGCAACCTTCCAATGGCCAGCACAGATCCCTAGCCTCAGAGCCAAGGGGAAATTCATATACTCCAGCAGCAGTATACTGATAAAAAACAATATTAAATTAAACAGTGATAACAATGCAGGTATAACAGACAATATCTTTGCATAATGTTAACATTTACCCCCCCGGGTGGAATTGAAGAGTCACATAGTTTGGAGGAGGAATGATCTCCTCAGTCTGTCAGTGGAGCAGGACATTGACAACAGTCTGTCGCTGAAGCTGATCCTCTGTCTGGAGATGATACTGTTCAGTAGATGCAGTGGATTCTCCATGATTGACAGGAGCCTGCTCAGCGCCCGTCGCTCTGCCACAGATGTCAAACTGTCCAGCTCCGTGCCTACAATAGAGCCTGCCTTCCTCACCAGTTTGTCGAGGCATGAGGTGTCTCTCTTCTTAATGCTGCTTCCTCAGCACACCACCGCGTAGAAGAGGGTGCTCGTCACAACCGTCTGATAGAATATCTGCAGCATCTTATTGTTATATCTTATTATTATCTATATATATCTATATATATATATATATATATATATATATATATATATATATATATATATATATATATATATAGAAAGAGAGAGAGTTTTGAGTGAATGCTGTGTTAGACAGATGGGCAACCTGGATGGGAGGCCATAATGTTAGGACAGGGGTGTCTGTTTCCCAGATTCGACAACATCGGTGGCAGAATCCAACTGGTGGGACACCCATATAAGTATCCAAAGCCTATTGGAGTTCTTGGGTATCACTGTGGGGGAATGTAATAAGAATGTAAGTTTAATGTCACTGTGCTCTGTACAAAAATTATTTTATAAATCCACTCACATGTATTGGCCAGGCCTAGCACACAGGGGCTCTCAGTATTTAGAACTGCTAGGCAAGCATTCGAAGTACAATGGGCATTGTACTATTTCTGTATGTTAGAGATGAAATTGAATCCTCTCCTTTCCTTGTTTGGAACCTAAGTAAAGGCCTGCATGTGGAGAATACAGTATATAAAGACTTGGACAGCAGCCAAATACTTTGAAGCCGACGGACAGATGGGTGATATCGTCATCTGTCCTGAACAGCCTTTCAGCACAGCAACGAAAAATGTCAGACTGTATAGATCAAGATCCCACCTTGATAAAGTTTTGTCATGGGTTCCCGTCTATAGTGCTGCATAAATCGTCAGTAAAGAAAGCTAAGTTATTTTCTCTTATGTGATTTTTTCCGCCGTATCACTATGGGAGAGGTATCGCCTTTTAGTATCATATCTATATAGTTTTCAGTTACTTAAAACGCCGCAATTACAAAAGAACTTATTCCAACTAGGGAGCTATATTGCCCCTAAAAGGAAACAGGGAAGCTACAGGGGATCATTATAACCAATTAAATGGGCTTCCAACCCAGAGGTGCTACCAATGTGCACTGGAAGTACTCCCGGGTCTGGCATAAAAGAAAACAAGTGTTCTTTCGGGTCTGTAATAAAAGGGACCGCACCCTCTTATCCAGGCGAGTTGGAGCTGGGAGGTAGTGGAGCAACACTTGAGTGGAGGAGGGCAGTGCGGTAGGGAGAAAGAGGAGAGAAAGACCTGTGTTTGTGTTTCTGCTTGTTTCAGTTTTGGAGGTTATTATAATAAATCCTTTCAGTATTTGGAACCCAGGACTGTGCAGGGGTGTTTGTGCTGGGGTTTGAGGCTCGCCGATGCCCCTAGTTTTATCACAACTGTAAATGATAAAGTCTATACAGTCTGATCAGACCACACTGTGGCCCCTAATAAAATCTCGGATGCTGACTTGCCTCTTTTGTGCTTTCTTGAGGAGTTGTTTTTCTTTTCCACCCCTGTGCTCTTGTTTGAGCCGAGGTGCTTTTCGCTATATCTGTGTATTCATTTCAGCGCTTGATGGATTACAGTCTTTCTAGTCTCTCAGTTGGCTTACTTTTTCACTCCACGTTTTGTGTAGATCTTTGTACTTGTGTATTCTGCCCTGCACTTATAATAAGGCGCCGAAGCTATAGCAGCCACAGCCTGTCTCTGCTCAGTCTCCGTTTGCCCAAATGTACAGGCTGCTCGGGGTCTCTGACATTTCAGAATTCAACTTGGCAGACACAGTTTTGAAAATCACATAGTCACTCATGTATTTATTGACAGATTGATCCTAGTGCAGCCAAAATCAATGTATGCCTTCACAAGCTGTAATTTTGAAATGTACGATAACATTTTTGAAGCTGGTGACTGCATATCGTTGGACTGTGACTATTTTTTCTCTCATTTTCCATACATACTCAGCATTAATAATTTAGTGTGCTCCTTTCACACATTTGCCAAAACAAAAAACAGCATTTCAAGGGCTACGAGTTTACACCGTCTGATTATTCTGAAAATAACAATGGTGCTGATACACAACATAATACCTTTATTTTTACTGCACTGACGATTAATGGTATTAATATTGTGAGGTGTAGTATTTTTTTTTCAAAAATGTAGCATTGCCCTTATTGTTTGATATTCAGTTAGTTGTGTAAACATTATGAAATGCTCCTAACTCTAAAGAGTGTAATCTGCTTCTCACGCACCACTTTAACACAATTCAATTCATTAAAGAAAGAAAATCATTCATAAAGAGGAAGCTTAGCATCTAGCAGATATTTTGTACATAGAGATTATCTCCGATGTAAAATATACTGCTATCATGTACTTCATTCTCTAATGGACCAAAGCAGTTAGAATCTGTGTCAGACAAAAAAATTAAGAAGATGAACAGAAATTGTAAAATTTTTAACCCCCCCATATACTGGATTTTATTTATATATATATATATATATATATATATATATATATATACAGTATATTGTCACAGACAGCCAGGGTCCTTGTCTGGCCAAGGACGCCTCTTCACTGAGAGGACTGGGAAGCAAGCATGGGCAGAACAGTACCTCCCCCGGGGTGCTAGATGGCATCCCCCCTGGGTTGCAGCACTGCCTCGGACTCCTGCAGGGCTTCATGGGAATTGGAGCTGGTTACAGCCCTGTTTTGATTCGGGGGGTGCTGCCAGTTGGTGCTGGAAGTAGCCAGAGTCAGGTGGTAGTGTTTGAAGTTTGCCAGAGAGGAGTGGTGGAGAAAAGGAGGAGAAAAGAAAGTAAAGTATTGTGTTTGGTGCTTGGACTGTGTTGTGGGCTCATGGGAATGGGTAAGATGTTCTCCACGAGTGAAGAAAAAATAAAAAATATTTGTGTTTTTGTAAGTATGCGTCCTGCGTCTGTCTGTATCAGGTTAAGCGCTGGTATAGTGCCATGTAATGTCACTACATATATATATATATACATATATATATATATATATATATATAGAGAGAGAGAGAGTTATAGAGTGAATGCTGTGTTAGACAGATGGGCAACCTAGATGGGAAGCCATAATGTTAGGACAGGGGTGTCTGCTTCCCAAATTCGGCAACATCGGTGGCAGCATCCAACTGGTGGGACACCCATATGAGTATCCAACACCTATTGGAGTTCTTGGGTATCGCTGTGGGGGAAGCTACAGGGGATCATTATAACCACTTAACACTAGAATTACCAGAGCCTAAGAAAAAAAACACGTAGCTCCGGCCCACCTTAAATCCATTCGCACCTCTCTGTCAGTGTCTTTTGTCCTGTAAATGTGCTGATTAAGACAAGCAGCAAGCAGCCTGCTATTCCATATCCCACCGCCGCAGACCATGCACGAAGTTCTCCCAGCTCATGGGTTGATTGATTATCTGGGAGTGAAGTGCTGGAGTTTTAGAGTGGAAAAAATAGATCGTTATTTGGAACACATTCATTTCATGTGTGTTCCGGTTCTACAATAATCTGTGTAAACACTTTGTTAAAATAGAAACTTTTTTCATATTTTAGTAGTAAATGACAAAATGTTGGCATAAACTATATAATGTGTGAAGCCTGAAGTCCAAATATTAAATAAACACTTTCACAAAAGGTTCAAGGGTAAGGCAACAGCTTCCATGACGTAGCGGTAAGATTTGCTGACTTGTAATCAAGAGTCCCCGGTTTGATCCCGACTTCCTCCTATATTTGCCATTTTCAGTAGTGAGCTGCTCTTATTGTTAATATTATATAGTACACACATACACTTGGTTTGCGTCTGTAACAGATGGTGGACATTTATAGGACTTGTGAAAGTTACCGTTTTATTTTCAATTTTAATCTCTCTAAATCACGATACATACTAACACCCCCCCACCCAGGGATCTGACGCTGATAGTTTTTATTTGAAACTGGTAAATAACTGGAGATGTGAGTGGTGTTTTGAGGCAATGGAACTGGACATTATCTCATCTGGAGGATATGAAAGCTGACACACAAATGCTGGTGAATCAGCCTTCTTGGTATCTCACCGTCACTTGATTTTTTTTGTATTCAGTTTTATTGAGTGTTCCTGCTCATGCTGAATTAGTGTGTGCCTTATGGTCTATGATGTCAAAGATGCACTGACAAAAATTTCATGCTGTAGCCTTGTACTTCTGTCTTCTTCCAACTCGTTAACTTGGGGCCGCCTTGCCAGCTCTTTGAGCTTCATGCTGTAGCCTCGCACTTCTGGGCCGGACAGACAGACAGACACACTTCCACGTGTAGACGTTTATATATAAGATTGTGGCGGGCGGCCGGGTCCCATGCCCGGCCAGGACACCCCTTCTATATATGTCCTGGGAGAGCAATCATGGACTGCTCAGTACCTCTGACGGGATGTTTGGTGGCATCCTCCCTGGCTGAGGATGGTGCCTCAGTTTCCTGCAGGAGATTGGGAGATAGAGTTCTCCACAGCCCTGTTGGGATATTGGGTGGCCGCCAGGGGGTGTTGCATGGGTCCCTGAGCCGGCCTGTACAACTCTACAGCCACGCCCGGAAGTGCAATCAGAAGCAGGTGATCAAGCACCTGGAGCAGATCCGGGTGGCAAACATCACTCAGGGTCAGAATCGGGAGGAAGAGGACAAGGTTGCCAGGGAGGAGTGGTGGATCGAAACGGGAGTGTTATTGTGGTTTGCTGAAAGACTGTATTGTGGCTGGGGGGTTCATGAGGAAGAAGAGAAAAGTCTGTGTTTTTTACACGTGCCTCCGAGTGAGTCTGTGCCGGGCCGGGGCGGGCGCTATACAGTGGCCCAATTCACAAAGATATACAAGAGAACTAGAGAGTGCAGCTCAATGCTATGGTGGTTAGATTACGGCACTTGCGTCTTTTATGTATAGCTGTGGGCAGCCTTCATAACTGCAATGTTAGGGGCCCTACCCCCTTTGGTTCTGCTTTAAGAGCACAGAACATGCAACATACTGTGCATACAACAACATAATATAACTATACAAATGAATTTTTAATAATTAAAATATCAACAGAAAGAAAACAAATTGCACAAACTAAAGTTAAAAGATGAAAAAATTAACACATAAATAGAAAACATAACTGAGCCAAGTCTATAAGACTCTGGCTATTTCCCAGCATACAGTATGTCACTTTATCCTGGAATACTCTACTCCTCTGTATTGATAGTTCAAAGGGTTTCGTAGCTGGTCAGTGAGAGACCAGGGGGTCCAGATTCATTTGTGAGATTTACCAAGATCTGTTTTTCAAACGCCAATTACATTTCGACCACATCAGGCGAAAGAACCTTGTTAACATGAGATTTATGCCTTTCAGCATACAAGCCTTTTGTTAGCAGCAGCCTAACCTTAGTTATCAGATCTTTCTATAAGGCGCTGTGTTTCCTGACATACTGTATAAAGACCAACAGCAGATAAAAGCAATAGCTCTGTTTTTTATTAAGCGTATGTGTCATCCTGGCACACAAAGGGGTGGAAAGGAAAAGGTCTGAGCAACACCTCTGGGAATTAGCAGAATAATTTCTGGCTGCCCAACTTTTCGTACAATACAATATGTTAGACATACTGTGCATTTAGGCCACGTTTTCATGTTGCTGTCCTCTGCCACTTCCTGAGAAATCCATCTATCCAATCAGTTTCTGTACCCTCAAGGAGTTAAAGCACAAGGTGGCAAACATGCCAATCGGCAATGTCGGAATCCCATAATCTCCCACTTTTAAAAAGAAACATCTGGTACACCAGACAAACAAGTGAAATAAGAAAAATACTCATTTTAAAGCGTTTCTTGTGGCTGCATAAGCAAATGAGAACTGCCGGCAAGCAAAGTAACATTGAGATGATAATGTGGTACAGTGGCCAGGGTTTGGGTTTGTAGCAACGCGTTTGTCGATTTATCTCCCGCCACTCTGTAACCCTGGGTTAGCTACTTAACTGACATTTGCTTCATAGCATAAAAATGTTTGCAAACAAGTGCACTAGGGATTCGTTTTTTAAAACGGTTATCACCAAGGTCAACAGAGTGCCATGGAATAGCCTGCTAAGAAAAGTAAGGTCCAAATGTAACGACTCTGTAAATTGTAAAGTTAAAATGTAACATCGTTATAAATTGTATTGTGTAAGATAAGAGAGTGGAATGCTAAACATGTTAAATTGAACCTAGACAAGAAATTACAAAGGCTCAATGGCTGGGAATGGACTTTAACCAATTACAATAAACGAGGTAAAGTGTACATTGCTGATCATTAGGTGCACGTAAAAAATAAGCCATTCAATGAAGTATTGTGCTACGTGATTATTCCATGCTCCAATTAGTAAAAATGTTAGCTGTATATCACATGTTGCATACGCCTATTCTGATATTCAAGTGGTTATAAATGAGATTTTGTGCCTAGCTGGCCACAGGGGTGCCCCCTTCTCATGTGAAGAAGAGTAAATGTGCGCTGACAAGTTTCCTCCTGCCTGGGTCTGACTTTCTTCCACAGGGGCCACACGAGCTCAAACTCCTTTTAGCCCATTGTATTCTACCGAATGAGATTTGTGGTGCCACAGAATTGCACGTGTGCTCCTTTGGTCAAACATGCAAATATGCATTTCATTGTACTTCATACCCAAGACAATATATCTGAAATTGATCACACCGCATTACGTTTTTGTCCAATCAAAACCTTATTAAACCTGAAATTTAAAAAGAGCTTATTAAAGGTTAAAGGTTATTAAACCTTACTATTTTAAAAAGAGCTGGCGCCTTTGGCCTTCTGCATGTAGTCACCGAGTTTATAATAACAGTTAGCATTGCCTGCTTTATAAGGAGTATGCACATAAGATAAGAAAAAGAAAATAAAAGAAAGAGGAGGTAATAAAAACACCAAATATGTGATTTAGCAAAGCTGCAAGGAAAACAAAATGAATGACCACAAGCTAATTAGCACATTTTTTGGAACACATATTGAGTCGCTCTCATTGAGAATACAATAGAAAGACCGAGGACGTGTTTAGAAGCAATTAGTATGTTTTACCTCTCACCAGACATTTATGCAAGTCCATAATGTAATGAGGCAATTTAGTTTTTAGGTTTGGATGATAAAACAGAGTTGTGATTCCTAGCAAATGTAAATTCATTTTGAATGATTTTTATTTATCTGTATAACATTACCAATTCCAAGCTTCTGGTATCGTCTCCTGCTTCAGTGATTCCTGCAGCACTCTCTGTGTATTCTCCTCCCTGCTATCCTCTGCTACAGAGAATTTGAGATGGTCAGTATGGGAGACCACCCCGCCCACAACCTGCACATGCCCCCCCTGCCCCCCCACCACATGAACCATTTCTCTGATGGTAAGTATTATGAACTGTGACCAGTAGGGGGCATTGTAGCACCCCTAAACCTCAGACACCACCACACAAGCACAAGTCCCAGGTTCGGATAAGTGATTTATTACTATCAATTACCTTACCAAAGGCTTTTCTACTGCAGGCCAAAACAAATCCACACTCTCCTCTTTCTTCCTCTGCTCCGAGGCTTTGGAAAACATCTTGTATCACCCCAGTCCCAAAGGTATCACGTCCTAGTGAGCTGAATGACTTTCGGCCTGTTGCTCTGACATCACATGTGATGAAGACCATGGAGAGGCTGCTGCTTCACCACCTTAGGCCACAGGTTCAACACGCCCTTGACCCTCTGCAGTTTGCATATCAGGAGAAGGTGGGAGCGGAAGATGCCATCATCTATATGCTACATCGATCTCTCTCTCACTTGGACAGAGGCAGTGGTGCTGTAAGAATTATGTTTCTGGACTTCTCTAGCACCTTCAACACAATCCAACCTCTGCTCCTTAGGGACAAGCTGACAGAGATGGGAGTAGATTCATACCCAGTGGCATGGATCGTGGACTATCTTAAAGACAGACCTCAGTATGTGCGTCTTGGGAACTGCACGTCTGACATTGTGGTCAGCAACACAGGAGCGCCACAGGAGCTGTACTTTCTCCGGTCCTGTTCAGCCTATATACATCAGACTTCCAATACAACTCGGAGTCCTGCCATGTGCAAAAGTTCGCTGATGACACTGCTATCGTGGGCTGCATCAGGAGTGGGCAGGAGGAGGAGTATAGGGACCTAATCAATGACTTTGTTAAATGGTGCCACTCAAACCACCTACACCTGAACACCAGCAAAACCAAGGAGCTGGTGGTGGATTTTAGGAGGCCCAGACCCCTCATAGACCCAGTGATCATCAAAGGTGACTGTGTGCAGATGGTGCAGACCTATAAATACCTGGGAGTGCAGCTGGATGATAAATTAGACTGGACTGCCAATACTGATGCGCTGTGCAAGAAAGGACAGAGCCGGTTATACTTCCTTAGAAGGCTGGTGTCCTTCAACATCTGCAATAAGATGCTGCAGATGTTCTATCAAACAGTTGTGGTGAGCGCCCTCTTCTACGCAGTGGTGTGCTGGGGAGGCAGCATAAAGAAGAGGGACGCCTCACGCCTGGACAAACTGGTGAGGAAGGCAGGCTCTATTTTTGGCATGGACCTGGACAGTTTAACATCTGTGGCAGAGAGAAGGGCGCTCAGCAGGCTCCTATCAATTATGGAGAATCCACTGCATCCAGTAAATAGTGTCATCTCCAGACAGAGGAGCAGCTTCAGCGACAGACTGCTGTCACTGTCCTGCTCCACAGACAGATTGAGGAGATCGTTCCTCCCCCAAACTATGCGACTCTTTAATTCCACCCGGGGGGGTAAACGTTAATATTTAACATTATACAAAGTTATTGTCTGTTTTTTCACCTGCATTATTATCATTCTTTAATTTAATATTATTTATTGTATTAATATGCTGCTGCTGAAGAATGTGAATTTCCCATTGAGATTAATAAAGTATCTATCTATCTATCTATCTATCTATCTATCTATCTATCTATCTATCTATCTATCTATCTATCTATCTATCTATCTATCTATCTATCTATCTATCTATCTATCTATCTATCTATCTATCTATCTATCTATCTATCCACACCTCCAGGCCAGCTTTGTTTTCCTTCCTTCCGACTCCAATTCGCCCAGATATGGTAGGGCGGATCTTTTTATCTTGGATCCGTGAGTACTATAGGTGCCAGGGTATAGCTCGATGGAAGTACTTCCGGGTCAATCAGAATTCCCAAAATCCAGGGAGCACAGCTCCTAGCAGCATCGGTACCCAGAGACCCCAACAGAGTTGCTCTACAGAACTACAACTCCCAGCATGCCCTGTGGGTATCTTTTGGTGTACCTGACTCGAGGGTTGCTGCCACCTAGCTGCTCCGGGGAAACATGTAGCTTGAGCAATTCAGCTCCCCCCGTCTTTCCTTCAAGCTGGCCTCCCAGCCGGGGAATTCCAAAAATCCATGGAGCACAGCTCCTAGCAGCATCCCCTGGTGGTACATAGAGAACCCAACAGGGTTGCTCTACGGAACTACAACTCCCAGCATGCCCTGTGGTTGTCCTTTGGTGTACTTGACTCGAGGGTTTCTGCCACCTTGCTGCTCCGGGGAAACATGTAGCTTGAGCAATTCAGCTCCCCCTGTCCTTCCTTCAAGCTGGCCTCCCAGCCGGGGAATGTTCCTCCATCTTTTCCTGCCGAGATGCCAGCATACCCACTCTTCAGATGGCATCCTATGCCCAGATCCTGTTGTAGGCACGGGATCTTCTGCATCTTTTCATGTCTCCTTGCCACCTGGGCCTCCCAACCAGGTACAGGAAGGGAGTCCATTCTGACCAGGATGCCAGCCCCTGTTTGCCATCCATTACAGAACACTTGAAAGTCATTTACTGAATTGAGAGAGAAAATAAGCAGGAAATGGTGGGCTTATGTGGGAGTGTGGCAAAATTGTTATCAAAATACAAGTGAGAGTGAAGACCAGGAAGTCAAAAAATCTTTATTTGAAGCTTAGGAGGAAACCAAAGCCCAAGTCAAATCAAAAGACGGGTTGATACCAAACCAACATAGAGACTGCTTGATTTAGATTCTTGGCATTTCTTCTGTCCATGTGCAGGATACTAATGAATGTGCTGTGCCACCTTCTATACCAGCGTTTCTCAACCTTTAAGTATTTGCGACCCGAGTTTTCATAACAGTTTTAATCGCCCCCTTAACGTTTTTTTGAAAGGAGCCCACTAATACCAATTTGTTCTTTTTTAATTAATGATACATCATAGATGCATATTTTATTATACCTACTTAACTTTTATCAACATTTATCTAACTCTATATTTATTTTTCTAGTGTCAGAATGTTGTTTAAATTAATTTGTTTTGGTTTCAATAGATGTATTTTTCATATTTTTGATTCTTGTTTTCTTTTTTTCACATCTTCGCGCCCCCCTAGGGGGCCCGCAACACAGATTGAGAACCACTGCTCTATACAATAGTTATAGCAAACCCAAAGCAACAATGCCATTGGGTTATGTGACATTAACCCACCCAGCAACCATCAATAATATGGTCCACAAGCATAAAATGTCCAGAATGAAATGGCGATTATTGTTACAAAATGGCACTGCTTTGCTCCGTCGCAGACAGTGTGGTATAGAGGTTAAGGCTTTGGAGATTGTGGGTTAAAATCCTGCTATTGTCACACTGTGTGACCCTGAGCGAGTCACTTGACCTGCCTGTGCTCCAACTGGGAAACCACAAGAAATGGAACCAACTGTATCATAAACGTTATAAGTCCATCCATCCATCCATTCATTTTCTAACCCGCTGAATCCGAACACAGGGTCATGGGGGTCTGCTGGAGCCAATCCCAGCCAACACAGGGCACAAGGCAGGAACCAATCCCAGGCAGGGTGCCAACCCACCGCAGGACACACACAAACACACCCACACACCAAGCACAATTTAGAATCTCCAATCCACCTAACCTGCATGTCTTTGGACTGTGGGAGGAAACCCACGCAGACACGGGGAGAACATGCAAACTCCATGCAGGGAGGACCCAGGAAGCGAACCCAGGTCTCCTAACTGCGAGGCAGCAGCGCTACCCACTGCGCCATCATGCCGCCCACATTATAAGTCACCTTGGATAAAGGCGTCAGTCAAATAATTAAATGAAAATAATAATAATAAACCAAACAAATAAAAATGAGAAAAACAGAGCATTAACAAATAATATTTATGATAGAAAGGCTGGAAGTGTGAGATCTGAATGGAAACAATGTACACACTCAGTACTGGAGGAAGTGCATGATACAATACAATGCAATTTAGGGCGGAGTGGTGGCTCTGTGGCTAAGGATCTGCGCTGGTATCCCAAAGGTTGCCGTTTCAAATCCCCGTCACTGCCAAAAAGGCCATTGCTCTACTGGGCTCTTGAGCAAGGCCCTTAACCTGTAATTGCTCCAGGGGTGCTGTACAATGGCTGACCCTGCGCTCTGACCCCAAGGGGTATGCGAAAAATTCCTAATACAAGAAATTGTATAAGGCGAACAAAAAAAAAAAAAAAAAAATTATTTTTAAATAACCCAAAATCACACAAGGAGTGCTGCAAATGGCTTTAACAGGCCTTGACTTTTGACAGTCCCCCCCAAGCCTTGACTCTGTAAGAACACCCAAAAAAAAATGGAAGAAACCTTGGGAAAGGAAACTCAAAGAGAGACCCCTTTCCAGGTAGGCTGGGCGTGCAATGCGTGTCAAAAAGAAAAAAGGTGGTCAATACAATCCAATACACAGAACAGAACACAAGCAATCCTCAATACAGCATAAAAATAAAAAATATTACAAGTACAGAGCAGAATTCAACACTGGATGATATCACATGACATGATTTGGATTTGTTCAGAGTCCTGGAGACCTCAGCCATCAAGCTGCCTCCCCCTATTGGCCATTCCACAGCTGGGCCAGCCAATCCGGTGAAAGAACCCCTCTACCCGACGATTCTTGCAATCCTCCATCAGATAGGTGCATTATCCATCCATCATTTAGTTTCCCATCAAACCTTGAAGTCTGTCCCATCATGCACTGGGCACAAGGCACCCTTTTAGAGGGTGAACAACCACCTCAGGATCAACAAACACACATCAGGGGCCAGTTTTGCATTGCCAGTCTACCTAACCTGTATGTCTTTGGACCGAGGGAGGAAACCTGAGTGAACTGAGGAAGACAACAAACAGTAGGTACACCTAATGAAGAACAATACCAAATCTCTATCAAAACAATTAAACAAAGAAAAGTGCAAAACATTCTGAAAAGCAATAATCCATCCATCCATCCATTGTCCAACCCGCTATATCCTAACTACAGGGTCACGGGGGTCTGCTGGAGCCAATCCCAGCCAACACAGGGCACAAGGCAGGAACCAATCCCGGGCAGGGTGCCAGCCCACCGCAGGACACACACCCACACACCAAGCACACACTAGAGACAATTTAGAATCGCCAATGCACCTAACGTGCATGTCTTTGGGCTGTGGGAGGAAACTGGAGCACCCGGAGGAAAGAAAAGCAACAATTTAAAGTAAAATGTCAGCAAAATAAAAAATAAATAAATATATCAGAAGGAGATGAGCCAACGAAGATGAGCCTTGAGCACTACTGCCTCAACACTAGCCTGAGGCCTGTCGGGTCCTTTATAGAGACCACTTCACGCCGCCACATCAGCAGGCTTCACCCCCTTGGGCTAAACATACAAAGTACAAGCCAGATAACAAACTAAACTGAAATGAAAGAAAGACAAAAGGAAAATTACAAAATAATAGAACACTTCTATAATATAAAAAGAAAGAAATGAACAAAACATATTTCTCCACAAATATAATAAAGTAGCTCACGCAGAATGAAGAAGCCCTGGCCTTTTCTCCTATGCTGTCAAATGACTTCAATGACATGTAACGTGAAATAGAAGCATTCAAGTAAGCATACAGATTACATTTCGGCTAAAACTCCAAAATCAATGTTAGTTTTAAAATTAAAATCTTTTTCGGTGACTCCTAATAAGTGCACCAATATGACACTTTAGAGTTTTAATCTAAAAAAGAGAAAAATTGGAATATTAATCAGTTGAACACAATAGGACAATTGACCTTGGCATCACCTCAGTTGCTATTTAAAAGCTCTCGAATGTTAATATCCTCGTTGGATGACGAAGTCAAGAATGGGTCAAGGGCATTGCTGAAAAATAAATGCTCTTTGTTTTTTTTTGGGATGGAAACTGGAAGCGTTTTCCACGTTAACTTCATGCTAATTCTAGTGCATATTTTCCCTCAATTAATGCACACTTTTACATCCAATTTTGCATTTTCATGGGTGGGTAATGGAGTGGTAAGTGGGAGATCAATGGCTCGGTAACATGTACTAGAATGTGTATACCTTATGTGTAATCATTTTAATTATTATTAAACCAACGCAGTGTCTTATGCAATACATCAAAAACCTGGAAGAGTTTTTATGTAAAAGAGACAGCAAGTATGTAATAATAGAAGAGTTGGGATTTTAAAAAAAATTCTATGTGTCATCAAAGGGTTACAAATTAAAAGCAAGCGTACGGTGGAATTAAGAAAGGATTCAGACCCCTTCGCGTTCTTCACACTTTATTGCGTTGTATTGATTGTGAAAAATTTGCTATATTTGCACATCAATCTGCACTCAACAACCCATAATGATAAAGCGAAAACATATTTTCGGAAGGGTTGGTAATTGATTAAAAATCAGAAACTGAAATCTCTCATTAATATGAGTATTTCCATCCTTAATTTGGCACTACAGCTTTGAGTCTTCTTGAGTAAGTCTCTACAAGCTTTGCATACCTGGTTATGGCCACTTTATCCTGCTGTTCTTGGCAGATCCTCTCAAGCTCTGATAGATTCAATGGGATGCATCTGTAGACTGCCATCTTCAGGTCGCCCCCCACAGATGTTCTATGAGGTTTGAATCCGGCCTTTGGCGGGGCCAATCAGAGTCCTGTCCTGAAGCCACCCCAGTGTTGTCTTGGCTCTGTGCTTCAGGTCATTGTCATGCTGAAAGGTGAATTGTCATCCCTGTCTCAGGTTGCGTGTGCGCTGGAGTAGGTTTTCTTCATTTGGCTGCTTTCATTATTCCTTCAGTTCTATTCTCTCCTCCATGCCTGCTTCATCTTAGAGCAGTGTCTGGACTTCGCTAAAACATATCGTTTGGAGTTCTTCTCATAAAATGAAGTTTTTTGTCTCAGAAACATCAGAGGATGTTTCTCCTAATGCTTTCGAAGTCTCTATTGTCATTTGGCAAACTCCAAACATGGCTGTCATCTGAGCCTGATTGATGGAATGCTCATCAGACTGACAAGTTTGAACACTGAAGCACTCTTAGAGTGACTACTGGGTCCATAGTCACCTGCTTGACCAACACGCTTCTTGCCCAGTTACTCAGTTTGGCCACCCAGCCAGCTCTAGGAAGAGTCCTGGTGGTTCCAAAATGATTTCCTTTCAGAAGTTAGGAGGTCACTGTGCAGCTTTACAAATGCTTTTACACCCTTGCCCTGATTTGTGACTCAGCTACAATGATAATCACTGAGGTCTACAGAGAGTTCCTCGGACCGCATGGCTTGGTTTCTGTCCTGACATGCAATGTGAATTGTGGGACCTTCTATGCACGGGTGAAATGATGTCCAGTCTATTCAGTTTGGGCAGAGTGCTGGCTCTGAGGCTAGAGATCTGTGCTGGCCATTGGAAGGTTGCCAGTTCGAAACCCATAAACACCAGAAGTGACTCTACTCCATTGGGACCCCAGGTCCTTAACCTGCAATCGCTTCATCCTGGGTATGACATTAATCTGCAAGCAGGTCCTCCAACTTGCAGGGAGAACTTGGGGGTTGGTGGCAGGATTGGCACTCCAGCCACTGTAAGAAACCTCCCGCTGTTCAGTATGGTGCTGAGGTGTCACCCGCTGCACTCGGATCTCAATCTGGGTGGTTTGCTGTGTGGTGGGTGCGGCAGCCCGCTGTAATCAGCATATGCCGCCAACCTCTCTCTATTCAGTTTGCCACTGGCGGACTCCCAAGTTTCATCTCAGATCCCAAAGGCATGCAGGTTATTTTTATTGTTGAGCCTAAATTGACTCTCTATGAGGGAG
The DNA here is from genome assembly GCF_900747795.2 of Erpetoichthys calabaricus. NCBI lineage: Eukaryota > Metazoa > Chordata > Cladistia > Polypteriformes > Polypteridae > Erpetoichthys > Erpetoichthys calabaricus. The sequence continues at coordinate 293,949,486 of NC_041397.2, read as the reverse complement.
TATGCTCTGTTTTGGAGGGCCGCTCAAGTTCTAAACACATCTCTAGGCGAATTAAAGCAAACTGGAGGCACCTGACCACCATCTGGAGAGCCACAGCAAAGTGAGCTGATTTCAGTTTTTGACTTTTAAAAAATTTGCAAATATTTCTAAAAACATGTTATCATTTGTCATTATGGATTTATTGAGTGTAGATTGAGGGTCATAAATAGCAAATTTATCCATTTAAAATTAAAATCTACAAATCAATAATAGTGTGCAGAAAGTGAAGAAGAGATCTAAAGACTTTATAAATCCACTGTGTGTAATATGGACTTGTGCGTGAACTGGAAAATTGCACATGAAATAAACATTAGCATCAATTTTTTAAAACTGTGTAAAATGGAGATCAGCTGTTTTACTCATTGCTTGTTACACCTTTTAAGGTCTCCTAAAGTAATCATCCTACTTGTGTATTAACTTGTCTCTGTCCTGCCTCAGTGGCGTAGCGTAGTGGGGGTGGCAGGGGCGGCCCGCCCCGGGCTGCACTTTTAGGGGGCGGCAAAATTTCACAATAAATAATAATAATATCTTGTAAAAATTTGAACCATACCTAAATAACGGGGCGGCGGAATTTTCCTCCGCACCGGGCGGCTGACACCCACGCTACGCTACTGTCCTGCCTCTCAACTTAAAAAGAAGTGCTGTACAGGTCGTACTTCTCTTCAAAAAATCTTAAAGGTATAATCCTGAGGCCGGCTTTAAGAGCTGATTATCTCCGCTGTCGTTCCAAGTACACCTGCGTTTAGCCTGTGGAACAGGGTGGGGTTGGATCTTGGAGGCGGAGCTGAATGTTTGGGTGGGACTTCACCTTGCTGATGCCCATTCACAGTGTCAGTCATGTTAAACCCAAATGTAGTCACCTTGTCCTGTGTGTTGTTCACATGTCTTCCTGCATTATCTGGAGCATTATGGCTCCAAATGAAAGGGTTGGAAAAGCACAACAAAGATAAAAGGCTACTTCTTTGAATTTGAAACTCAAAGTGTTAAAAGTGTAGGTAAACCTTGCATTGCAGTACATTGCTACAAGTACTTGGGGGGGTCTACATCAATGACAGGCTGGACTGGTCTTGTAACACGCAGGAGCTATAAAAGGAAGGGCAGAGAAGGCTCTTCCTCCTTAGGAGACTGCATTCCTTTAATGTGAGAAGTGATGTCCTTCACATCTTCTGAAACTCTATGATGGCCAGTGGGATTTTTTACGCTGTGGTGTGCTGGGCTGGTAACATCACCTCAAGAGAGGACCACCAAATCAACACAATAAGTAAAAGGGCAAACTCGGCTATAGAATGCACTTTGGACCCCCTGGAGGTCATAGCAAAGGAGAGAATTAAAACAAAACTGTGCATGCTCCCAACCTCCTCCTCCTTCTCCTCCTCTTCATCTCCTGAGTGCCATTATGAGCAATGCTGCACATCTTCTCTCTGACACACAAACAATGAGGACTTTCAGCCTGTAAATTATTTAGCAAATGTTTATCAAGAAATGTTTTTGTTTTTTGTTTTGATGTGTTCATGTCTTCTATTATTGTACAAAATAAAGTTTATATTAAAAAAAAATATCTATCTATCTATCTATCTATCTATCTATCTATCTATCTATCTATCTATCTATCTATCTATCTATCTATCTATCATCTAGCTATATTTATTATATACTGCTTTTCTACCTGCATTAACATCTACTGTATGCCATACAATGCATATGTTTCTATTACTGTATTTACCATTTGTTATGGGATACATTAAAGCAGTGTTAATGTTTGTGATGCACCATCTGTTGGAATCACAAATGCAATGCAGTGTAATACTAGAAATGACAGAGGCATTGAAACGAGACAGATACACTGACAGACACACAGAAACTTATCCTTTACGTTACAACTTAAACTTAAGTTATAATTTAACATATCTTTATCCTAACAGAATTAAACGATGCACTTGCATTTTTCAAGTCTTACTATAATTGTGAAGCAAAAACTATGTCTTATATTTTAAATTGCATAACAATAATGAAAATACATATCTATCTATCTATCTATCTATCTATCTATCTATCTATCTATCTATCTATCTATCTATCTATCTATCTATCTATCTATCTATCTATCTATCTATCTATAATATAGTGCCTTTCATATCTATCTATCTATCTATCTATCTATCTATCTATCTATCTATCTATCTATCTATCTATCTATAATATAGTGCCTTTCATATCTATCTATCTATCTATCTATCTATCTATCTATCTATCTATCTATCTATCTATCTATCTATCTATCTATCTATCTATCTATCTATCTATCATATAGTGTCTTTCATGTTCGTTTTATCCATCTTTTAGTTCCTTTCTATCTATCTATCTATCTATCTATCTATCTATCTATCTATCTATCTATCTATCTATCTATCTATCTATCTATCTATCTATCTATCTATCTATCTATCTATCTATCTATCTATCTATCTATCTATCTATCTATCTATCTATCTATCATATAGTGTCTTTCATGTTTGTTTTATCCATCTTTTAGTTCCTATCTATCTATCTATCTATCTATCTATCTATCTATCTATCTATCTATCTATCTATCTATCTATCTATCTATCTATCTATCTATCTATCTATCTATCTATCTATCTATCTATCTATCATATAGTGTCTTTCATATTCGTTTTATCCATCTTTTAGTTCCTTTCTATCTATCTATCTATCTATCTATCTATCTATCTATCTATCTATCTATCTATCTATCTATCTATCTATCTATCTATCTATCTATCTATCTATCTATCTATCTATCTATCTGGGGCATGAAATATAACAAAACATCAAATTCAAAATTTCAACTTTTAAATTATTTACTTAGGCAAGCAAAGTTAGCAGGCCGTAATAATAAAAAGAATGGCACATTACCAGATGATGTACTCTTTATTTTCAAATTTTATGTTATTTCAATAATTAAGCTGGAATTTATGTATTATAAAACAATGTGTAATATCAAAGAATTTGAAAAAGTGTGGGGAGTGAAAGAGGTGCTGTGGTCTATTGAGGAGGGGCAACTAAAAATCAATTTGGAATAACATAGAAGGGCTAGTGTGCGATTGTTATGGTAGTTGTTAGAAGGATTAGACAGAGTACTGAATACTAAATACAGACTTGTGTACTTGACTTATGTGTGGGGTAGGAGGTGTGGAGGAGTAATGTTTTTGTTATTTGTATTGAGAAATTGTTATTTGTATTGATGTGTTCATGTCTTCTATTATTGTACAAAATAAAGTTTATATTAAAAATATCTCTATCTATCTATCTATCTATCTATCTATCTATCTATCTATCTATCTATCTATCTATCTATCTATCTATCTATCTATCTATCTATCTATGTTAGTAAAGTGTCTTTTTAGGATTTGATATAATGAAATTTATTATGCAAGCTTTCAATTTGGTCTTTTTTGGACAAAAATGGCTGCCATGGTTTGAAGCCAGGGAACCCTTGTGTTTTCTTTTTCCATTTATAATAATGTGTTCACATTACACAGATTCACCTTCCGAAGGTTTTTTTTAGATTAGATTAGCTTCACAAGGTGAGGAAAGCCTTTTATAGTGCTAAATTAATTTTATGTGCTACACTCAATTATTTTGTAATGAACAGCATGGGATGAACTTTGAAAGTGTGGCTCAGTTCATTCACCCATTCGTTTTCCAGCCCTGCGTGTTTGAAGAGAGAGTCAAAGGGTGCTGGCGCCTGTCTTGGTAGTGTCTGTCACAAGGTGGGAATAACTTGTATGCCATTCCAACACAGAGAAGATGACAATAGCTGTTTTTCTTAAACAAAACACCAAATGGTATACATTTTTACATCCAAACGCTCCTGAACATACCTGAAAGGAAACATAAATCATAAAGCACCTGTAGGCTAATACAGTGTCACCAAAGAGAACAGCATTCTGTGCACATAACCGTTTGTTCACTTCTTCTGTATTTCTGTCTCCTAATCCTGTTTTTGGTTTTCTTTCAGATGTGCCCTCCAACCCCTACGCTGTAAGGTTAAGCTCAGTACTCCAGACGGTAGCAGTGGTCTCCTTCACCAAACCTGACTCGCATGGCGGGGTCCCTATCAGTCACTACCAGGTTGATTTCAAGGAGAGCACTGTAGACGACTGGAAAGCTGTGCGCTCCCATGGCATTCAAAGTAAGTGTCTTGATTAATGACTTTGAGCAGTCGGTAAATAAATGGTAATGTGTCTGACTATATGAACATTTGATGCTTCACGTCGCCTTACCTGTTATTTAGGGCGCTGAACAGCCCCAGATCTCATCATGGTGACTCTCTCGACTGTAGCGTCCTCCTGTTGTGCACTTGAATGATATCCCACTGGCTCCATTAATGAAACGGCTTGTTTCCCAGGATTATCGTTCAGGCCTGACTGGGCGCCGTATTCATTTTGAAAGTTGTTTTTGTCATTTGTTTGATTTTTTTTTCTAATAGGTATGTCTTTCAATAAGCAGGATCCTGGGCTGTAGGTCACTTGATTCTGCTTAATGGCTAGGAGTGATAGAACCAAGCGGAGGAGAGGACGTGCCATGCAGAGACACTTTCAATTAGATTTGCTGCATTTGTACGGCACGGTGTGCATTTTGTGCACCTTGTCCAATTGTAAGATTCCTTCCTGTCCATCTGCCCTGTTGTTTTGAGTCCATTTTGCACTAATCAGGGTATTCTGGCTTTGATTATTAACTGTACTGGGCCTACACAATAGAGAGGTGTTACGTTTGCAGAAATGCACAAATTAAATTGTTTCAAATTTTTCATTCTGTGTTGTTCTTTAGTGTTCTTATTCCACACAGACATATCTGTGTGCAGCTTTTTGCTCACTCTCCTCAAGCTGCTTTACTCAACCTAACCAACCTAACCTAATGGCTCAACCTAACCTTGGACAGCCATTTCTATTAACACTAGAATCTCTGAAGCCTACAAAAAAACACGTAATCCCAGTCCACCTTAAATTCCTTTGCACCTCTTCATCAATGTCTTTTGTGTTGTAAATGTGTCGATCAGCACAAGCAGCAAGCATCCTGCTGTCCCATCCTCTACCTCGAAGGAGCTCAACTTGGACAGAACATTCTCTCAGCTCAAGGCTCTTTATTTGGTTGTGAGGTACCTGGAGTTGTATAGGGTAAATAATATATCGTTATTTGAAATACAAGCATTTCATGTGTGTTCCGTGTCTACAACTATCTTGTAAGTGTAGGATGACAGGAAATGCGAGAAATGCATGAAATGCTGAACACATACGTAAAACAGAAACTTGTTTCAAGTTATAGTACTAATGACAAAATTTTGACATGGATTGTCATGTAAATGTAGGATGACAGGTTTATATAAGTAACATATAAATGTGTTTTTATTTAAAGACCATCACAAAACATAATCACAAATGGAACTTTGCACAATACCTTGGCGAGCTCTGTAAGTCGTGCAAACGTTGTACAGCATGTTCCATCCATAATAAGAGTCACATTCTTGACACCAACATGTTTAATTTCTTCTCACTTCATTTCGATACAAAGCAATAAATTATTTGTTCTTGTATTATTAAAACTTGAAAACACTCAAATGACGTGACTGAGTAGGAACTCACCGTCAATTATTGTCACTGTTGTAATCAAAGCCTTAAGTACCAGTGCCCATAATTATCAAATGTCTTAGAGTAGGAAAACAGTCCTAATGGCTCGGAAATCTCAGAATGATTCACATATGGTCCAGCTCTGAGGTGTAGGAGTAAAAGTATTTTAACGATTTCCTTAATTTAGGAAACTACTCCTAACTTAACCAGAATTTAGGAGAGCTCTTGAAGGGATTCAGGTAGAGATCAGCATGCATATTCCAAGAAAGGAAGAATGTTTTGGAAATGAACTTGTAAAAAGACATTGATTGATTTGATGGAGATGGAACAATACAGTGATCCCTCGCTATATTGCGCTTCGCCTTTCGCGGCTTCACTCTATCGTGGATTTTATATGTAAGCATATTTAAATATATATCGCAGATTTTTTGCTGGTTCGCGGATTTCTGCTGACAATGGGTCTTTTAATTTCTGGTATATGCTTCCTCAGTTGGTTTACCCAGTTGATTTCATACAAGGGACGCTATTGGCAGATGGCTGAGAAGCTACCCAGCTTACTTTTCTCTGTCTCTCTCTCTCTTGCGCTGACTTTTTCTGATCCTGACGTAGGGGGATTGAGCAGGGGGGCTGTTCGCACACCTACACGATACGGACGCTCGTCTAATAATGCTGAAAGATTATCTTCACGTTGGCTAACATCTGTGCAGCTGCTTCGTGAAGTGACATGCTGCACGGTGCTTCACATACTTAAAAGCACGAAGGGCACGTATTGATTTTTTTATCTGTCTCTCTCTATCTCTCTCTATCTCTCTCTCTCTGCTCCTGACGGAGGGGGTGTGAGCTGCCACCTTCAACAGCTTTGTGCCACGGTGCTTCGCATACTTAAAAGCCAAACAGCCCTATTGATTTGTTTGCTCCTTTGAAGAGGAAGATATGTTTGCATTCTTTTAATTGTGAGACTGAACTGTCATCTCTGTCTTGTCATGGAGCACAGTTTAAACTTTTGAAAAAGAGACAAATGTTTGTTTGCAGTGTTTGAATAATGTTCCTGTCTCTCTACAACCTCCTGTGTTTCTGCGCAAATCTGTGACCCAAGCATGACAATATAAAAATAACCATATAAACATATGGTCTCTACTTCGCGGATTTTCTTATTTCACGGGTGGCTCTGGAACGCAACCCCCGCGATGGAGGAGGGATTACTGTATAAGCAACAAGTCTTGTACAATACGTGATCGCTCCATCTGCACAGATGACAAAATAATAATAATAATAATAATTATTATTATTATAAAAATAATAATAATACATGAAAATATTGGTAACTTTTTGTGAAAAATGCAGCTTCCCAATAGCAATTGTTTGGCAATGTCACAACCAAGGTTTTCTTGAACGTTGCACCGAGCTTTGAACCCCCTTACAATGTGTGAGGTATTATACAAGTCTATACATTTCCCCACCTGTCCACGTGGGGTGACATTACAACAAGCTGCATTCATGCCAGTCATTAGGCACAGAAAGACCTTTGCCCCAGGTGTTGATGAGCGTGCATGTGTCAATTGCAAACAATATCTGTTGTGGAAAAATCTTTCCTCGGTTTTCAGAGAAGTTAGTCATGGAGTGAGATGAGAATGCAGAACAATTCTTTATTTGCACAAATGTCTTGGTCCGTGGAGTGAGCAATTAATTAAACAATTTTTTCCCTTTTATCCTTTTATATTATCATTACCTTATCTGACTCTTAATATGGAGAATTCTATCATCTTAGCCAATCGACTACAGCCAGCAGTAACGTTGTATACATGTTGATTCTTCCATCATTCTGAACATCGCTTCATTAACAGGGGTCCCCTAAGGGTTTTCCCATTGATCTTATCACAGCTTCATACTAGGGGTGTTTGGGCTTTCTCACTAGTTTGTCCTCGCTTTTTAAGGGGGTGTTCATTACTCATTTACTTCATTTTAACCTTGTTAACTACTTCGGTAGCTCCACTAAGATGAGGCAAATGCTTTAAGCCACATGTAGTTAACCCTTTAGTTACTGTACCTTCTGTCCTTTTCTTTATGTTTTAATTAATTCATTATCACCACTTCAGTATATACTTGCAATAATTTGTAACAATTATAAATTAACTAAAAATTTCATATATCACAGTATCAACACCCAGGTGGTCTTGAATGGAAAGTGTATTGTAGAAGCCAGCACGATACCCCGAAGATAAGCGGGGCAGTATGGATGATTGACAGTGAAATGTCACAAAGGTATGCTAAGTTCTTCAATCTGTGATCCCATGGGACATTTGTGTTACAGTTTACAAGAAGGCTGGATCCCACTCCTGGGGTTTTAGATAGAGTCTCACAGAAGATAAGGTGGGATCATGGAGAGAGGCATGGCACTCCATGGTGGAAGATGGTTGGAAACACTGGGAGAGTGAATGTGACTTACAGCCATGTTTACTTCCAGTATAATTGTTAAGTCACAAGGTGTTTCCCATGGCACAGGTCACATTATGTGTTGGGTGAAAAGATAGATAATTATATCAAACTAGCCAACCCGCGGCGTAACGTACGCCACATAATTATGTATTGATGGGTGAACACTTGCTGAACGACACAGTTGTCCAAATGGGGTGGGTTTGTGGATACCACTGTGAGTGAATGAAAAGATGGACCTCTGGAGAGAGCAACATACAATTGTCCGTGACTGAAAGCGGGATCGTCTGTGACGATGGAGGGAACGCTGGTGAAAGTTACTTCATCGGTTGGGATAAGTTTCAGCACTTGTTCATTAAGGTGTAGCAAGTCTTCATTGTTGACGCTTAATATAGCTTGCGTACTGAGTTGTTCCGGAGTCACAGTTGAGAAACACTTTTTTAATGTCTTTTAAGCACAGGGAAAAAAATTAACATGTGAAACATCCGTAATGTAATAAGCCACCAAGAAAAGTAACATTGCAACAATGCACGCTACGATCCGATCGCTGTAAACAGAAGTGAAAACAAAATCGAGGCCGGTGCATTCTTTAACTGCCTTGTAGCGCAATGGTAGTGCTGCTGTTTTGTAGTAAGGAGACTGTGGAAGATTTTGGGTTTGCTTCCCGGTTTCTCCCTGTGTGGATAGCGCTTTGAATACTGAAAACACCGGTATATCAATGTAATGAAGTATTGTTATTCTTATGCGTCCAGCGCTCTCTCTCTCTCGCACGCCTGTATGTGTGTGTGTGTCGCTCGCTCTCTCTCGCTCGCTGCACGTGTTCCTGCAGGCATACCAGTAAGTGAATGAAAAGATGGAACTCTGGAGAGAGCAACATACAACTGTCCGTGACTGAAAACTGGTTTTGGCAGATACATTCACATCTTTTTGAAAGTTTGGCCCTGTGCCTTATCAATTGTCATCGCAAAGGCAAATCTAACAGGAAATTGTCTTTGGGCAGATGCATGCGCAGGCTCTCTCTCAGCAGCACGCGAGCCCCCCCCCCCCCCCCCCCCTCTGTAACATTGCAGCAGTTGTATAAACACTTTTTTTTTAAATGAGTTTTAAGCACAGGGGGAAAAAAACCCAGGCTCCCTGCATGCGCAGGCTCTCTCTCTTTCAGCAGCACGAGAGCCTCCCCAGCCCCCCCCCCCCCCCTCTCTCTCTCTCAGCAGCACAGGAGCCCCCCCCCCCCTCTCAGCAGAACACAAGCCCCCTCCCCCTCTCTTTCTCAGAAGCAGGCGAGCCCTCTCTCTCTCTCTCTAACATTGCAGCAGTCGTATAAACACTTTTTTTTAAAATGAGTTTTAAGCACAAGGGGAAAAAAAGGAACATTTGAACAAATCCGAACTTTATTTAAAAGCCAACCAAGATAGTAACATTGCAGGAGTTCACCATTTTTAATCAGGCGACTGACAGTAGTGGAGCCAGGCATAGAGAAGGTCAGCTGCTGAGAAAGCATCTCGACTGTTTCAGGGCGGTGAAGCAGGTGAGACGCTAATGAAAAAGAGGCACAGGGCTTATTGGTTTTTAAAGACTGCTTCCTTCATTATGTTTTAACCTCAGTTTTAAAGGATTGCGCGGCTCTCTCTGTCGGGCTGCCTGTGTGTGCGCGGCTCTCTCTCTCGGGCTGCCTGTGTGTGCCTCTGTCTCTCTCTGGCGCTGCCTCTGTGTGAACCAAGGTTCCACTGAGGTTGACTAATGAAAAGTCAACGTGGCTCAGAGCTGCAAGTGGACTGTGGCACAGACAAACAGAAATGACGGCATGTTTTCCGAGGCATCGCGTCCGAGTTGGTGGACGTGGCTCTGCGAGTTGTCGTCGTATCCAATGGTCTTAGAGTTGGTGGGCGTGGCTCCTTCCTGTGTGCGCCATGGGTTTTTACTTGTCGGCGGCTTAATGAATCCACGCCTCTTCCGGCGTGTTTTCCATGGGTGGCTACTTGTCTTCCGGCTTAGTGAATTATATATACAGTAATCCCTCCTCCATCGCGGGGGTTGCGTTCCAGAGCCACCCGCGAAATAAGAAAATCCGCGAAGTAGAAACCATATGTTTATATGGTTATTTTTATATTGTCATGCTTGGGTCACAGATTTGCGCAGAAACACAGGAGGTTGTAGAGAGACAGGAACGTTATTCAAACACTGCAAACAAACATTTGTCTCTTTTTCAAAAGTTTAAACTGTGCTCCATGACAAGACAGAGATGACAGTTCTGTCTCACAATTAAAAGAATGCAAACATATCTTCCTCTTCAAAGGAAACAGAGAGGAAAGCAAACAAATCAATAGGGCTGTTTGGCTCTTAAGTATGCGAAGCACCACAGCACAAAGCTGTTGAAGGTGGCAGCTCACACCCCCTCCGTCAGGAGCAGGGAGAGAGAGAGAGAGAGAGAGACAGAGAGAAACAAAGTCAAAAATCAATACGTGCCCTTTGAGCTTTTAAGTATGCGAAGCACCGTGCAGCATACTTAAAAGCTGCACACAGAAGGTAGCAATGTGAAGATAATCTTTCAGCATTTTTAGACGAGCGTCTGTATCGTCTAGGTGTGCGAACAGCCCCCCAGCTCACACCCCCTACGTCAGGATCAGAGAAAGTCAGCGCAAGAGAGAGAAAGAAAAGTAAGCTGGGTAGCTTCTCAGCCATCTGCCAATAGCGTCCCTTGTATGAAATCAACTGGGCAAACCAACTGAGGAAGCATGTACCAGAAATTAAAAGACCCATTGTCCTCAGAAATCCGCAAACCAGCAAAAAATCCACGATATATATTTAAATATGCTTACATATAAAATCCGCGATAGAGTGAAGCCGCGAAAGTCGAAGCGCGATATAGTGAGGGATCACTGTATAGATGAGGCTTAAATTGAAAGGATTCTACAAAAAGTCTATAGTGTGAGGCTTTGTCTGAGCCTCTCCTCTGCACGACTTCCTTTCTTATGTAGTGTATATCAGCGGAACATCTAAAATAAAGGCTGATTTAAACTTCTGTGTTGAGCCGATGCAGTAGCCCCCCCAAAGCCTATGGCGTACACATCTCCACAAAAACACATCGCATCGACCTCCACATAACCCTTCGATAACAGGTTTCTGTTCGTCTTTCACAATTTCAAAGTGAACATGGAGCAGATCGAGGAAAGACTTGGCCAAGAAGTTAAGAGATGTTCACATTTTTATGATACGAAGGCGATCAATACGGCTGCCAGTTTGTGATGCAAAATATCAGCTGATATTGGTTTGGGAGTTGGCAAATATATAAAAAACTGCAAAAATGTGAGGGACAAAAACGCTCGCCTATGGAGGAAAGTGGAGTGGTGATCCTGGAGGGCAAAAAACTGGCTGAATTTTAATGGATCATTTGCTTTACTTGCATGCTACAAATACCTCCAACTAGCATTCAGACATTTTCCTGCAGAGGTATAAATTACTTTCGGCCATGTAGTCTACAGCGTAGGCTTAAAACAGAAGTATGTATATCAGCCTTTAGGGAGATGAGGGAGATGCAGTTGTGTCATAGAATTCACATCTTGGGCTCAAATCACATACTCAGCCATGGTCTGTGTGGAGTTTGCATGTTCCCCCTCTGTCTGTGATGGATTTTTTCTCTTTACTTTTCTTTTTTCTACTAAAACATCAAAGACCTGCAGATTAAAATAACGGGTAACTGTAAATTTAAGTTTAAGCTGGTTGCCATTTGTATGTAGTACAATGAAAATTGCATGTACTACACATATCTCCTTTAAATAGTGACAATAATACAATGCCAACACCTGAAAAAGTGTGTATAAGTGGGTGCTGCGACAGGCTGGCACCAATTGATTTCAGGATTGGCTCCAGCCTCCTGCGAATCGGATGCCTTCTGGATGAAATACATATGAGCTGGTATGAAGATGCAGCCTACGTACAGTATAAAAGCAGCAACGGCTGACGACATTCAAAGCTGGACACATAGTGCAGTGCTGCTAGCTAAAGAGGGTTAATGCTGCACACTGCCAACCAAAAACGCCCTGCATTGTACCGTTTGGGCTGCTTTGCTATTTATCAAGATAGTCTATTAAATCTAAATTGTTAGCTATGAATATGTATGAGCGTTTTGGAGAGCTCTGAAGTTGAGTGCCACTAACTAAAGGAACAGTATGTAGCGGTGATATTTAGTGCTTAAGTGGCTATTCACTACTGCATTTATAGAGATAGAGCAGTAATGACTCTTTTATTTAAATGCATCACATTTTAAAGCAAATTATTATTTCAACGTAGCAGAGATGGGAGGGCTTTGTAAATCTACAAAGCCTAAATGACAAGCCAATTCGCGCCTAAGGAAAAGTGCTAATTTTGTTAATGACTATGACAAAAATAAAGTATGTAATTCCACCCGTAATGACCATTAATGCGCTACTGTGTCCCGCTTGGTTATAATAGCGCAAGCAGATATAATTCAACTGTAGCCCCTTGGGCTATCCATATGAAAACAAAGTACACTTGATAGTTTTACACTCTTTTATTGCACTTTCAGACTTTCTGACTAACATTACCGTGTCAGTGTCGCATTACATTTTCGAATTTATATAGTGATGTAACACAACATGAAGTGTGCAACAATTCAAAACTTTGTTACACTTAAATTAAGGCAACCCCACAAAGGTACAAATTAACACTGGGCAGGGGTCTCCATGAGTCACTAGGGGTGGCTTACCTACCGTGCTGACTTTTGTTCTCAATGTGAAAATACCGTGAATCCCGAAAAGTTGAGTAATGTTGTAACAGCCGCTTGGAATAAATCTGAAAAGCTTCATAAATCAATTAACACAAACTGAAATCACTAATTACACTGCACAACAAAGGTTTTGCTTATTGAACAGTGTTGGGTGTTTCTGATAGATTTTTGGGTGCTGATCACGAATATCACATCAAAATTTACCCATCAGGTACTGTTTCAGTTTTGTTATGATTTTTTCTTATATTTGTATCCAAACATTTTCGCTCTTGTAAGTGACTTATCAACAACGGTTTGTGCAGCCTAGGTATGTCCAGGCATGGAATCAGGCCAGGTTGGAAGCTGTTCTGTGGAAGTTGACATCCTGGGCAGGTCTGAACGAGCTTGACGCTGTCTCAGCATGTTATAAAGGTGACTTACATACACCGATCCTGCTCATTTGTTTAATATAGATAGTCAGTGTGTATGTAAAGTATCAGTATAGTAAAGTATAGTATCTGCAGCAATATAACAGTAAGTAAGCTTGATGCTATAGATGTTTTGAGTCGGGCAATATGTCTCATCAATGACGTAACAGCCGCAATACATTCTGCTATATCTGAGGCGAATATACACTTGCGCCTCAGAGACGTTGGATGACTGCTCTTGTGAAGAAAGCTTATCTTCTGTATTTCGGCTGCAAAATTGGCGATCAGGACAAGGAATAGGCACCTCACATTTGCTGTGCGACATGTGCTGTCAGTCTGAGAGCCTGGCACAGAGGCACTTGAAAGACGATGCCGTTTGCTGTTCCGATGATATGGCGAGAACAGATAGATCATGTGATGGACTTTTACTTCTGTTTGACTAATGTGTCTGGTTTCTCTGCCAAAAAACAAGAAGTCAACTGAATATCCTAATCTGCCTTCAGCAACGAGACCCGTGCCACATGATGACAGTCTTCCGATTCCGAAACCACCAGAGGATTGCACCTTAGACGAACCAGATGAAGAAACTGCAATGCAGGGTACTGACAGTGACATTGACCCAGATTTTGAACCGTGCTCATCAGGTGATCCACATCTGATAACACAGTCCGAACTGAACGATTTGGTCAGAGATTTGGGTCTGTCAAAAGGAAAAGCCGAGCTGCTGGGTTCGAGACTAAAGGAATGGTATTTGCTGTCACCAGGTATGAAAATTTCTGGTTTTTTTCGACGACATCATGATATAACCAAATTTTTTGCACAAGTCAACAGTCTTTGTTTCTGTTGTGACACTGAAGGATTGTTCTCGGCCTTGGGTTGTGATCATAACCTGGAAGAGTGGCGTCTCTTCATTGATTCGTCAAAGTTAAGCCTGAAAGCTGTTCTGCTACACAATGGCAACGTTTATCCTTCAGTACCTGTTGGCTATGCGGCACACATGAAAGAAACGTTTGAGAATATGGAACTGTTGCTGAAGTACGTCCAGTATAGCAGGTACAACTGGGAATATCTGTGGAGATCTTCATGTCGTTGCTCTGTTAGTAGGACTGCAGCTCGGCAATACAAAGTACTGTTGTTTCATCTGTGAATGGGACAGCAATGCCAAAAAGTCACACTATTCTCAACAGAGCTGGCCACTCTGTAAAAAGTTAGTTCCAGGACAGAAAAATGTGGCACATGAATCGCCCCAGCAAAGATATTTTTGCCTCCACTTCACATAAAACTGGGACTCATGAAGAATTTCGTGAAAGCACTGAACAAGAAAGGTGAAAGTTTTCGTTATTTGAGACAGATGTTCCCAAAAATAACTGCCATTTTTGTTGGCCCCCAGATCAGACATGTTATGAGTGACAAGCAGTTTGAAGATCTGTTAGTTGGGCAGGAAAAAATTGCCTGGAAAGCCTTCAAAGACGTTGACAATTTTCTGGGCAATTACAGAGCCCCAAACTCCATTCAGCTGGTAGACAAACTTCTCAAAGCATACAAGACAATGAAGTGCAACATGTCACTCGAGATTCATTTCCTCCACTCACACTTGGACTTCTTCCCCACAAATCTCGGTACTGTCAGTGACGAACACAGTGAAAGGTTTCATCAGGACATTGCTACAATGGAGAAACGATACCAGGGAAACTGGAATCCATCAATGCTTGCTGGCTACTGTCGAACACTGCAACGTGATGCACCGGACATTGAATACAAAAGAAAATCAGGAGCAAAACACTTTTAATTCTGTTGAATTTAATAGCTTATGTGAAACATAAAGTTGACTAAATACGTTATTGTCAGTAAACATATAAATGTCTATTTCTCAGAGTTCCTATGTGAAGCAGTAAAACCAAAACTATATTTGTGCATACCCAGTAGGTACCTGTCACAATCGGCAAAAACTTTTCAGGAAGACTTTCAAAAAAATTGTTGTGCAGTGTTATTCAAAGAGAGTGTAATATCAAAGAATTAAATAAGAACATAAAAAATGTGACAAACGAGAGCAGGCCATCCAGCTAATAGCTCGGCCGTCCCAATGTCTCATCCATTTTCCTGCTAAAGGTTGTCAAGATTTCTGCTCCAACTACAGTTGACTTCAGTTTTAAATGCTCCTCTCCTTAATTTTCAACCATTAAGTTGAAACAATTCTGATGGATCTTTAATATCAATGCCTTTGAGGACTTTAAATACCTGAATTAGGTCCTCACACAGTCTTCTCTCGTCGAAACTAAGCAGGTTTCATTCCCTGAGTTTGTTGCAGTAGGACATGTCCTTACATCCCATGATGCACTTGGTTGCCCTCCTCGGCACAGCTTCAAGTGCTGCTGTGTCTTTCTTATGCTGTTGTGACCAAAACTGCACACAGTACTCCAGATGAAGTTTTACTAATGCAAAAATTAACACACTTACAAAAACTGAGGAAAACTATAAGCCAAGAGTCAAAATACAATTAGTAATGGTGAGAAAAGGCCAACTAGAAACCAGTTAGAAAATGGCTGACTCGTGAATTCAGGGGCTTAGTGAAGTGTTTTCAGCCTTGGTAAAATATTTTTTCTTTGGCTACCTTACTAAAGAGTCAGTTATCTGATTTTTTTGTTTATTAAATATTTTTGTAAAATCATCATATTCAAAAATAACAGCTATAATAGAATACAATTCCACGTGATAGTGGACTCCATTAAAAACACACTTTTAAATAGCACTTTATAATATCATGTAGTTAAACGCGGAGTCCACATCGGTTTGTGTTGTCTCAAATTGCTTTCACAGACAGCAAGTTCCAACTTAAAAGATTTATAAATTGCCATTGTTAGTTGCTTGTTGTTGAGGATCTATAGCTAACTGTAGTTTAAATTTATTACGTGTATTTTTAAAAGATGTACCCAGTGGACGGGTCAAATTATGCTGAAGTCTCAAGCTGATAGCAGGTCATCATGATGCTCTACTGATACAATAGTGTCATATATAATTTTAAATCATTATACAGTCAGACCTCCATATCCACTGGGTCATAGAAATTTTAAATCATTATACAGTTGTCATGTGCAGAGGGACAATTCAGGAAAATAGTTTAGTTATAATAACTATTTAATCTGAGCTCTCAACACAACAACACCGTGTCCAATACTGATCCTAGAACATATATATACAGTATATATATATGACCACCAAGAGGTGGCAGTAGCTTACGTATTACTCATCTGATTGGCCAGCAGACACTGGTGCGGACTTGTTCCAGGACCCTCAAAAGGCAGACACCAAAATCCACGGATCCTGAAGTATTTAAAATGGCATAGTATTTACACATAACCTACACACATTATATGATCTCTAGATTACTTAGAACACCTAATGCAATCTAAATGGCATGCGAATAGTTGTTATACACTATTGTTTATGGAATAACGATTTCAACACACGACATGCCACTTCCCAAAGATCCATCCATCCGTCCATCCATTATCTAACCTGCTATATCCTAACTACAGGGTCACGGGGGTCTGCTGGAGCCAATCCCAGCCAACACAGGGTACAAGGAAGGAAACAAACCCCGGGCAGGGCGCCAGCCCACTGCAGGGCACACACACACACCAAGCACACACTGGCGGCAATTTAGGATCACCAATGCACCTCACCTGCATGTCTTTGGACTGTGGGAGGAAACCCACGCAGACACGGGGAGAACATGCAAACTCCACACAGGGAGGACTTGGGAAGCAAACCCGGGTCTCCTAACTGCGAGGCAGCAGCGCTACCCACTGCGCCACCGTGCCGCCCCCTTCTCAAAGATGTTTATTCCCTATTCGAGACATAGCACTTTACGCCCCCTCTTAGCCTTTGCAGGATTGCTTTGACCACTGAATTGCTTTTTTAGGAGCCATTTTGTTTTCACAGAATCAGAACATACAATGTGACTTCCAAGGTCCTCACTGCGCCCTACAATCAGGATTGTAAGGAGGGCCGACGGTAATCTGTGAAGCTGTTTTTAGCGTAAAGTAAAAGCTGTAATAATTTGACCCAAGGCGCCATTTTGTTTTGCTATGGGTGCCACAATCGTGTCGCCCTTTGCTATGGTGATCTTACCCAGGATGATTCTGTGTGATGTCACTGGAGGGACCGTGTGAAGGTTGACGTGTGCATTTCCAGATCACCTAAGATTTGAAAAACTCTGCATGTTGATGTGAAATTCTTTGCGTTACTGTTACAGTGCAAGAACTCAGTTTTTCGAAATCCTACACTTTGATGTTTTGTTAATGAATTGGGCTTCACCACAGATTAATATATTGGCACAAATCTTGACAATGTTGCATCTCCGAGTCCTTTACAATTAAAAACTCCAATGTCTCGCTTTGAGTCAGTACACTCAGGTGGGAGGCCCTGCCTTCTGGGCTTAACAAAAAGTAGAGAAGTCAACAGGCAAAAGAAAATAAATGAAAGATATAGCAAAATGAAAAAGAGATTTAATTTCTTTCTTTTTAGCATTGCATTATCACAAGCGTGTTCATTAACACAAGTAACAAAACAATTTTCAAAGAAAAAAAATACAAAGTGATAACATTAAGTAAAACTAAATTTAGAGATAGAGCCCCGATGACAGCCTGATGCCCACCTGCTGACACAAAGCACTGTACCTTCTTCTCAGATCCCATTCCCTATTCTCTTCTTCCTTTCCAGTCAGCTGATCCTGTTCTGAAGCCACTGGCAAGGAGTGCACCACCTAGGGGGACGTCTGGGGGTCAACCACTTGTGGGTGTCAACAACACCTCCTGAAAGCTATGAGACCTTTACCCCTAGAGCTCTTTCTGACAATCTCTAGTGTTCTCGAACTTCTGAACATTGGGGTCAATCTGCCTACTTGCAGGATTCCACTGATTCCACACAGCAATCCATTACCAGCCCTTAAGCATGAGAAAGGTGCTATATAAACAAAATATATCATTGTTAATACTATCTGATGCTCTGGTTGAGTTGTCCTGGCATTGCACCAGTACTCCATGACCCGTCTTTCATTTTGGTGATTTGGTGTTACTATGTTTACAGTACTGCTTAAAGAAGTAAGTCGTACCACACCCAGCCTGGAGTTTACTCTCACTGCCAGTTACCTGTGTGGGCCATCCCATCATGTCTTGATCTGTAACCCTTCTTTAAATGTCAGTCCCATTACCAAACAATCATCTTCTCACAATATTTATATTCAATCCACTGCCTTTTAAAAATTATTACATGCAAATATGAGCACCATGTAAAACATTCTTTCTTACATCCACTTCCTCAACCTGCCCATTCCTATATAGAACTGCAGGGGTATATTCAAAATCATTTATTTTATTCTATTTTATAGTAAATCAATACATGAAGGTCAGATGGAGAGAATGTGAGTAGACATAAAAGTTTAATTTATTCATTAGATGAATGTATTCTTTTCTTACCTGCTAGACTTTACAAGTCCATAACAGTATGTACACAGCTGGCAGGGTGGTGTAGTGGGTAGGATATCAAACTCCAAACTTCGAAGTTCCAAGATCAATCCCTGCCTCCAACTCTGTGTGTGTGTGTGTGTATGTGTATGCGGCCAGTTAGATTAATTTTTAATGCTTTACTTTGAAAAGTCATCATTTTTTTCAGACAAGTTAGAATATATTTTAGGTTTCTAAAATTTAAAATATCCTGAATTCCAATTTAAGCTAAATATTTTTAAACGGAGGTTTTCACTCTACTTTTCCTGGTACAGGCTTGAACCAGTTAGGCTGTCCTTCTTCATATTAAAATATTTCAAAAGCAGATTATGGGATGTATACAGTAGATAAATAGATAATCACAGAAGACACCATATGATAGATACATAGATAAATATGAAATGAACTATATAATAATACATACATAGGAAAGGGCACTTCATGAGAGGCAGAGAGATCTGAAAAGCATTTTATGATAGATAGATAGATAGATAGATAGATAGATAGATAGATAGATAGATAGATAGATAGATAGATAGATAGATAGATAGATAGATAGATAGATAGATAGATAGATATGGTAGACCAACACAAAAATGCATGTAACTCAAAACAGCTACTTTAATTAAATTTGTATTTTCATTATTGTTATTCAATTTAAAATATAAGACATACTATAATTGTGAAGCAAAAATGAAGACTTGAAAAATGCAAGTGCATCCTTTAATTCTGTTAGGATAAAGATATGTTAAATTATAACTTAAGTTTAAGTTATAACATAAAGGATAAGTTTCTGTGTGTCTGTCAGTGTATCTGTCTGGTTTCAATGCCTCTGTCATTTCTAGTATTACACTGCATTGCATTTGTGATTCCAACAGATGGCACATCACAAACATTAACACTGCTTTAATGTATCCCATAACAAATGGTATATAATAGAAACATATGCATTGTATGGCATGCAGCAGATGTTAATGCTGAGGACTACTTTTATCAAATTGTTTTGCTGCTTCGTCATAGAATTCCAGCATATTAGTGAAACACAATGTTCTTCGTCTGCACTCATATTGAGTATTTGCTAAAGCTCCTGTTCTGGACTAGTATACTTGAATTTGGGATATCTTAAAATGAGAAGGAAGTTATTTTAAGATATCTCGAAATATAATTTAGATATCTTAAAAAGCATTTAAGATATCTTGAAATTCATTGTTGTTTCAGATATCTGAAATACATTTTTAGATATCTAAAATTAATTTCATGATATCTTAAAATGGTCTCTGCTCTATTTCAGATATCTAACAATGTATTTCAAGATATTTAAAATTTATTTCAAGATATCTAAAATGCATTTTAAGATATCTTTAAAAGGACACTCAATTATTTCAAGATATCTCAATAGCATTTTCAGATATCTACAATACAATTTAAGATATCTCAAATACATTTCCAGATATCTCAAAACAGCTTCCTGTCCATTTTCAGATATCTCAAATACATTTTCAGATATCTCAAAATCACTTCCTGCTCATTTCAAGATATCTCAAATACATTTTAAGATATCTTATAATAAACAAGAAGTCCCAATGAAATAATAGGCAGTTTTACATGAAATGATTTTGAGATATCTTGAAATGCAGACACAATTATTTTGAGATATCTGAAACTGTATTTGAGATATCCCGAAATGTATTGCAGATATCTTAAAATGTAAAGGAAATTATTTTAAGATATCTCAAAGCGAGTTTCAGATATCTTAAAAAGTAAATTACATTTTAAGATATCCGAAATTCATTTTGAAATATCTCTAAATGTTAATTTGGCTTGCCATAGCAGGCTGCTTGCTGCTTGTCTTAATCGGCACATTAACAGGACAAAAGACGCTGAGGGAGAGGTGTGAACAGATTTAAGGTGGGCCGTATCTACGAGTGTTTTCGTAGGCTCTGGTAATTCTAGTGTTAAAGTGACATGATCACCATGTAACAAGGGAACAATCTGATATTTTCCTAAAGTGGAAGATGGATTACACTTCTTGTTACCACTCAACCTAACAAGCATACACACACACCTTTACATCTTTGAGATTTGGGAAGACACTGGAGTACCTGGAGAAACTTTTTTTTCTGATTTCACTCTCAAACCTTCTTGATCCATATCAGGGTCACAAGTGTGGTAGGGATTGAGCAAAGTTTGTTCTGGAAGAACTGGGTGTAAGGCAGGAAATGGAACAGAGCACCAGCTCATGTCAGATTCTACTCACAAAGGGCCCAAGGCACAGTGTAGTACAGTACAAAAAAAGAATTCAGTCCCACAAATATCATTTTATTATACAATATTTAATCACAGTGGATTGAATTTAGCTTTGTTAGCATTGATCAATAGAGAAAGACTCTTTAATGCCAAAATAAGAAAAGATCTCTGAAAAGTGGTTTAAATTAAACACAAAATAATTGGTCACAGGATTCACTCCTTCACGTCAGTATTAAGCAGAGTCACTTTTGGTGGCCATAACTGCCTTGAGTCCATGTGCTAAGGTCTCTCTTTCTGGATGCTACACTTTGTCCCCATTGTTCTTCGTAAAACTGCTCCATCTCTGACAGGTGTCATGGGCATTGTCAGCGAACAGCCTTCTTCATGTTCAGACACAAATTCCCAATTGGACTGAGATTTGGACTCTGACTCGGCCACTCCTGGACATTAACATTGTTGTTTAGGAAACCATTTCTGTGTGTCTTGGGCTTTATGCTTGAGTTTGTTGTCTTGTAGGAAAACAAATCTTTTTCTTGCAGACTGCACCAGGTTTTTGTCCAGGATTTCCCTGTATGTGGCTATATTTATTTTAACTTCACAAGTCTTCCAGAGCCTACTGCAGAGAAGCATCTCCACAGCCTGATGCAGTCACCAGCATACTTTACACAAAGGATGGTGTTTTTTTGATAATGTTCTGTGTTCAAACATGGCGTTTACTCTAATCTAATCAGACCACAGAACCTTCTTTCAGCTGATATCATAATCTCCTACATTGTTATGAATTGGAACATTTTGCTAATTGGGACTTTTTTTAATTAAAATGAATTATTCTGCTGCCCTTTTTCTTTTTCTTTTGGCTGCTCCTATTAGGGGTTGCCCCAGCGGATCATCTTCTTCTATATCTTCCTGTCCTCCTCATCTTGTTCTGTTACACCCATCACCTACATATCCTCTCTCACCACATCCATAAACCTTCTCTTAGGCCTTCCTCTTTTCCTTTTACCTGGCAGCTCTATCCTTAGCATCCTTCTCCCAATATACTCAGCATCTCTCCTCTGCACATGTCCAAACCAACTCAATCTCACCTCTCTGACTTTGTCTCCCAACCGTCCAACTTGAGCTGACCCTCTAATGTCCTCATTTCTAATCCTCGTCCATCCTCATCACACCCATTGCAAATCTTAACATCTTTACCTCTGCTACCTCCAGCTCTGTCTCCTGCTTTCTGGTCAGTGTCACCGTCTCCAACCCATATAACATAGCTGGTCTCACTACCGTCCTGTAGATCTTCCAGTTCACTCTTGCTGATACCCGTCTGTCACACATCACTCCTGACACTCTTCTCCACCCATTCTACCCTGCCTGCACTCTCTTTTTCATCTCTCTTCCACACTCCCCATTACTCTGTACTGTTGATCCCAAGTATTTAAACTTATCCACCTTCACCAACTCTACTCCCTGCATCCTCACCATTCCACTGACCTCCCTCTCATTTACACACATGTATTCTGTCTTGTTCCTACTGACCTTCATTCATCTCCTCTCTAGAGCATATCGCCACCTCCCCAGGGTCTCCTCAACCTGCTCCCTACTATTGCTACAGATCACAATGTCATCAGCAAACATCATAGTCCACGGGGACTCCTGTCTAATCTCGTCTGTCAACCTGTCCATCACCATTGCAAATAAGAAAGGGCTCAGAGCCGATCCCTGATGTAATCCCACCTCCGTCAATCCTACCCCAGACCTCACCACGCTCACACTTCCCTCGTACATATCCTGTACAACTCTTATGTACTTCTCTGCCTCTCCCGATTTCCTCATACAATACCACAACTCCTCTTGAGGCACCTTGTCATACTGTATGCTTTCTCCAGGTCCACAAAGACGCAATGCAACTCCTTCTGGCCTTCTCTATACTTCTCCATCATCACTCTCAGAGTAAACATCACATCTGTGGTGCTCTTTCTTGGCATGAAACCATATTGCTGCTCACTAATCATCACCTCCTTTCTTAACCTGGCTTCATTTGTTCTGCTGCCCTCCTGTGGATGTTTTGAAGATTTGAACTTCAGGGCATGTCAATACATTCTACTCTTGCAGTAATAATTTATCTGGAACTAAACAAAATATTTTTGTCATGTTTTTTGTCTTTTTTATTACATGTGCTGTGTCACAATTTTTGCTTTTATTTGTGTAAGTGCCAACATTTAGTGGCTGTGTTCTCAAGACATTGTACAATGTTGCCAGGGGCCACATCATGAAGCTTTCCTTTATAAACAGCGGTGCATTCAGTGCAGAATCTGAGATTACAAATTCAAGTCTCAAATAACTTTGGTGTGCATGCATCCAGTAGTAAAAATCTTATCTTTGTCAACTTTTAGAAATTCTTCTTTCGACTTCCTTAACGGTTAAGCACTTAGGTTTTGGTGACAGTACATTTTAGTTATTGACTTTTGCGAGTTTTTCACTTTAAACGTTTTGGTTTTGGCTACATTTATTTTGACTATTCAAACTGATTGTCACTCTAGTTTGCTGACCATACATGCATCTCCCATTTCAGTCATCCCCAGCCCTAGTGGCTTGTCACATTGTACCTTGTTGACTGAACACACATGACTTCTGGCAGACTCCAGCTGAGATGTCATATGAGATTAGTTTAACAGTGGCATTTATCCATAAAGGTATAATTGGTGAAACACCGGGCAGCAGTTGTTGTCTGCACAGTTTCCCCAGTTGGAGCCACTAATGTTTGTAACTCCTTCAGAGTTCTCATAGGTTCATTATAAGCCTCCCTCACTAATCTTCTTCTTCATGATCACTCAGTTTTTGAGGACAACTTCCTCTAGGCAAATTTACACCTCTGCCATACTCTTTCCATTTCTCAGTAACTGCTTATTCAGGGAAACTCAGTGATTTGGATATTCTCCTGTACCCATCACCTGACTGGCATAACCTTGTCATGGAGCTATTTGAACTGCTCCGTTGTCTTTATGTGCTAGTTTCTTTTCCAACAGTTGGGCCTTCCAAAGTCAGGTGTATTTGCCACTTGAAACACCTCGACCGAACTCCATTTAACTAATGAAGTGACCTCTAAAACCAATGGGCGGCACTGGTGATGATCTAGGTGTTGTAGGACAGACTGGCAATACCAGTTTTTCTCTGCCTGGAACTTAAGTCCTTGGGACAGAAAGCCGCCGCTAGATACACTTAATATCAGCTTCTTCCTGACTGGGCTTCTCTTTGGAATGCGGCTCCTGTGCCTGATCTGATAAAATGATCAATTACCAAGTGCCACTGCAAACAGGTCTTCTCATGGTACTATCTAAATACTTGCATAGAGACAAAGGATCACAACTCAACAATTGGCAGTCCCGATGGAGAAAATATTCTTTCAGTAGTCAACCAAAAACGATGAGCTTACAATGGCAAGATGTCTATTCCTTATTTTAAAAATTGCAATGCAACTTGGTAGACTGCCACAGAACACTGTAAGTATGCTACACCTAGCGGCAAAATTCACAACTAAGTCGAGATTGCGCGCCAGGTTCATATTCTGGTTATTTTTGGGTACCCCCTTGTATTTATACCTACATATTGTTATGTTATAAATAAAATGTATTATTTTGTTTATTTCAGAAAGCATGCCTGAGTTATTGTGGAAATAGTCTATCGCCACATTCGAACCACAATGGAGAAAGTGAAAATGTTTAAGTGTAGAACCTTGTTCATAAGTTGTATGGATCTCTCCATATTTCTGGCATCCTGGCTGAAAAGTGACCTATATTAATTTGTCATCCTTGAGTGGGTGTCTTGTTAATAGTTCCATTAATTATTGGTATTGCCATTTTGTCTAGCGGAATACTTAGACAATCAATTATTTAGTGTTTAATTATTATAATAAATCCAGGCTAATTTGTATGGGTTTATTTTAGCTTTGACATTTAAGAGTCTGTTTCTGCGTTTGAGTGTCAAAAAAGCCTCATTAAAACCACTGTGACTTAAGTTTGTAAAACAATAAAACATGAAAAAAGTCCAAGAACGTGAATCGGCAAATAATTACGGACTCATACCTTTGGTATGTGGGAGGAAAACCAACAGCAAATCCCCACAAAGCTTTGAGAAAATCCCAACTCCACACAAAGAAATGAGGATGGAAGTGAAATCGGGGATTCGGAATCCATAATGTGGCGGCAGCAGCCTCCACTACAGCGTCTGAAACTGCATGTAAATGTCACATAAAGTATCTATCTATCTATCTATCTATCTATCTATCTATCTATCTATCTATCTATCTGTCTATCTGTCTATCTGTCTGTCTGTCTGTCTGTCTGTCTGTCTGTCTATCTATCTATCTATCTATCTATCTATCTATCTATCTATCTATCTATCTTATATAGTGCCTTTCATATCTATCTATCTATCTATCTATCTATCTATCTATCTATCTATCTATCTATCTATCTATCTATCTATCTATCTATCTATCTATCTATCTATCTATCTATCTATCTTATATAGTGCCTTTCATATCTATCTATCTATCTATCTATCTATCTATCTATCTATCTATCTATCTATCTATCTATCTATCTATCTATCTATCTATCTATCTATCTATCTATCTATCTATCTATCTTATATAGTGCCTTTCATATCTATCTATCTATCTATCTATCTATCTATCTATCTATCTATCTATCTATCTATCTATCTATCTATCTATCTATCTATCTATCTATCTATCTATCTATCTGTCTATCTATCTATCTATCTACATAGACAAGGGTCAAGAATTTATATGCCCAGATTTACTGATCCCTCATAGATCTTAGCTAAAAGGATATTTTGTTTAAATTAAATAGAGACTTAGTCAAATAATAAATAATGTTTCATATGTGGCTTTCGGTGATTGATGACACAGTTTTGTTTCATTTCCCTGCTTTTTATATGTAAGTTAAAAAAACAGAAAATGGCATTCATAATCCAGTTAAAAAGATGGAGGTACAGAGGTTGAGCCGATCACCTCTAAATGAGTAAATGAAATCTCTTCGAAAATTGGATTTGCCTTTTTTTCTTTCTGAAATGCTATCCTTTGGGAGTTGCTAGACTTCAACATGTTCCAACAAACACATTATCTAATTTCTTATAATTAGGCCACTTGCAATAAAGGGTGCTTGAATATGAGCAAAATTAATTTCCTGACTCATTTCTGTTGTAACTTAGTTTTATGGGATTTTCAGAAATGTGTCTACTAGTTAATATTCAAAATGCATGTTGAATAATAAACACCTTTCATTTTTAAAGAATAAGAAGAAACCTATCCATCCATCCATCCATCCCTCCAGCCTGTGATGGGTGATGTGGTAGACGGAAAGATGCTGGCACTGGACACATAACATTGACCGACCAGCCCATGACATCAAGAGAGAAATAGGCACTGGCCAGCACATGTCATTGTGCCAGGGAACTACCCTCTACCTAAACTGGCCGTTCCAAAAGACCACCGGTAAACTCAAGGAAATGGCAGCCAGAGATGATAAACGATTGTCAAAAGATGGGAATGCAGAACCTGGAGATCTTCAGAGCATTTTCATAGAGGAGGAAGTTTCAGCAGTGCAACACATCCCGTCACCAGAGTGCACTGCAGCTTGATGGCCCTGCGCTTTTAGAACTGAATCTAGAGCTTGGAAGAAAGTGACCCCAGGATGGGGTTTAAAGCCCCCACTCAGACTCAACTCTAGTAGTGTTTGGAGGAAACATGACCAGCAAGAGAAGGGACAAGCCAAGGCAGAGAGTAAACGTGAATGGATTCTTATAAACATAGTTGTTACTTTCTGTTCATTACTCCTTAGATTAATAAAAGTGTTTTCTATTTTTGGTCATTTTGGCTTCAGTTTGGGTTTGGAGGTAGTATTGAAGTAGTTCTTCTGCTCCCAAGCATTCATTCATTTATTCTTTGATTTATTCTCATTCTGCATTTCAAGATAGATAGATAGATAGATAGATAGATAGATAGATAGATAGATAGATAGATAGATAGATAGATAGATAGATAGATAGATAGATAGATAGATAGATAGATAGATAGATAGATAGATAGATAGATAGATAGATAGATAGATACTTTATTAATCCCCAAGGGAAAATTCACATACTCCAGCAGCAGTATACTGATAAAATAGTATTAAATTAAAGAGTGATAACAATGCAGGTATAACAGACAATAACGTTTGTATAATATTAACGTTTACCCCCCCGGGTGGAACTGATGAGTCGCATAGTGTGGGGGAGGAACGATCTTCTCAGTTTGTCAGTGGAGCAGGACAGGACAGCAGTCTGTCGCTGAAGCTGCTCCTCTGTCTGGAGAAGACACTGTTCAGTGGATGCAGTGGATTCTCCATGATTGACAGGAGCCTGCTCACCACCCGTTGCTCTGCCACAGATGTCAAACTGTCCAGCTCCATGCCTACAATAGAGCCTGCCTTCTTCACCAGTTTGTCCAGGCATGAGGCATCCTACTTCTTTATGCTGCCTCCCCAGCATACCACCGCATAGAAGAGGGCGCTCGCCACAACCGTCTGATAGAACATCTGCAGCATCTTATTGCAGATGTTGAAGAACGCCAGCCTTCTAAGGAAGTATAGTTGGCTCTGTCCTTTCTTTTCTTCAAGGTGAAGGTCACTGTAGCTATATGTTAGGTTACAGTGGTCACTCAATCCTTTGTTTCAGCAATTTCTACGTAATTTTTAGACACTGCCAGGCCAGTGATGTCCCCACTGGCCTGCCTCCACTGCCAGGCCAGTGGGGACATCACCTTTACAGTTCTTTGGCTGAGGTTGCATGAAATATTTTGGTTATTGACTCTCGCTTTGTGTTCTCAATTCTACAGTTTTCTTTCATGTGCCGCTCTTTATTTATTTGATTCCAGTCCTCCATGGTCCACCCTTCACTTGTTATTACACTCATAATCCATCTTACTTTAAACTGCTGCTACCCTGTGCAGTTAGCACAACAAGATGCAGTCTCACTAGCACCTCCTACAGTCCAACTATAACATTCTTTCATTTATATTTACTGTATACAATTTTAATTATATTACCTAACATTTATTTGCTTTTTTACTTGCTCCTTCACATTGCCTAAACAATGAAAATGTTGAGTACACAAACTGATAAATGTTTTTCAGTGGTTGCTCCTCAAAGACCAGTGTCTCCCATTTTTTATTTATAATTGATGCTCCTTTTTGATGACATTGTGATGGAAACCAGGGTGTAAACAGCCCAAACCCCAACACGAACACACAAGCACAATCCCAGTTTCAAATAAAGGTTGGCGTATTAACCAAATCGCCTGAAATATGTCACAACAAGCACAAAAACTCAGTTTTTCTCTTCGTGCAATAATTCTCTCACCACTGGCGCTGCCCTCCTCCAGTCAAGTGTAGCATCTCTACCTCCCAGCTCCGACTCGCCTGGATAAGGGAGTGCACTCTCTTTTATTACAGACCTGGGAGTACTTCTGGTGCCAGGGCGATTGCCCGATGGAACCACTTCCGGGCCACACAGAAGTCCATTATAACAGGGAGCTTGTCTCCCTGCAGCGCCCTCTTGTCACCCCCAGTGACCCCAGCAGGTCTGCTCTGCTGGACCACATCTTCCGGCATACCCTGCTGGTTTTCTACTGGGCACCGACCTCCGGGGCTGCTGCTGCCATCTAGCGTGCTGGGGGAATAAAAAGCCTCCAGCGACGTCTTTCTTTCCCAGTGGGCTGTACGTCCATCCCTTTTGGTCCTTCCTTATGGGTCTGATCCCTTCTTCTTCCACAGCCGGGATGCTTATCTGCCTATTAGGAGTCTCCCATCCGGGTAAGGAACCATCCCCTCTTCCATGTGGCATCTACAACATGTATTACTGTGCAGTATTTTCTTCATATATTTTCATTTTACAATTGTTGGTCTGTTCTGAACACTGTCCAAGTCTTTAAATTTCCTCCAACTTTAGTGTAATCTATTCTAAGAGCCATTTGCTAGTTATATTAAATATTTGCCTATATAGTAGTGCATTGTTATAACCCCCACAAGTTCAGTTACGTTGGTATATTCTAACTATTTCTTATCACTTTGACTACAGATTAGGCTCAGTTATTGACCTGCCTGGCTATGTGTAAGGCGTGTGTGTAAACTGTGCTGTGACGTGACCTGTTGTATGTGCAGAGCCGTACGTTTAGAACATACTGAATAAGAAATAAAGCATAGCGAAATAATTCATCCTTGGGTATAGAAACAATTGAAGTTTAACAGGAATAAACATTTTTTCCTTTTTTTTTACTTTTTATTCTACGTGTGTACTGTATCAACCTTTTTCTTTATTCCCATGTGGACTGTTTGCTTTGAATTTTCAATGAACCTTTTAAAATGAACTTTCGTCACATGTTTGACCCATGCTTGATCCTGCCTTACCTTCCAGCAGCTACATCTACAAATTTCACAGTTGACTAACTGTACTAGAATCAGTGATGTAAATTCAAAAAGTAAGGGTTCGCTGACAGACCCCTGAGGGTCTCCAATGATGAGCTCACCCAACATGAAGCATTAGCCTCTCTGTACTCCTGTTTTGTAGGTTCCCTCTGGTTTTGAGTTTCAAAATTAATCTTTGGGCATGTGCTGCATAAAGTCATATGTTTAATTTCTGTCAACTACATTAACACACTCAAATAAGTCTAACAAATTTGTTTAGCAGGATCTCATTCCCATATATACCCATGCTGGCTGTTAAAAACATGTATCTGTGGGAAACACTCAGATTGGCATTGCAATTGTTTTATCGAGGAAAGGCTTTGTGCAACCTCTCTTTAAAACACAAGTCCACTTTCAAATGCACAGTGGCTCCTTCAGACTTCACCCAGGTAACGTGTACTGAACCTTAAATCCTGAGAGGGCCCTCCTCACCCCGACTGAACAAGCTATGAAAAGAACTCGGTTCCAAGCCCCTGACGGTAAAACAGAGCAAACGTACAAGCAGGAAAGCAAGTTTAATAAATTTTAAACTTTAAGCATCGTTCAAATAGTTAGTGCCATAAATGGAAGCAAATAAATGGTGGCAATTCACATCCTGCCAACAACATAGATAGATAGATAGATAGATAGATAGATAGATAGATAGATAGATAGATAGATAGATAGATAGACAGACAGACAGACAGACAGACAGACAGACAGACAGACAGACAGACAGACAGACAGACAGATAGATAGATAGATAGATAGATAGATAGATAGATAGATAGATAGATAGATAGATAGATAGATAGATAGATAGATAGATAGATAGATAGATAGATACTTTATTAATCCCAAGGGGAAATTCACATACTCCAGCAGCAGCATACTGATAAAGAAAATAATAAAGAGTGATAACAATGCAGGTATACAGACAGACAATAACTTTGTATAATGTTAACGTTTACCCCAAAAAGGGTGGAATTGAAGAGTCGCATAGTGTGGGGAGGAACGATCTCCTCAGTCTGTCAGTGGAGCAGGACGGTGACAGCAGTCTGTCGCTGAAGCTGCTTCTCTGTCTGGAGATGATACTGTTTTAGCTAACATGAACTCATAGAGCAAATTTTCATACAAACAGTTCTTTATAAGCAAATAAGCACACAGCCTAGAGTGTCCTGTAGTTCTGCAAGCAGATGAAGATCAGCAACACATGCAATATGTGTGCCGGTGTCCAGGTGGCACTTTCATGTAGCTGCTTGAAGTTTCAGCTGTGACTCCAAGCATTCATGGATTTACTTCTCACGCTCTCATTGGCTTTTTGATAGTGCCTTTCATTTCTATCTATCTATCTATCTATCTATCTATCTATCTATCTATCTATCTATCTATCTATCTATCTATCTATCTATCTATCTATCTATCTATCTATCTATCTATCTATCTATCTATCTATCTATCTATCTATCTATCTATCTTCATTATGAGGCAGCAGAACAAACCACTGCCCCACAATGCCACCCTCTATGTTTCTGTTATATCTGTGTGACTAAATTTTGAGACAGAATACGCACTGAATTGCACAGATGGTAGCATGTCCATATGCCAACTAGCAGCATTTGGGAGCTTAATGCAAGTGCTCTAGTCCATAAGTACATCATTAGCATAGATTTTACTGCAATTGTTTAAATATTTAATACATACAGTATTTTTCTATAAATTTATTTTCTATAAATGTTCCTGTATGTACTATTATGGTGCATTATCCATTCTACCACAAAAATTAAATGGCTTGCAAGCCTTAATCACAGCTGGTGTATTTTAAATGTAGTATACAGTGGTGTGAAAAACTATTTGCCCCCTTCCTGATTTCTTATTCTTTTGCATGTTTGTCACACAAAATGTTTCTGATCATCAAACACATTTAACCATTAGTCAAATATAGCACAAGTAAACACAAAATGCAGTTTGTAAATGGTGGTTTTTATTATTTAGGGAGAAAAAAAAATCCAAACCTACATGGCCCTGTGTGAAAAAGTAATTGCCCCCTGAACCTAATAACTGGTTGGGCCACCCTTAGCAGCAATAACTGCAATCAAGCGTTTGCGATAACTTGCAATGAGTCTTTGACAGCGCTCTGGAGGAATTTTGGCCCACTCATCTTTGCAAAATTGTTGTAATTCAGCTTTATTTGAGGGTTTTCTAGCATGAACCGCCTTTTTAAGGTCATGCCATAGCATCTCAATTGGATTCAGGTCAGGACTTTGACTAGGCCACTCCAAAGTCTTCATTTTGTTTTTCTTCAGCCATTCAGAGGTGGATTTGCTGGTGTGTTTTGGGTCATTGTCCTGTTGCAGCACCCAAATTCGCTTCAGCTTGAGTTGACGAACAGATGGCCGGACATTCTCCTTCAGGATTTTTTGGTAGACAGTAGAATTCATGGTTCCATCTATCACAGCAAGCCTTCCAGGTCCTGAAGCAGCAAAACAACCCCAGACCATCACACTACCACCACCATATTTTACTGTTGGTATGATGTTCTTTTTCTGAAATGCTGTGTTCCTTTTACGCCAGATGTAACGGGACATTTGCCTTCCAAAAAGTTCAACTTTTGACTCGTCAGTCCACAAGGTATTTTCCCAAAAGTCTTGGCAATCATTGAGATGTTTCTTAGCAAAATTGAGACGAGCCCTAATGTTCTTTTTGCTTAACAGTGGTTTGCGTCTTGGAAATCTGCCATGCAGGCCGTTTTTGCCCAGTCTCTTTCTTATGGTGGAGTCGTGAACACTGACCTTAATTGAGGCAAGTGAGGCCTGCAGTTCTTTAGACGTTGTCCTGGGGTCTTTTGTGACCTCTCGGATGAGTCGTCTCTGCGCTCTTGGGGTAATTTTGGTCGGCCGGCCACTCCTGGGAAGGTTCACCACTGTTCCATGTTTTTGCCATTTGTGAATAATGGCTCTCACTGTGGTTCGCTGGAGTCCCAAAGCTTTAGAAATGGCTTTGTAACCTTTACCAGACTGATAGATCTCAATTACTTCTGTTCTCATTTGTTCCTGAATTTCTTTGGATCTTGGCATGATGTCTATCTTTTGAGATGCTTTTGGTCTACTTCTCTGTGTCAGGCAGCTCCTATTTAAGTGATTTCTTGATTGAAACAGGTGTGGCAGTAATCAGGCCTGGGGGTGGCTACGGAAATTGAACTCAGGTGTGATACACCACAGTTAGGTTATTTTTTAACAAGGGGGCAATTACTTTTTCACACAGGGCCATGTAGGTTTGGATTTTTTTTCTCCCTAAATAATAAACACCATCATTTAAAAACTGCATTTTGTGTTTACTTGTGTTATATTTGACTAATGGTTAAAAGTGTTTGATGATCAGAAACATTTTGTGTGACAAACATGCAAAAGAATAAGAAACCAGGAAGGGGGCAAATAGTTTTTCACACCACTGTATATATATAAAATATATGTCTTTCATTTCTGACCCCAATTGGACCTACAAGCTTTTCAATTCCACTTGGTCCAGGCTGATTATTACTTTCCTTATTTTATGAATTCACACACAGATTATTATTGCTCTTTTGTTCATTCATTTTTGCCTTCTTTTCTCTCCCATGCTTTCGTGTTTCTTTTAGACGCGCTGCTCTTTCTTCTTCGCTTAGTTGTTGATGTGCCATCTAGAACGCAAAAAATTTAAGAGCTGGGGGCACATGAAGTGTGTCTGCCAAAAGCATTCCAACAACTGAGAGGTTAGATGTCCATGATCTTGTTTTAAATTGTTTGTAAGTAGGGTGTGATGTGCAAAACTCACCATCTCACGGGTCTTGCTTCCAAAGGTTGTAAAGTCTCGTCTCACATGATGTCAAAGTGTCTCTCCGAGATGATCACGTCTTGACCCAAGATTTTTTTATTATAATATATATATGTGCTTTCATTTGTAGAGCATTGTGAAGCATCTACTAGGGTGAATTTGCTCAAAATCAATAGGCATCGAGCATTTCTCAATACTAATAACTGTGCCATATTTCATTTAGGTGGAATAATGTGTTTTTGAGGTATCAGGTACACAGGCTTAAGTGTTCACACACACACACACACACACACACCCACGCACACACACACACAGATTGTCAACTTGTGTCCATCTCTTGTAAACACAAAATCAAAAATTCTGTCCAATCACAATATTTTTCCTACAAATAAATAGCCATAGTATACGTTAGGGATGCAAACATTCACAAATTCAGATCTGTAAGATTGTTGTGCATGAGCTGCTTTACTCATTTATAGGTATTGTGCAAGATTTCATTTAGCAGCATTGTTTCTTACAATTCTCAGAGCACAAAGCTGTATTTACTTTACACATTAGTACACTCCTTTACCCAGCTGAAGTCACAGTGGCCTCCCGAAGAACATCCCTTAGTTTCCAACCAAACATGATGATTCTGTCAGCTTGCTTCATTTCAAGTAGCAAATGTTAAGGTTTATCAAGACATCTGATTTGACTGGTTCAAGTCACTCCATGGGGGACTACCGAAAATGTGGTAGCTGTTTCTTTTACATGTAAGGAACCGAGAGTGGCCACAAATGGCATGTTCAGTCACTTCAGTTAAAACAGTGCAGCGGCTCCGACCCCAGTGTCTAAACCTGATTGATTCTCGGGATAATTCACGTCAGCTCCATATGCACATTCTAGTTTGGAGCATAAAAATAGCAACCCTTCTACTCCCCAGCATGAAGCGGAGTCTCTAGAAAGAGAAGTGACTACTTGAGAAGAATGAGCGCTGGCAGTCTGAGTTTGATTGGCTGGGTAGCCAACTGTGATACACCTGTCCACAAAACACCTTCAGAAAATTGCCAGGCCTTCTATGTCTGCCTCATTCCCCTTGATAAGGGACTCACATCTGGGAGCTGTCTGAAGGGTAAAAAGTACGGAAAGCTCTAGTATGAAACATTTTGTAGGTTGCACAAAACTTTAAAATAAAAGTCCGTTGTGCAGCAGACAGATAATGTCTTCATTAACAATGTAAAACTCAATCATAATCACCTTCTGTGAAATGTCCATTTCTAATCAACCACGCCATCTCAATTTGTTCTTCAGTTGACAATCATGCATGTGTAAGCATTCAGACTCTTTAACATATATTCAAAAGTACAAGAATTACCCTAATGTGGTAAGACATATGAATATTTACCAACTTTGATGGTGTGGACGGCATGTTTTTGCACGATCTCTGACAATTAAGTGTGCGAACTTGCCACTGGGTGCTTATGTCAGAAGTACAGTACAATCAGCTCGGTAAGGTTTCACAAACTTGGTATATCAGTGTCTCACAGCTGTGTTCGCGTCGATGTGTGGCGGTGTCTTGCTGAGTGGCGTTCATTATTCTTGTTGCATGTCCTTGTGTGCCTTCACGAGAATGTCGAAGCTTGCATTAGAGGAACAAACAAACCCCATGGCACTGTCTGTGAGCGTTAGGGTTAGGGTTAGGGTCTGTAAGTCTGTCTGTGAGTTTTTAGCCAGTAAACAAATAACTGTATTGGAAGACCCTTCCTACTCACCTGATCTGGCCCACAATTACCTTTTTTCTTTACCTGAAGATGAAGGAAATATTGAAAGGAAGACATAGCGTAATATGACAACAGCTCTGATGGCCATTCCAGAAAAAGAGTTCCAAAATTGCTTTGAAGAGCGGACTAGGCGCTGGCGTTGGTGCAGAGCTTCCCAAAGGGAGTACTTTGCAGGTGACCGTCGTGATATTCAGCAATGTGGTATGCAGCACTTTTTCTAGGATGAGTTTGCGAACTTCAGACCTCATATAGTGAGACGTGGTGGCACAGTGGTCACAACTTCATGAGGTCAAATCCTTGTTTTCACCAAGGGCTCTAATTTACTCCAACATCCCAAAAACATTCGTGTTAGGTTATAGTGCATGCGGGTGCACGCGTGTGTAACTGGGCAGTGTGAAGAACTGGTGCCTCATCCACGGTTACTTCACGTGTTGTGTCCTCGTGGTAAGTAGGCTTCAATGTTAAATGATCCTAAATAAGACTAAATGAGGTCAGTAATAAATGGATGGGTTTAGGAAATGAATTGTATAATGGCAGAAATTGGATTCATTTAAACAGAATAACATACAACTGTCAATCAAGAGTTAATTGTGTTTCTAAGAATAAACAAACATGTATTATTGACCCAACCAGTTCAATAGCAGTACACTATGATACATTTGATGTACAAAATAAACAAAAAACAAAGAAAAGAATCTTAAATTAATACATTATATGGAAGAAGGGGCCTGAGTTGCCTCGAAAGCTTGCATTTTGTAATCTTTTTAGTTAGCCAATAAAAGGGGTCGTTTTGCTTGGCTGTTCTGTACATTATATGGTTATTTTTTTTACATTGATGGTTACAATTATTTTTGACATATATAAAAACCATTAGAGACATCAGTAAAACATTAGGATTCACTAAATCAACTGTGTGGAATATCATTAATAAGAAAGAACACACTGGTGAGCTCAGTAATCACAAAGGAACTGATAGGCCAAGGAAGACCACCACTGCTGATGACATCATGAAAAGCCCCAAACGCCTGCCTGACAGACCAGAAACAGTCTTCAGGAGGAAGATGTGTGTGTGTGTCAGAGACGACTATCAGCAGAAGACTTCATGAACAGAAATACAGAGGACACACTGCAAGATGAACACCAGCAGGTAGCCACAAAAACAGGACGGCCAGATTACAGTTTGAGAAAAAGGACTTCAAAGATTCTGCAGAATTCTGGGAAATGGTTTTGTGGACAGACGAGACAAAGATGAACTGTCAGAGTGATGGCGAGAGCAAAGTGTGGAGATGAGAAGGAACTGGCCAAGATCCAAAGCAGACCACCTCATCTGTTAAACATGGTGCTGGGGGTGTTATGGCTTGAGCATGTATGGCTGCCACAGGTCCTGGCACACTTCTCTTCATTAATGATGGAACTGCTGGCGGCAGGGGCACAAGGAATTCTGAGGTGTGCAGACCCATCTGATCTGCTCAAGTTCCAGTAAATATCTCCAAACTCGTTGGACAGCACTTCATCCTCCAACAAGATAATAACCCAAACATACTGCTAAGGCAACATGTGAGTTTTTTCATAGCTAAAACATGGAAAATTATTGATTGGCCAAGCCAGTCACCTGATTTAAATTCAATTAAGAATGCCCTCCATAAGCTGAAGAGAAAAGTTAAGGGGAGAAGCCTCCAAAAAAAGCAGGAGCTGAAGATGGCTGCATTAGAGGCTTGGCCAACCATCACCAGAGAAGACTCCTCAGCACCTGTTGATGTCTGTGAATCGCAAACTTCAAGCACTAATTGCATGCAAGGGATATGCGCCAAAGTCTGAAATATGACATCGGCTTTAATAGATCTGCCATTGCGGTGTCCAAACCTTATGGTGTCCTGAAATAGGGGGCCATGTTGAAAAAGTGTTGCCATTTCTACATGCTGTGACCTAAATGTATACAAATCCCCTTAAATGAAAGTCTGCAATGTGATTTGCAATTTTAAGTCCAAAACATTATGAAGGGTACTGTACACAGTAAGTAGGATTCCATTGGCAGTAATGGGATTTGAACCAACAACATTTTGGATACCAGCACAGATCCTTAGCCTCAGAGCCACCATTCTGCGTATATACATTGTGATATGTGGCTGGCCTTTCATCCTGGCCAATACCCCCAGGCCACCAGGTGGAGCCTTCCCTGCAGCATGGAGATGCCCAGAATGCCAGCAGGGGATCATGGACAATGTAGTTTTTATCCTTAACCCTGCTGGATGCCGTGGGGGCTGCTAGGGGACGCTGCAAGGAGACACAGAGACTGTTTACCTTACGCCCAGGAAGTACGTCAGAGTCACATGGACAAAGGGAATGATGTGCTTCCTGGGTGAAGAAAAGAGAGTTTTTTATCCGACCCGGAAGTGTTCATGATCACATGGACAGAAGGGAGAAACACTTCTGGGTCAGGGACTATATAAAGGACTCTGGGATACCAGTACACGGAGCTGAGCTGGGAGGAAGGGTGGCGAAGTGTCTGGGAGTGTGGAGGATTGATTATTGATTATTGTGGTTTGTTTATTGATTTATGAGTATTGTGGAGTGGAGGGTGCTTTGTGCACTATTTATTGTCCAAATAAATTCATATTGGACTTTTACTTGGTGTCTGGAGTCGAGTCAGAGGGTTCAAGAGGACGACAAGGGCCTCAATCTGTCACAACATATATAATAAAATATATATAAACAAATGTAACCACATTTAGGCACACATGAATGTGTATCAATTCAAGTCCATACTCTTTGTTTTTCATACATTTATCGATAAATCTGAGATTCACACTTGAATATAACTACTCCACTATTCATTTTTTGGATACCTCTGTGACTCAATTAGATATGGAATTTTCTTTTTCTGTTTAATGAAAACCCACTGACAGAAACACACTTCTGCAAGCTTCCAGTTTTCACCCACGCTCTCTGATTAATAACTTTCCAGTTAGTTGATTTTTTCGCTTGTGCAGGATTTGTTCGGATCTTAGAACATAAAAATAACATACACACTCATTCTGAAAAGCACCCAATATGCAGGCACTTTAAAAAGAATTCTGCTACTAAGATTGTTAAACCACACCCCAGAGGTGGAGATCTCCTCCTAACAGATCTGCAGACTGGGAACAGTTACTCCAGGTGGGCTCAATAAGTGCTTTGAACTGAGATGTTAGTTCTGATCTTTAGTAAGAGTACAACGTAGCCCTTGTGATTCTCCATTACTGGAGTTGGTTCTCCTGTTTATTCAGATCCTGTGTGTGTAGGTGAGCTGTTCATTAG
The DNA here is from genome assembly GCF_900747795.2 of Erpetoichthys calabaricus. Classification (NCBI taxonomy): domain Eukaryota; kingdom Metazoa; phylum Chordata; class Cladistia; order Polypteriformes; family Polypteridae; genus Erpetoichthys; species Erpetoichthys calabaricus. Next base: position 293,911,112 of record NC_041397.2, on the reverse strand, counting down.
CACTGTACGCCTTTTGCTTATTAATGGCTGACCTGTATTTTGACTTTGACATAATCATTTTTTTAGATCCACATTAAGCGATTTGGTTGGCTCTACCAAGGCTAGTCACATGTATAACATAACATTGTGAGTAGTACTTTTATTGCATTAACATCTGAAATGTCATATCATAAAAACGTAGTACTGTAGTGATGTTGATTACATGCAGCTATCCCTAATAGAAGTATGAAGCCTCTTACAGACCTGATGGACGATGAACAATGCAAAGCTGTTCCTACTGCTGGCTGATCACGATTGCACATCCGTGGATTTGCTACTCCTTCGGGACTGTTGACTTTGTGCCTGAATGGTTCTGTGTTTATACAGAATATATATACAGGGTGAGCCAAAATAAAATACCACATTTCTCAAGGTCATTACGTGAGGTAGAGGCAGCCGAGGTGGCTGGGGTGGGGTCCTTTCATAGGCAATTCCTTGTCATTTTCAGTAAGCAACATGCGTTCTTCAAAAACAATGAATCCATCATCACTACGCAACACACCTTCAGCATTTCTCCTAACAGTGACATCCCAAATTGGAAAACAATTCTTCAGTGGGTTACTAAATTTAGACAGACAGGTACAACATTGAACAGAAAATCTCCAGGCTGTCCTAGGACTGCACGAATGCATGAAAACATCCAAGCTGTAAAGGATGTTCAGTGTGCAAACTTGCTTCTGCCTTAGGCATTTCAAACACGTCTTTGAGGAGGATTTTGCATGAGGACCTTAACTCTTTTAGGGCGGACGTCGACTTTTGTTAACAGGAGGGGTTGAGGGCGCATGTCGACAAAAGTCAACATCCAGGGGTAAAGGGCGAAAATGAGCTGTTAATAGAGACAAAACTCACTGTTACATTACAGGCATCTTGGGATTAATAAAGTATCTATCTATCTATCTATCTATCTATCTATCTATCTATCTATCTATCTATCTATCTATCTATCTATCTATCTATCTATCTATCTATCTATCTATCTATCTATCTATCTATCTATCTATCTATCTATCTATCTATCTATCTATCTATCTCTGCTCGGGAGGAATGTTAGACTAATTGACTCGTCATCTAATCCTTACATATGCGTGAGTTACGAAATTTAAACAAATGTAAACAAAGGCAAGATGGCATTGACTTCTCACGAGGGAGCGAAGTGAGTGCAGAAAAGAAAATACTCAGCAGACGATGTTTTGCGCATTATCGCAGAGTTGGACTCTGATTTTTCAGAATCTGATTTTGTTGACAGTGATCAGGAGATCGAACAAGAGTGTGAGGAACTGGCATCAGCTGATCGGACACCAGCCGATGCCGCCCCAGCTGATCGGCTACCAGCTGAGCGCATTCGTGCAGCCAACGCACCTACGACAAGGTTCGTGTGGGAGGAATACCCAAACATTGATCCATGGGAGCCAAACTGGCTACCGGACTTCACAAGATAGCATGGCTCACTGTTGGACATGACAGATTACCAGTCGCTGGACTACTTCAGGCTGCTCTCTCCTGATGCTACTTTTCAGCTACAGTCAGACGAGACAAACAGGTATGCAGAGCAATTTTTTGAATCACGGGCTGCACTTGCACCGCATTCTTGTTTTTCAAAGTGGAAACCCACAACAAAGGACAAGATGAAGGGCTTTGTGGCATTAAAAATAGAGATGGGACTAGACTGGTGATATAACTTCAGGGAGCATTGGTCCAAACGTGCTTTGTCCCCTGGTGGCTTTGGACAGGTTATGCCACGTGATGATAGGTACGTGCTGCTGCAAAGTTTTATTCACTTCTGTGATAACCAGAACTAAATCCCAAGGGGTGAGCCAGGCTATAACGCCATGCATAAAGTTCAGGCCCTGCTTGGCATTGTGGAACCAACATATAAACCATTTTATCAGCCTAGCCGTGATTTGTCTGTGCATGAATCTGTGATAAAATGAAAGGGATGCCTTTTTTTCTGACAATATATGCCAGACAAGCCCACAAAGTATGGCATAAAGGATTTTGTACTGGCAGAAGCAAACACTGGTTTCTGCCTGAAAGTAATGACATATAGTGCATCCGGAAAGTATTCACAGTGCATCACTTTTTCCACATTTTGTTATGTTACAGCCTTATCCCAAAATGGATTAAATTAATTTTTTTCCTCAGAATTCTACACACAACATCCCATAATGACAACGTGAAAAAAGTTTACTTGAGGTTTTTGCAAATTTATTAAAAATAAAAAAACTGAGAAATCCCCAGGTTTTTATTTTAATAAATAATGCAGAGTACGCGGCACATGTTTCGCCCTAATTCTGGGCTCATCAGGCGTACACACTCACTGCACTCCCTCTCGGGAATTGAACCTTGCATTATTTGACAGTAAAACTATTTTCAACCATTCTATGATCTGCTTCTCGCAACTGAAAGAGGGCACCGTGGCGGATGTTAGCCGACTTGCTGACCATCCACAAGCGTTACCTGGTAGGTAACCACCCATACAATTAGATTGTGATTCAGACTACGAATGCCATGAATGTAATTACCCTGTTCTACATGCTTTCAAATGTACGAACCACATGCCGTGGCACAACGTTAGGGGCTTCGCCTGTAGCGCTGACGTCCGAGGTTCGATTCCTGAGAGGGAGTACAGTGAGTGTGTATGCCTAATGAGCCCAGAATTAGGGTGAAACACGTGTCGCGTACTCTTTGCATTATTTGACAGTAAAACTATTTTCAATCATATATACATACTGGGGGGTTACCCCCTACTCGCTTAGCTCGACAACCCCCGTGGCCTGCACTGTATGCCAGCCACTTGTGTTGTGAAGAGGGGGGCTGAATGCACCCCAAGGAGATGTGATTGCTCCTCCAAAACTCCCTCTTAAATGGTGATACAATGGGAAACAAATAAAATTTGTTTTTACCTCTTCTTTGCTCGATCAGCTGCTGGCTTGCTGCTGCTGCTGCTGCTGCTGCCGTGCCGGGTGATCTGCATCTCGCGCAGCACTTCGAACATTTAAAAGCCTGTACAGCAGCTGTCCTACTCTTTTTATTACTTTTTATAGTTTTTTATTTCCAGCCCCAGGCATGATTAAATGTTTTAGCACAAAGTCTCATCTTGCGAGACGTGAGTCCTTGATATTTTAGTTTATAATTTAAAAATGGAATAAGAATCTGAAAATCAAACAACATCACATTAAAATTCGATAAATTCTGAAAAGAATGATACCAAACATATATGTTTAAGTTTGAAAATAAGCCCGATTTAAAGAGTGACAAAAAATGTGACATAAAATCATTGCACTTTTAGGCTTTGGATTTTATATATAGAGAGTAGATGTATGAGGAGATGGGACTGGCTGAGTGATATTTTTAGAGTTACAGAGAACTGAACCCAGAGGATCAAGTAAGAGAGATTGAAAAGAAGCATGGAGGACTTCCTTGCAAAATATGATGGGGGTCAGGGTTTCCAAATTAATAAACAAAATGAACAATGTCTATGAATGGAGGGTTTTAATTAAGTTCACAAAGCTTTCCCCAAAGCCCATTTTACTCATTTTACCAAAGGAAGCACCAATTCATTTAATCAAAAGTCTTCTCTGCATTGTTAGCTGCATATCGGGACTTAATAAAACCCATCTGTTCAGGAAAAATTCTTTTTTGGATGACTGGCTGTAGTTGATGAGCAAGTAATTTAGTTTGCCTTTATCCAGGGCGACTTACAACATTTATGATAGAATCGGTTCCATTTCTTTTGGTTTTCCAATTGGAGCACTGGTAGGTCAAGTGACTTGCTCCAAGTCACACAGTGTCAGTAGGGAGATTTGCACCCACAAACTCTGGGGTTGAAGTCCAAAGCCTTACCCATTACAACAAACTGCCTGCCAAGCCAATATAGCTTAACATCTGAGTTCATTAATGAAATGGGCCAATTATTTGTACATTTTTGTAGAATCTTTAGCTTGCTGAGACAGAAGAAAGAGATTATAACCCTATTAATAGTTGAGTTAAGGAGAGACATGGAAATGGCAGAATTCAGTATATGGAAGAGACAAACAGCTGCTTCCAAAAAGCAGAAAGAAATTCTGTGGGGAAACCATCAGGACCCAGAGATTTCTGAGAGCTCATCAAGCTCTAAGCCTGCTTTAGTTCACTTAATGTTATCAGCCTGTGTGTGGAATTTTGATAACAATAAAAAGGAGCCATATCATGAATTGTAAATCAAAGTCTAAAAGCAGAGCAAAACTATTTGTAACTACGAATTTAACAAGAGCAAAGCATAAATGCAAAGGTCTTGTAGGAGAATCCACAACCTTGGACAACCACGAAGTGTACAGCTTGACTTTTATACCTCTGATCAGGAGCTTTCATATGCCAAACACTTCTGGATGACTCTACCCAGCAATGGCATAGCATCCATCACTTAAAAACACTCAAAATGGTGGTACTCATATGAAAAACAAGGAGAACACTATTTATTTTCAAAATCATTAAAAATGCATTAAGTTCCAAAACAAATGTGAACAAATGATTCCTTGTCTTCTACCACCCCTAAAATAAGTGTTATAAAATGTTAGAGGACAACAAAAAAATATTTAAAAAAAAACACAAAACAATCAAAACAAAAGTCTATTTATGACAGTAAAAGTAATGTATTTTTATAAAGCTTTGCAAAGTTTTTACTGAAATACTTCTACCTAGGTCAGAGATACATTAACAAATAATAAAGAAACAACCAGCCACTAAGACTGCATACATTTCCATAAAGAGGCCTTAAATATATCTTCACCAGCAAAATCTGCATAAAAGACAAGCACTTGTTAACCTTGCTGTCCAAGTAAATGTGTACAGTAGATATACTGGTGTTTGAATTCTTAGCATGTTATCTCATATTAACTTAGTTCATTAAAGAATAATTTAGCAACCCTGCCCAAATGTAACAGACACCTTTAATAGGTCAGCATTGTGAATTGAGTATATACAGTATGTGTCTATTCAACTAATGCTTTTAGCCTAAGTGACTAACCATAAATCAAGGGTGTTGTGTGCACGGGCAGGCAAAGTGAAATTCTCAAGGCCATGCAGTGAGTCATAGTGGGAGATTGAACCGCTACCCAGCAATTCACAGTCTAATGGTCTAGTCAACTGTAGAATGGGAGATTTACAGCTTCCATAGCTCTTGAGCAGGACTCTGGGGTCAGGTTTCTTTTCTTAAATGATGAATGTTGTCCTATTCGCTTTCTTCTGGATATCACAGTTTGAAGTCATAGTCACAAAACGCAAGCTTGTATCAATTTCCAGCTATAAATTGTGTTGATGTCTTTCACATTTATATGTACCCTGAAATATTATGTGTGTGTGTATATAGATATATTATATATATATATATATATATATATATATATATATATATATATATATATATATATATATGGTTGAAATAGTTTACTGTCAAATAAATGCAAAGAGTACACGACACGTGTTTCGCCCTCATTCTGTGCTCATCAGGTGTACACACTCCACTGCACTCCCTCTCGGGAATCGAACCTCGGATGTCAGCGTCAGAGGCGATGCCCCTAACGTTGCGCGGGTCCGAACACCATCAGACTAACACCAGCACTTTACAAAACACACATTTATTCACACAAATAAAGTCCGCCCAACACATAGTGCTCCCACCACCAATCACCCTCCACACGGGCTTTTCTCTGAGTCTCCGTGGGCTGCCTTTCCTCTCCACTCAGGAGCTTCGTCCTGCTCCCGCTCCCGACTCTAGTTCCCAGGAAGATGGACCCTTTTATTTCCACCCGGATGTGCTCCAGGTGCCTGATGACACTCTTCCGGCAGCACTTCCTGATGTGGCGGAAGTGCTGCCCTTGCACCCGGAAGCACTCCGGGCGTCCCTGGAAGGTCCTTCCTCCACCTTCCCAGGTGTGGTGGAAGTGTCGATCTCCCGGGCTCCATGATGCTCAGGGCACCCCATGGAGGTGGCCATGGGCCCCAGTGGGTTTGAGCCTCCTTGCTCCTTCCCCGTGGTCCCTTCAACATCCAAGGCGGTTGCCCCCTTGTGGCCCAGGGGACGTATACACCACCTCCCGGTCCTTCCAGGTGGCCCGGCTGGGTCTGGCCCCCAGCCTCCCGTAACAATACATATTATGAGCGCGGGTCCAAACACCATCAGACAAACACCAGCACTTTACAAAACACACGTTTATTCTTATAATAAAGTCCCACACAGCACACAGTGCTCCCACACCAAACACTCCCAACACGGGCCTCTCTCTCACTGTCCGTGGGCCACCTCTCTTCCTCCAGCCACTGGAGCTTCGTCCTGCTCCAGCTCCTGACTCTAGCTTCCCAACTGTAGGAAGGCGGCCCCTTTTATATTCACCCAGATGTGCTCCAGGTGCTTGATGACGTTCTTCCAGCGGCACTTCCTGGTGTGGCGGAAGTGCCGCATGAGCACCCGGAAGCACTCTGGGTGTCACTGGAAGGATCTTCCCCCATCTTCCCAGGTGTGGCAGAAGTGCAGAGCTCCCAGGCTTTAGGAGACTTGGGGTTCCTTTTCTTCTCTTCTGCTGCCTTCAATCCTCTCGGCATGCGTCGTCCACCTTCCACCCGACTCTGGCTCATCTTCTGGAGTGAGGTGGCCTCTTTTATACTGCACCCGGAAATGTTCCAGGTGTCTCTCAATTAGCTTCCAGCAGCACTTCCAGGTGTGGCAGAGGTGCTGCATACAAATTCCGCTCCTCTTCTGGCAGCACTTCCGGGTGTGGTGGAAGTGCTGCAGATCTGGCAGTGGCCATGGACCCCAACAAGTTTGAGCTTCAAAGCCCCGAGCCCGTGGCCCCGAAGCAACCTAGAGGGGGCTGCCCTCTCATGTTCCGGGGAATCAATTGCCCTTCTCTCAGTTCCTTGTTCTTCCAGGCTTCCCGGCAGGGCATGATCCCCAGCCATCCATCACAATATACATACGAGGGGGGACCCAAAAATAATCGGAAATAAATAAATAACCTAACAACAACAAAATTCCGGTTATTTTTGGGTCCCCAAAAATAATCGGAAATAAATAAATAACCTAACAACAACAAAATTCCAGTTATTTTTGGGTCCCCCCTCGTATATATGTGTGTGTGTGTGTGTGTGTGTATATATATTTATATATATGTGTGTGTATATATTGTGAAATGAACGGCCTCGACACACACAAAACGGTATGGGGTAGCCACCTATATATTGTCCCTGGCTGTAAAAGGATTTTGAAAGCGCACACATGTGCATTGTTTTGAGTCCAGAACTGAACTGACAGGATGTTGAAATGATGGCGGCTTTAAAGGCCAAAACCGGAATTGACGTCATCCGTGGCCGGAACCGGAAATGATGTCGTCCATGGGTCCTGAACCGGAAGTGACATCATTTGTGACACCGTGACCGGAAGTGATGTTATTGATGGTGCGTCTGGTAGGTTTTCCTGTATCTGGCCTGTATAGATAACTGAAGTAGGATTAATGCACCCCACCACCCCTTGGCCTGGTGGGTAATTGCCTCCACTTGGTCCACTCAGCTTCCTCCTACATGTACATGTGTGACAATATATATATATATATATATATATATACAGTATATAAATATATATATTAGACATATATAAATGAAAGACCTGTGGGTGTATGGAACAGTCTGCTCTGCTCTTGCTCATCCACAGCCACTAGATGGCGCACTTCTCACTATGAAAGACCTGTGTGCAAGAAATGCCACTGTGCAACAACAACGTCATGCTAATGACACAGATGTAGACACACAACATTGAAATGAAGCAAATGCAGGGCAAGGTTTGAAGTTTTCACTAAAAACATTGTCTATCTGGAGGTATTTACTCAAGACAAAGGTTAACAGGACTCATATGCCAGCGATACGGCTAAGGTATGGTATTGCCAGTGTCTTCTTAAGAATGCCAGTGGGACAGCAAGCACAGGTGGGCAAATGTCCTCTGTATTGGGTAATTCTTAAGAGTTAGCTGACGCCTCTCCAAATTCATGAATATAGTAAAACTGCTAGGGAGGCTTCGGGTTGCTTTTTGCCAACACAGCTAGTATACACATATACATATATAGTAGTGGGGCATATGATGAGGTAGGGCAAATTTTGAACGTTTGAGGTGCCAACTGTGCAAAATCCTGTTGAATTACAACAAAAGTCAAAACGTTTAAACAAAACACATGCTCAATGGCGCTATACTTGTATACTTGGGTCAATTTTTTTGTTAGAGTGGTTGATCTGTAGAGAGACAGACACACACACTCTCCCTCTAGCACTATCAGGTCCCTTTTATACTGTGCGGACCAGAAGGGGTGGGACATCTTTGGCTTTGTTGCCCTCAAGAGGCAGTTTCTCAAGGCTGTGATGGAATAAGGAGACAAGACTGTTAGCAACATTGCCTCCATGTCATCTCAGGGTGGTACCACATACCTTAGGTGAGCCCATTATATATATATATATATATAGTGAGTGCCATGGACGAAAGACAGGCATCCCTGTCAGGATGGAAGAGGATTTCTTGCTCAGACAGGAGGTCATACATAGTAGAAGGATGGTGGGATTGAAGACACGACCCGGTCAGAATGCCTTACTGTTTTCATCCCAGCAGGGAGAGATGTGTGATGCACGGACAGGAGCAGTTCATTCCCCCTCACAGTAGGTCTCATTGTTCCTCCAGGTTGAACAAGTTAAGATACCCGCAGGGTAGTATGGGAGTTGGAGCCCAGAAGTGCAACCCTGTCAGTTCTTTGGCTGTTGCCTCAGTTTCCACTTGACCCAGAAGTCCTCCGGATGCCCAATGCCATGATACCGGAAGTTTAGGCCACTGCGTCCCGACTCTGAATTCTCGAGGTGAAGCTGCGGGCAAAACTCACCTGGAGGAGCGAAAGGAGAGATAGATAGAGAGCACGTCCACTTTGTGGATTGTTGGGATATTTTGGCTGTATTCATACTGAAAAGGAGGAAATAAAATTTTTTATTCACAACCAGAGTTTTGAATTATATTAGAGCTGATATCATATCTACTATAGTTGTACTAGACTATTCTAGAGGAAAATATGATGCCATCAATGATACAATGAATTGCAACAGCAAACCTACAAGTGAATGAATGACTGAAACAGAAAAGAATCAAAGTCAAGATGTCAACCCCTCTGAGATACTGTGGAGGGATCTTTAGAAGATGTGCTTTTTTAGGGTTGTAAAGAGCAGGGGACCAAAAGTCTTCCGATAAAATAAAAGAGATGTATAAACTCTTACAGAAAACAATTACTTCAAGCAGTAAGTGCCATCTCATTGCCTTCAAACATGGGTTCTACAGAACAAGCTGCTGAATTATGAAGTGTGTTTAGTTTTTCCAGAGATGGCTTCTGCACGTTGGCTTATTTATGTTAAATAAATAATGACAAAGTACAATTTGTTATGCTTGAAATGTAATTTATCAATTGGTCAAGTGATTGTCTTGAAAAATAAAACAATTGGGGTAAATCCTTTTTTGCTGTACTGCATATTAAATGCGTATATCCGGTGGAGATGACCAGTTTGTCATTGTTGGAATTCCACAAAAATATCCACTATAAACTTCAAAATGACAGTTTCCTTAATAAAGAAAGAAGGTGGGTAAAATGAACACCTGCAGTCACAGTGGTCCCCATGACTGGCCTTCAGATCCATTGATCTTCTACTCGTAACTAGCTGGCCCAGTCAATGATAAATTGTGGACTACTGGTCTACTACAGAAAAGTAATCTAATTGAAATTAATGCAACAGAGTGGAACTGCAGTCCACAGACATGTCAATCCTGCTGGCACCCTGTCCTGGGCTGGTTTAATTTTTTGGGGGGCTATGCACCAGCTTCCAGAACTCTGAATTAGATAAGGCGTATTTGAGAATGCTATACTATTAGTATGCTCTGTAGCGATTATGATTAAAAGCAATCAGCAATGAGTGCGGTGTGGTGAGTGATCAGTTCAGGAAGCCCACAACATAAAAGTCAAACAGACAAAGGTGAACATCATAAACTAAAAGTAGACAAACATTAGAACAATGAAGACGAGAACAGGCCATTCAGCCCAACAAAGCTCGCCAGTCCTATCCACTTAATTCTTCCAAAATAACATCAAGTCGAGTTTTGAAAGTCCCTAAAGTCTTACTGTCTACTACACTGCTTGGTTGCTTATTCCAAGTGTCTGTGGTTTTATGTATAAAGAATAATTTCCTAATGTTTGTGCAAAATTTACTCTTCACAAGTTTCCAACTGTGTCCCCGTGTTCTTGATGAACTCATTTTAATATAACAGCATTGATCCACTGGACTCATTCCCCTCATAATTTTAAACACTCCAGTCATGTCTCCTCTTAATCTTCTTTATCTTAAACTGTAAAGGCTCAGCTCTTTTAATCTTTCCTCATAACTCATCCCCTGTAGTCCTGGAATCAGCCTAGTCGCTCTTCTTTGGACCTTCTCTAGTGCTGCTATGTCCTTTTTGTAGCCTGGAGACCCAAACTGCACCCAGGACTCCAGATGAGGGCTCACTAGTGTGTTATAAAGCAGTGTTTCTCAACTTTTAAGTATTTGTGGGCCGAGTTTTCATAACAGTTTTAATCGCAACCCCCTAACGTTTTTTTGAAACCCTAATAAAATTTATTCCTGTATTTTTTGCTGCCAATACACCGCTACAACTTTAAAATTTTCCTACGAATAGCGAAATTACGCCACATACGGCAACATTCGCCTTCTTTTTTGTTACTTCTGGGGCGTGCCCCACAGTGTGAGAACCACTGTTATAAAGCTTGAGCAGACCCTCCTGTGACTTGTACTCCACACATCAAGGCACTACATAACCTGTTAGCCTTCTTAATGGCTTCTGAACACTGTCGGGAAGTCGATAGCTTAGAGTGCACTATGACTCCTAAATCCTTCTCATAAGGTGTACTCTCGATTTTCCGACCGCCCATTGTGTATTCAAACTTCACATTTTTACTTCTAATGTTTCATACTTTACATTTGCTGACATCCAATTTCATCTGCCACAAATCTGCTCAAGTCTGTCTGCTGTCCATGTCCCTCTGTGATGACTCAATAGATTCGAGATTATCTGCCATTCCACTGTGGCAGCTGGCCCGGACACAGACAGGCAGACACCGAAGGTTCAACAACCAACACACGTTTATTCAAAATTTCTGTACAAAGTATCACACGACCTAGTGCCCCTGCACCAATCACCTGTCAAGTCGGCCCCTTTAATATTCACCTGGACATGCTCCAGGTGCCTCCCAATGAACTTCTTCTGGCCGGCACTCCCTGGTGTGGTGGAAGTTCCGGCTGTGCACCCGGAAGCACTCCGGGTGTCCCTGGTCTTTGTCCCCCCAGCACTTCCAGGTGTGGTGGAAGTGCTGAGGACCAGGGGCCTCATGTATAAACGGTGCGTACGCACAGAAATGTTGCGTACGAACCTTTCCACGCTCAAATCGCGATGTATAAAACCTAAACTTGGCGTAAAGCCACGCACATTTCCACGGTAACTCATTCCTTGGCGTACGCAATTTATCCGCCCGGTTTTGCAGACTGGCGGCACCCAGTGTCAAAGCAGTGCTACTGTTCCTGTGTGATCACCCTTTCATTCTTAAATCCACATTCCTGGCGCGGCTTTATAAATACACTGAAATTAACTGCATATTGTTTATTAGTGTAATGCATCTGATTGTAATTAACCTGTAGCAATATAATGGTCCAGGGAATAGCCATAGTATTCCAAATACCATAACTGCTTTAGCGTTGTAACTCTCACTGCATCTTCTTTCAGCTGATCCCGTTAAGGGTTGCCACAGCAGATCATCTTTTTCCACATTACTCTCACTGCACCACTCGGAGTATTTATATCACTGTATCTGAGTGGGGAATCACAGCAGCAGCTGATTGGAAAGAGAATTATCGGTACACAGCATGAAGCAGATGCTGCCTGAGCCACAGCAAACGCTTTAGTCCCTGTACGGACTCGCGGTTTAGAAACAGTTTCATCCCAAGAACTATAAAGGCACTAAATCAGTCCATCAAGTGCTCCTTGTAGAAATGTTTGGACTTATAAGTACAATTACCCCACTGTAAACTTGCACTACAGTTATAATATTGCACAACCTGCGCCACTTTATAAAGCGCGTATTTACATGTGATGACGGTATTCATTTCTAAGACGAAATGCAGCAAAACATGTTGATTATATTATACAGATAAAACTTTAACTTCATTTAAATAATCTGTATTGTTTATAATTAAACATGTGAGGACACGGTGCCGCAGCACTAGCTAGTTCAGTAATTGTTCCTGACTTGCGTTGTATTTTTGCTGGTGCTGACGCGACACTGGAAAGATAGACGGATATAATAATTAAACACGTACTACTAAGATATTTCAATGTTCCTTAAAAGTTTTGAAGAATCGAAGTTCTAAGCTTACAGATGGCTTCACGTCTATTACATAGCATATTGTGTGGCGATTGAGTTTTTGGAGAAAGAAAAGTAAGGACAGGAATTGGAGGTTAGTACGTTTGAAAGAGACAGTACTGCTGTGATAAATTATTTCATTGAAGGTTGCGCATGGCGCAGCAAGCCTCTTGCGTAAGACATGAACAAGCACTGCGCCACCATGTTCCCATGTTTAATAACATGCTTTCATTCCTATCATCATGAAAAAGATATCACGTATACATCTCAGTATTTTAATTATTCAGAGAGCTGTAATATCACGAATGTAATGGATTATGCGTCCTGTCGGAGAAAGAGAAAGCCCGTTTAAAAAGCAGGTAGTGATTCATACACACAGAGCACATAGAAGATCAAATACAGAACAAAGCATTTAACATGCCACTTTAGTTACAATGGGATTTGAGAAACTAGTAAATTAAACGATTTTAAGATGAAGTTTATGATGTTCAACTTTAATGGCAAAATAAACTATGTGATTAAAGTGGAAATTTCGAGATTAAAGTTGACATTTCGTGCTTTTTTCCCCACTGTGTGCCTTTTTTTTGTCTGTACCCTAATAAGCTTTCATATGACACTCAGACGGTGGGCTACGACTCGCTTTTTCACGGCGACTTTGATATGTGATTTCTTTTTTATTTCGGGCACTGTGCGACTTTGTGAATTTGATCTTTCGAGTTTTTCCGACACTCTGTCACTCGATCAGCTTTCTTTTGTTGATTATACCACTGTTTAAACCAACAAATAGAACGTTTTTCCTTTGCCTCCACTTGGTATTCGCTGAAATTCTTATATTTTCTCCCGTGCTTTTCCCATTGTCTTTTCACAGAAGGCTATTTATATTGATTTGCATATTCAAAGAAGCGTAATTCTGGGAGGAGTTGGGGCGGGACAGAAGGCGCGTGCACGTGCGTTTCTTTTCACGCAAATCGGGATTTATGTAGTAGAAGAACGTGAAAGTATGCGTGCGCACAGATTCCTGCATCTGGATTTTTCTGTGCGTACGCACAATCCCGCTTTTGTGCTTACGCCATGTTATAGTGTGAGTTCTACGCACGGCGTTATACATGAGGCCCCAGGGCTTTCCAGGCGTCTGGGCACACCCTGGCAGTGACCACGGGCTCCTATAGGGTTGTGCTTCTATGCTTCTTTCCTGTGGTCCCCATAGCCACCAGGGCGGTGGCCCTTTAGTGGTCTGGAGGAGACATAATCCTTCTTTGGGTCCTTCTGGGTGTCCCGGCTGGGTACCACCCCCAGCCACTCGCCACACCACCTATCTTGGTATCATCAGCAAACTTATTCAGCTTGTCACTTATATTCCTATCTAAATCACTTGTGTACAGTATATTAAACATAGCAACGGCCCCAGCACTGACCCCTGCTGGACATCACTCTTAACATCGGCCAATTCTGAAGAGGTTCCTCACACCATCACCCTCTGCTTCCTGTGTCGGAGCCAATTCTACACACATCACCCTGAACTGCCACTTCTTTGAGTTTGATGCCCAACCTCGCATGTGGCACCTTATCAAAAGCTTACTGAAAGTCCAGATAAATAACATCATAAGCTCCACTTTGATCGTATCCTTTTGTTGCCTCCTCATAGAATTCCAGCATGTTAGTAAAACACGACCTCCCTCTTCTGACTCCATGCTGACTGTTCAGTTAAACTCCTGTCCTTGCCAGGTGTTGCTCGATCTTATCCTTAATAATTCCTGCCATTAATTTTCCTGTGATGCATGTTAAGCTTACTGGCCTATAGTTGCTTGGATCTGCCTGGTCAGCCTTTTTATATAATGGGATGATATTTGACATTTTCCAGTCCTTCAGAATCTCCTCAGTGCCCACATACCCAGTAACTTTCTAAAAATATGTGTTAAGGGTTTATACTGCAAATGTACTCACAAGCCTCCTTAAGAACCCGAGGGCAAATATTATCTGGTCCTGATGATTTGTTTGATTTCAGCCTAACAAACAAAACAAGGTGTTGTCAATTAACAAGAGAAGAGATTCTGGTGGTTCTGCTCTATGATGGGCACATTCAGAAGGCCTAATAATAAAAGAATAATAATAATGTTAGAAAGATTGGGAGATACGAGAATGAGAGGGCTTAACACAGTAATTGTGATTAAATGCTGGCTAAATGTCTTTGCCAGGAGTTCATACAGGAGCCAGTTGCAAAAATCAAAAGGTCATAAAACAAAATCAAAAGCCGAAAAGTCCTGACTGCAGCTTGAAGCAAGAACATCAAGCAGGTCTGATTTTATTAGTATCTAAAAACTTGGATGCCAAGCCATCTTTTATAAGGAAACAGACATGATATAATGACAATGCAATATCCTGTCTCATGATCGGCGACGGCCCTGGAAACTGCTAACAAGATGGCAAACCAAAATACAAAATGAAGTGACATTCTGAAAACAAAAAGCGAAAAAAGGGGGAAGTAGCCAAGTTATTACACAAGCATTTTCTCGTTCTTGAGTCTTTCCTATGTTGTTAAGCAAACTTTATACACTAAAAAATTGACCTTATGGTTTTATGTCCGATGTCTGGAGTGATGTCATGTGCTTTTAGCCACACCCTAAGCACATGTAGCCACGCCCCCAACAGCATTAGAGCAACCTGCAAAATACCACCAGCGTTGGTATATAAAATATATATGCATAAACCAATAAATTATAATAGGAACAGTATTTCTAAATATTTTTTAATTATTAAATGTATTATTTGAATACTTCTAGGTCTTGCACTTACATAATAGTTCATTTGCTTTTGTGTATTTTCTCACTGAAACATGGCTTTTTTCTTCTGCTGGCAGTTATGGTAGTTTACTGCATTCATTTACAATTAATTTATCTGATTTTTTTTTTTTTTTCAGCAATGGTTTCTTTAAGTAACTTGGAGCCAAACACGACGTATGACGTGAGAGTTGCAGCTGTCAATGGCAAAGGGCGTGGAGAATACAGCAAAACAGAACACTTCCAGACCCTCCCAGTTCGTAAGTAAAATGCCCCACTTTGAAAGTTTTTTGATTCAACAATAGTAGTAGCATTAAATCATAAGAAGAAATCTGTGCAAAGGTATAGTGTTAATGGCACCCGCCATCGGAGATGTCTTTGGAGCAGTGCTGTGTTAGAAATATCTGGAGGTAGAGCTGCTGAATTAGTGATTTGACCCTAGCTGTCCAATATTCTTCTAATTTGATATTGCATTTGATACTAACAGTGAACACAATCATAACCCAAAATAAATTAATAAATGAAGTATTCATTCTCACCCAAGGTTTGTTACTGCTCAACTCCCAAACTGTGTTCTTTCGACTGGATCAATGCATTGCTTGTAACTTCTGACATTTCTTTAAATAAAGGAAATTGAATCAATATACTGCTTATTTTGTAAATGTATTTCTTATGTTTTGGCAGTTTTTTTTATAAAGAAACAATTTATAAATTTCTTAATTGATACTTTTTTTTCTGGTATTAGCAAGACTACAAATGTCATTTTCATTATTCTGATAAGGCAATTTTTTGTATATATATATATATATATATATATATATATATATATATATATATATATATATATATATATATTGTGACAAATAGAGGCACTGTCGACCCCTTGAACCCTCATACCAGATGTCAGACATCAGATAAAAGTCCAAATAATGGTTTATTATAATAATAAATGTGCACAAAGCACCACTACTCCACACTACTCTAATAAACAGTAATCAATAATCCTCCACTCCCAGACACGTTGCCACCCTTCCACCCCGCTCAGCTCATCCGTCTGGGATTTCCCAGAGTCCTTTATAGTCCATGTGACTTTCTATCACTTCCGGGTCAGGTAAAAACTTCTTTTCTTCATCAGCCCGGAAGCACTTTATTTCTTTCAACCATGTGACTAGGATTTACTTCCGGGCTGTATGGAAAATAAACTTGTCTGTGTCTCCCTGCAGCGTTCCCTGGTGGCCCCGATGTTATCCAGCAGGGCTGTGTATTAAAACTCCATAGTCCATGATGCCCTGCTGGAATTCGGGGCATCTCCACGTTGCAAGGAGGGCTCCATCTAGCAGCCTGGGGGTATTGGCCGGGATGAATGGCCGGCCATATCCCACAATATATATATATATATATATATATATATATATATATATATATATATATATATATATATATAATATGGCAAAATGCTACTATTTATTTATAAATTGCTTCTGGATTTGAGTGATTTGGGGCAAAAATTACCCCTGAAAAAAAAGTGGTTCCCTACCCTATTGGATTGGGAGAAGAGAACATCAGTGACAGTAATGGCAAGGAACACTTTACAGTATCTCAATAACCATAACATCATATTTTCATTTCTTCATTTCATTATTTCTTTCCAGTTCTTCCCAATTCCAGTTTTTCTGCTAAAACGTACCTGCTATCTTTCAGCTTTCCTATGACATTTTCTTATATTACACTACAGCCGTCTGCTAAAATCATTTAAATTTGTATTTGCCCTCATCAAGCAACACTCGATACTCCAGAACTAAAAAGCAAAAAAAAAAATTGGAAGTGCGCTCCCCTCGACTTACTCGTATATGGAGATGAAAGGAAAAGGTCATCAGGACCACATCCAGTTACGCAGTATTTCTCCAATGTCATATGTCTTTGTTTCTCATCATAACTAATTGATAATATTAATACACATTCATTTATCTCTATTTATAATCAAACTTTATATTAAAATGATATTTTCGCACTTAGGGAGGTCGAAAACGGTGGTGGAATTTATTCATGATTACATATGCATTATGTAGATTACTTGCAAAGTAAAAAGAGTTATACTCACCTAGAAACATAGAAAAAGTAGTAGTATTAGTATTGTATAATATTTGTTGTAATAAATTGCTATAGGTAAAACTGCATTTAGCTACATTCAATTATGATAATGATGGCGGAAATGAAAAAAAAAATCATAAAATTAAATGTTTTACCAGGAACACGACGGGGACGTATTATTGTTGAACTTATTGTTCCCATTACATCTTTATATTTCATGGCATGTTCAAAGTTTACACATTATTGTTAAACTGATGATACATAAATTAAAATAAAATTAATAACAGTTATTGAAAGAATAGGCATTATGTTGAACAGTTTTTAATATAATAATATATTACATTTATATTTCCATGATACAAAAAAACAGATGGTTGTTTAAATAAAATACTACTTCTGGATGTGTAATTTTTCTCAAATTTCATATTTGCTTTCTATCATTATAAATATCTATACAAAATCTGAATCATTTATCTGTAATTATAACCAGAGTTGACTTAAAAATTCACAAAAATATTCAGTTAAAGTACCATTTCCGATCATCGGAAGTGGCCCAAAAGTTAATAGGATTCATTATTTTTAATATAAAGCAGGTATACAAAATCTCAGCGACCAGGTCAAAGTGTTTTCAAGTTATCTTGTTTACACATTGACAGACACATCATTTCAAAAATGGTATTTTTGGACTCAGGAAGTCTAAAACATCAAAATTCATCAAAATCTCGAGGTCAAATTTTTTCATGATTCCTATGCTTTCTCTCTACTATGTATATGAAAAAGTAACAAGATCTTAGATTTTTTTTTCAAATTTATTAAAAATAAAAAAAAAAAACTGAAAGATTTGGGACTCTAGATCTGGACCCCCTGTTTAATGTCTAGTAAACTAAGGAAAAGTAATGATAAGATAGCAACATCTTTAGAAGTTATCACTACTCCTTTGAGCTGCTGATGAAGCAAAATGGTACTTCCAGAGTCAGAGCTCCATCCACATCCACCCTCAGTCCAAGAGTGAATGTTGACTTCTGGGTAAGCACTCGTTTAAACACTGCCAGTGGATTTCCACAAGCTTCCCCTCCATTCTACAACAACAGCCCAATATCACACAAGGTACGCCTCAATGGGCTTTAACAGGCCCTATTTTGTGACAGACCCCCATCCATGACTTCCTAGTAAGAGAAGCAAAAACTCCAGAAAAAGAAGAAAGAAAAATGGAAGAAATCTTAGAAAAGGCAATTCAGAGAGGGAGGGATCCCTGCCAGGCAGGTTGGGCATGCAATGGGTGTCAAACAATCTGGTAAATGCAACACACAAAACAACACAAGTAATCCTCTTCATAGAGCTAGATAGCCAATCTATCATGGCCACCTCAAAGATACAAAATTCAAAAAGAGATGATACCACTCACTAAATGCAGAACTACCACCTATAACAATACATATTTGTTCAAATACATCAAAAACAAAGTAGAAACTAATAAACAGAAACATATAACAACAATATCTGTCCATCAGCTCATTGTAGATCCCTGGCCAGATCATAGAAAAGCAAAAATTCTGCAGGAAACGTAAGCCATGCTAGTGACAGCGTTTTACCCACTTTCCCTAAACAGGTCACCCCTTTCAATTGTAGTGACAGCTTTTAAACAGAACAAGTACATGAAAAAATCATAATGCCAGTCTGTGGCGACTGCGTCATAATGGTTCAAGTCCCATGTGTTTCCCTTTCTTATCTTGATCCCATGATTCATATGCAAAAATATCTAGAGAAGAGTTATAATTCTCAACACTGCATAGGTGTTATCAATATGCAAATATAATTGTTTACTACTATAAAAACAATCTTTTATCACATTAAAAAATATTTCCAATATTGTTGTAAAAGATTTAATATTTTCACATTTCTTTCTGTGTTGCATGTACTAAGATGTGCATTTACTTTATATTACTTTATTGATAAGAAACCTAATGCCATTATCATTTCATTTGCATTTTCCATTGCCATCTTGTGTAATTTAAACTGATGATATACTAGCGTCCCTTAAGAAATCAGAACTGCCATTGTCTCTCTCTCTCACTCTATATCTGTTCTGCATTGTTCTTTACTAGTTCACGTGTCTGACCTGCTCTTACACAATTATTTAGCATAAAATGATGTCTTCTCCCATACATTGTATGGCAGAGTAACCACAAAGGACTGATACCGGTCTCATTAGCTGTAAAATAACAAAGACAATGAGCACATGGAGGATTATGACTTTTATATTAAGGCGGCAGGAAGTAGGTTGAGGTCATCAAGGCGGGACAGAAGTGAGGTCATCTGAAAGGCGGAAGTTAGCAAAGTTTAGTTTTCTGTGGTTCTGTGGGAAGAAAAGACAGAAGGCATCAGTACCTTTTACTAAACCTTTTCCTGGTGTTTTCACTCCCTGAATTGGACCCTTTGGCTGTCCCCTAATCTTGCGTGTGTGACACAATGTTATCCATTCCACATGAAAAACAGAATGGCTTGCATAATAAAAGCCTTAATTGCTACTAGTATTATTATAAAAATAAAATTTTTGTATTTTTATTATAATTTATAGATAGATAGATAGATAGATAGATAGATAGATAGATAGATAGATAGATAGATAGATAGATAGATAGATAGATAGATAGATAGATAGATAGATAGATAAAATATGAATTAACTAAATACAGTATATAGGTAAAACACTTTTAAAACAATAACGTACTTTTTAAACACATTTTTGTTTTTCATTATAAATCTCTTTATTACGGTTTCAAATAACAACTTGTATTAATAATATGCAACAGTTTTTCAATTCACCCTGCCCCTATTATTTTGTACTCAACTTTTATCCTGTAGTACGCACTGCCTGATCTGTGCAGCTCCGTCATGCTACATTGCCTGTTGCTATTTTACTGTGTCCAGTTTTGTACTTTTATGTCATAGTTCTCCTGAGTTTATTGCGCCTTTTTGGGCACTTGCTGTGTAAAATCTGCCAGTTCTTGTATTAACTGCTGCAGTAGCCCTGTAGGGTTACAAATCACAGTGTTTGAAATAAAGATACAGATCTATAATAAAGATTGATTGACTGATAAAGTCCTTTCAGTGTGGCTTTGGACTCTGCCATGAGTAAGTCTTGTGCCCCTGCCTTATTCACATTGTGCTATAGCCAAAGTTTTACATTTACATGTACATTTATTTGCTCATCCAAAACAACTTACAAAAGAGATCAACATAATCGAGTAAACATCGGTCTAGGGACAGTTTGGGAACAAAGTGTGACAGAACAAGGGTACATAACTGATCATCACAACTGAAAAGCTCTGAACAAGATACAAGCAAGTTACCATTCCCCGATTTACAAAACCTAACCACTTCCACTTAGAGAGAAATTCGCCAAACAGGAGTCTTCATATGCTTCTTGAACACATTGAGGGAGTCAGAGTTTCAAATGGAGGTCAGCAGCTCATTCCACCAGCCAGTAGCTACAGATGTAAAGAGTCTGCACTGACATTTGATACCACTCAGAGGCCATTCATCCTAAAATCTGAGTGGTCGCGAAGGTTCATGAGACATCTCAAGAATCTCTGTATATTGGTGCAGACCCACTGATGAGTGTGTAGGCAGGCATCAAAGATTTGAACTTAATACATGCCACCACAGGAAGCCAGTGCAGTGATCTGAGTGACACTTGCCCACCTCGGTTGGTTGAACACCAGACGCGCTGCTACGTGTTGAGTCATCTGCAGTGCCTTGGTGACACGGGCTGGTGTACCCGCCAGTAGAGACTTGAGGTAGTTCAGCCATGACAAGACCAGAACTGTTTATCCCCTTGGCTTTAGCCTCGACTCAAGTTTCTTTTCTTTCTATTTAATCATTTTGTATTTGTTTATTTATTATTTAGCAAACATTATTAATTCTATTTTATTTTGTCTTTTAATGCATTGATGAAAATTATTTTATTAATTGATTTTTTTGTTTATTCAGTTTTAATGGCTCATGTAATGTTGTGGAAGAGATCTCAGGGTGTGGGGCCCCTGACATCACATCTGGGGGTAACTGTCCCCTGTGGAAACACAGAATCCTGTTTTGGCTTTCTTATGATTTTGCAGATTGCTTCCATTTCTGAGTTCTTAACTGATGAATGTTGGCTTGTTATTCACGATCGAGGTTTCTGGTATCATTGTTTGCCTTTTAGGCTTAACTTTTTTTGATTCACCTTTTTGCTTGGTTATTAATTACAGGTAAAATTCCATTACAACGAATATTTTTACAATGAAATTTTCATTACAACGAAGTATTTTTATGGTCCCGACAGTTTCCCCATATGACACAAGTCTATAGAAATCTCGTTACTACGAAATACATTCAGCAGATACGTTCATTACAACGAAGTGACCTTGAAATGCCTGAATGAATTATCCAAAGAGCTGTTATTTCTGTGGTCGCAGCTCAGTTGTGCACAACGATCCCCAAACAGAAACATTGTAAATTTTTTTTCTTTCTTCGAACTTTTCTCGTATTTTATTTTTTTTTGCTGTTTTTGTTTTCGATGGTTTTCAGTGGTACCTTTTGCTTATTGCTCGTCAACATTTCAAAAACATCCACTGGAATTTAACTCATATAGAAATAGCAAACACGAAAAACAGTAACAGTTCATATTAGAAAAAAATATATATTTTTGCAGCTCTCGATTGTGACAAAAAGAAAAAAAGACGTTGTCGGTAAATTTGGAATTTCGCCATCGACACTGTCAACTTTCTTGAAAGGCCGAGCAAAAAAAGAAGAAAAATCTTGGGTTGCAAACGTATGCGAACTGCTGCATTTGAAGATGTCGAAAAAGCCATTTTGATGTGGTTAAGTGATGCTCGTTCAAAAAACATTCATATTAAAGCGGCACTCATTCAAGAAAATGTGAAGTTTCGAAACTCTCTTGGGACCTTCCACAACTGGACAACACTCTCGAAGAGCATCCCGAAGTGCGATCTCCACATCTGTGTAAGACTGTTTATCCATAGCTGGGGCAACAGCAGGCTCACAGCTCTGGGGCGGTTCTTCACCGAAGCAAACAGAAAAGATCTCGATGGGTGATGCAAGGAACATTGTAAATGCAGGGCACAGGATTACCAGGCCACTAACCTGGCCACGACCCTGTCTGATTGCTGTGTCTGTGTATAGGAGAGTGTCA
Source organism: Erpetoichthys calabaricus (assembly GCF_900747795.2). Classification (NCBI taxonomy): domain Eukaryota; kingdom Metazoa; phylum Chordata; class Cladistia; order Polypteriformes; family Polypteridae; genus Erpetoichthys; species Erpetoichthys calabaricus. The sequence goes on along the minus strand of NC_041397.2, from coordinate 293,888,553 downwards.
GATCCCGCTACAATAAATAACCGTGCTGTTCCTGTTTCAAGCTGAATAATGCTGGTGTTGCTAAAGTACTGAGACTCAGCTTCGTGTTTAGGGGTGTAAGACGGGAACTTATAGCGCGATCCCAATCTTTTTGGATTTGCCTCTGTGGCCTTCACTGCACTGCTGTGAGCCTGCTGTGGCCCTGCCCTGGCAACGAACAAACAGTCTTACACAGACGTGTCAATCGCACTTCGGGACACACTTCAGCTTGTTGTTCCCGTTGGGTGGGGGTCGGGGGGATCCCAAAAGAGTTCAGAAACTGCACAGGGGTGGGCAGGGGTCCCAAAAGGGTTCAGAAACCTCACAATGTGAAGAAGAAGAAAAGTATGCTTCGGCTTCTGACTGATAACTGTCGACAGCATGCTTCATCATTTAGATAATGTTTGCGTTGAATTCCTCCCACCCAATTGCACAGCAGCGCTTCAGCCATTGGGTTTGGGCATCATCTGCACCCTGAATGTGTATTATCGCAAGGAAATGCTGAGAAAAATTCTCGTCAGCATAACTTGTAGGCAGGAGGAAATTAAAATGAACGAGAAAGAAGCTATTGAAATGATTGCAAACGTCTGGACGCAAGTGAAAGAAAGCACTATAGCGACAAATACAGAATCTCATTACAACGAAATTTTCATTACAACAAAATATTTTTTAGGGCCCGGGCAGTTCATTGTAACGGAATTTTACCTGTACTTCTCATACAAAATTCTTCAAATACAGTATAAAGGAATTTGATTTTGTTATTTTGGGATAGGGGTTTGATGGTTCCCCTCTGTCCTTTTTTGATGTTTTTTCAATGTTTGTGTAAAGTGAAGTCTGCTTTTGACTTTGGGCAAAGGAAGATTTTGATTTCAGTGTCTCAAAGGAGCCCAATAACACTTTTAAAATGGCAATCCAAAAATGTCAGAGATGGGTAGAAAGCAGAAAACCAGAGTAATACTGAAAATCCTCAAAATTAAATACCCTAAGAGAGTGAGGAAATGTGAAGAAAAATATGCAGATAAAGTTATTATAAGTTAAATACTGATTACTGTCATAGTGGATGAATTATATTTCATCAATTGAGTGATATTATTAAGATGGCAAGCCATATTATTTTTCCCGTTTTTTTCTCATTTCTCTGTTAGGAGAACCCAGCCCACCATCAGTACATGGCCAGACATTAACGGGCAAGTCGTTCAGACTCAGCATTATTAAGCAAGATGATGGAGGAGCACCAATACTGGAGTATATCATCAAATACAAAAGTGTAAGTACAAATGTGCAAAGAAATAACTGTACAGACGGATACACAGACCTACCGTAAAACTGCCCACAAAAACACACAGGTGTCCTGTGCCTCATGAACAATGGAGACAGAAAACAAAACCACCGGCAGCCTTGTGTTTTGTAGCTTGCACTACAAGTCAGTTACATTCTGTGGGGACTCTCTGATTTTGACCCATAGGAAGAGTCATCTGGACTTTTTCATCCTTCCTCACATAACATTTGGAGATGATTATGAATTTATTAATTTTCTCCTCTAATTTGGGACTCAGGGGGACACCCAGAACAAAATAGCAGGTGACTGAGTTGTTAAAATGATCGTACAATATTTTTAGAGCCTGAATGAGTCTTAGCTTCAGCACTGGAGCATGGTTTCAGTTTTAAGAGTTGTCCACACTCTTATTTTGTATTAAATGCCATTTTAAAATGTTTTTATTTCAAATCTATATATATATATTGTAACAAGGCGCTATATAGGCACCTGACCCGACACAGGGACACGTACCAAATAAACAAAGACTTTTATTTTCTTCACCCGTGGGCACACGTCTTCCCTGTGCCAATAGACAGTCCACGAGCACTATTAAGCACCAGTACACACACTCTTCCTGAAGCTTAGTCCTCCTCCTCCCGACTCTGGCCCTTGAGTGGTGGTGGCTGGCCCATTTTATAGCTCACTCGGAAGCGTTCCAGGTGCTTGACCACCTGGTCCTAATTGCACTTCCGGGTGGGACTGAAGATTCATCCAGCCTGGCTGCTGACTTCATGCAGCTCCCCCTAGCGGCCATCCGAGCCCCCCAACTAGGCTGTGGAGGACTCCATCTCCCATGGAGTCATGCGACAGGTTGGGGGATCACCGTCCGCCAGGGAGGCTGCCACCAAGCGTCCCGGGGGAGGTATTGAGCTGCCCATGGTTGCTTCCTTGGAACAGATGCAGCAGGGGTGTCCCTGCTGGGCATGGGACCCTGCTGTCCACCACATATATATATATATGTGTGTGTGTGTGTGTGTATTGATATGTTCTAATCATCTATTGTCAAACCAGTTCTGTTAGTTTGAAAACGCTGAGCCTGGCATTTCAAGCCAAGGTGTCGCATGTTTAATGCTGGCGAGTGCATTCTGTCTGCGCAGGGCCTCTCATTTTGTTTTCTGTTTGTTGTGTTTTCCCACTTCCTTGCTAGTTGTTTTCAATTAGGCCTGACAATAATGTACACTTTGTACTCTCAGGTTCAGCAGTCATTAGTGCTGCAGTCAACTGAGGGGACTATAAAAGTGTTACTGTATGTTATGATTCTGTGTTTAATTTTACTTGAATCAGGGTTTTGTTCCCTTAAGAATGATTTGCAAAGTTTGGTCATGTGTTTTTTTTTTTTTTCTGATGTGAGCCTGCCTTCTGCTTTCTTCGTGGGAGACGTGGTTTTGTGTGCTCCCGTCACTGGTGCAGCCATCTTTATTACCATTGCTGGTAACCTGACACGATAATGCCAGTTGCTTTTCTCTGTATAAGATGGCAGCACCCAGCTCACATTATGTCCGGAGTTTGGATCAACATTCAATCACAAATAACTATACACATTACTCACACACAGTATCTATGGTTTAAACCAAAACCAAGTTAGAGTAAGACTTCTGCAACATTATTTTGACTTGAACTTGCAAAATTGATTTGCCTTGATCCTGATTTACATTGTGGCTTAGACCTTCAGTTTGGTTTGACTCTCTGGTTTCCTGACTGTTGCCTGCCAGCCCTACCATGCTTCTCTTTTTGCCATTTGCTCCTCTACTGACAATTTTTAGCCATTTCCTTATTCCTTTCTGGTTTGGACAGCTCTTTGCTGTGGCATTAGCTCCCTTTGCAGCTCTACTGTTGGCCTCATTTTAGCACTCGCCCCTTGTTCAATGCTCAACTCTTCAGAGGTACTTTGTTAGAACCGTGATACTAATTTTTGAAAATTATATACTAACTAGCTGTGTTACTCAGCTTTACCTGGGAAATTTCCTAAGATAATGGGCTTCTGTTATAGTGGCATCATTTAATAAGATGTATGCAAAGTACTACTGTGTGCAACTAACTGACTATCTATCTATCTATCTATCTATCTATCTATCTATCTATCTATCTATCTATCTATCTATCTATCTATCTATCTATCTATCTATCTATCTATCTATCTATCTATCTATCTATCTATCTATATTGTGACACTAGAGGGCACTGTCGCTCCTCTAACCCGACAGGAGATGTTCAGGACACCAGGTAAAATTACTAAAAGTTATTTTAACTCCTTGTTCATTCTTATAAATAATGCCTCTAAGCACCCCAGCCACCATATACAGGCAAGTAATAGTAATAAATACAATAATTATAAGCAATTCTCTCCTCCACACCTGCCAGTAAGCTCTGTCTTCTACCTTGCAATTCCAGCTTGCTTGCTGGTTTTACAGCAGTCCTTTATATAGTCCTTGTGTTTCTGTCCTTCCATCCCCGTGACTTACCACCAGGTCAGATGGAGAACTTGCATTTTCTTCAGCCCAGAAGTATTTTGGGGCTTCTGTCCCTGTGACTTTGGAGTACTTCCAGGCTATGTAGAAAGTAGAGACTCCCAGGTCTCGCTGCAGCATCTCCTGGTGGCACCCACAGTACCCAGCAGGGCTGTGAAACCAAACTCCAGATCCCATGGCGCCCTGCAGGAATCTGGGACACCACTATGCTGCAGGGAAGCCGCCATCTAGCATCCTGGAGGACGCAGTGTCCAAAAGAAGCTGCCTTCCCCCATCGTTCCATTCTTTGGGAGTCCCGGCCGGGTTGAGCTGTATATTGCTATATATATTGTGAAGAAATAAAGGCACAGGAGAAAATATTAAGGGCTGGAGATCCGTCACTGTATTCTGTGGTATGTTCAGGCAACAAAATAGCAATGAGACACTGGTCAGAATGCATAAATGACAATTGGCATCGAACATATCACAGACAGAGCTTTTATGGAGTTGTGACCAGAAGCACTATAGAGGCAGAGGAAATGAGGATGGCGTGAATAGGCTGGGATGAAGGTGACGTCATCATTGGGGCCGGAAGTGAGAATATCAGAGAGGAACATGGAAGTGGAGTTATTTCCTGCTATTGAGAGACCTTTTTCGGAAAACAAATTCATGTGGAGTCTTTGGATTTTCTGGTGAGGAAGAGAGAAAGGCATTTTGTGTATAAATATAATTTCACCCTGTAGCACATCCTGAAAAATTGTAAGCTTCAGTCAGCTCTGTAATCTTGTACTGTTACAAAGTTTTAGAGAGTTTAGATCCAAAGTAAGTGAGTCGTGGGTTCTTTTAACTTGTTACATACGACACTGACGTTTACAGGCTGCACATTTACATGGCACATCCAATGAGATGGGCATATTAATCGGGGAACATAATTTTGACAAAATTAATAACTGATGATTGTTGCCTTTGATATTTTAATTGCAATTATTCATTTCTATTAACAGCACAATGAAAAATGCACCTTGTCTTGCCAGCTTCATATGCTGTGTTCTTTTTACGCACAGTACAGTACAATCACAGTAGCACTGGGAACCCCTTAAAAAATTTACATCAAATTGTTAAATGCTGGAATAGTTGAAAAATGAAAATAATTTGCGTTTAATTTTTCTTTTTTATGAGGTGGACTTAAGGGTGTGTGGGGCCTAGGGATGACCAACCCCATGCGGGGCCGGTTACGTCAAACGCTGTTACTGGCATGTGTGGGCTGTAAACTTGTACGCGAATTTAATAAAAATAATCTTAACATACACCGGATTTTCTCATTACAGTATTCAGGTACATTTTTGCAAGATAACACGCTGACTTTATCAAAATATAACGATATCTCTTTATTATAAAAAGAAATCTTGGGAGGGAATCAAGGGAGATGAGACGTGATCTTCTCAGAAGACACTTTGACAAAAGGACAGCTGCTGTACAGGCTTTTAAATGATCGAAGTGCAGCGTGACAAGCAGAACACACAGCTCGCCAAGAGCAGCAAGCCAGCATATGATCTGTCCGTATCTCCTTAGCATTCGTTCAGCCACCCCCCATCCCCCACAAACCGAGCAGCAGAGACGCGAAGTGGCAAAAGGACAGCTGCTGTACAGGCTTTTAAATAATCGACGTGCAGTGAGACAAGCAGGACACGCAGCTTGCCAGCAGCAGCAGCAGCAAGACAGCAGCTGATCCAAATGCATCTGCTTAGTGTGCGTTCAGCCAATCCTCCCCTTCACAACATGAGCACCGTTATACGTTCATGAGAGAAAGAGATTTAACCAGGGCCGGAAATAAAGGACAAAGAGTAGATGAGAAAATAGAGCATCGTAAAGAATTCAAAAATGTTGGCGTGATACACATGTAGAGCAGGTTAGAGATAATGGAAGGAAAAAAAGGATAGGAAAGATCGCATTAACGCAAACAAACAGAAATTATTACTCAGTGAAATAATGGAACAGCGAAAAGAGATAAAATATATTGTTTGGATTTAAACTTTAGAACATTAGAACACTCTAGACGAGAACAGGCCAATTCAGCCCAAGAAAGCTCGCCAATCCTATCTACTTATTTCTTCCATAAAAACATCAAGTCAAGTTTTGAAAACCCCAACGTCTTAGTGCCTACCACACTACTTGGTCTCTTATTCCAAGTGTCCATCGTTCTTTTTGTAAAGAAAAACTTCCTAATGTTTGTGCGAAATTTACCCTTAATAAGTTTCCAACTGTGTCCCGGTGTTCTTGATGAACTCATTTTAAAATAACCGTCTCGATCCACTGTACCGATTCCCTTCATAATTTTAAACACTTCACTCATGTCACCTCTTAATCTTCTTTTCCTTAAACTGTAAAGGCTCAGCTCTTTTAATCTTTCCTCATAACTCATCCCCTGTAGCCCTGGAATCAGCCTAGTCGCTCTTCTCTGGACATTCTCTAGCGCTGTTATGTCCTTTTTGTAGCCTGGAGACCCAAACTGCACCCAGTACTCCAGATGAGGCTTCACCAGTGTGTTATAAAGCTGGAAAAGAACCTCCTGTGACTTGTACTCCACACATCAAGGCGCTATATAACCTGACATTCTGTTAGCCTTCTTAATGACTTCTGAACACTGCCTGGCAGTCAATAGCTTAGAGTCCACTGTGACTCCTAAATCCTTCTCATAAGGCCCTGTCAACCTTTTTATATAATGGGATGATATTTGTCATTTTCCAGTCCTTCGGAATGACTTCCTAAAAATGTGTGTCAAGTCAGAGACTTGTAGATCGTCTAATTTGTGTTGCCAGCGAGAATTAAAAGATTCCAAAAACATTGTTGTGGTATGAAGTCCAGTGAGACGGAGATGTTTAACATGAGATTCTTTCAAGTCATGCCCTACTTACAACTATTTTCAAACAAGACCACGGTCTTCTAACCTCAGTCGTGTGAATGCTTTTGGCAGACTCACTTCTTATGTTCTCAGCTCTTATAAATTTTATCAGGACAATAATTTTATATATTCTAGATGACATGTCAACAACAAAGCGAAGAAGAAAGAGAATGGACAAACATTTGAGAAAGTCGTTTTATTTATTAAAGAGAAATGATATTCACTCACTGGCAGTTATATATTGTGTCGTCACGATGAAAGTCCAAACACGGAATCAAAATTCAATGCGATCTAGAAGAGTTAATTCCAAATATTGTTCCTAGAAAAGTTGTAAAGTAAAAGTGAAAATAACACACATGTAACAATTCCCATGAAAATAACAATCTGTTAAAATCGTATATCCGTTATACCAAACCTGGGGGTGGGCGAGCGAAGCGAGCAGGGGGCGGAACCCCCTAGCAATCTATTAGAAAATATACAATTCATAATTCATGACAATACCACGACAGTGCGAAATGCGATGCGGTGTCATGCGAAAATTAGCAGGACCTCTTCTGGAAAAGTACCCAAATTCCAAGTATACTCTGAGTCTCGATATGCAGGTTGTCATAGTCATAACTCACATTGATGTCATGTCAGTCGATTATCATGTTTTTGTGCACTAATATTCTGAAATGTTTATGGCCTACAAATAAAATGTGAGTTTCAGTGTTTCGACAGGAAGTGTAAAATGAACGTAGAGGTATCATCATGAAATCTCTTACCTGTTTCCCGGTTCAGAGATAAAAATCCATTTTCTTTTTTTTTCCTACTTTTTTAATGATTTTAACAAAAATCCACTTTTCTTGCCTTCAGATTGGAAAAGTCGTTGATGACATCTTCGTAGTCTAATCTGGATGTAATGTCTTTTTCTATAGATATGGAGAAGCCAACCCAGTGACTAATGGGCTCTACCTATTTTAGGAAGGGATTATACTGGCGACATCTTTTCGGGCGACGAAGGTGGATTATGGAATGTTTTCAAAGACGTACATGTACGGAATTTGAAATTGAAGAGGGATTTTAAAAGGGTTCCTCTTAGAAGCATCTCAAATATACAGTATATATATATATATATATATATATATATATATATATATATATATATATATATATATATATATATATATATATATAAAATATTGGAGAATATAACTGCTTCAAATCTGCTTGAACAGGACACGTGGACCTCAAAAGCGGGGCCTCCTTAGGAGCAGGGCCTGGGGCGGTCTCCCCACTTTCCACCTCCAAATTGTTTGCTATAACGGTTCAGAACACTTACAGTACAATATTTGTGTCATTATTTTTAATACAGTAAATAACAGATATAAACATATCCTCTTTAATAAAATCCCTGTGTGCGTCCATGTGTCCGTGTGTGTGTGTGTCTTCTGGTGAAGTGCGCATGCACGGGGCACTCTTTAATAAAGGACATCATTGCTTGGGAGAGTGCTGATTGGGTATTTGCAGCCACGCACATAAAATCCTTTGCTGGGGAGACGCCACACATACAATAATCAGCTGCATGCCAGCACAGATTAAAATACTTGCTGGGGAACTGCACAGTACTTGCTGGAGAGACGCCACAGCCACGATTATCAGCTGCATGCCACACATTACATCAGTTCCTGGGGAGACTCTGCTGATTGCCCACTGTTGTGACAGAAAATTAAACGCATATTACGGACAAGGCAGAAGTACAGGAAAGGGCGGAACAAGTGGCAGAGTCACCGGCCTCTAGCAGATGCTTCAAAGGCCGCCTGACGCGTCACACAAGACAGAGAGGGCAGGACCTATAAAATATCGCACGGCCGATCCAATCGGATTTCAGTAAATGAGGTAACACCTAAAACATAAGGCACGAAAAATCCATTCGGGTACTGAGACGCGGAGACCAGCTTCCCCAAAGAGGTGGGATTAGTGTTTGTTGTTGTGCAAGTGTTCACTCTGAGGATGTCAGATTTGCGATTAAGAAGCTTGGCCCGGTAAAGTGTAAAGTGTCAGTCGTTGAAGGGGTTTTCCTAAATATACGAATTTTCATGATATTACAATAGGATGACTTTTAAAAGTAGATTTATTTTCGTGCACATAAAATCTGTTGCTGGGGAGACGCCACACATACAATAATCAGCTGCACGCCAGCACAGATTAAAATACTTGCTGGGGAACTGCACAGTACTTGCTGGAGAGACGCCACAGCAAGCTAAAATAAAGAGAGGCAGGATAGGAGATCTTCAAACAGACACAACACATCATACAACAGCCAAAGAGGAGAGGATAAATGTAATATTAATTATACTTACTGTATTGTGATATACATTTCTATTTTATTTTTATTATTATTTTACTTTAGGCTTCTTGCAAAAACAGAATGAGGTCAAGGTCCCTTGCCATTTAATATAGACTGTTCCTACTAATGTTTATGCACTACTGTTCTAGCGCCCGTTATTGTAAAGGGCTTAATGTCTAGTTCATATAATAAAATGCAAGTGTAGCTGCATTTGTCCCAAATTACCAAAGTTCTGCAGCTTTTAGTTTGCTTCAGGGAATAGTACGACGCATGTTCCAAATAATTCCACAGACTAAATATCTTTTCTTTAGAAGGTTTAGTAAAAATTCAAGGCAGAACAATTCTTGCAAAAATAGAGAAAAATTGATATTAAAGAAAGGAAAAGTTCTTGTCTAAGGAAGGTTCTGTTTTTCATTTCTGTACTTTTAGTTATACTGTATATTCGTATTACGTGTACAAAGTTCTTATCAAAACGGTCAGAAAAACGTATGCCATCTCCTGAATGCAAACATGTCTAACAGTCCATGCTAGCAGTGAGACTATCTCCTAACTGGCTTACTTAACACTCCATTTTACAGATATAGTAAAGAAAGTTCTATTTCGTATTAACTGACATGGGGTAAGGGGCTATACCATAATCAAAGTAGCTATGAGAAAATGACATTCTGTTGAAATTCAGCAAACATTTATATGAATTTAACATTAAACTTTCTAGGATTGGTTCTTACAGTGAGTATAACACAAACATTCCATCCATTCCATCCTAACTACAGGGTCACGGGGGTCTGCTGGAGCCAATCCCAGCCAACACAGGGCGCAAGGCAGGAAACAAACCCCGGGCAGGGTGCCAGCCCACCGTAGACAAATATTCCTCTTTCTTTTTATACCAAAACTAATATTCCTTCTGGAAAAATAGCCATCAACACCTCTTAACATTTAAAAATGTTAAATGTGGAAAATGTTAAACATGGGAATGTTAAATTGGGGTTTTGTGATCTTAAGAAAACAAATTCTGCATGTGTATGTAAAAACTAAAGTACATGATAACAATCTTAAATGACAGTATGTGTAAGATTAAGAAGTTAATGTGACTACCGCCTGATAGTTCTGGTGTATTGGTATAGAAAGCATTCGATGTAACAATATTAGTACAGAGCAAGCTGGAGAAGTATTTCAGTAGTAACACACCATTACCTGCTGCTAAGCAGTGGCGTCCCCGTTCTTGAGGAAGGTGTTGTAATGAAAGGTGCGCTCATTTAAAGATGCAGCATTGCAAGCATCTGCTTTTCAGCGTATATTCCTCATCGATATAATAAAGTGTAAAATCGGCTGTGGTTGCATAAAGCATTACTTGTTTCAGATCCATTGTGATTTGTGCCTGACATTTGGAATAAAGTGAATATTTGCAGGAGGAGATGATGAATTCTCCTACCCTGTCTCTTGTTCATTATTTTAAAACCTTCATTGCGCACACGATGACTGCTGTTATCGGATTTTACTTTCGATAGCCTGCAGTATATGGATATCCATTACTGTAGTGTAGACAGGTAGTTAATGGTTATCTGTATCACATGCGTAACGTTACTGGAACTTAGTGCTGCTTCCTTAGTTTTCATGCGCTCTGTGGCTGAATTTTAAATGTCACTATAAATATTAGCCTGCAGTGGTTTAACAGTTTGCACGAGGCACTTTTGAAAATATTTCCGAATTATGAAGGACTGTCTTCATTTTTATACTTAAACATCTAAAGTGTGTTTAATGATCCAGGTTCAACATTTCTTATATACTCCCCGTTTTTTAAGGAAAATGGCTGCAAACAGAAAAGTCATATATTCTCATTTTTTAGAAGATGCCCGCCTGAGATCAGACTCTTACAGATGTGTCTAACATTTAGCATATAATTAGTCCTATGATGTGAGCGCCTCTGTATTTGCAAAGCAGAGTGGGTGAAGTGGGTATATGTCATCAGTGCTGGTATCCTATGTGTTACACCGACATATTACCTTGAAGAGCGAGGAGCTCTGAGCAGTAGATTCAATCATCGCAACGCAATTTCTGTGGCTTCTCCATTAGAAATTCAAGTGTCAATATCTCTCCTTTTCAGTTTGCAGCTCAGCAATTGTTGAGTGGTATGTAGGGGTTGGGGTGGTCAATTGTAAGTGCCACAACCAGGGTCTGGGGGATGATGAAGCAGAACGAATAACCAAGATGAGAGCCGGTAGTCAACAGCCAGAAGCAGTGCATGCTAACCCCTGAGCATTGCTTCTTCCATGAGGTTCACCAAACCTTCTCTTTCCATTTTGCAGTGTAATCACAATCTCCTTTTTCCTGTTCAGGACACCACACCGTCTTCAGTCATCCATCCACCCTATCAGTCACTGGTGCTGTTTGCATGGCTTGTCGATCACTTCTGCTGTGTCCTTCATTTGTATAAAGGACTCACTCAGTGCAGCCGAGGGCATGTAACTTAGCATAATGTTAATAAATATCAACAAATAAAAAAGTACCTGCCAGCTACTTTTCTTTTTTTCTGTCATGTCACCAAATATATATCAAAAATGTTAAGGTATTTATGAAGATTATGAGGTATGTAGATTTTCTGCTGTAGGGGGGATTTACCCCTAAATATGAATATATCAAATATCCTTTCTTAGTGGATACCTACTGCCCTAGATGTATCATCCGTCCAGATTTTAGCTTTTTAACTAAACAGGAAATAATGTTTCTGTTGATGAGTCGGTGTGTGTACTGCTCCCCAAGCTGGCACGATTATAATATGCACTGCCAACATAAAGAGGCAGCAAAGAGAAAAACAAAATAAAGAAATGATCCGGGGCGCGAGCGACCAACACTGCTGTCCCTACTAGACCACCACAAGTACTGAAGCACACGAGCGAAAGCAAATGTTGAGTTAAATGAGAACTGGTATTATGCAGTAAATACGAAAACAAACCCATAGTATACATACAATACAATTTATATCTTATATAGCTCAAAATCACACAAGAAGTGCCGCAATTGGCTTTAACAGACCCTGCCTCTTGACAGCCCCCCAGCCTTGACTCTCTAAGAAGACAAAGAAAAACCCTTGCTACAGTGCCCCCCCCACAAACCACGAAACAAAACCCTCAACAAAATACACCACTAATACACAAATAACAATTGTGTGAAAAGAATTAATGAAAACAAGAGTCCCTTAAATATCCACAGTTATGCATGACCTTTTACAGTCTGTTATAGTGAAGGATACGCCAAGCCGTACCTCATATCCTGGGAAACATAATCACAAAGTCCCTAACGATAGCCCATCAGACTCTCTCCCGAATGATTTCACTACTCTCAAAAGAAAAAGAAAATGATTCTTCCTAAAATGAACACCAGGTTCCCCTAACTTTCTTTAGCGGGTAGTGTAGCTTTCCCTCATTTAGGTCTGACTTCTCCTTTTGATCTGCTGCTCTCTTCCCTTCTTCTCCTGCCACGGCTTTTTAAGAATGGTCGGCTCCTTTCCTTACAGTTTTTTTGGCTCTTCGAGTCAAGTATTCCCTTCCTCATGAACCATTGGCCAGCATTACAAATCCAGCCATTCCAACATTATCAGGACTAGGGAAATGACCCCCCACACGTACACATGACAGCTGTTACAGGTGAGTCAGTCAACATTGCATTAAATATATATATATATATATATATATATATATATATATATATATATATATATATATATATACAGTGGAACCTCTAGATACGAGTTTAATTCGTTCCAGCACTGAGCTTGTATAGCGAATTTCTCGTATCTAGAACAAACTTCCCCATTGAAAATAATGGGAATCCAGTTAATCCGTTCCGCACCCCAAATATATTAACATAAAAATCAATTTTCCTAACAAATAACACTGATAAATTATATATACTGTAGTCTACCTTTAATAAATAACACTGGTAAATAATATAACTGATTATTAAAAGAATCAAAACAGGTGTCCAAAGTGCAGTAGAGCATTCAATAAATGTTTAAATAAATAATCCTTAAAACAGTTGTGAAGTGGAGGTTTAAAATACAAAAGAATAACAATCCTTTAACACGAGGTTAAAACGTCAAAAGGATGCAGTCTTTAAAAAACAGACGACAATCCCCGGTGCTTCTTCTCTGTTAGCGTCTCAACTGCGGGCTCTGCAACAGGCGAGACACTCTTAATGCAGCTGACCTTCTCTACACCGTCCTGCTTCAGCTGTTTGGCTCGCCTGTTCAGCTCACTGTTCAGCTACACGCGAGCCTGCACTCGCTCGCGCTCGCGCTCGCTCTGCCTGCCTGCCTGCCGCAACCTCCGTTCTCTCTCCTCTCTTTTCTTTTACTTCTTCTCCCCCTTAACCGGCTCGCGCTTCTCTATATATGCGGGGAGGACATGGCAGCTGCAGCCCATCAGCCACAGGAACAATCATGGATGTGGGCAGTTTCCCACCTGTGCACTTAAGTGAGAAACGCAGACACCGCAGATCGCGGCTCGCAACTGCTACCACGCCCCCTCGCTAAGCTGAGAGCTATACCCACAGCCTGGCTCGTGGCTCGTTACGCGAGCCAATGCTCGCATTTAGATCTGAATTTTTCGCTCATACTTTCCTCGTATTTTGAATTTCTCGTATACAGAGGTGATCGTATCTCGAGGTTCCACTGTATATATATATTTATATACAGTATGTATATATATATTGTGACAGATAGGGGCGCTCTCGCTCCCTTGAACCCTCTGATCAGACACCAGACACCAGACAAAAGTCCAAATGTTGACTTTATTAATATAAATAAGTGCACAAAGCACCCTCCACTCCACAATTCTCAAATAACCAATAAACAAATCACAATAATCCTCCACTCCCAGACGTTTAGCCACCCTGCCTCCCAACTCAGCTCGTCTGTCTGGGATCTCCCACAGTCCTTTTAAAGTGCTTGACCCGGAAGTGTTTCTGATCCCTCAGTCAATGTGATTCTTAACACTTCCAGGTCAAGTGAAAACTCTTCTTTTTCATCCCGGAAGCACGTCATTTCTTCTGTCCATGTGACTGGGACGTACTTCTGGAGTGTAGGGAAAATAGTCCTTACTCCTCCCTGCAGCGTCCTCTGGCAGCCCCCATGGTATCCAGCAGGGCTGTGAATAAACACGCCATTGTCCACAATTCCCTGCTGGCATTCGGAGCACTTCCACGCTACAGGGAGGGCTCCACCTGGTGGCCTGGGGGTATTGGCCGGGATGAATGACCGGCCATATCCCACTATATATATATATATATACATATATATATATATATATATATATATATATATATATATATATATATATATATATATATATATATATATATTTAAAGTGGAAAGAGAGACCACGGGCACAGACAGACAGACACCGAATGTCTCAAAACACACACGTTTATTATAATAAAGAGCACCACAATGCCTAAAACAACCAGTCTTTTCAGTCTCTCTCAATACTTCTGCCGCCTTTACTCCTCTCCACCTAAGCTCTGTCTTCTTCCTCCCGACTCTGGCTCCTGAGTGGAGTAAGGCGGCCCCCTTTATACTGCACCCGGAAGTGCTCCAGGTGCCTCGTAATTAACATCCGGCTGAAGTGCTGCTTGCGAGTTCAGCTCCTCTTCTGGCAGTACTCCTGGGTGTGGCGGAAGTGCTGTATGCCCAGGCTCCGGAGCTGTCCAGGCGCCCCCTGGTGGTGGCCCTCTCGTGTCCTGGGGGAGGTACTGTTGTTGAAGACATGTCCATTCCCCCAGTCTTCTCAACACGCCGTCCCATCCGGGCAAGATCTCTGGCCGTCCATCACAATATATATAAATATTGTGGAATCCAGGGGCACTCCAGCTGCCCCAACTTTAACACAGACAGGCAGAGACACGAGTTCAGCACGGCACACGTTTATTTATACACGGGAAGTGCGTCTCCCTCACTCTCCTCAACAGCACAGTGCATCAAGCACCAAATATACAGTCCCTTCTTCTTCTTCTTTTTCTCTCCTTGTCAACAGACTCCATTCCTCCACAGTCAAGGTTCATCGCTCTTCTTCCCGACTCTGGCTCTCCTTTTAAGCAGACCCTGGGGGTGTTCCAGGTGGCTCATTAATGAGACTTCAAATCACTCTGTGGTGTAGTGAAAGCTCCATGTAGGGTTCAGCAGCTCCCCCTGGTGGCCCACACAGAACTCAACAGGTCTGTGCCACATTCCAACTCCCAACGTGCCCTGCGGGAATCGATGGTGGCACAGCCACCCAGGAGGGCTGCCCTCTAGCGCCACAGGGGAGGTAGTGCCTTGCAGATGCCATCTCCGCCGGTTCTTCCATTCGTGGCCACCTATTACTCTCTCTCTCTCTCTCTCTCTCTCTCTCTCTCTCTCTCTATATATATATATATATATATATATATATATATTCATTGCATTCGTAGTCTGTGTCACAATCTGATTGTATGGGTGGTTACCTACCAGGTAACGCTTGTGGTTGGTCAGCAAGTCAGCTAACATCCGCCACGGTGCCCTCATTTCAGTTGCGAGAAGCAGATCATAGAATGGTTGAAATAGTTTACTGTCAAATAATGCAAAGAGTACGCGACACGTGTTTCGCCCTAATATAAGGTATATATATATATATATATATATATATATATATATCTTTATATACTGTATAATACGCTACCGTGGCTGTTCGTTTGTCTGTCCAGGATTTTAAATCACCTGTAGCTTGCAAACCGTTTGACCTATTGACCTGAAATTTGGTACACATATACTACGTGATGTCTACTATCCGTTTTCAGGGTGATGATTTTTATTACTCTTTTTATTTTTATTTTATTTTATTGTAGAATCAACTCTCGGCAGCGCGCAGCAGGGTGGCAGTGCGGTGCATGCGTACGTGCATCGTTCTCATTCTCTACCACCTTCGCGGTCACTTCCCCTATCTCTTCATATCTTTAATCATTCTTGAGGCAGATTGAAAAATGAAGTAAAACGTACTAAGTAATTGCAACTCGAAAACTAACTTAATCAGTTTTAACGCGAAAAAGATGCCGACGAAATAAGAGAAGCAGCAGGCTGCTAGGGTGGAGTAAAGAAGAGCTGCTCAGGAAGCAACAAGCGCATCAACCTCTGAGCAAACGAATGGTAAACGTACAGAGAAAGAAAGAGGAGGAAAACTAGGAATGCTCAAGTCAAGTGAATTCACTGCATGTTATTGTGCAGTACGCCGTTACTGGTATTTATATATTTATTTATATATATATATATATATATATATATATATATATATATATATATATATATATATATATATATATATATACGGTATATATATATATTAAAGTGCATTGTGCTCTGTTTCTTTCCGAAATTTTTCTGATGTGACTCTTGCTTAGTTTATTGGGGCACGGTAATTTTCAGATTAGAGTTTTGTTTCGTTTCTGTTTTGCTTGTTAGTGGCCTTAGCCCGCTGCTTTAGTTTTGCATTGGCCCCTTTGGCGTGTGGTTCATTCAGTCATTGGATTATTATTTCTTTTTTCTTAGTTCAATCATTTATTTTTACTTTTATGAATAGGTTTCTTTGTCCTTCATTGTTTGTTATTGAACATAAAGTTTAAATTTTTTTCATAACTGATATTTCTTGTGGAGTTTTGAAAAGATTTTGGTCTTCACATTCTTGGAAAAAAACTCCTAACACACATTGTGATGACTCTGAACAGACAATTCAAACAAACACACCACATGGTGAGACAGAGCATATAAATTATGAATATACAGTAGCTGTAATCCCAGAAGTCAAGGAAACAGTGCTACAGATCTATAAGGTCTGGAAACAATGCTTTATATTGTGAGTTGAAACAACAAACACATAAACAAATCTTCCCTTTGTAATACTGGAGTTCTTTCTAATCCTATGTCTAAACAGGTTTCTTTCAAATAGCCCTTGCACCCACAGGTTGAAGCAGTTCTGGAAATGGAGACCTTTCAGTTAGCACTGCTGCAACACACCCGAAATTTAGAGTTGCATCTTTATGACTAAAGAAAGTATACCATCACCGGTACCATGAAAAAATTCTACCACCAGTACAGATTAGCAGGGGATGCAGGGAGAATTTTAGTCAGGGGACAGGCATGAAAGAAGACCAGGGCAAAGCAAAAATAACTGCATGTCACAACCAAAGCATAAAACAGAAGCAAGGAACACGTCCTAATGCTGAATTGTTTACGGGTGCGCCTTACAGCAAGAGGATGGACGAAAGTTATGAGAGAGATTCAAAAAGTGAATGCTAAGGCATGGGTGCCACCATCTTATATAGGCAGGCTATAACACATCACATAACGTGCAATGACTCTAGTAGCAGTAAACAATATGGATGTGGCCATCAAAAAGAAGTACAAAATGTCAAAAAAAAAAAAAAAAAAATATTTTAAAATGACTAACTGAAATAAACCAAATGAGCTAAACTGTCTGAACTAAGGCAGATAATACTAATTGGACCATAACATCAGGTGAATGTGTACAACCCAAAATGTTCATGTACACAAAATCAAACCTGTCTTAAATCTTCCTGCTCCACTGCTTCAGCTGCCACCTCTTAAGATTATATATATTATATCAGCAGTTATGAGGCGTCATCAGTTTTGAGAAGCGCTCAAAAATTAAAATCATATGTGTGTTAAGTTCAAAAAATCAGTAAAAATTTCAGAGAACAAGAATAATTTATTGACTACACTATACATATCTCATGAGTCCATTTGGCATAGGTCAAATATGGTGCGAAAGTGGACACCTATGGGCTACAACATGAGAGCTATTTTGAAATTGATTGTAATATAAGACTTGTTCTAAGAGCAAAAATCAAATACAGGAACAGAGAAACTTACCTTTGAAAATAGTAAGGGATAGATAGATAGATAGATAGATAGATAGATAGATAGATAGATAGATAGATAGATAGATAGATAGATAGATAGATAGATAGATAGATAGATAGATAGATAGATAGATAGATAGATAGATATGAAAGGCACTATATAATAGATAGATAGATAGATAGATAGATAGATAGATAGATAGATAGATAGATAGATAGATAGATAGATAGATAGATAGATAGATAGATAGATAGATAGATAGATATGAAAGGCACTATATAATAGTGTACCGCAGCTGTCCTACTCTTTGTCTTTTATTTTTGGCCCCAAGCGTGGTTAAATCTCTTGGCACAAAGTCTTGTCTCATGGGACGTGAGTTCTTGATATTTTTTTATTTTATAATTTAAAAACGGAATACGAATCTGAAAATCTAGCAACATCACATTAAAGTTTGATAAATTCTAAAAAGAACAATACCAAACATATATATGTAGGTTTTAAAATAAGCCCAGTTTAAAGCGTGACAAAAAACATCACATAAAATCGTTGCACAAAATTGTTGAACTTTTAGGGTTAGGATTTTATATTTAAAAAGTTGATTACTTGCTTTGTATTTTTTTTCAATTACGACTCCTGCTAAAAGCAAACTAATTAGTTTGATTTGATTGAATTGCAAATATTTAAAAAATGAAAACCGAGTTACAGACTCCAATACTGTTATTCCTATTCAGACTTAACTTAAGTTTTTGAAAGAGTTAGGCATTTTCACAAGGTATTAGATGCATCTGTTGGAAATTGACCAAAGCTGAGACTGCAAAGATGCTGAACTTGCACTTGCTAAGCGAAAAAAAAATTAGAATATTTTAAATGTAAAAGGTACCTCTCATCATGAGGGAAAGGGCATAGTGTGTCTTTGTAGATGAAACAAGGGCATCAAGGTAAAGCAGAGTAAAGGGAAGTCAAATCCATTAACAAAATTGAAATCTCAATATCAGTTGATTGCAATATGAGAACATAAAGCACTAAAACACAATATCCATTTCAATAAAGTTTGGGCATAAGGCACACTCCAGACTGATTAGCATACTCCCTGAGCAGTGAGAGATCAAGGTCCTTCCTTGCCGTCCCGGAATCAATATTCTTCATTTGCTTGAAATAGCAGTAAAGGAATGTACCGACTAAAGTGTCCAGCCAGCACAAAATGTGGACAGTATACTGCAAAGGAGCGGAAAACAAAACCTTCACCTTACAGCATTCTCAGAAAAATAAACCTGTGAGGTGTTGTCTAGATCTGGGCCTGGACGGATACCCAGGTATCCAGCTCTCATTCCCAGGCTAAGGGGTGAGAGATGTGGAGGCAGTGGTGACCTCAGGGCCCTTTAAAGTTCACCTTGCAGTTCCAGATCTCTGCTCCTTGCACTTGACGTTGAGACCTTAACAAGTTTGGTTACCTGGTGGAGGCCACATTTTCACAGATCTGTGGTTAACCCTGGTTAGCCCTTCAATGAAAGGCCTAAGGTGATAACCCCACCTGAACCTATGAGACTAAAAAGATATAAGTATTGAGAGCACACTGATATTATAAGCGTTTACTGTACTTATTAAAGTGCAAGAATAACATTCAAAACTAACAAAATTAAATGCAAAACTTAGTATTAGAAAATTGATATTCTTAAAGCAATTTAGCATTGATGATTCGGTCCTTGGGTGGCACGGTGGCACAGTGGGTAGCGTTGCTGCCTCGCAGTAAGGAGACCTTCCCGGGTCCTCCCTGTGTGGAGTTTGCATGTTCTCCTCCTCCCACAGTCCAAAGACATGAAGGTTAGGTGCATTGGCGACAATCCTATAAATTGTCCCTTGTGTGTATGCTTGGTGTGTGTGTGTGTGTGCCCTGCGGTGGGCTAGCACCCTGCCCGGGGTTTGTTTCCTGCCTTGCGCCCTGTGTTGGCTGGGATTGGCTCCAGGAGACCCCCGTGACCCTGTAGTTAGGATATAGCAGGTTGGATAATGGATGGATGGATGGATTCGGTCCTTCTTCTTTGTCCTCAAGATGACTTCTGCAATATTACAAATCTCATTCTGTTTATATAGGAAATATTTTTTGCCCTAGTGCCCAGATCCTTTCATTCATTGATTCAATTGTGTCCCACCCTGGACCTTCCCTTCTCTGTGGTGGAGTGCCAGTTTCCTTCAGAATCGGTATCAAAATCACAGTTATTGGCCAAGTATGCACACGTACAAGGAATTTCACTCCGGTGTTGGTGATTCTCCAAGTATACAGTAAGTCAGGTAATCAACATCCACACAACTGTTAATCACAACCCTGTGATGAAAATCAAGACAGAGAATATATCTGTACATCTAAAAGGCAAAACCCTCACTTACTCATCACTAATTCTCACGCTTTCCATATAGGTGGGAAGCTGAAATTTCACCTTGCAGTGTACTTGCAAAAGTTAGGTATGTTTCATGTCCTATTGCAACACCAAAGTGGGGGAAACTGGTGTACCCCCTAAAATGTATATATACAGTAGATAGGGGAATTCCCTCCTCACTATTTCTGCCAGTTCTAATATACATAGGAAGCCCAAATTTCCCATGCTCATTCTTTACACTGCACTTACAAACGTTAAATATGTTTCATTTCGCGCCGTGCCCCATAACAAACTTTCGAAAATAACGTCTTCTTTTTGGCGGTTCTCACCATTATGTTGCAAGGAACTTTCGGAACTGACCTCTCCTTTTTGGCGGTTTCATTTCTTATTTCCAATAACAGAGGATTTATTACATGGCAGAGATGCACACGGGCCACCCCCGGTCCCCCTTCCCTTTTCCGCACACCTACGACATGGTTGGCTCCCTGCCTATATACATTAACGACATCCTACGCTCATGTGCCTCCTCACTCGCTTCCTTACTTTCCTCAGCTGTCCGTTGTGCTCACTGCTCCCTTCTTCTTTACTCCACCATTTCAATGCTGTTATTGTTCACTTTGCTTCACATCTTCCTGCTGGTGACACCTGCCTTTTCATTTAGTTTCTTCACACTCTTAATCCTCCAGGCATGCCTCCGCATACTCTACTTTTGAAGGCCGGCGCAACAATGATGCTACTATGAAACTTACAACCACCAAACCTCAAACCAGGCTTCAGATCAAATCTCTGGACAAGAACCTCATTAAGGTAACTGTCTTCACTGGAACTGGCTCAGGGTAGACCCTCTCATACCCTCTGACCTCCCTTTCCAATTCAAATGCCTCCAATTTGCAGTAAGGGTCTGTTTCACTATGACAATAAATAAGTCACAGGGCCAGACTCTAAAAAAGGCCACCATCGACTTGACACAAGATTGCTTCTCACATGGCCAACTGTACGTTGCATGCTCAAGAGTAAGCTCAGCAGACAGCTTGGTCATTTTACAGCCCGAGGGCAGAACTGCAAACGTCGTTTACAAAGAGATCCTTACATCCTAAAAATGTGTGAAATTTTCATACACAACATTTACAATCATAAATTAACCTCTTTACAATCATCAACTTCACTCTCAATACTAAAATAACCCTACCACAATTACATTGACAATCATGTTACGTTATTTTTAAAATGTTTCCTTTTCTTTTTCATAATTTCTTTAACATGCTACTTCTCCGTGGCGATACGCGGGCATTTTGCTAGTATATATATTGTGAGACCCGGGTCCGAACACCACCAGACAGACACTGCTTCTTTATAAACCACACGTTTATTTGCACAGTTCTTGCACAACACACAGTGCCCCCAGCACCAATCACTCCTAACACGGGCCTCTCCCAATGTCCGTGGGCCGTCTTTCCTCTCCTCACGGGACTTTCATCCTTCTCCCACTCCCAACTCCAGCTCCCTGATTGTAGGGAGGCGACCCCTTTTATTTCCATCCGGATGTGCTCCAGGTGCTTGATCATGTTCTTCCGGAAGTGCTGCCCTTGCACCCAGAAGCACTGTGGGCGTCGCTGGAAAGATCTTCCTCCACCTTCCCACCTTCCCGGGCTCAACGAGGCTCGGGGCGCACAGTGGCAGCGGGCCCTAATGGGCTTGAGCCTCCTTGCTCCTTTCCTGACGTCCCCTCCACATCCAGGGTGGTTGCCCCCTCGTGGCCCGGGGGACATATAAGCCACCTCCCGGTCCTTCCAGGTGTCCCGGCTGGGTCTGTCCTCCAGCCTCCTGTGACAATATACAGTATATATATGTACTAGCCGACCCGCGGCGTAGTATACACCACATAATTATGTATTGATGGGTGAACACTTCCTGAACAACACAGTTGTCCAAATGGGGTGAGTTTGAGGATATGACTGTGAGTGAATGAAAAGATGGAACTCTGGAGAGGGCAACATACAATTGTCCGTGACTGAAAACTGGTTTTGGCAGATACAGGCATATCTTTTTGAAAGTCTGACCCTGTGCCTTATTAATTGTCATTGCAAAGGCCAATCTAACAGGAAGTGTCTGCGTGTAAAAGTAAAAGGCAGATTTGAATCTGATGGGGTCAGGGAAATCCAGGGAATAAGGACAGTTTGTGAGGTAGCAGCTGCGATAGTTTTACACTCCAGTACATTGCAGTGAATGCTGGTAACAGTCAGTCCAGTGCCATCACAGAGACTTCTTGCTGGCATGAGGTTTCTGAGAAGCATGATGACTGAACCAATTTTAATTTTGAGTTTATGCGGAAGCATGCCAGTGGGAGTAAGACTGCTAAGAAATTCTTCGGGAAATGAAGGACGTTCTCGGAAGTGAATGGTGATAGTAGCTAGAAGTATTTGGGACATCGCCACAATTTCTGCCTCGCCACCATAAACTCTGGAAATATTCATATAGTCAGCGTATTGTTGAGCAGACTGTATGACTACGCTTCCGTGACTAAGAACAACGGACAGCACATCACCGAAGTTATCCCAATGTTGGCAAACAAAGGGTACAGCCATGTTGCGAAGTTCGAGAGCAACAGTTTCGTCTATGAATTTTTCCAGAAATATCCGACTGGTAGAAAGAAACAGTTACCTGATGCAGGAATTTGTATAACATTGAAAGAAGAGTTGTTTCCATGAAATACATGTGAAGTGGTGGCCATGTTAGGAAAATGAACAGTGGTGCATGTGGACTGTAGCACAGAGCAAAGCGACTCAAGATGTGCTTGGTGAGGAGCTGGGGGCGGGCACATGAGCAGGCAGTGTGCATGCCTCGAGAGAGACGGTGGACGCGGGAGGAGGGTTACAGTTGGCGGGCGGGGCTCTGTTGTGCGTACCCCATACGCACTGTCTGCTCATGCCTCGAGAGCGAGGGTGGACGCAGGAGGAGGGTTACAGTTGGCGGGCAGGGCTCTGTCGTGCGTATCCCATGACGCGAGAGGAGGGTTACAGTTGGCGGGTCGGGCTCTGTCGTGCGTACCCCATGCGCACTGCCTGCTCATTCCTCAAGAGCGAGGGTGGACGCAAGAGGCGGGTTACAGTTGGCGGGCGGGGCTCTGTCGTGCGTACCCCATGCGCACTGCCTGCTCATTCCTCAAGAGTGAGGGTGGACGCAAGAGGCGGGTTACAGTTGGCGGTCGGGGCTCTGTCGTGCGTACCCCATGCGCACTGCCTGCTCATTCCTCAAGAGCAAGGGTGGACGCAGGAGGCGGGTTACAGTTGGCGGGTTGGGCTCTGTCGTGTGTACCCCATGCACACTGCCTGCTCATGCCTCGAGAGCGAGGGTGGACGCAGGAGGAGGGTTACAGTTGGCGGGTGTGGCTCTGTCGTGCATACCCCATGCTCACTGCCTGCTCATTCCTCATGAGCGAGGGTGGACGCAGGAGGCGGGTTACAGTTGGCGGGTCGGGCTCTGTCGTGCGTACCCCATGCGCACTGCCTGCTCATGCCTCGAGAGCAAAGGTGGACGCAGGAGGAGGGTTACAGTTGGCGGGCGGGGCTCTGTCGTGCGTATCCCATGACGCGGGAGGAGGGTTAGAGTTGGCGGGCGGGGCTCTGTTGTGCATATCCCATGACGCAGGAGGAGGGTTACAGTTGGCAGGTGTGGCTCTGTCGTGCGTACCCCATGCGCACTGCCTTCTCATTCCTCGAGAGCGAGGGTGGACACAGGAGGCGGGTTACAGTTGGCGGGTGGGGCTCTGTCGTGCGTATCCCATGACATGGGAGGAGGGTTAAAGTTGGCGAGCGGGGCTCTGTCGTGCGTATCCCATGACATGGGAGGAGGGTTAAAGTTGGCGAGCGGGGCTCTGTCGTGCGTATCCCATGACGCTGGAGTAGGGTTAAAGTTGGCGAGCGGGGCTCTGTCGTGCGTATCCCATGACGCGAGAGGAGGGTTACAGTTGGTGGGCGGGGCTCTGTCGCATGTACCCCGTGGTCGGACGACTTGGTCGATTATATATATAGATGAGCATGCAAAGTGTACAGTAGAATGCAAGTCACTGCAAGAAACGCTGAAATTAATACTGAAAAATAAGAATTAAGAATATGTAAACTGAATTGCAAAATCCTGGGAAGCCTGGGGTGTGCGGTGCCCAGCCTGATTAAGCTGATTTAACAATTTGTGAGTCTGATGGCCTGTGGGGGCAATAAC
This sequence comes from Erpetoichthys calabaricus, assembly GCF_900747795.2. NCBI lineage: Eukaryota > Metazoa > Chordata > Cladistia > Polypteriformes > Polypteridae > Erpetoichthys > Erpetoichthys calabaricus. Next base: position 293,864,059 of record NC_041397.2, on the reverse strand, counting down.
ATTCTTATATCTACTTGCTGTAGTGTTTATTAATCTTTAACGCCTGGCCAATGGAAGAAGTTTAGAAAGGTCGTGGCCAGGATCTGAGGGTTCCATGATGATTTTCCCTGCCCATTTCATTACTCTGAAACAGTACAGGTTGTGACGGTGTGGGTCGGCCCCCCGGTACGGGGTCCCAACCAGGAGCCTCTTCAACCTGCCACCGCCCATAATCATGACCGGGATGAGCTGAGCAGATGAGGACAAAACAAACATAAAGCAAGGGGATGGTGTAAAGGTGCTCAGTGATTTTATTAAAATAAACAAACCAAAATAAGTGTCCAAAAAGTGCAGCGCTGAAAAGTTCGATAAATAAATAAATAATCCATAAAAAGTCAGTAACGGTGGAGGTTAAAAATGATTCCAAATTAATATCCATAAAACAAGGTGAAAAAAAAAAAAACACAGGCAGGAAGCCATCTTTAAAACACTGAATGAACCTTGTTGCCCCTTTTAAACTGACTTCTGTTTGGCTTGCCCCTTTCCGGACCTTGCAATCCAAGGAGGTGTTCACCAGCAGGCGCTGACAACTTTCTTCTCCTGACCGACCCCCCCCCCCCCCCCCCCCCCCCCCGTTTTTCAATCCTACGCCATCTGCGGGAGCCACCAAGCCCTGCTCTGCGGCCACTGCCGCCTTTCCAGGCTCCACCCGGTGGCTCTGTTCTCTCATTGCTGCTGATTGGTTCCCATCTCCCGGCGAAAGCACATTCCTGAGCATAATAATGGTCACTCCTGCCACCCTTTAACTCTCTCTTCAACGCTGGCCACACACGCTCTTCCCTGGGGCTCCATACCGATCCACCTGCTTCCTTTCTTCATGCTGGCTCTCTCTTTCTCATACTCCTGCCTCTCTTCTTCCTTTCTTTCTTTATCTTCTAATCTCTCTTTTTCTTTTCCTTTTTTTACCTCCGAGTTCCTGCACTCTTCTTTTATATGCTGGGGAGCGGTTGCAGGTACAATAGCCTGATTGCGGCCCCAGGCTGACAATGAGACAATCAGACCCGGTCGCACGTGCAACACATGGCCAGGTGACCACCTCGCACCAACCCAGAGACAAGCCATCCTCGCAGATAATTGCTCGCTCCTTCTCCACTCCTCAGCGTGAGCGTGTTCATTGTTTATTTATTAAAACAGCCAGTTTATTTGAGCTGTGGTCCTGTAAGGTGGACAGACTGGCACCAAATGATATTTTGACTACTCGGCGTATCCTGTTTTAATCATGTGTCGTCACTGATCGAGCTGAGCTGGAACAGAAGAACTTCTGTATAAGGTTGACCTTCCTCATCTGTCGCAGGAAGTACATTTGCTGTTGTGTGTTTTTTATGATGGACCCTACATTAGTCTCCCATTTTAAGTCCTAGGAGATTATGGATCCCAGAAACATGAAGGTTACCACAGCTGTCACAGCAGTATTAAGTACAGAGAAGGGAGATAATATTGTGGGACCCCTCCTAAAGTCCAATGCCATCTCCACAGTTTTGAGAGGGTTTTTAGCTCAGCCTCCCATCAGTATGCAATAACTCATCACCATTCCTGATGAACCCAATGATGGTTGTGTCATCCACATGTTTGATAAGTTTGACAGAGGGGTCCTAAGAGTTGCAGTCTTTAGTGTCGAGGGAGAAGAGCAGTGGGCAGAGCACACATCCCTGGGGAGATACCCATGTTGATCGGACGGTAGATAGATGTGAGTTTCTCCAGTTTCACCTGCTTTTTTCTGTTGGTTAGGAAATTGGTGATCCATTGACAGGTGGAGGCAGGAACAGAAAGCTGGCTGAGTTTCGAGTGGATTGCATTGAATGCAGGGCTGAAGTCCACAAACATGCTCCTTGCGTATGTCCCTGGGTTGTCAAGATGTTGCAGGATGCGGTGCAAACCCATGTTGACTGCATCGTCCACTGACTGGTTCTCTCGATAAGCAAAATGAAGGGAGCTGTGCTGTCCTTCAGGTGAACTAACACCAGTCTCTCAAAGGCTTTCATGACCATAGATGTCACTCCTGTTATTCAGGTATGATTGCGGCTTGTTTGATGCATTAAGGGATCTTCACACAGCACTAATGATTTGTTGAAAATCCAAGTAAAGACAGGGGCCAGTTGATCAGCACAGATTTTAAGCAGGAGGGTTTGTTAGTCTTTTACTCCAAAATATAACTGTTCTACATTTGTCAGAGGCCTGAAGATAAAAATGACAGTTCAGAAGTTCAGTTCCCTGTGCTTTAGTTCACTCAGTGGTGTGGCCTTTAACAGACACTGAAACCCTCATGTTCAGAAAATGACTCCATTTTTACATTTCCCAAATTGACAAGCCAATCTTAGGATTTGTTTATCTAAGTCTCTCCAGCCCATCTCTGGCCCAATTCGATTTTTAGGCTGAGCTTTCGCTAGTGGGCCAGGGTGGTCTAGATATACGACAGTAAGCAAAGACACCATTCATCCGACCAGTGCCAACTTACACCCTACAGTTTCACATGCCAAAATCTGCAGTCTGTAACTGTTTTGTAAACAGCTCTCTATGTAATCCTTCCCCTTGTGTTGCAGTGGTGACTCAAATTCCCAGTTCCTATTTGCACATTCTGTTTTTTTTTGGTTTTCCTCCAACAGCCCTAAAGTCATGCATTATAGGCTAGTTAATGATTTCCAAATTGACTTAGGTGGATAGTGGGGATTGCAATGAAGTAGCACCCCATCCAGGACTGATTCCTACCTTGTGCCTGATACTGTCTGGACAGGCTGTGCCCACTATGACTTTAAACTGGAATTATGCCACTTTGTGAATGCTACATGTGGTTGTTGGAAGGAACAGCAGGTTCACAAAGACATAACATGAGACACCAACCCGGCTGTCCCCATTTAATAAGTTGACATTCCAAACAAACAAAAAGCAGGAACCTCGTGAGAAACCTTTTCTCTTGGCTGGTTAGTCTCGGAAATTCACACCAGGAAGGAGCTTCGTCCCGCGGTGCATTCTCGTATTGTGTGATCTCTCCTTCTGGGAATCGCGGGATATGTGGCATGGGAACTGGAAGGGGCAGAGTCAATGGTCCTCACTGTGAAGGGAAAAGCAGAGGACAAAGTTAGCGCCAGTGTCCCCTTTAGACCCAGGGTGGAAGTACTTACCTCAGAAGAGCCTGAAGAATGATCCACAGACATACTAGCACGTCATACATTTATTTATTAAATAGGGAGCTTCGCCCCCTGCTCGCTTCGCTCACCAACCCCCTCGGCTTTAGCTACGTGCCAGCCATATCGCGTCTCTGCTGCTCGCGTTATGAAGAGGGGGGCTGAATGCACCCCAAGGAGTCGCGGTTTCTCCTCCGAAACCCCTTCTTAAATGGTGATACAATGGGAAACACATAACAGTTGTTTATTTGACCTCCTCTTTGGTTGATCAGCTGCTGGCTTGCTGCTGCTGCCATGCGGCATGATCTGCGTTTCGCTCAGCGCTTCAAACATTTAAAAGCCTGTATAGCAGCTGTCCTTTTGTCTCACTGCCTTGTCTCTATTCTCCCCCAGACATCATCTGCATACTTCTGTCATATTACCTATGTCCATATACTCGATCACTTTTTGTTTTACCTTTTCGTTAATATCGCATTGAATTTTAGATAGATAGATAGATAGATAGATAGATAGATAGATAGATAGATAGATAGATAGATAGATAGATAGATAGATAGATAGATAGATAGATACTTTATTAATCCCAATAAACAATATTGATACAATAAACAATATTGAATTAAAGATTCATAAAATACGGGTAAAAAACAGACAATAACTTTGTATAATGTTAAATGTTAACGTTTACTCCCCCGGGTGGAATTGAAGAGTCGCATAGTTTGGGGGAGGAACGATCTCCTCAATCTGTCAGTGGAGCAGGACAGTGACAGCAGTCTGTCGCTGAAGCTGCTCCTCTGTCTGGAGATGATACTGTTTAGTGGATGCAGTGGATTCTCCATAATTGATAGGAGCCTGCTGAGTGCCCGTCGCTCTGCCACAGATGTCAAACTGTCCAGCTCCATGCCTACAATAGAGCCTGCCTTCCTCACCAGTTTGTCCAGGCGTGAGGCGTCTTTCTTCTTAATGCTGCCTCCCCAGCACACCACCGTGTAGAAGAGGGTGCTCGTCACAACCGTCTGATAGAACATCCGCAGCATCTTATTGCAGATGTTGAAGGACGCCAGCCTTCTAAGGAAGTATAACCGGCCCTGTCCTTTCTTGCACAGAGCATCAGTATTGGCAGTCCAGTCTAATTTATCATCCAGCTGCACTCCCAGGTATTTATAGGTCTGCACCATCTGCACACAGTCACCTCTGATGATCACGGGGTCCAGGAGGGGCCTGGGCCTCCTAAAATCCACCACCAGCTCCTTGGTTTTGCTGGTGTTCAGGTGTAGGTGGTTTGACTCGCACCATTTAACAAAGTCCTTGATTAGGTCCCTATACTCCTTCTCCTGCCCACTCCTGATGCAGCCCACGATAGCAGTGTCATCAGTGAACTTTTGCACATGGCAGGACTCTGAGTTGTATTGGAAGTCCGATGTATATAGGCTGAACAGGACCGGAGAAAGTACAGTCCCTTGTGGCGCTCCTGTGTTGCTGACCACAATGTCAGACGTGCAGTTCCCAAGATGCACATACTGAGGTCTGTCTGTAAGATAGTCCATGATCCATGCCACTAGGTATGAATCTAATCCCATCTCTGTCAGCTTGTCCCTAAGGAGCAGAGGTTGGATTGTGTTGAAGGCGCTAGAGAAGTCTAGAAACATAATTCTTACAGCACCACTGCCTCTGTCCAAGTGGGAGAGGGATCGGTGAAGCATATAGATGATGGCATCCTCCGCTCCCACCTTCTCCTGATATGCAAACTGCATTTTGATTCCGTGTTTGGAATTACATCGTGAAAATGCAGCGTATAACTGCCCGTGTGTGACTTTCATTTCGTTCTCTATACACAAACTGTGTCTGACAATAGCATTCACACAAATGAGAAATGATTGGACCGTGTGCATGGTTGTAAATGTTTTAGATGTGGGCAGGACTTTTCCAAATCTCTTTTCTCTTGCGGGATCTCACTTTCACCAAACAACAAATCTTTTAAATTCTCGCAGATACGCCTATTCATTGGGAAGAAACACTAATTTTCCCTGATGGCAACACAAATTAGACGATCTACAAGTCTCTGACTTAAAGTTTAAATCCGAACAATATATTCGATCTATTTTTGCTTGTTCCATTATTTCACTGAGTAATAATTTCTGTTTGTTTGCGCACATGCGCTCTTTACTCTCATTTTTTTTGAGACTTTCGAATTTTCATACTTCCATTATTTCTAACCTACTCTGCATGTGTAGCACGCCAACGTTTTTGAATTCTTTACAACATTCTACTTTGTCAGCTAATCTTTGTCTTTTATTTCCGGCCCCAGGCGTGGTTAAATCTCTTGGTACAAAGTCTCGTCTCGTGGGACACGAAAGTATCTCTCTGAGAAAGTCACGTTTCGTCTCTCTTCCCAAGATTTTTTTTTTATTTTAGTTACCCATGATATGAGTTTTATACTGCAGATTTTAAATTGCCAGACAGCTTATGCTGCATATCATTAGGTATGTGGGAGAAATAAAGGAGTACAAGTAGGAAACTGACCGAGATTTGAGGAGATCATGCAAACTGCAAATACAACACCATCACCATCGGGTAAAGGATACAAACCCGTTACTCTAGAGGCAGCCATGCTAACCATTTAGTGGATGTTTTTAGGAGTTTTTTTTTTTGTTGCTGTTGCATTCTTGTCAAGATTTCTGAAGAGATTTGCAAGTAAGAATTTCAGATGACAAGAAACTTGAAGTTGAAATGAAGAGCCGCATTATATATCAAAAATCTGTTTCATAATGTAGTCAACATTTTGGAAATGTCATTTTCTTATTTTCATTTTAAGGTTTTTCATTTTCAATAAATGTGCAGCTGTACAGTAAATAACAAATGATGTTTAGGCAATTTATAGCACCTTTTACCTTGACAACTCACCAATGAGAACACTGAGATGGTAACTCTTTAATTTAGGTGCTACAAAAATGCATCTATTACTCATTTACTCTTACGTAACAAGACCTTCACAAAAGCTTCTTTTGGTGTTAATGACACTTTCAAAGCATCCGTAAAGTGCTTATTCATCTCTGCAGTGTGGCCTACTAAAATTATGTCACTTTGGAGCGGTCAGAAGTGTGTTACGTGAGATGTATTTCTCTTAATATTGCGTACTTAAATATACATATTGTGAACATTTCATAGTCGCAAGTAATTTTACCAGCATATTAAATGCCACACTGCACAGAAATAAATAACCACTTCACTTATGCTTTGTAAGTGTCAACACCAAAAGAAGCCTTTGTAAAGGTCTTGTTACATAAGAGTAAATGAGTAATAATTGCATTTCTGCAGTACCTAAACTGAAGTGTTACCACTGAGACTTGCGCTGAGTCACGCTGGTGGTGTGGGTCTAAACCTGTGACTGGTTGCTATCTTGTCCTTGACCTTCACCAGCGATCCACCTCATCCACATCTGTCAGTTACATCCTTGCCTTCTCAATTCCCATACCACACCCGGACTGACGACACCATATTTACAGTACATGTAGCTGCAGCTTGGTATTATCCTAATGAAGAGTGTAAGAACTCTAACAATGTTCAACTCCAACTCCAGCCCCCCTGCACCAATTGCTCACCTGATTCTCCACTCTCTCAACAACAACAATATTTATTTCTATAGCACATTTTCATACAAAGAATGTAGCTCAAAGAAAAAAAAGAGTTACAAGAGAAAAAAGTAGCAAGTTGAAAATAGAATATGTATACAGTACTAGCTGTGTAAGCCCATGCTGTAAAAAGCCCAGGCTTCTAGAAACCATGGATTCTGGCACTTCAATCAATCAATCACATCGGTTGTGCATTAGTATCTAAGCGAGGTTTTCTTTCCTCGGCAGTTTCATTTTGCCGATGTGCTCGCCTCCATTGTCTTTCAGCGGCCTAGCGAGTTTCTCTCTCCTCGGAGGTTTCATTTTGCCAATGTGCTCGCCTCGCTGTGTATTAGTGGCTAAGTGAGGTTCTTTTTCCTCTGCGGTTTTGTTTTGCTGATGTGTTTGCCTCAATAGTCTTTCAGTGGCCTAGCGAGTTTCTCTCTCATTGGAGGTTTCGTTTTGCCGATGTGCTCTCCTCGCTTGTGTATTAGTGGCTACACGAGGTTCTCTTTCCTCGGCAGTTTTGTTTTACCAACGTGCTCGCGTCCATTGTCTATCAGCAGCTAAGCAAGTTTCTCTATCCTCAGAGGTTTCATTTTGCCGATGTGCTTGCCTCACTTGTGTATTAGCGGCTAAGCGAGGTCCTCTTTCCTCGGCAGTTTTGTTTTACCAACGTGCTCGCCTCCATTGTCTGTCAGCAGCCTAGCAAGTTTCTCTCTCCTCGGAGGTTTCATTTTACCGTTGTGCTCGCCTCTGGTGTCTGTCAGCGACCTAGCAAGTTTCTCTCTACTTGGAGGTTTCGTTTTGCTGATGTGCTCGCCTCGCTGGAGTATTAGCATCTAAACGAGAGTCTCTTTCCTCAGTGGATTCATTTTGCCCGATGTGCTCGCTGCCATTGTCTATCAGCGGTTAAGCAAGTTTCTCTCTCCTCTGAGGTTTTCGTTTTGCTGATGTGCTCGCCTCGCTTGTGTATTAGCGGCTAAGCGAGGTTCTCTTTCCTCACCAGTTTTGTTTTGCGGATGTGCTCGCCTCCATTGTCTATCAGCGGCTAATCAAGTTTCTCTCTCCTCAGAGGTTTCATTTTATTATTGTGCTCACCTCTGGTGTCTGTCAGCGACCTAGCAAGTTTCTCTCTTCTCAGAGGTTTCGTTTTGCTGATGTGCTCGCCTCACTTGAGTATTAGCGGCTAAACGAGGTTCTCTTTCCTCGGTGGATTCATTTTGCCCGATGTGCTCGCTCCCATTGTCTATCAGCGGTTAAGCAAGTTTCTCTCTCCTCTGAGGTTTTCATTTTGCCGATGTGCTCGCCTCGCTTGTGTATTAGCGGCTAAGCGAGGTTCTCTTTCCTCGCCAGTTTTGTTTTGCGGACGTGCTCACCTCCATTGTCTGTCAGCGGCTAATCAAGTTTCTCTCTCCTCAGAGGTTTCATTTTATCATTGTGCTCGCCTCTGGTGTCTGTCAGCAACCTAGCAAGTTTCTCTCTCCTCGGAAGTTTCGTTTTGCTGATGTGCTCGCCTTGCTTGTCTATCAGCGGTTAAGCAAGTTTCTCTTTCCTCGGTGGATTCATTTTGCCCGACGTGCTCGCCAACCCCCCCCCATGTCTATCAGCAGCTAAGTGAGGTTCTCTTTCCTTGGCGGTTTCGTTTTGCCGATGTGCTCGCCTCACTTCTGCATTAGCGGCTAAGCGAGGTTCTCTTTCCTCGGCAGTTTCGTTTTTCTGACATGCTCGCCTCTGTTGTCTGTCAGCGGCCTAGCGAGTTTCTCTCTCCCCGGATGTTTCGTTTTGCCGATATGCTCGGCTTGCTTGTATATTAGTGGCAGTGGTGTCACTTTAACAACAGAATCACTTTCTTTAAGCTTCATCCTGACACACTTCCATGCATAGACATTTATACATAAGATATAACTAAATAAAAATTGTTTATAAAGAATCGATATGTACTTACATAACACAAATCCACTTTATTAAGTCCATTAAGATAAGTCCGATCTATGGTCAGATGGCCAGTGAGGACAGAAAAAAAAAAAAAAAAAAATGAGGGGTAAGATGCTGGAGGAAAAAAAAAAAACAAAATCTGCAGGGGTTCCTGGCCGAAAGACCACTCAACCCGAACTAAGCAGTCTACCTAACATGCTAAGGTCAGTCTTATAATTCTTTAATCTACTCTCACACTTGCCGGCAAAAGCACTGATTTTTTGATCTTTTTTCGTGACTGCCCCTTTATGCCCGTGTGGGTGCAACACCCTAATGATGACCCACAGAGAGCAGATGTGGAACATCTGAGCCAATCAAGCAATCGGCTCACCTCCACACCAGACAGCCTACTGTTATCCAGCTCTGCAGCTGTTTGCACCCACCGAGCCCTCAATGCACTGTTTTTATTTTAAAACTCACCCACGGCGACAGACCCCTAATGTGCAGACTGACAATGTCTAATCCAATATACTGTATAGTTCCATTTCCCTCAGGACCCGGCCCACACTAGTAAGCTGCCCTACACTAGTGCCTTGGTACACAGTAACAGACTCACACATTCTTCTCAGTGCTGCAAACAGAGCCCAGCCGTTTCTCGCATAAATACTTAAAATATATGAATCAAGGGGATAGAAATTCAATCTCTCTGGGTACCACACTGTGACCTTTTAGCTAATAACTTTTTTTTTTCTCTTCATGAAGTCGGTAATGTCTCAGCTTATCAAACATGACATGCTATTGGATCTGACGGAGTGCCGTCTTTCCCCGTGGTGCCTCATTCCCTGCTTCAGTGGTGTTTGTTGACATTTCACTGGCCTTAATAAAATAAAAATAATAAAAAATAATAATAATAATCTTATCTCCAGCCACACAGCCAACTCTCGTGAGGGGCCGGGACCCGAAGCTCCTTTGAGAGCACCCTGCTTACTGCGTTCGAAGTGTGGATTGGGAAAGGTTAGTCATCACAAAGGAAACCATGCTAGGCTTTTCATACTCACAGAATTGAAACAAGTTGAATTTAAATGATTTTTAAATGCATAAGAATATATATGGTTCGAGATTTGATTTGATGGAAAGCTAATATGGAAAATACAGATCATCTCGGTGTTGCTTTTGAGGCAGACATGACTGGCAGGCTATAAAATTGGTTTGTGCAGCTCCTAATAGAAGAGCTATAATAAATCATGGCGGCTTTGTCTTTGCGCTGAAAGACTCCGAATATTGAGGGTGGAACGATTCTAATGCAAAGAACTGTGAAATTTTAAGATGTAAAGTGGAAGTGTTCCCTCCGACAGATGGATTGGAAAAAGAAATATTTAGTTTCGGTGCTAAACTCATCCCTTTTGAGATCATAAAGGAAAAAGATGAACATTTAATCAGACTGCTACACCGGAAACATGAGTTTTAATGAGTTGTACGGAGGAGCCACTGGTTTAGATGCACTGTGGCTATCGGATATCTGAGTCAGTGAAAATGGAGTCTATGAGAGCTTCTACCGTTTCTCTTTTTAAAGTTGAAGTAAAGTATGACCTACAGCACATCGATTAAACTCTCTCTGGTGAATTGTCAAGATGAAAGGTGCTATAAAATATATAAACATAATCTGCTGTTTACTAAATGCAATCGATCCATAAATTAAGCTCAATTCATTCACTACAAGGTCATACAGAGCCAGAGCCCATGCTGGCGCACTTACCTGCATAATGTACCCACTACACAGGGTGGCAGCAGCTTAAAGTGCGATGGAATCAAAAGATGGATCATAATAGTAATAGGAAGTAATGCAAAATCTTAAATTGACAAACGCAATGACAGAGTCGATATCCAGAAAGTTTCACAGTAGCCTAAGTCCAACCACAAGACAGAAATTGAATCAAAGAACAAAAAAAGGGACCCCTTTAGCAAAAAACAACTTGAAGATTTTATATTTATAATTATCCACATGTTTCGACAGCCAGAAAGCATATACAGTAGCTGCTGCCCTTTACGCCATCATGGTAGTGATGTTACACATCACACATTCCAGGCCCTCCTGCTTTGCAACCATTCACCACAGACAGCAAAAAATGGCGGCGCCCATAATAAAAGAAAATGATGCCTCAGAAAGACATAGTTCAAAAATAGAATCTTCAGAAACATTCTAAGCTAACAAACAATCTGACCGTTAAATTCCTTGACCTCTCCACTAATTTTTAGAGGCCGAGGAAAAGGCTCTAATCATGACGCACAGCTGAGCAGGACGACATGGAAAGGTGTGTTCTGCAGTTCTGAGCTGCTAAAGGTTACCTCTTCTGCACCAAACTACATGAATTGCAACTTTCTAACATTTGAGTTTGGAGTCACATGGGTGCCAAAAAAAAATCGAAATAATAAAGTATCACGCTGTCAATCAATTTTTAGCTGTATAGAATAATGCAACTTTTAAAATGTATTCTTGCTTAGTGTCATGATTCTGTTTTCTTAGATTTCATTGAATGGTAATCTCTACTCTGTGGTTCCCAGAGCACATGCTGTCACAGCGTTTGATGCAATGATGTCATCGCACACACAGGCCACCTGTTTCTTTCTCTTTTCTAAATACACATTTGCCCTTCTGGTTTGAGCTGTTCCCACCTGTAGCCACACAGCACATGCTATTGAGGAGGTACGAAAATTCCAGTAACATTTGCTCCCTTAGAAGTACCCACAATAATTTGAAAAAAATAGGGTTAGGGTTAGGTGTTAGGTTAGGGGATAAAAGCTTTACGGCAATGCCTGGGCACATTGATCCCAGAAGTAAAATATTACTGTATATACTCACTTTTAAGTTCTCCCGCGGATAAGTCGGGGCTTGATTTTACCATATAATTTAATAATGTTGTTCATATAAATCGAATGCGGAAAACTCACGCTATTGGTCCAAGAGACTATGCTATGCTAATGCCCACCTGAAGGAGTCACCACGGAGCACACTGCCCTTTTTTTCTATGTATTGTGCCAGCGTGACCACACGGTAATACCTGAACTGTTCCGAAGCAACGTTTGCACTGATTTGTGTTTCTTGTATCTCACACTCTCATACACCTTTATCGAAAGAGCATCCCTTAACTACGATGGAGCGTTCGATCAGAAGAAAATATGAAGCTGGTTTTACATTAAAAGTCATTAAAGTGGCAAAAGAAATTGGTAACTGTGCTGCTGCAACAAAATTCAATGTGTCTGAGAATGGAGGAAGCAAGAAGTTGTAAAAAAAAAAAAAAACAAGCGTATAAGTAGGGGTTTGATTTTATGATCGATTTTTCGGGTTTCAAGACTCGACTTATACGAGAGTATATATACGGTAGTTATTATTGCCTTCCTTTATTTCTAAATAAACCCTCCAAAATCTTATTATAGAAAGCCTTAGTATTCTGATTAAATATATAATTAACTTATATTTTAAGCTAGGATTATAACATCTGTATCCTATATATAAAAACAGTGGGGGCTCGAACTTAGAGCGCCCCTCCCTTACTATTAGGTTAGGTTAGGAGCAGGCGCTGATATAGCACATTGCTGCATCCACCACATGACAAACCAACTCAGGATCCCAGATTAGGACCAATGTGCAGCCATGCAATGGGTGACCCCTTAGCACCACACCAGTTCAGATGGAATGGAGCAGTGTGAGGTTTTTTTTATGTTGAATGGAGTCCCAATTCTTCCACCAACCCCCAGGTTTTTCCCAGCAGGTTGGTGGGCCTACATGTAGGGCTGGATGTAGATTAATGGGTGGAGTCGTGGCTCTCAGGCTAAGGATCTGTGCTGGTATCCAGAAGGTTGCCGATTCAAATCCCCGTCACTGCCAGAAGAGATCCTACTCTGCTGGGTCCATGAGCAAGACCCTTAACCTGAAATTGCTCCAGAGGCGCTGTACAATGGCTGACCCTGCACTCTGACCCCAAGGGGTATGCGAAAACTAACAAATTCCTAATACAAGAAATTGTATAAGGTGAAATAAAGAACAAAAAAAAATGTCATACACAGGACAGAGCAATTGCAGGTTAAGGGCCTTGCTCAAGGGCCCAATGAAGTAGAGTCACTTTTGGTGTTTACAGGATTCAAACCGGCAACCTTCTGATTGTCAGTGCAGATCCCTAGCCTCAGAGCCACCATTTAACCTACTGTACCATACTAAAAATTTAGAATTCATAAGTCATTATACTGCACCTTGATTTTCACCCACCACCCTATAGTTGCAAAAGCCACTGAAGAAGCCTGCATGTGCTCCCTCTGATTCATGAGAAAGAAGCCAGCTGTTTCAAAGGAGGCCAGAAAGAGGTCTGTGTGGAGAAAATTGCTTTATCAATCATTTTCTGATTTCACAAACTGCTAAGTACACTCTAGTGGGTGCTGCCACCAGACATGCAGTGTGTAGTTCAGGTAGTTCTCTGTGTGTAGTTTGTGTGTTCCGTCCATGTTGTCCTTTTTCACCTCAGAGCTGTACAATTATAAACTTGATCCGTGGCCGTTTCAATTCTGGCAGTTCAGAGCAAATAGATTTTCCTGAGCAGCAGGTGGCTGCAAGGCCCTCATATTTTACTCCGTTAAAATCTATATGGCTGTGTTTTGTCAGATGATGTTGATGCCAGAAGGCCTCCCAATGCCATGTGAGACAGATCTGACACCAGCATCCTACTGGTTTGATTGATCTTTTGGGATAAGAAGAGTGCATGAACTTTCATGTTTCAATAGTCATGTAGTCAAAAAAGGGACAACCATTACTAGTCAAATACCGTAAGTTCATGTGAATGGTAGAGAGGTCTGCCCATACTGTATACTGGCTTCACCAGACAAAGGGCCACTGCTTATTGAAGCAAAAATCTGTTTTCAAGAATATACAGTGGCATGCATACAAAAGTATTCAATCCCCTTGAAAGTCATCCTGATTTTCTGCATGACAAAAGATTTGTCCACATATTTAACCCTTCAGTATTTTTAATGTGACCTCTTATTCTGTAACAATTCATTTCCAAATGTGTTGTTCTGTAGATGTTTGACTGAAGAAGAAAAAATCCAAAGTTAGTGTGTGCGTAAGTATTTAAACCTCTGTGCTTTGGATGTTCCAGGTTTACACAAATGACAAATGAATCACAAATGACGCAAAGGTGACAGACATTTCACACTCATAATGAAACATAATGAGGTCCTACTTGTGAGTCCTTTATTATCTCTCTGGGTATAAAAAAGCCTCCTTTGTAAGGCCATAATCTTTGTTGGGCAATCACAACAAAAATGAAGACAAAGGAACATTCTGTTAATGTGATAAACAATGTCATTGAGATGCACAAGGCAGGAAATGATTACAAAAATATCAAAGAGTTTGAATGTCTCGTTAAGGACTGTGGAAGAAAAGGGAAGGTTCATCACAGCACCCAGACTCTATTACTAGAACAAGTTGTCCCTCAAAAAATCGGTAGATAAGTTTACACTTACTGTATAGCGAAGTACACGTAGCAGCTTGTAGGCGGTCATGACGTCGTCGACCTTGTTGCAAAGATTCCTAAAGCAGATTCCATCCAGACTACTGCCTTATCACGTCCACTTGCAACTCATTTTGCACCCTGGTTAAAGGACACTGCGGCCGTAGATCTTATATGCTTTTCCTCCTTTTTAAATAAAAAGAATCGATGTCCTGCAGCGGTGTAGCTGTTCCCTTCCTTCAACATATCCAAAACTTTTACCTTTTCTGCAATCACTTGCATCTTCTGTTGGTGCTTGGACACGGCCCCTGAAGCATTAGCACGTTAATGATGAATGAGTGAGATGAGACTTCCTGGTTAATGCAACACTCCGTCGCTGAGCCAATCAGCAGCACACAGGAACTTAACTGCGTGCTCTGATTGGGTAGCTTCTCAGCCATCCGCCAACAGCATCTCTTGTATGAAATTAACTGGGGAAACCAACTGAGGAAGCAAGTAAAAAGACCCATTGTCCGCAGAAACCCGCGAAGCAGTGAAAAATCCGCGTTATGAATTTAGATATGCTTACATATAAAATCCGCGAAGTCGTGAATCCGCGAAAAGTGAACCGCGAAGTAGCGAGGGATTACTGTATTTAGAATTAAGGTGCTTCAGCCTTTCCAAATAATAAAAGTATGGTGCTAATAGAACTATAAGAAGCGTGACACTTATGCATTAAATAAGGATGTGTTAAGCTATCCGAACAAATGTAATCTAATGCAGATACTAAAGCTATAAGAATGTAATTTCTTATAGTTAATGTAATGTACTGAACTAACTTTTATGTAACCCTTGATATTTTATGAGCAATGTGCATGCAAGAGTATAAGGAAGTGAGCTTTGTCTAAAACCACTGAGTTTGTATACACCCTATAGGACAAAACTTGCTGTAACTGGACTTATGTACGTGCAAGCTAGCAGAAGTGTATTTCCTAAAACTGTGAAAATGCTGACCTCACTTTATCTGTAAAAACTGTTTTTTCTGCATCAGGATGTGGATAGGGGCTTCAGCAATCCATGTAATAACCTCTAAATGAACTGCCGCGTTTCTTTTTTTTCTTCTTGTCAACGAACTTGAGCATTAAAGGAAGTCTCTGCTTCCTGCTAGCAGGCTAGCTGCCTATAGCAACTTGAGCAAGCAGGTGCTGTAAGCCTCTCTGCCACCAAGAATAAAGAAATTGCTTTTTGCTTTAAATTGGTGTCTGTCACCTGTCGGTTCCGACTTTCAGCGATCACAATGGCAACAAAACAGCAATTATCAGGTGAAATGAGACAGAGCATTATTATCCCTAGAAGTGTACGCCTTTCATTTAGAGATAAAAAATCAAAGTGTTGTGACAAAAAGACACAGGAGACATCAAAGGTTTGACGTAGTCACCCATGTAATATGCCCTGGCTACAAATGGGTAATTTTTCAAGAGTAGCGTTTGGTATAAAGTCCAAGACAGAACTGATTCAGAGATGCAAAGATGGCGGCTTTAAAGCCCGGGATCGTAAGTGACGTCATCATAGGCGCCGGAACTGGAAGTGATGTTGTCATAGGCGCCA
The DNA here is from genome assembly GCF_900747795.2 of Erpetoichthys calabaricus. Lineage (NCBI taxonomy): Eukaryota > Metazoa > Chordata > Cladistia > Polypteriformes > Polypteridae > Erpetoichthys > Erpetoichthys calabaricus. The sequence goes on along the minus strand of NC_041397.2, from coordinate 293,848,282 downwards.
GAACCGGAAGTGACATCATCATCGGTGCTGGAAGTGATGTCATCATAGGTGCCGGAACCCTGTGGGATTTCCCATAAATTGTCTGCAGAGGATTGAGAGAGAAAGTCCACGCCCCCAGGTGTGGCATGGAATTCTCACTGTTCAGGCCCATTAGCTACCTCCCATTCACACGTATGTGACAGTGTCATTGAGTACAGTGGTGTCCTACTCAGTCCAAAGGCAATTGGAAACTGGAGGAAACTCTGATAGGGGGAGATCTGGCAGAGCCCAAAGTCACCAGCCAATCAGAACACAAGTTTGCAAGGGTCACCAGCTCGCATAATCACAGGCATCTCACAGCACTCAAAGCACAGTTTAACGGTGCAGGTTGACAAAAGCAAATCTCAGTTTGTACTGTGAAGATCAGACTTCGTACTGCAGGCTTTTCCTAAAGGACCAAATAGGGCCTTGAAATACCAGTTGTGGACTGCTGCAGACTGGGAGAAAGTCTTATGGACCGATGAATCAAAATTTGAAATCTCCGGTTCATCGCACAGGGTGTTTGTACGCCGTTGAGTTGGTGAATAGATGGTTCCTCGGTGTGTGATGCCAACTGTCCGACATGGAGGAGGAAGTGTGATGATCTGGGGTTGTTTTACTGCAGGCAGAGTTGGTGGACTTACACAGAGTGGAGGCTTACTACAGTATGGCTGTTATATCAGCAAAAGGTGCAGGCTATTTTGATGGATGAAAAAATTTAATTTGCACACATATTTTTTCATTTGCCACTGTTTATTTGTTCTATGTCTTGATTTCATGAAACATTAAGACTTTAAATTGCATGCATTTCCACAAAAACTGAAGAAACGGAGGTGTTCTAAAACTCTTCACCGGTAGGGTATATCACCTAACACTTCATATCTTTTTAAGCATGATGCAAATAACTATACAGCAAAATATTGGTAAAGCAATAACAAAGAGTTCATACAAAAAAAATGCATACATTACTGTGTTATTCTACGTACGTCTAAGTAAGTGTTGAGGCAGTCATGCTGAACATTCATATACACCCATGCTGGGCCAATTTCAGAAATGGCAATTAATCAAAATTGGAAATGTGTGAGAAGGAAGGAATGAAACCCATAAGGACACAAGAAGAAAGCCTTGGCAGTGCTGGATGTTGAACCCAGGTTTAGTGAAGCTGTGAGGCAGCTGCGCAGTATTTTCGTGAGAAGTATTTCTTCAGCAGGAGCAGCAAAAGGTTACTTGTCTTGCTCATGGCCACACAGTCAGTAATTTAAAGCTCTTGACCATAATTTTATCATGGCTATAAATTTAAAATACAAAACCAAGATGCAGCAGCACACGGGTTGGCATGTACTATTGATGAAAAATATTGGATTTAAGGAGACTACCTTACGTTTTTGGCAAGTAGAGTGAGGGTAACCATTTAAATTTCAGTTCAATTTACTGTGCTTATTAAATAACAAAGAGCTGTTCCTAGGCTCACAGCATCAAGCATGCAGTAACAGTTTAACAACAAAGTGCAATGTGCACATGAATAAAGTAATGGCAAGAGACAGCTACAATAAACACTGAAAGCATTTTAACATTATAAAACATTCCAAATAAACATAGCATACAAATTTCTCAAGCCCATTTCAAACCTAATTCATAGTGAAATGGGACTTGAGCTATAAGGTGCCATTTGATGCAGGGCAGGAGCCAAACCTAGAAAACTATTTTTGACTCTGACTAAGATTGTGTGGTATAAAAGTACTAATAAAGTACCAAACTATCCAGTTTTAAAGACATTATCATATCAGCATTATGCTACATTTGGTACTACAGGCAGTCCCCGGGTCACTTACGAGATAGGGACTGTAGGTTTAAGTCGGAACAGGTACATTATTTTAATAAATGCTATTGTTGACCGACTGCAACCAAGTGCTCTGCCAATGAATGATGGAGCGTCACCTCTCTCTGACCATTTTATTATGTCTGCTTTATTTTCCATGGTGATGGTTTTTCTCTTCTTTACTGTATCACCAGCACTTGCATCAGATTTGTGTTTCAGAGACATTCTTGAAGGGTGAAGACAAAAGGCTAAGATGAGCTCTTCTGCACAGCACTGTACACGCTATCACAGCAGGAAGGCACCCCTTGTCGGCACGTCTGGTGTACTGACGAGAGACAACTTCCTGCTATGTACGTAACAGTACCAGCAGGCTTGCTATTGGGAATGAATGGGGGCGGCGAGGGGCGGTTCACCACCCGTCCACCACACAGTCACCTCCACTTGTACACAGTATGCTGCCTGCAGCGTCCGCCCACCAAGAATGAACAGGGTGCGGCCAAAGGTGGGTAGTGAATCGCCCACCACCACCTCCATTCAACAGGCAGCCACGCGAGGGAGCATCACCAGCCGCCTACTGAGAATGAACAGGGCAGCCGTACGAGGGACACTGCAAGGCTGTGTGGTGGGTGGGCAGTGATCCGCCCCCCTCCACCCCATTAAACCTCTGTCCTGCACATGAACGGTAGCTGCAGTCCCAGTGACTATGGACCCCGGGTCACCGCTTGCCGCGCACCCAGCCGCCCGCTGAGAATGAATGGGGTGCGGCCCCCACCATCCCATTCATCAACCCCCATAATCCCTTTGTGTTATTCTATAGGTGATTCCGCCGTCTCCTTCCTTGGCAGCCCTCCAGTCTCGCCTGGCTTTTCCGCAGCTCCTTTGATGCGGTTCCACGCACTCTCATCTGCCTCGTGCCCTGCACTGTCCTGCTACTGGTTCTGCCTTTCACCGCTCACTTGGGTGCAGCAGTTTTCCACAACTCTGTAAGCTGATCTAAGCTGGGATTCACCCAGAGGCTCACCGCATAGCCAAGGCCAATGGATTTTAGCAGGGGAGAAGTGTCTCCAAAGCACTTGCAGGTTACTGCTCTCCAGCCTTTCCACCTTTCCATGCACTGCACCAAAATATGTATCTTCTTGCTTTTACACTTGGAGAAAAAGCATACAGATGAGATGAAGGTATATGTTCTAACATCATGTGATTTTGCTGCCACCTGGTGACCTGGGGATTCCCTGGCATAAGTCCCATCATTCCTCACTACCCCAGGCTAGCATTGGTGCTCAATAAGAAAATGTCTTCCTCTCAGGAGACATTATTAGGACTCTATTAGGACATAGCATCCCTATTGTTGCTATGGTACCCCGATGTACATGCCACCAGTCTGACTTCAGCCCAATGTTAAGGCAGTGACGTTGTATTTATGGCCTCTTCCGGGCCCTCTTCACAACATCCACACAGTAGAAATTATTTTTGTTCCTTTTAACAGCACAGATCAGCATAACAAAGATAATGTGTCCTATGACATTCCCGTTAGGTGATTTGTGCATGTGGTCTGCGGTGGGACTGTAAGCATTAGTGGTGATTTTAGGTCAAGAAACAGCAACAATGATGTTGATGTCAGGCATGTTATATTTCAGCAAGGGTTGCTGCTCTGGATCAAGTTTATTTTTTGTCCGTGTAACGTTTTGCTTGCTTTTTAAACATATTTTTATGTATTGAATGTTTAATTCTGTTTTTGGTTTTGTTCTTATTGTGTTTTTAATTATTTGATAATTGTATTGTTTCTAAATTATTGTGTAGTTTAAATTATATTAACATTGTATGCATTAGTCTTCTCTGTTATTGCTATCTGGCCTGTCTCCTGTATCTTCAGCCCAAGGAGGCAGGGCCACCTGATTATGCACTTAGGGGACTCACCCCAGCAGAATAAAACTTAAGTTATGGTGTTGTGATTGATTGTGGTTAGGTTGTGATTCCCGCTTTTTGGATTTTCTGACCCTTAGCTCTTGGAAAAGGTACCGACTTTGTTTTTTGTCTGGATTTGCCCATCTAGTTTTTGCTCTGTTTTTCCTGCCTTTGTGATCTCTTCTGATTAATACATTTTTGGGTTGAGGTTTTAGGTTTTCTCTATTTTTTTGTGACCTTCTGGTTATTTTGAACATTTAACCATTTAGCCTAAGTTATATTTTTATGTGCTTGTGCTGGTAGAATCCCGCCTTTTGAATTGGGGTTAGGCTACCTAGGATGAGGCCTAATCCAGGGACCCAGACTTGAATTAAGCACAGGTCTGGTCTTGTTTGAGTTTTTGGAGGCCTGCACCCTATTTTTATTATACAAAAGCAGCACCTATTCTTGAAACTGATGAATGGATAAGTGCAGATTAGAATTTAAATATTTTTCCCACAGATGATAACTAAAACCTGAATCTCTGTAATCAGTTCATTAAATTACTTTCTTGAGCCTTGACACCTACAGTACTTAGAATGTTTCATTTATTTACAGTGAAGTGCGTGACATCTCCATGCTTACTGAAATGTGTGCCTAATTAAAGCAGAGGTTTATCATGTTGACTTTTAAAAAATTGTTTTGACCTTTTCCTTTGTTAAAATTATTATCTCTGTGAAGCAAATCATTTTTTTTTCAAAGACAAAATTTACTGAAAACACTAGAGAGAACACTTATTAGGCTATCCAGACACACAATACTGTTCTTGCTTCTTTATTTCAGAGAGACAAAGAAGACCAATGGGTACTACAAAGCATTCATGGCTCTAAGGATCACATCACACTGCATCAGCTGCAGTGGAACACGGACTACGACGTGGAGATAACAGCCGTGAATAAGCTGGGCCCATCTGAACCGACCATGTATCAGTTTACTATGCCACAAAAGCCCGATATTACTGGTAAGACACCCTGTGCTTTTACCCAAATGTCTTTCTCTTACTGTTTCATTGTTTTCTGTGTGCTTATAATAATGCAATCGTAGAATTTACTTCTCAATTTTAAAAAAATAAAGTAATTTCATATAAGTTTATAAATAAAAGAATATACTTATGAGATCTCAGAAGTAGCAAGGAGTGTATGCTGGAAGATGATCGATAGGTACATGGAGAACACAGTCAGTCTAGCAAACATTATACTTTACAAAAATGGAAAAAATGCCTGTGCAATCGCAAGAAATTAGAAAAGAGAATAATATGAATTCTCTTTAATGCCCTTTTCTTTTCTTTTGTCGGCCTCAGTTTTCAATAATAGTTATTGTTCAGTAAATTTTAGCACATAATAGACCATGAGGAATAAAACAAAATTTAAGAGGAAACTTCTTCATTCATTCACTTTTTAAACCCGATTCTTTCAATAATGGGATGAGGGGGTATCAGGCACAAAGAAGAAATCATCTGGGATAAGGCCTGACTCTATCAGTGCGTTACAAAGTGCCAAAGACGAGGTCACTACAGTGTAATGAAACGTGCCATCAAGCAGAGTCAACAAATGCAATAGCTAATCGCTTCCAGCTGTTTCACCTCAACTGCTTATCACACAGACTCACAAAATTAGAAAAGATATTTTACACAAATTCTACATACCACATACACACCAGGTGGAACATAAAAAGGTGCCTGCAAATTCATGCCTGACTCTTAGGGTGTTATGTCAACTCATAAGGATTTTCAGTCTGCAATGCCAGGGACAACCTCTAGGGTACGGGTGGAGAGGTGCCTTTGTATCAGGGTGTTGCTCTTAGAGCCAGTAGCATGCCACTTTTTACCAGATGTTGAACTGCGCATTTTCTCAGGAGTACTGATAACACCTCCATAATCAAAATTCACTGTGCCACTGCCCTCTCTGGCATTCACAGATAACAGAACTAATAAAATGAAACAAAACGTGTACAGAGATTTCCCACTAGCATCATCTGATTATGATTTCTGCTGCTGATAAAACCAGGATGGGGCTCCATATCATGCATGAGACGACTTTTTAATATGTAAACTTCTACACTAAAATACATGTATAGCAATATATGCTGTCAATATATACAGTACATATACAGTGCATCTGGAAAGTATTTACAGTGCATCACTTTATTCACATTTTGTTATGTTACAGCCTTATTCCAAAATGGAGTTAAATTCATTTTTTCCTCAGAATTCTACACACAACACCACGTAATGACAATGTGAAAAAAGTTTACTTGAGATTTTACCTGTGGTAAATTCAGTTGATTGGACGTGATTTGGAAAGGCACACACCTGTCTATATAAGGTCCTACAGTTGACAGTTCATGTCAGAGCACAAACCAAGCATGAAGTAAAAGGAATTGTCTGTAGACCTCCGAGACAGGATTGTCTCGAGGCACAAATCTGGGGAAGGTTACAGAAAAATTTCTGCTGCTTTGAAGGTCCCAATGAGCACAGTGGCCTCCATCATCTGTAAGTAGAACAAGTTCGAAACCACCAGGTCTCTTCCTAGAGCTGGCCGGCCATCTAAACTGAGCGTTTGGGGGAGAAGGTGACCAAGAACCTGATGGTCACTCTGTCAGAGCTCCAGAGGTTCTCTGTGGAGAGAGGAGAACCTTCCAGAAGGACAACCATCTCTGCAGCAATCCACCAATCAGGCCTGTATGGTAGAGTGGCCAGACGGAAGCCACTCCTTAGTAAAAGGCACATGGCAGCCCGCCTGGAGTTTGCCAAAAGGCACCTGAAGGACTCTCAGACCATGAGAAAGAAAATTCTCTGGTCTGATGAGACAAAGATTGAACTCTTTGGTGTGAATGCCAGGCGTCACGTTTGGAGGAAACCTGGCACCATCCCTACAGTGAAGCATGGTGGTGGCAGCATCATGCTGTGGGGATGTTTTTCAGTGGCAGGGACTGGGAAACTAGTCAGGATAAAGGGAAAGATGACTGCAGCAATGTACAGAGACATCCTGGATGAAAACCTGCTCCAGAGTGCTCTTGACCTCAGACTGGGGCGACGGTTCATCTTTCAGCAGGACAACGACCCTAAGCACACAGCCAAGGTATCAAAGGAGTGGCTTCAGGATAACTTTGTGATTGTCCTTGAGTGGCCCAGCCAGAGCCCAGACTTGAATCCGATTGAACATCTCTGGAGAGATCTTTAAATGGCTGTGCACCGACGCTTCCCGTCCAACCTGATGGAGCTTGAGAGGTGCTGCAAAGAGTAATGGGCGAAACTGGCCAAGGATAGGTGTGCCAAGCTTGTGGCATCATATTCAAAAAGACTTGAGGCTGTAATTGCTGCCCAAGGTGCATCGACAAAGTATTGAGCAAAAGCTGTGAATACTTATGTACATGGGATTTCTCTTTTTTTTTTATTTTTAATAAATTTGCAAAAGCCTCAAGTAAACTTTTTTCACGTTGTCATTATGGGGTGTTGTGTGTAGAATTCTGAGGAAAAAAATGAATTTAATCCATTTTGGAATAAGGCTGTAACATAACAAAATGTGGAAAAAGTGATGCGCTGTGAATACTTTCCGGATGCACTGTATATATATATATATATATATATATATATATATATATATATATATACAAATGTATGATATATAGTACCCGGCAAATAATACAAAGAGTACATGACACGTGTTTTGCCCTAATTGGGGATCATTAGGTGTACGCATTTTTGCTTCCCCTTTGTGGGGATTGAACCTCTATCACGTCTGTGATCTGCTTCTCACAATGAGAGGGTGTGGCCGACCAACCACAAGCATTACATGGTAGATGACCAGCCAAAAATATCAGACCTATGCATATAATATATATATATACACTAGTTGAGCAAGCCCGTGCTGTAAAATGCCCTGGCTCCTAAAAACTTGAAATCGTCAGAAAAGAAATTGAAATGTAGAGATGTCAGGTAGTTGAAAGGAACTATTCTGGGTGTCTCTCTCCTAGGAGGATTCGTTTGGCCGATGTGGTCGCCTCGCTTGTGTAATAGCAGTGGGAGGAAAAGTAAAAGGGATAGCGATTTGCCGATGTTAGCGGCTAAGCAACTTTGTCTTTCTTCTGAGGTTTCGTTTTGCTGATGTGCTCGCCTCGCTTGTGCATTAGTGGCAAGAGGAAAAGTAAAAGGGATATCATTTTTCCAATGTTAGCAGTTAAGCGACTTTGTCTTTCTTCTGAGGTTTCGTTTTGCTGACCTGCTGGCCCTGCTTGTGTTATTAGCAGCTAAGCGAGTTTTCTGTTTCCTCTGATGCAGAGCCCTTACCCCAACTCCACCTCTCACTCCCTTACACTTATATATATATATATATATATATATATATATATATATATATATATATATATATATATATATATATATATATATATATATAGTAAGGAAATGGCAGGGCAGTGATAAAGATTTGGTTACCAAACTGTTCACCCCATATAATGGAGAATTCATAATAAGAAAAAACTTTCAGAGAGTGCGCAATAGAACTAACTATGATGGTAGATCTACTGGCTTTGAGTCCTTCTGGCAGTAAGAAGCGGGTCCAGGAGGACAAACACCAGAAGTCTCGTCAATGATGTCATAGCCATCAGTCATCTGATCTGCAGAGGGAGGAAGAGCCTTTAACTTGTTCCCTACGTACATGCACATGACATATATATATATATATATAGTGGCTGGTGGCAGCCTCCTTGGCTGACGATGGTGCCTCAGTTTCCCGCAAGGTTTCATGGGAGATGGAGTTCTCCACAGCCCTGTTGGGATCTGGGGTGACGGCCAGGGGGTGCTGCATGGATCCTGGAACCCACCTGGACATCTCTACAGCCCCGCCCGGAAGTGCAATTAGCCACAGGTGATCAAGTACCTGGAGCACTTCCGGGTGGGCTATAAAAAGGGCCAACATCTACCACTCAGCAGCCAGAATTGGAAGGAAGAGGATGAGGTTACCTGGGAGGAGTGGTGGTGGTGCCAAAGGAAGGATTTGTTTGGGCTGTGTTGACCAAGTGTTTTGGGACTGTGTTGGGCCTGTGGGACACGGGGAAGGCGTGCCCCATGGCTGAATAAAAAAAAAATATAAAAAGGACTTGTTATTTGCCCACATGCTTCAGTGTGAATCTGTGCTGGGTCGGGTGTATATAGCGCCTTTTATTCACAATATATATTGTCACAGGTGGCTGGGGGTGGTACCCAGCTGGTATGCCCAGGTGGACCGGGGGAGGGCTTGCGCCTCCCCCTGACCACGTGGGGGTGACTGCCCTGGTCACCGCCTGGGGTGCCCAAATGCCTTTGGAGCCCTGACCCTTAGCACTTCTGCCACACCCAGAAGTGCTGGGGGGAAGAGGATTGGGGACACCCGGAGTGCTTCCGGGTGCGCAGCTGGCACTTCCACCACACTGGGGAGTGCCGGCAGAAGATTGTCAGGAGGCACATGGAGCATATTCGGGTAGTCATAAAAGGGGCTGCCTCCCTCCATTAGTTTTGCTGGAGTCAGGTGGAAGAAGGACAAGGTCTTGGAGGAGGAAAGGATTCGGCCTGAAGAGTGAAAGAGGCAGTGAAAGGCCTGGACTTTGGGGGAGTTGTTTGGGGTTGTGTGCTTCACTGTAAATAGTTATGTATAATAAACGTGTGTGGGTTGAACTATCACTGTCCGCCTGTCTGTGTCCGGGCCACGTTCCACACTATATATATATATACATATATAGTGATGTGTGAGTCTCAAAACACGAGGCTGAGTCTCAATACTTTAGCAAAACCAGCTTTATTCAGCGTGAAACAGGAACAGCACGGTTTTTTATTGTAGCGGGATCTACCGCTCTCTTATCCACAGACACAGCAATCAGGCAGGGTCGTGGCCAGGTTAGTGGCCAAGTAATCCTGTTCCCTGCAGTTATAATGTTCCTTGCATCATGACAGGTGCTTATAGCGTGACTGCGATCGGCTCAGATTTGCTTTCACGGTAAGCCCCTGCAGCACTGGAAGCCTGTGGTTGTCCCGGCGACAGATAAGCTGTCTTCCACAGACGTGTTGATCGTGCTACGGGACACTCTTCGGCATGTTGTCCCATTGGGAGGAGACCCAAAAGAGTTTAGAAACCTCACTATATACATATATATATATATATAAAACGACAAATTAAACACACTGAGAAGACCTGCCCCAGTCTTTTTAGAGTCTTTTTGCCTGAAGTGTAAGATTATTAAATTTGAGCTTGTCCCGATAATAATGCAATGACTAAACAACAAACATCAGGTGAATGCTGCACATTATGCCTGACATGTAAAGTCCATTGAGTAGGGAGAAAAGCTCTGTATAAATGTAATTAATTAATTGTAAGCAAAATTTGCTTCTAAAGACAAGATGCATTCAACAGAACTTCCATCCATTTTCCAACCGGCTGAATCCGAACACAGGGTCACGGGGGTCTGCTGGAGCCAATCCCAGCCAACACAGGGCACAAGGCAGGAAACAATCCTGGGCAGGGTGCCAACCCACCGCAGGACACACACAAACACACCCACACACCAAGCACACACTAGGGCCAATTTAGAATCGCCAATCCACCTAACCTGCATGTCTTTGGACTGTGGGAGGAAACCGGAGCGCCCGGAGGAAACCCACGCAGACACGGGGAGAACATGCAAACTCCACGCAGGGAGGACCCGGGAAGCGAACCCAGGTCCCCAGATCACCCAACTGCGAGGCAGCAGCGCTACCCACTGCGCCACCGTGTCAACACAACTTGCACTCCTTAAAAGCAAGAGACTGAAAGAAGCTCATGGAAAGAGCACTACGTCTGGCGATATCTCTGATGATCAGAAATCCAGAGCAGCAGGAGGTTGTTGTCCTGAACACTTTGTTCATGTCGAGTGGAGCGTTAATTTTCACGGGATTTAAAGTCAGCTACTTGATATTTTTGAGACATTGCAACCCTTTTGTTACTCTCCATTGGCCACATACTAAGCAAGGCACCGTTTATTCTTCAGCATCCTCAGCTTTTCAGTGAAAAGTGTCTTGTTGGAAAAATATCACAATCTTCTGATCTCAGGCAGAAAAGGCCATTAATTTGAAGTCCGGTTAGGTGTTAGGCTGCTATAAAGCAGCTTGGCTCTGCTTTCACACAGAAAGTCCCATGATTCAGAATCCTATTGGCATGCCTTTATTTCTAAGGCAAGGGTGCAAAAATATAATATCCTATACCTTTACCTTACATATGTATGTAAGCTGAGCACACATGAGTATAAAGCAATAAGGCTGAAAGATGTCTCTACGTTGGCACCCTGCCCAGGATTGGTTCCTGCCTTGTGCCCTGTGTTGGCTGGGATTGGCTCCAGCAGACCCCTGTGACCCTGTGTTCGGATTCAGCGGGTTGGAAAATGGATGGATGGATATATCTCTACTCTAAGGGGCTACATTTATGACCGGGCCAGCATTTAAACCCAGAACTCTGCAGCTGTACAGGGGCAAAACGTGCCACCCTAACATACTATTAAAGTGCTATGAAAAATATAAAATTCAGTAAAGGGTTAAAACTACCTAACATTTCAATGGGACAATAAGTTAAATGCATTTGATGGATTTTATACTTGGGCCCACAATTATGAAACAAAAGGTGTACAGAAAAATAACCCAATCGATTAAACCACTTTAACAGTTTCTAAGATGGAAAGCAGTGGCCACAGCAAAACAATCTGTTTTTTTCCTTTGTTAGCGGCCATACCATATGCACTTCAGAAGAGTTCATCCACTTGAAGCTAAGCATGTTCAGGCCCAACCAGTACTTGGAAGCAAGATCATCTAGGGAATGCTACATTTGCTTCTGAAAAAGCTATTGATGAGTCCATCAGGGGGGCGCTTTCTGGCAGTGTGGCATATTGCTTAAGGTTTTGGACTTCAAACCCTGAGGTTGTGAGTTCAAATCCCACTACTGACACCATGTGACTATAAGCAAATCACTTGACCTGCCTGTGCGCCAACTGGAAAACCAAAAGCAATGTAAGCAATTGTATCATAAATGTTGTAAGTCGCCTTGGATAAAGACGTCAGCCAAATAAGTCAATGTAAATGAAGTCCGTTCTCTGATTTTTCTCATTTTGTTGCAGAAGCCATAACAATACTCTGTCACCTCCAACACACATGAATGTGTTTTTTTATGAAGAACAGCCCTCCTTAAGCCCACAACTATGAGCTTAAGAAATTTGGCAAACAAGAGGAGAACATTTAGTCCATCAGGCCCATTTGTTTAAATAACTTCTATAGTTCCCATGTCTAAAAGAGTGAGACAAGCTCAGGGTGCTTCTGAAAGACGTTTTAGTGAGGCCAACAGGGGGCTCTTACCCTGTGGTCTGCTTGCGGATCCCAGTGCCCCAGTAAAGTGATGGGGACGCTGTACTATAAATATGGTGGCGGCCTTCGGAGGAGATGAGATGTAAAACAGAGGTGCTCACTCTCTGTGGTCCTTGGGGTTTTTTCAAAATGAGTAGGGTGTACCCCAATATCCTGGCTAAACTGCCCATCACAGCCTTGTCCATTCTTCCCCCATGATCATCCCCTGTCTCTGATTGGCTGTCTCTCTCACTCCTTTACCACCTAATAGCTAATATGTGGTGACTGTACTGCTGCAGTAATGACTCAGTGAGGGCTTTGCCTTTTATTAGTATAGATTAATAATTATTATATAGTATTTGGTGAATGTGAGCCTTGTCCCTTTGGAAGAATGTTGGGAACACTGTACTGATTTAAATCAAATCCTCCTGGTGCCATTTTGTTGGCACATTTTGTTCAGATGAAGTGTCTTCCCCCAAAGCCGTGATCCAGAAATTTCGTCAATGCATCATCCAAGTGACTACAGGCCCTGCACTGCAATGCTGCTCTTAATTGGTGGGTAAGGCCCTTTACACCATGTCTCTTAACAAGCTCCAGAAGGCCTCCACATTTCTGCTCTCTGAGTTAGACTCTGTGGAAGATTAAATAGTGAGTTTCATCTAAAAAAAATATGACATGTCAGTTATATGGAAGAATTACACTTTACAGAACTGGTGTTCCATCTCTTCTATGAGCTTGTTAATTTCTCTGCACATAATGGTTCTTTGAAAGAGCTGAACTTTGATAATGTGACAAGGGTGCAAATGACAAATCCTATAGAGGGTTTAGTGCCAGTCGCACCCAGCAGCCAATCAGAGATAAAGCAAGAGTGAAATATTGGGGTTGGTAGCAATGTATCTGACATCATTGGAGTCCAGTATCTTGATCCATCATCTATTTTGTACACTTTTATTGTGTTAATCTGTTTCGGAAGTGTCAGTCCACTTTGTTTTCTTGGGGAGTTAAAGCTGTCAAAAAACAGGCCCCGTTAAAGCCCATTATGGCACTCCTTGTGTGTATTTTGAACTATATAATAAATTAATTATTGTTGTTTGGATACAAAGTAATTCCGTCATCAGGCTGGGCTCAAGAACGCCACCAATTTAAGCTATGACACTGCAGCTGAATTCTGATTTTGTTACTCAGATGTGACACAAATCGTTCTTTTTAGTGAAGTGCGAATAGCAAAAACCACAAGGGGTGCAAACTTTTCTGATGATCGGATTTAGAACATTTTTGTATGTAGGGGACATAGGTGACCTGGGTTTGAACACTTGACTTGGAGTTGTTAGTTCAAATGGACTGAACGACATTTGGTAGAGCAGCAGTTTCAAAACTCGGTCCTGGAGACCCCCATGATTGCAACCAATTTCTGTTTTTAATTGGACTCCTAGCCTAATTAAGTGAGCTGTTATGTCCCAGTTATGTGTTTTGGGCCCAATGTAGGAATTAAAAAGCTAAGCTTGGTAAATTTTTATTAAAATATACTATATATATTTTTTTTATCCTGATTTTCATTTTGCTTTTTCCAAGTGTTTTGATTATTGAATACATTTTTTTTACCAATTAGTGCAGGGGTCCTCAATCACAGTCCTGGAGGGCCACAGTGGCTGCAGGTTTTTGTTCTAACCCGGTTGCTTAATTAGAAAGCAATTCATTCATCCATCCATTATCTAACCCGCCATATCCTAACTACAGGGTCACGGAGGTCTGCTGGAGCCAATCCCAGCCAACACAGGGCGCAAGGCAGGAAACAAACCCCAGGCAGGACACCAGCCCACCGCAGAGAAAGCAATTCTTTCCAATAATTTCATTTCATGGCTTGTTAGTGCTTTAAATCTGCCATGTCAGGTCATTCTCATATCGTAGATTTTCTTCCCCTTTCCAAAGATACCATCCAAATGATTTGAAGGCTAAAATGGAGGAGTCATTCTCAGTCCTTTACTTTTTTCTCTTTACTTTCCTTCCAAGTATTTAATTAAACCCAATAGTGCATGATAAATAGACACAGATGTAAATGGAAACAAGCTGAATGGAGAAATACTGGTCTCTTTTGTCATTTGCATGTTATTACTAATAAGGAGCAATACAAAACCGAGAATGCAACTGTTTATGACTAAAATAAGTGATAAGAGTTCAAAATCTTAACGAGTGAGACAATTAAAGTGAAGCAGAAGTGTTACTTGAGCAATAAGCGCTTCTTATTAAGCAATTGGGTTGGAACAAAAATCTGCAGGCACTGTGGCCCTCCAGAATCGTGATTGAGGACCCCTGAATTAGTGGGTCTGACGCTGAAGTAGTTGCAGCCTTTCAACATTCAGTGATGTTCGGCCTGGTGTCTTCTCTGCTCGTTTTTAATTGTCATTATTAGGATACAATGAAGAGAGAGAGAGAGAGATACAGTGCATCCGGAAAGTATTCACAGCGCATCACTTTTTCCACATTTTGTTATGTTACAGCCTTATTCCAAAATGGATTAAATTCATTTTTTTCCTCAGAATTCTACACACAACACCCCCATAATGACAACATGAAAAAAGTTTACTTGAGGTTTTTGCAAATTTATTAAAAATAAAAAAATTGAGAAAGCACATGTACATAAGTATTCACAGCCTTTGCCGTGAAGCTCAAAATTTAGCTCAGGTGCATCCTGGTTCCCCTGATCATCCTTGAGATGTTTCTACAGCTTAATTGGAGTCCACCTGTGGTAAATTCAGTTGGTTCGACATGATTTGGAAAGGCACACATCTGTCTATATAAGGTCCCACAGTTGAGAGTTCAAGTCAGAGCGCAAACCAAGCATGAAGTCAAAGGAATTGTCTGTAGACCTCCGAGACAGGATTGTCTCGAGGCACAAATCTGGGGAAGGTTACAGAAAAATCTATGCTGCTTTGAAGGTCCCAATGAGCACAGTGGCCTCCATCATCTGTAAGTGGAAGAGGTTCGAAACCACCAGGACTCTTCCTAGAGCTGGCCGGCCATCTAAACTGAGCGATCGGGGGAGAAGGGCCTTAGTCAGGGAGGTGAACAAGAACCTGATGGTTACTCTGTCTGAGCTCCAGAGGTCCTCTGTGGAGAGAGGAGAACCTTCCAGAAGGACAACCATCTCTGCAGCAATCCACCAATCAGGCCTGTATGGTAGAGTGGCCAGACGGAAGCCACTCCTTAGTAAAAGGCACATGGCAGCCCGCCTGGAGTTTGCCAAAAGGCACCTGAAGGACTCTCAGACCATGAGAAAGAAAATTTTCTGGTCTGATGAGACAAAGATTGAACTCTTTGGTGTGAATGCCAGGCGTCACATTTGGGGGAAACCTGGCACCATCTCTACAGTGAAGTATGGTGGTGGCAGCATCATGCTGTGGGGATGTTTTCCAGTGGCAGGACCTGGGAGACTAGTCAGGATAAAGGGAAAGATGACTGCAGCAATGTACAGAGACATCCTGGATGAAAACCTGCTCCAGAGCGCTCTTGACCTCAGACTGGGGCGACGGTTCATCTTTCAGCAGGACAACGACCCTAAGCACACAGCCAAGATATCAAAGGAGTGGCTTCAGGACAACTCTGTGAATGTCCTTGAGTGGCCCAGCCAGAGCCCAGACTTGAATCCTATTGAACATCTCTGGAGAGATCTTAAAATGGCTGTGCACCGACGCTTCCCATCCAACCTGATGGAACTTGAGAGGTGCTGCAAAGAGGAATGGGCAAAACTGGCCAAGGATAGGTGTGCCAGGCTTGTGGCATCATATTCAAAATGACTTGAGGCTGGAATTGCTGCCAAAGGTGCATCGACAAAGTATTGAGCAAAGGCTGTGAATACTTATGTACATGGGATTTCTCAGTTTTTTTATTTTTAATAAATTTGCAAAAACCTCAAGTAAACTTTTTTCATGTTGTCATTATGGGGTGTTGTGTGTAGAATTCTGAGGAAAAAAATGAATTTAATCCATTTTGGAATAAGGCTGTAACATAACAAAATGTGGAAAAAGTGATGTGCTGTGAATACTTTCTGGAGGCACTGTAGGGAGAGGGGTCAGGAGCAGGCACTGATACAGCACACTGCCGCAACCACCACATGATAAACCAACTCGGGATCCCCAGATTAGGACCCGAGTGCCGCCATGTAACGAGTGACACCTCAGCACCACACTAGTTCAGATGGAATGGATCAGTGTGAGGTTTTTTTTATGGTGGCTGGAGTGTCAATTCTGCCACCAACCCCCAGGTTTTATTCCCTGCAGGTTGGAGGGCCTACCTGCAGGGCTGGATGCAGATTAACGTCATACCCAGGATGGAGCGATTACAGGTTAAGGGCCTTGCTCAAGAGCCCAACGGAGTGGAATCATTTTACGGGATTCGAACCGGCAACCGTCTGATTACCAGTGCAGATCCCTACCTTCAGAGGAGGGTGTAAAGTAAACGGAAAAAGGGCAAAATAAAAAGAAAGCGACAACAGAGAGTTAAGCATTTAAAGCAATAGCAAAACTAGAAATATTTCTAAATGTCTTTTAAACATAAAAATCATACTGGTGTGCCTTTCTGGATGAAGAAAAAGTGAAGAGCAAAAAAAAAGACCTCATTTATAAGACTTGGCGTGATATTGAGTGTGAAAATACAAGCAACAAGAAAATGCATACACCAAACAAAAAACAAATCAGATCTTTAAAAACCTGCCGTTCACGTTTCTCTGTAAGTTACCCTTTATAAATCACAATCACCTTGTAAATGTGTGTTTGTGAATGCACCTCAAACCCCGCCTGGTTCTATGCTGAAACAACCATATTTGGACCTTGCTAATCAACCTCATGCTGTCATTGGCTGATAGTGAAGCCACATGACCCATCCAGTAGTGCAAGACAGAAGTTCTTAAAGAACCTTCATTTACTTTGACTTATTTGGCTGACACCTTTATCCAAGACAACGTACAACATCCATCCATCGCATTATCCAACCCGCTGAATCTGAACACAGGGTCATGGGGGTCTGCTGGAGCCAGTCCCAGCCAACACAGGGCACAAGGCAGGAACCAATCCTGGGCAGGGTGCCAACCCACCACAGGACACACACAAACACACCCACACACCAAGCACACACTAGGGCCAATTTAGACTCACCAATCCAACTAACCTGGATGTCTTTGGAGTGTGGGAGGAAACTGGAGCGCCCGGAGGAAACCCACGCAGACACGGGGAGAACATGCAGGAAGTGCACCCAGGTCCCCAGGTCTCCCAACTGCAAGGCAGCAGCGCTACCCACTGCACCACCGTGCCACCCAACATACAACATTTGTGATACAATTGGTTTGCATTTCTTTTGGTTTTCCAATTGGAGCACAGGACAGGTCAAGTGACTTACTTATGGTCACATGGTGTCAGTAGTGGGATTTAAACCACCAACCTCAGGGTTTGAAGTCCAAAGCCTTAACCACTATACCATACTTTCTTGAATGCTAATGAGTTACTGCTGCTGTAAATGCCATGACCTCCAGCCATACCACGTCTGAAATTAAAAATTAAGGTCTGATCTCTCGCAAACAAAGTGGATTTCTAGTCACCAACAGAGTGTGCGTGTAACATGAGGAGGGAAAAAACACATCTACGATCTCTGATTTCAATCTACAAATGGCATCTGTAATTGGAGACGCCTTTGTAATGCGGCATTCTGCCAGAGCAGTCACAGATGACTTGTATGTTAATAGAATGTCACAGCTTACAATTAATAAAAGCAGCTTCATCCTCACCAGGTGCCCTCATTGCAATATGAATGCAAAAAAGTTGGAATGTTAGGAATATCAGACACTGCTACAATCTGCCTTTTTGTGTTATGTAGCAAAATGTTATATGTATATCCACTCCCCACCATACGGAAACTGGATGTAACACTTCATCTGTTATTTAATGGCTTTCAACACGGCAAGCGTGATGGAGTGAAGCTTGGATGAAATATTCCTGACCTGTTTGCCAGTCAGCTGAGATGTGACAACAGGTAGTCTAAACTGATGAGAAAAAAGAAAGTTCTTCTGTGCAAATACGCAGCATTGGTCCTCCTAAAAGAGAACTAAATTAGTCTGTACATCATATTCATCACATTTGAGCTTTAATATGTTTGTCACATCAACGCACATTATAATAACAGCTCGGTGATATGAATTATTATGCAAGCAGGTCATCATGTATCAGATATGGCTGTGTTACCCTACTTGATCAAGGGTATCATCATTTCCCAGTTTCTCTGAAATGTTGCATATGCATGGGTCAAAGTTGCCGATGTTTGCGTGGGAAGTTGCATACGCAAATTTTGAGCCTCTTTTTATGAAAACGCCAGCCTTATAGATGATGCCCCAGCTACATTAAATGAGATCACTTATTAACACTGATTGTGAATCTGGTTGGAACAAAAACCTGCAGTCACCGTGGGAACAGCTGTGTTAGAGCAAAGGTATCAACCATCCGGCAACTCTCGTGTACCTGCACGTACATACAGACAGACAGACAGACAGACAGACAGACAGACAGATAGATAGATAGATAGATAGATAGATAGATAGATAGATAGATAGATAGATAGATAGATAGATAGATAGATAGATAGATAGATAGTGTGACAGTAGGGGGCGCTGTCGCACCTCCAAACTCGCAGACAATACGTTCAAACACCAAGTAAAAGTATAAGAAATGAATTTATTATAATAATAATGTGCACAAAGCACCTCCACCTCCACAATACTCAATAATAATCAATACAATACTCAAATCCTCCTCTCCTCCCAGCAGCTCTGTCACACTTCCTCCCAACTCTGGCTCAGTCGGCTGGGTTTCCCACAGTCCTTTTTATAGTCTTTGACCTGGAAGTGCTTCTGTCCTTCAGTTCATGTGATGCCATAGCACTTCCAGGTCAGATGAAAGCTCTTCTTTTTTCTTCAGCCTGGAAGTACTTCAGTTCTTCTGTCCCCGTGACTTGGAAGTACTTCTGGGCTATAGGGAGAATTGAAATCCCTGTGCCACCCTGCAGCATTCCCTGGCGGCCCCCATGGTATCCAGCAGGGCTGTGAATCTGAACATTGTCCATGATGCCCTGCGGGAATTTGAGGCATCTCCGTGCTGCAGGGAGGACTCCATCTAGTGGCCTGGGGGAGCTGGCTGGGATAAACTGCCAGCCACCTTTCACATTAGATAGATAGATAGATAGATAGATAGATAGATAGATAGATAGATAGATAGATAGATAGATAGATAGATAGATAGATAGATAGATAGATAGATAGATAGATAGATAGATAGATAGATAGATAGATAGATAGATAGATAGATAGATAGATAGATAGATAGATAGATAGATAGATAGATAAAGCACTATATGATAGATGGATGGATGGGCTGACTTTATTATTCCCCAAAGATGAAAATTTGAGAGAGAGTGAAAAATATGCAAATAATATATCAATAATAAAACAAGCAACAACCCCCTAAACACACATAAGAAGATTATAATGAAAATTAGAAGGATGAATGGAGGAGGTGGGGGAAGCTAGTGAGTTTTTATTGATAAATTAAATAGACTCAATGCAGTTTATTTACAGGACCCTGTTTATTTAGAGTACATAAGTGCCATTGCTGAGTTAGTTGCAGTGTTATAGCTAGTTGTTGCAGAAAACACCTAGCAAATAAAAAAAGTTTTTAGTCATTGCTAAAAATGAAATCCAAGGATTACACCAGAAAGCTCCCCATAGTAAGTCTTCTTAGTCTTAAGAGAGCAGCTCCTGTTATCATTGAGGTTCATTTACATATCATTTCAGTTCAGAAGGACTTGAACAGCATACAGGCTTTGGGCAGATTTGTGGCAGATGAAATTTAATGTCAGTAAATGTAAAGTATTACACATAGGAAATAAAAATGTTAGGTTTGAATACACAATGGGCGGTCGGAAAAATCGAGATTACACCTTATGAGAAGGATTTAGGAGTCATAGTGGACTCTAAGCTATCAACTTCCAGACAGTGTTCAGAAGCCATTAATAAGGTTAACAGAATGCCAGGTTATATAGCGCCTTGATGTGTGGAGTACAAGTTACAGGAGGTTCTGCTCAAGCTTTATAACACAGTGATGAGGCCTTATCTGGAGTACTGGGTGCAATTTTGGTCTCCAGGCTACAAAAACTACATAGCAGCACTAGAAAAGGTCCAGAGAAGAGCGACTAGACTGATTCCAGGGCTACAGGGGATGAGTTATGAGGAAAGATTAAAAGAGCTGAGCCTTTACAGTTTAAGGAAAAGAAGATTAAGAGGTGACACGACTGAAGTGTTTAAAATTAGGAAGGGAATTAGTCCAGTGTGTCAAGGTGGTGACTTTAAAATGAGTTCATCAAGAACTCGGGAACACAGCTGTAATCTTGTGAAGGATAAATTTCACACAGACATTAGGAAGTTATTCTTTACACAGAGAACCACAGACGCAACACAGTGGTAGCGCTGCTGCTGCCTCGCAGTAAGGAGACCTGGGTCCTCAGGTCCTCCCTGCGTGGAGTTTGCATGTTCTCCCCGTGTCTGTGTGGGTTTCCTCCAGGTGCTCCGGTTTCCTCCAACAGTACAAAGACATGCAGGTTAGGTGCATTGGTGATCCTAAATTATGCCTTGGTGTGTGTGCGTGTGTCCTGCGATGGGCTGGCGCCCTACCTGGGGATTTGTTCCTGCCATGCACCCTGTATTGGCTGGGATTGGCTCCAGCAGACCCCCGTGACACTGTGTTAGGATATAGTGGGTTGGATAATGACTGACTGACTGACCACAGACACTTGGAATAACATACCAAGTAGTGTGGTAGACTTTAGGGACCTTCAAAACTAGACTTGATTTTTTTTTAGAAGAATTAATTGGATTGGACTGGCAAGCTTTGTTGGGCTGAATGGCCAGTTCTCGTCTCTGTTGTTCTAATGTTCTAGTGTTCAGGCCCACCCATGAGCACTCAGATCAGTGATACATTCTAGAAATAGCCCTCTGCCAATAAATAACATCCAAAGGTCTAAAAATTGTAAATCGTTAAAAGTCGTGTAAGAACATTCAGTTTACAGAACAAGACTTGTTATATGTAAGCCGTTATCACAGAGCAAATCACAAAGTTGAATGTTATATACTGGATGATCTCATCTCCTAATATAAAGTATGCGGGTAACAAATGAAGTCAGGATGTCCTCGCGTAACAGACTTTCAGTTTCAAGCATTTTTCTTTTTCTTTCACTGGTACATCTTGAATACATAGCTTTTTCACAAAATCCAGCAGTGGATTAAGAATATTCAGAATATAGGCAGGCGTTTATCTATTCAGTTGATCTTAACTTTTCCTCCCCAATAAGAAGTTCATTTAGGCCTTAATATGCCACACGTCCTGAATCTGGCTGAATGTTCAGCAGTTTTCCTCCACCCTGACAGCCATTGAAATCACATTGGGCACATCATATACACGGACAAAATGATAACAACAAAAATACTAATATAACTAACTTAAAGGGGAATTGTTTTGAAACCTACAGTACAGCTCCGGGTAATTTTTTTTGGGAGCTAATTTTATGCATTGCTTTAAATGGACTCATATTATTAGGTTTCCCCTAATGTGGTTCAAATTACGCTCCAGTTCTTCAGATGGACTACATATGTTTATCTGTGAATGCTACCACAAAATTAAACCTCCATACATGACAGCAATCAAAAGTTCTGATCCACACTTCATAAATAAGATCATTTATTTGCTTTTAGGCATATAATTCGATCGAGGTGATGATTAGTGAGCAGCAGTATGGTTTCTTGCCAAGAAAGAGCATTGCGTCTTTGTGGACCTGGAGAAAGCATATGACAGGGTACCTCGAGAGAAGTTGTGGTATTGTATGAAAAAGTCAGGAGTGGCAGAGAAGTATGTAAGAGTTGTACGGGATATGTACGAGGGAAGTGTGACAGTGGTGAGGTCTGCGGTAGGAGTGATGGATGCATTCAAGGTGGAGGTGGGATTGCATCAGAATCAGCTCTGAGCCCTTTCTTATTTGCAATGGTGATGGACAGGTTGACAGACGAGATTAGACAGGCGTCCCCGTGGACTATGATGTCTGCTGATGACATTGTGATCTGCAGTGAGAGTAGGAAGCAGGTTGAGGAGACCCTGGAGATGTG
The DNA here is from genome assembly GCF_900747795.2 of Erpetoichthys calabaricus. NCBI lineage: Eukaryota > Metazoa > Chordata > Cladistia > Polypteriformes > Polypteridae > Erpetoichthys > Erpetoichthys calabaricus. Next base: position 293,825,971 of record NC_041397.2, on the reverse strand, counting down.
GAGATATGCTCTAGAGAGGAGAGGAATGAAGGTCAGTAGGAACAAGACAGAATACATGTGTGTAAATGTGAGGGAGGTCAGTGGAATGGTGAGGATGAAGGGAGTAGAGTTGGTGAAGCTGATGAGTTTAAATACTTGGGATCAACGGTACAGAGGAATGGGGGTTGTGGAAGAGAGGTGAAAAAGAGAGTGCAGGCAGGGTGGAATGGATGAAGAAGAGTGTCAGGAGTGATTTGTGACAGACGGGGTATCAGCAAGAGTGAAATGGAAGGTCTACAGGACGGTAGTGAGACCAGCTATGTTATATGGGTGGAGACGGTGGCACTGACAAGAAAGCAGGAGACAGAGCTGGAGGTGGCAGAGTTAAAGATGTTAAGATTTGCATTGGGTGTGACGAGGATGGACAGGATTAGAAATGAGGAATTAGAGGGTCAGCTCAAGTTGGGAGGTTGGGAGACAAAGTCAGAGAGGCGAGATGCGCTGGTTTGGACATGTGCAGAGGAAAGATGCTGGGTATATTGGGAGAAGGATGCTAAGAATGGAGCTGCCAGGCAAGAGGAAAAGAGGAAGGCCTAAGAGAAGGTTTATGGATGTGGGTGAGAGAGGACATGTAGGTGATGGGGGTGACAGAGGAAGATGCAGAGGACAGAAAGATAAGGAAGAAGATGATCCGCTGTGGCAACCCCTGACCGGGAGCAGCTGAAAGAAGAAGACGGCATAGAAGTCGATTATTCATTTTCTAATCTGATTATTAGTGTATAGAGTTGTGGGGTCGGGAAACTCCTCACTCCACAGCGGGTTGACAACGAAGGATGAGGTGCATATCAGAGCATATCTTGGCACGCACCGCCATACTGTGTCACACCATGACATTGATTGAAACTGCAAATACAGCATTAATGCATGCAGTTAATAGGCCCAGTATTTAAAATGCTACCCAACAATTGCCTGCTAGACTAGAATTTCATAATACTAATGTGGACATTTGCACCACACCAGCAAGATTCATGTAGATGTACAACATTGACATTTGAATCATCTGTTTAAAAGAAATCATTCAGGGCGCATTCTCCTCATGAGGCTGTGATGTTCCAGTCCTCTCAAGGCCTGACAATTTTCTGCTTCTGCACATTTTAACAATGCGTGTGGTGCCTGAAGCTTATGCTGTGTGTGCGCGCCATAGCATGAAGAGTTCTTTGATCACAGCTCCAAGAAACAAAAAAGGTTTTATCACGTTAGAAGGAATTTGGAAGTGTAACACAGTCATTTGCGAGTTTCACAGTATATTTGTCATGCAATTTTGATGTCAAGTACAAGGAGGTAAAGCGTACGGCTGGTGTGGTGGGGATTATTCAGATGTCGTCAGCCCTGTGTGCTGTCATAATTTGTGTCTCCTGAATGAGGTGACATGTTCTGGTTCAAAGTCTTGGTGGTGATGGGGATTCTCAAGGTGTTTCATGTTTGTTTATTCTTAGTGTGTTTGTTTAACTCATTTCTTGATAAGTGTCATGACCATTTTATTGACTTTTCATGTATATATCTATCTCCCTTCCCTCATTTCCTTTTCCAATCCTCCTCTATCTCTCTTTCATTTTTTTTCGGCTCTTGCTTTTTTTTTCTGTAAATCTTTACAATCCTCTGACTGGATAACATTTTGCTGCCAATCTGCGACCTCCTCAAATTCACTCTCTGCCTTTGCCACTATGGCATCTGTTTCTTTAAAACTCTGATCCACCTTCTGACAAAAAAAAAACCTCTCAATATCCCTTCATCCTTTTGTTTCCAATTCTTATCATTCTGCTTTCTCTGCACTATAATCCTCTTACCGACATGATTGCTTTACTGT